>NC_044986.1:69087012-69725033 GCF_008728515.1 Papio anubis | reverse complement strand
ATCCACCCGCCTTGGGTTCACAAAGTGCTGAAACTACAGGTGTGAGCCATCACACCCAGCCTATGATTATACAATATTTTTTTTTTTATCACACATTGCATCTCAGACACTAATTGAAGTTCTGAGAGACTGAAGAACCATCTTCCCTGTTCTATTACTTAAAATAACTACAGCTAATATTTACTCAGCGTTTATTACATGCCAAGCATTGTGCCAAGTTTTACATACATTATCTCATTAATATTTGCAACATCCTATAAGACGGGGTCCCGAACCCTGGGGCCATAGACCAATGCTGGTCTGTGGCCTGTTAGGAACTGGGTTGCAGAGAAGGAGGTGAGTAGGGGGTGAGTGCATGAAGCTTCATCTGTATTTACAGCAGTTCCCCATGGCTCACATTACCACCTGAGCTCTGCCTTCTGTCAGATCAGTGGTGGCATCAGATTCTCACAGGAGCATGAACTGCTCATGCAAGGGATCTAGGTTGTGCATTCCTTATGGGAATCTAATGAATCTAATGCCTGATCATCTGTAACTGTCTCCCATCATCCCTAGATGGAACTGTCTAGTTGCAGGAAAACAAGCTGTAAGGCTCCCACTGATTCTACATTATGGTGAGTTGTATAATTATTTCATCATATATTACAATGTAAACATAATAGAAATAAAGTGTATAATAAATGTAATGCACTTGAATCATCCTGAAACCATCCCTCACCCCACCACACAGTCCATGGAAAAACTATCTTCCACAAAACCGGTCCCTGGTGCCAAAAATGTTGGGGACTGCTGCTATAAGATATACTATTATCAGGTAAGTAATTTGCCCAATGTTACTCAGCTAATAATTTACAGGACCAGGATTAAAAATCAGATGTTGGACTCCTCCTGAGTCCATGTTCTTTTTTATTTATGTTATGCTATTTTATTGTTTGTTTTTTATAATCTTGCTCTAATATTTATTTAATTTGTATTTTTTCTTTCTTTTTTTTTTTTGAGATGGAGCCTTGCTCTGTAGCCCAGGCTGGAGTGCAGTGGCGTGATTTCGGCTCACTGCAAGCTCTGCCTCCCAGGTTCACACCATTCTCCTGCCTCAGCCTCCCGAGTAGCTGGGACTACAGGCACCCACCACCATGCCCGGCTAATTTTTTTGTATTTTTAGTAGAGACGGGGTTTCACCATGTTAGCCAGGATGGTCTCGATCTCCTGACCTTGTGATCCACCTGCCTCGGCCTCCCAAACTGCTGGGATTACAGGTGTGAGCCACTGCACTGGACCAATTTATATTTTTTCTTGAAACAAGGTCTCGCTCTTTCACCTAGGCTGGAGTATAGTAAGTAAACACAGTGTTTACACCACTAAGTGTAACACGGGAGGCAGAGCTTGCAGTGAACCAAGACAGAGGCCTGACCTCGTGATCCGCCCGCCTCAGCCTCCCAAAATGCTGGGATTACAGGCATGAGCCACTGCGTCCAGCCTAATTATATGTGTAAACACAGCCTTGACCTTCTGGGCTCAAGCAATCCTCCCATATCAGCTTCCGTAGTAGCTGGGACCACAAGTGCACATCCCCACACTTGGCTATGTTTTTTTTTGTTGTTGTTGTTGTTGTTTTTGTAGAGATGGGGTTTGCCATGTTGCCCATGCTGGTCTTAAACTCCTAGGCTCAAATGATCCTCCCACCTTTTGGCCTCCCATAGTGCTGGGATTATAAGTACCGCGCTCCATGTTCTGTTTTTTGTTTGTTTGTTTGTTTTTTCACTCTAATCCCATGGCAGATTATCCATGTTCTTAACTACTTTATAATACTACCTCTCAAAGGTTATGAAAATATGTATGATGTTCTCATTAGCTGTTTCAGAATGAAAACTATATGGTACTGAAAACATGACAAAAATTCTTGCTTTGTTTTCAGTAGCACCAGGCTTGACACCAATCCTAAGCCAAAAAACAAAACCGTTGCCATGAGCAAATGCAAAAGTGTTATTACCTTTGGGAACTTGTGTCTTTCTCATGACTGTCACTGGTGGGGGAAACGTCCTCCAGTTTCTCAGGAGGGGGACGATGGTTAAGAGCATGTTTTGTTATTCCTTTCCTATGAAACACAAAACAAAGTTATATTTCCTCTATAAAAAAATACATACAATTCAATAATTTAATCTAGATGTTAGAGTCACCTACTTCCTCTGCTCTGGAACTGCACTGTTTGATATGGTAGCCACCAGTGGTTAAAATGTGGCTAGTCAGAATTGTGTTTTAAGTGTAAAACATATTGGATTTCAAGAAGAATTTGCAATACCTCATTAATTATATTATCTTTTTTATTTTTTATTTTTTTTTGAGACAGTCTTGCTCTGTCGCCCAGGCTAGAGTGCAGTGGCGTGATCTCGGCTCACTGCAAGCTCTGCCTCCTGGGTTCACGCCATTCTCCTGCCTCAGCCTCTCGAGTAGCTGGGACTACAGGCGCCCACCATCACGCCCGGCTAATTTTTTGTATTTTTAGTAGAGACGGGGTTTCACCGTGTTAACCAGGATGGTCTCGATCTCCTGACCTCGTGATCTGCCCACCTCGACCTCCCAAAGTGCTGGGATTACAGGCATGAGCCACCGCGCCCGGCCTAATTATATTATCTTGATTACATATTAAAATGATAATATTTTGGATATATTGGGTTAAACAAAATATATTCTTAAAATTAATGTCACTACAAGTTGAAAATGTAGTAGATATCACCACACACCAATTAGAACAGCTAAAATTAAAAATAATGATAACAAAAAATGCAGGCATGGATGTGGAGAAACCGGATGTCTCATACATTGCTGGCAGGAATGTCAAATGGTATCGCCATTCTGGAATAGTTTGACAGTTTCTAATAAAACTAAACATATGCATTTACCCAGAGCCCTAGCAGTTGCACTCTTGGGCATTATGCCTAGAGAAATGAAAACTTACATTCATACAAAAATCTGTATACAAATGTTCACAACAGCTTTATTTACAATTGAAAAAAATAACTGGAAACAACTCAAATGTCCTTTAACATTGATATTTCCACATAATGGAATATTATTCAGCAATAAAAAGAAATAAACTATTGATACATGCAACAACTTGGATGGATCTCAAGAGCACCATGCTTTTTAGTGCAAAAAGCCAAAGCCAATACAAAAAACCATTAAATACTACAGTTTACCTTGAACAACACACGTTTAAACTGTGTGAGCCCATTTATATGCAGAATTTTTCAATAAATATATTGGAAAATTTTTTGGAGATTTGCAACAATTTGAAGAAACTCAACAGATGAACCATGTAACCTAGAAATATCGAAAACATTTCAGAAAAAGGTATGTCATGAATGTGTAAAATATGCGTAACTACCAGTCTATTTTTGTGTTGACTATGTTATTGGTAAGGCTTCTAGTTAACAGTAGGCTATTAGTAGTTAAGTTCTGGGGGAGTCAAAAGTTAAACGTGGATGTTTTACTGTACAGGGGGTTGATACCCCTAACCCCTGCATTGTTTAAGGGCCATTTATATAATGGTATATTGGACAACACTATAGTGGTAGAGAACAGATTAATAGTTGCCATGGATGAAGACAAGAGTGGATATAACTATAAAGGGATAGGGATACCCAGTGAAGTTCCTTGGTGGTGATGAAACAGCTATCTTGATTTATAGTCATATTTGCAGTAATCTGTAAATGGGACCAACTTGCATAGAAAGAACTATGTACACACATACCCATGCATAGGAGCGGATGTAAAAACTGGATAAGGTCTGTAGGTCTAGTTAACAGTATTGTACCAATGTCAGTTTCCTGGCTTTGAAATTATACCACAGTTACATAAGATGTCATCATTGGGGGAAGATGAGTGGAGGGTTCATGGGACTCTTAGTACTATTTTTACAACTTCCTGTGAGTCTATAATTATTTCAAATTAAAAAGGTAAAAAAATTTCACTTTTATTTTATTTTTTGAGATGGGGTCTTGCTGTGTTGTCCAAACTGGAGTACAGTGGTGTGGTCATAGCTCACTGCAGCCTTGACTTCCTGGGCTCAAAGGATTCTTCTGTCTCAGCCTCCTGTGTAGCTGAGACTACAGGTGCTCACCACCACACTTGGCCAATTATTTAATTTTTAATTTTTTTTAGAGATGGGGATCTTGCTATGTTGCTCAGGCTGGTCTCTAACTCCTGGCCTCAAATGGTCCTCCTACCTCCGCCTCCCAAAGTTCTGGGATTCAAGACATGAGCCACTGCACTCGGCCAATTTCACCTTTCTTTTTTAATGTGATCACCTGAAAATTTTAAATTTCGTATGTGGCTTATATCATATTTGTATTGAATATTGCTGCTCTAGAGACTCCAATGTGTACACTGGATTAAGCTATGGGGTCAATCATTATATGTTCCAGTAATCTATGGGGTCAATCAATATATGTTCCTAGTAATCTACGGTAGACTTTCCTCACAAAATTCTGTAGTCAAATAAATTTAGCAACTGTAATAGGTTAAACAAAGTTACACAGGTCTTTACAAGAGGTCTTCCAGGTCTTTAATATGCAAATGTATGTCATAAATCTCAAATACTCTTATTTCAAAGGAAACTAAGGCACAGAAAGATTAAGTAACCTGCTTAAGGTCACATGGTTAGTAAGTGATGAAGCCAAGATTCAAATCCTAGTAGTCAGCCGGGCGCGGTGGCTCACGCCTGTAATCCCAGCACTTTGGGAGGCCGAGGTGGGCGGATCACGAGGTCAGGAGATCGAGACCATCCTGGCTAACACGGTGAAACCCCGTCTCTACTAAAAATGCAAAAAATTAGCCGGGCGAGGCAGCGGGCGCCTGTAGTCCCAGCTACTCGGGAGGCTGAGGCAGGAGAATGGCGTGAACCCGGGAGGCGGAGCTTGCAGTGAGCCGAGATCGCGCCACTGCACTCCAGCCTGGGCGACTAAGCGAGACTCTGTCTCAAAAAAAAAAAAAAAAAAAAAAAAATCCTAGTAGTCTGGCTCTCAGAGGAAGGCCTCTAGAAGGAAATGAAGAGTTGGAGATTTTAGTGAATTGTACCATTGTTCTATATAAAGATAAAGCTAAGAGTCCAGTCAGTGGAGCTCGCACTTTAAATTATTTCTCAAATAGTGGAGATCAATTTGTGCAGAGTCATCTGTATGTCTCTCATTCAGTGATCCTACAACCAAGAGTTTGTCTTTGAAAAAGTGGAAAGGATCATAAATACAAATTCAAGCTATGAAATAGAGACTTAAGACATTTTTTTAGTCTGCCAGGGAAATCTATGAATTGACAATTAGATGATAAAGAAATATCATTAAATTTAATAATAGCACTATGACTACATACAAAAATGTCCATAATTTTTAGAGATACATAATGACATATATAGGGGTGAAATGGCAGTATCTGCGGTTTTGCTTTCCTTATTTCACAGACAGGCACAGAGAAGTTAAGAAAGGGATAAGGAGGCTGGGCACGGTGGCTCACGCCTGTAATCCCAGCACTTTGGGAGGCTGAGGCGGGCAGATCACGAGGTCAGGAGATCGAGACCATCCTGGTTAACACAGTGAAATCCTGTCTCTACTAAAAATACGAAAAATTAGCCGGGTGTTGTGGCGGGCACCTGTAGTCCCAGCTACTTGGGAGGCTGAGGCAGGAGAATGGTGTGAACCCGGGAGGCGGAGCTTGCAGTGAGCCGAGATGGCGCCACTACACTCCAGCCCGGGCAATAGAGTGAGACTCCCTCTCAAAAAAAAAAAAAAAAAAAAAAAGAAAAGACAAAAGGATAAGGAAGATAGATGAAGCAAACATTTTAACTTTGTCAACTGTTGAATGTGGGGTGACAGGTAGTTCATGATACTATTCTCTATATGTTTATGTTTGAAATTTTTCATTAAAAAATGTTAAGCTGGCCGGGCGCGGTGGCTCAAGCCTGTAATCCCAGCACTTTGGGAGGCCGAGGCGGGTGGATCACAAGGTCAGGAGATCGAGACCATCCTGGCTAACATGGTGAAACCCCGTCTCTACTAAAAATACAAAAAACTAGCCGGGCGCGGTAGCGGGCGCCTGTAGTCCCAGCTACTTGGGAGGCTGAGGCGGGAGAATGGCGTGAACCCGGGGGGCGGAGCTTGCAGTGAGCCGAGATCGCGCCACTGCACTCCAGCCTGGGAGACACAGTGAGACTCCGTCTCAAAAAAAAAAAAAAAAAAAAAAAAAAAATGTTAAGCTGTATGTTGAAAATCAATCCTTTCCCAAACTCTCTTCAACAATTATAATTTTTAATGGTTAGGTAGAAAACTAAAGTTACTGCTTCAAAGCAAGTTATCATTATTATAACATCTAAAGTAAAAATTGCTTTGAATTTGCTCCCATTCAGATACATTTTATCTTCATTATCTTCATTATTCACTTCATCTTGACTCCAGTTACAGAATCATCTTTTGGGCCTTATAGGGAGTATCAAATCAACAATCAAGAACAAGTAGGCCAGGTGCGGTGGCTCCACATCTATAATCCCAGATGTTTGGGAGGCCAAGGCAGGCAGATCGCTAGAGTTCAGGAGTTCAAGACCAGCCTGGGGCGAAACCACATCTCTACTAAAAAATACAAAAATTAGCTGAGCATGTAGTCCTGCAGTTTGGGAAGCTGAGGTGGGAGAATCACTTGAACCTAGGAGGTGGAGGTTGCAACTGAGCCAAGATGGCACCACTGCACTCCAACCTGTGTGACAGAGAACTCTGTCTCAAAAAACAAGAAACAAAAAACAAAAAAAAAAAAACCAGAAAGAAAACTGGTATAACTATCCTAGTTAATAATAATTCTGGTCCAATAAGTGCCTATCATTTTTTTCCATACAAGATTTTTTTAAAACTTTCAGAATGGTTGGAATTAATCATAAAAGCAGATTTTCAGCTAAACCTCAGTCACTTTATTGAGAAACGACTGTTTAAGTAGAAACAACACATTCCAAATCTAAGAGATGACTGTTTCTTCTTCCTAGTTCCCAAAGAGTTTACTAGGAACTAAACTGCTACCATGTAGATATCTTGTTCCTTAATAAATAATAAGCTTCTAAAAGGCAAAGAGAGGTTTCAGACTTATTTTCTTTGTATGCCTATTGTATCCCAAGTAAAAGTGGGAAGGGACAAGGAAAATACCATTTATTGAGAATGTATGTGTGTCAAGCTCCACACCATCATTTTATTCTTATTTTATTTATTTTTTTGAGACAGAGTCTTGCTCTGTCACCCAGATTGGAGTGCAGTGGCGTGATCTCGGCTCACTGCAACCTCTGCCTCCCAGGTTCAAGTGATTCTCGTGCCTCAGCCTCCCAAGTAGCTGAGATTACAGGCATATGCCACCATGCCCAGCTAATTTTTTGCATTTTTAGCAGAGACGGGGTTTCACCGTGTTGCCCAGGCTGGTTTTGAACTCCTGAGCTCAGGCAATCACTCACCTTGGTCTCCCAAAGTGCTAGGATTACAGGCGTGGGAGCCCACACCATCATTTTAAATAAGCTTTTGGATAAGGTCTTATTCCTATATTACAGAAATGAAGCCTCAGTGATGTGGTAATTTGCCTAAGTCACGTGGCTGGAAGAGAGCCTAGTCAGAAACTCAAGAATGACTCAAAATATCATGCTTGCAATTATCATGTATGTGTATGATAATTAACAATATTTAATCAATACATTTAATTAAATTTAATTAGTTAATATTTAATACATATTAACGCTTAATAGTTAATTAATATATTTATGGTTGCTAAAATTACATAGCTAAATGAAGAGAAAAAGTTAATATTTAATTAATAAATTCACTTATAGTTAATATGTAATTAATATATTTATGGTTGCTAAAATTATATAGTTCCATGAAGGAAAAAAAATTGAAATTTGGGGTTAAAACCCAAGCTCAACTCCTGAGTTTTTTGGCTATATAATCTTAAAATGTGTAACATTTCTGATATAATTTCACCTCCTGAGAGGCTGAAGATAATCATACTCATTTTACAGAGTTGTTAAGAAGATCAAAAAGTGAAGTCAGCTGGGCATGGTGGCTCAAGCCAGCACTCTGGGGGGCCAAGGTGTGAGAATTGTTCGAGTCCAGGAGTTTGAGACCAGCCTGGGCAACATAGTGAGACCCTGTCTCTACCAAAAAAAAATTTTGTTTAAATTAGCCAGTTGTGGTGGTGTGCACCTGTAGTCCCAACTACTCGGGAGGCTACATTGTGAGGATCACCTGAGCCTATAGGTGGAGGCTGCAGTGAGCAAGGATTGCACCACTGCCCTCCAGCCTGGACAACAGAGCAAGACCATGTCTCCAAAAAAAAAAAATAAAGTGAAGGCCCTTTTGGAATAGTAAAGCATTAATAAATGTTTGATACTATTATTACTTTCTAAATTATTATACAACACTTTAATCAGGGTAGGGGATGGATCTTTTTTATTATTTATTTATTTATTTAGAGACGGAGTTTCACTCGTCACCCAGGCTGGAGTGCGATGGCGTGATCTCCGCTCACTGCAACCTCTGCCTCTCAGGTTCAAGTGATTCTCCTGCCTCAGCCTCCCAAGTAGCTGGGATTACAGGCGCCCGCCACCACGCCTGGCCAATTTTTGTTTTTGTATTTTTAGTAGAGATGGGGTTTCGCCATGTTGGCCAGGGTGGTCTCGAACTCCTGGCCTCAAATGATCCGCCCGCCTCAGCCTCCCAAGGTGCTGGGATTACAAGTGTGAGCCACAGCGCCCGGCCGTGGGGGTGGATCTTTTTAAAGCCAGAAATATTTGCTCTCTAAAGTCTCAAAAGCAAAACTGATCTTTATGGATTCTGGTGCTTAATTGCAGAGGTGGGGAGGCAGTATGTGTGATGGTTATGACCACAGGCTTCAGCATCAGATCGACATCAGGTTTGTACCTCTCAGCTCTACCACCTTCAAGCTGTGTGATCTTTGGGATGCTACAACCTTTAATTCTGGGATCTTTATCTGTAGAATGTGCAAAATAATGTTCCCAAACTGATATCATTGATAGGAGTGATCAAATGTATGTAAATAGCTTTGCACAGTGTCAAGTGAGCACTTTCCTGGAGCCCTCAGGAACTAAGCCTTAATAGCTTAGTTATTAAGCTATTAATAACTTCTCGAGCTATCGTGGCCATTAACAATGGGACCTGAAGCACTGCGGATGCTACAAATGCTTCAGCGGACCCAGTGCCTGAGTTCAGGAATTACAGACCAAGGGCGACACGCCCTCAGCTGGAGATGGAGGAAGAAGGGGCAGCGTCCAGCAGGGCAGAGAGGAGAGAATTCCGAAGAAAAATCTCTCCCCAGCCCTGGGAAAGGAAAGGAACGAAGGACTGGTCAAGGAGGGTCCCCAGAGCGCCCGCGGCCCGCCCCGGCTGGGGTGGCTGAGCAGTCCACTCACAGCTCCAAGCTCTGTGGCACCGTCTTCCTACTGTATCTGGAGATCATCCTCCTCCTCCTCCTCCTCCTCAGCCGCGGCCGGGGCGGGCACGCTAGGGTGGGGGCCTCCGGGCCTGGCCCTCCCGCCAGCTCCGGCCCGGCCCCCTCCCGCCACCTACCGGCCCCGTCTTGCCCCGTCGCCTAGACTCCGAGCCGCCACCTCCCCAGTGTCCCCACCTCTCCAGTTCTCCGACCTCCCCGCCTTGCCGCGGGGGCGGAAGTGACGAAGGCACCCGGGCACCCGCAGAATGCTCTCACCGACGCACAGCAGTGACGACACACAAGGTTCCGGGGACTGAGCGGGTTTCAGGCTTTCAGGGTTTCTGCTGGCCACAGGTCCCGGGCAGGCGTCGGGACAGAGCCTGATCCAGGCTTCGGCGGCCTGTGGCAGCTCTCGATCAGCTCTCGATCAGCTCTCGGAGTCGGAGAGGCGGCTAAGGAAAGGTGCCACAGCAGAGACGCGCAGGAGAGGCCCTGGAACCGTAAGATAAATTGGCTTCATTTTGTTAGATGGCAGGAGGGAGCCTAGACTGGATAAGGAGCACTAGACTCCAAGTCAAGCCCCTGCTGCTTAGTCGCTTCTCTTTCTGTGCTCTGGGTTTTCTCATATGTACAGTGAGGCATTCACCTGAGTAGTGATCATAGAGTCCCTTCAAGTTCTGACACCAAATTCTGCATGATGAGGTGTGTTTGGCGTTACGGGGTGAATGGGTAAAATTACTGTCTGTCCCTCTGCGTTGAAAGGCAAAATGATGATTTGGCCAGACTGTGGTGAGTGGGTGTCTGGATAGAAGAAGTAGGTTCCTTATGAATCTCTTAGAAAGCTGAGTAAGATTGGAATCGTGGAGTTAGGGTGGTGCATCCACCGCGGTTCCTTCCTTTACCAAGCATCACCTGGCAGCAAGAATAAACTAGTACTCTTATTTAGGAAAACCCTTAGAAAATTAAGAGATAAGTAAGGAAAACCCCTAGGAAATTAAGAAATATCAATGCGACCTCCGTCAAAATACCAATGACATTCTTCACAGTCATAGAAAAAAGATCCTAAAATTTATATGGAACCACAAAAGACCCAGAATAGCCAAAGCAATCCTGAGCAAAAAGAACAAAACTGGAAGAATCACATTACCTGACTTCAGATTATACAACAGAGTTATAGTAACCAAAACAGCAGGGCACTGGCATAAAAAGAGGAACAGAATAGAGAACCCAGAAACAAATCCATATGTCTGCAGTGAATTCATTTTCAACAAAGGTACCAAAAACATACATTGGCGAAAAGATAGTCTCTTCAATAAATGGTACTGGGAAAACTGATACCCATATGCAGAAGAATGAAACCAGACCCACTACCTCCCACCATATACAAAAATCAAGTCAAAATGGATTAGAGACTTAAATCTAAGCCCTAAAACTATGAAACTACTAAAAGGAAATATTGGGGAAACTCTCTAGGACATTGGAGTGGGCAAAGATTTCCTGAGTAATACCCCACAAACAGAGGCAACCAAAACAAAAATGGACAAATGGGAGCACATCAAGTTAAAAAGCTTCTACACAGCAAAGGAATTAATCGACAAAGTGAAGAGAGAACCCACAGAATGGGAGAAAATATTTGCAAATTACCCATCTGACAAGGAATTAATAACCAAAATATATAAGGAGCTCAAACAACTCTCTAGGAAGCAGTCTAATAATTGATTAAAAATTGGACAAAAGCTCTGAATAGACATTTCTCAAAGAAGACATACAAATGTCAAACAGGTTTATGAAAAAGTTCTCAATATCATTGATCATCAGAGAAATGCAAGTCAAAGCTACAGTAAGATAGCATCTCACCCCAGTTAAAATGGCTGTTATCCATAAGACAGGCAATAACAAATGCTGGCAAGGATTTGGAGAAAACACTGTTGATGAGAATGTAAATTAGTGCAATCACTATGGAGAACAGTTTTGGAGATTCCTCAAGAAACTAAAAATAGAGCTACTATGTGATCCAGCAATCCCACTGCTGGGTGTTTACCCAAAAGAAAGGAAATCAGTATATTAAAGAGATATCTGCACTCCCATGTTTATTGCAGCACTATTCTCAGTAGCCAAGATTTGGAAGCAACCTGTGTCCATCAACAGATAAATGAATGAAGAAAATGTGGTACATACACACAGTGGAGTACTTTTCAGCCATTAAAAAGAAAAAATGAGATTCTGTTATTTGTAACAACATGGATGGAACTGGAGATCATTATGTTAAGTGAAATAAGGCTGGCACAGAAAGATAAACTTTAAATGTTCTCACTAATTTGTAGGAGCTAAAAATGAAAACAGTTGAACTTATGGAGATAGCAACTAGAAGGATGGTTACCAGAGGCTGGGAAGGGTTGCAGAGGGTTGGTGGGGGAGTGGGATGGTTAAAGCGTACAAAAAAATAGAGCAAATGAAAACTAGTATTTGGTAGCACAACAGGGTAACTGTAGTAAATAATATTTAATTGTACATTTAAAAATAACTAAAAGTTCAGATGAGAGCACGTCCTAGCTACAAAAATTTTTTTTTAAATAAAAATAACTAAAAGAGTATAATTAGATTGTAACACAAAGGATAAATGCTTAAGGCGATGGATATCTCATTTACCTTGAGGTGCTTAAAATTTATAATTTATACCATTTTATACCTGTATCAAAATATCTCATGTACCCCACAAATACATACACCTACTATGTACTCTTCAAAATTAAAAAAGAAAAAAAAAGAAAAACAGCACTGTGGGAGGCCGAGGCAGACGGATCACAAGGTCAGGAGTTCGAGACCAGCCTGGCCAATATGGTAAAACCCCATTCCTACTAAAAATACAAAAATTAGCCTGGCGTAGTAGCAGGCACCTACAGTCCCAGCTACTCGGGAGGCTGGGGCAAAAGAATCGCTTGAACCTGGGAGGCAGAGGTTGCAGTGAGCTGAGATCTCACCACTGCACTCCAGCCTGGGTGACAGAGCGAGACTCCATCTCAGAAAAAAAAAAAAAAAACAGAAAAGAAAGATATACCTACCATCCCATGAGACTTGAAAAAGGGGCAAATTTAGGACAGAGGTAAGATGACAGGACACGAATGTTTTGTAGTTCTCTACACCATACAATGTTCATAAAAGAAAGAAATGTACATTCTGCAGAGCAAGATAGATTATGCTTTAGAGTTTAAGTAACAAAATTTTAAAGCAGGGAGAGATTTTAGAGATGGTAGATAACTTATCCTAAATTAAAGAAAAAAACCCAGAAAGAGAAAGTGAAGTGTCCACAGTGGCACAGCTAATTAGTGGCAGAACTGGGGTTTTTGATATAGTATGTAAACAGTGGATATTAGTGCAGTGTTTCTCGAAATATGTTACACATACCACTGCTAGTACAAGGGCAAACATTAAAAATTTCATTCTTCCAAAATAGGAAAAATATAAAAAATAAAGATTTTATTCTTACATACGTATTAATTGGGGAATGTGATACTGGATTTCTGTTCACTGTATTATATCAAGGTTTCCTTGTAACGTAATTTTAAAGATAAAGTTTTAAGTGTAAAGTGTCACTAAAAATAATATTAGGCCAGGTGCAGTGGCTCATGCCTGTAATCCCAGCACTTTGGGAGACCAAGGCGGAAGAACTGCTTGAGCTCAGGAGTTCTAGACCAGCCTGGGCAACATGGCAAAACCTTGCCTCTACTGAAAATACACAAAAAAATTAGCTGGGCATGGTGGCACACACCTGTGGTCCCAGCTACTTGGGAGGCTGAGGTAGGAGGATGGCTTGAACCTAAGAGGTGGAGGTTGCAGTGAGCTGTGATCATGCCACTGCACTCCAGCCTGGGCAACAAGAGTGAAACTCCAACTCAAATAAATAAATAAATGAAGTTTAAAACATTAAATAAATATTACTGTAGGTGGTGTGTGGTCAAGGCAAAAACCATGATGATGGTATGTGGCTAACTAAATTTTATTTATTATTTATTTATTTATTTATTTATTTTAGATGGAGTCTTGCTCTGTCACCCAAGCTGGAGTGCAATGGCATGATCTTGGCTCATTGCAACCTCTGCTTCCTAGGTTCAAGTGATTCTCCTGCTTTAGCCTCCTGAGTAGCTAGGATCACAGGTGCCTGCTGCCACACCCAGCTAATTTTTGTATTTTTAGTAGAGACGAGGTTTCACCGTGTCAACCAGGCTGGTCTGAAACTCCTGACCTCCAATGATCTGCCTGCCTCAGCCTCCCAAAGTGCTAGGATTACATGCCTGAACCACTGTGCCTGGCCTAACTAAATTTTAGAAAACAGTGTTCATAGAGTCATCTAAAAGAGTTCAGATGTTACTTCTGCATTGTTCTATGTGGTTTATATTTTGGAACTTTAAATGTAGTTTTCAAAGAAGAATGGAAGAAACCATGAAGCTTGCTGCAATGGAAGACACAGTGGAGTACTGCCTGTTCCTGATACCAGATGAATCAAGGGACTCAGATAAACACGAAGAGGTTCTTCAGAAGTATATTGAGAGAATAATGACCCGGTTTGCACCTATGCTGGTCCCCTACATCTGGCAGAATCAGCCTTTCAATCTCAAATATAAACCTGGGAAAGGTAAGGCTCTTTTACTTGTGTGGATTAATGTGACTTTTAATGTTATCCTGACAACAGTGATGTGTATGTGTAATAGTCCACACTTCATTCAGTGTTGGCAGGAAGAGATTAATGCACTAAACTTTTTAGGTAAGTAATACTTGTCTATAATCAGTTAGCCATAAAGCTTTGTTTTTAAAAAAAATCATATTAATGAAAACTTTCTAAATCTGCCTTAGGAATTAGCACATACTAAACATTATTAAACTCATGGCTATTCTTTTGAACTTTAGTTACTATACTATGCATAATGTATCTAAGTATCTATACTAAACAGTTACAGGTATCTGGCTTTAATTATGGTTCCTTTTTTGCTGTTACTCAGTATTCCTTATGTTGATGTGTTGAGTAGGCTGCCTTGTTTCATATAGCCATTTTGGTGAGGATCTGAGTGGCTCTGCCCGGCTTATAAAGATAAATAATTGGGCTTTATGGCTAATATTTGCCACTTATAAGCATTTTGAGGTTTCTTCATTGCTTCCCTGTGTTGTTGGTGCTTGAGATCTGACCTCTGGCAAAATATGGCACTCTGTCCTGTTATGAGAAAAACCCAGAATTAAAGTAGAAGGGAGCGGAGAGACCAAAGAATCACTCGGACAGGTCTATCTTAGCAAGTAGATGAGTTTATTAGGACTTACAGACAGGACACTCCTGGGCAGCATCAGGACAGCTCCAGAAATCTGCCCCACCTCCCATCTTTAAGTTGCTTGTAAGCTAATTTTTTGGCTCTTTGCCTACTGTGTATAGCAATGATACTGTTTTCCTTGGTATGTTCCCAGCTATGCCCTGCAATGTTTGGGTTCTCAGGACCTGCTACTCTGCTGGGCATGATGGCTTTGGCTTGCCAGCTGGCCTTCGAAGTTTAAGCAGCAGACATATACCCTTAAGTAGCCTGGTGGGGAACTGGTCACACTACAGTTCTGTCATTTCTTATAGTTTTATGAAAATAAATCATGGGTAGGTGACCAAGTCTCTCTTTACACAGTGACTTATGTGAGGTCTTATTTAGGATCAGGAGCCTGGCATCTTGTGATACCATCACAAGATACCCCCATGTATACATCACAAGTATACATCACTGTGATACTCTCAGTTTAGTGCTTATCTCTTATCTTTTGGCTAGCAATTGCTACATATCTTCCCTACTGTTAATTTTATTGAACTCTTATTCGTTGACATACATATGATATTTATTGACAAGAACACTGTCACATTGGTGCAGCACATCTAAAACCAACCCTTTCTCTGTCTCTAGAAAACCATTTTTACTGTTTTCTTATCTTGTTTAATGGCATTGCCATCCACCCAGTTATCCAAGCTAGTCAGTAATTCAAAATCATAATCAGTTCCTCACTTCACCATGTTCAGTCAGATGCTAAATCCTGAATGCTTCTAAAATATGACCCCTTCTCTACATCTATTTGGCTTCAATGTAGGCCCTCTTTATCTCTACATTTAAAAAACGACAACAGCCTCCTAACTTACCTCTCTGGTTCCTGTCTTTCTAGTTCCTCACACTGTTGCCAATTACGTTTGTAAAACAAACTTGATTGTGTCACTCTCCTGCTTAATATCCTTCAGTAGATGAAATTTAAATCGAAGTCTAACATAGACAAAAACAGTTACTTTAATTGTATTCTCTAGTTGAAGAAACTTGAGATCTGGGGTGGGGAGAAGAAGAGTTGGTTGGGCTGTTCTTCTACCTATTGTTTGCCATGGCAACTCTTGAGACACTCTGTAATGCACTTGTTTGACCTTCATTCTGTTAATGTGGGATATTACTGTACATTGATTTTCATGTGTTGAACCATCCTTGCATCTCAGGAATAAATCCCACTTGGTCATGGTGAATAATCTATTTAATGTGCTGTTGAATTCAGATTGCTGATATTTTGTTAAGAATTTCTGCATTGATATTCATCAAGGATATTGATCTACAGTTTTCTTATATTGTCTTTGTCTGGCTTTGGTGTTAGGGTAATGCTGGCCTCAGAAGGGATTTGGGAATTCCCTCCCCTTTATTTTTTTGGAAGATTTTGAGGATTGATGTCAAATTCTTTAAATGTTTGGAAGAGGTCCGCAGTGAAGCCAGCTTTTCTTTGTTAGGAGCTTTTGGATTATTGATTCAATCTCCTTACTAGTTATAGATCTGTTCAGATTTTTGTATTTCTCATGATCCAGTCTTGACAGGTTGTGTATTTTTAGGAATTTGTCGATTTCTTCTACATTATCCAACTTACTGGTATACCATTGTTCATAGAATTATATCTTTCTTGTTTCTATGACATAAGTTGTACTGTCTCCTCTTTGATTTCCTATTTTAGTTTTTTGAGTATTTGCTCTTATTCCTGGTTAATCAAGTTAATAGTTTGTCAATCTTTTCAAAAAAACCCAACTCAGTTGTTTTGTTTTTCTGTTATTTTTTCTGGTCTCTATTTTATTTATCTCTGCTGTAATGTTTATTATTTTCCTTATGCTAGGTTTGGGTTTAGTTTTTATTTTTTGTTTTGTTTTGGTTTTTTTGAGGTATAGGTTGTTGATTTGAGGTCTTTCACACCTACAAACTTCCTTTTTAGCACTGCTTTCACTGAATTCCTTAAAGTTTTGGTATGATGTGCATTCATTTTCATTCGTCCCAAGATATTTTCTAATTTCCCTGTGATTTATTCCAAGAGTGTGTTGTTTAGTTTCCATGTATTTGTGAATAGTGCACATGTTTGAAAACTTGTGCTCCATCCAAATCTAGTGTCGTGGTATTCCCAGAATACTCTATACATACATACTCTGTACAGCATGCCTTTGTGCCTTTGCACATGCTTTTCTATTTTTCTGGAAAGCTCACCTCTTGTCATTCCTCCAGGCAAGCATAGCACAGATATCCCTTCCTTTATACTCACATAGGCCTTACTGCATACCCCTGTTCTAGAGTTCATTATCTTGTTTTGAGATCATTTGGTTGTCTTGTTTTACCCTGAGCTCCTCAGGAGTAGGCTTCTTCTTCAGGAGTGCAACCCCTGCTCCCTAGTACTTAGAGCAATCAGTCAATGAATGTTTATTCTATTGAATGATTATGTGCATTTTATTTGCAGTAACAAATTTATCTGGTTACATGGTTGCTTTTCTCTTGTTTTTAGGAAGTGTTCCTGCTCATATGTTTGGCGTGACAAAGTTTGGGGATAATATTGAGGATGAATGGTTTATTGTTTATGTAATAAAGCAGATCACAAAGGAATTTCCAGAGTTAGTAGCAAGGTATTGTAGTTATTTTAATTATTCTAAAAGAATTCTATTACTGAAACAGTGTGACTACATTTTTATATATTTAGTAATTTATTTTTCTCCTGTAGTCTGCTGGAAATTGTACAGATTTGAAAAGTATCTGTGCTTTTTTTTTTTTTTTTTCTGAGACAGAGTCTTGCTCTGTCGTCCAGGCTAGAGTGCAGTGGTGTGATCTTGGCTCACTGCAGCCTCCACCTTCCGGGTTCAAGCGATTCTCCTGCCTCAGCCTCTCAAGTAGCTGGGATTACAGGCGCGTGC
The DNA here is from genome assembly GCF_008728515.1 of Papio anubis. Classification (NCBI taxonomy): domain Eukaryota; kingdom Metazoa; phylum Chordata; class Mammalia; order Primates; family Cercopithecidae; genus Papio; species Papio anubis. Next base: position 69,707,359 of record NC_044986.1, on the reverse strand, counting down.
CACCATGCCTGGCTAATTTTGTGTTTTTAGTACAGACAAGGTTTTACCATGTTGGCCGGGCTGGTCTTAAACTCCTGACCTCAGGTGATCAACCCACCTTGGCCTCCCAAAGTGCTGGGATTACAGGCATAAGCCACCATGCCCAGCCTTATCTGTATTTTCTTTCTCTTCTCTTGTGACTTCCTTTTCTTGAGAAAGAATTAAGGTAGTATCAAAGAGTTCAACTTCCAAAAGATTTCAAATAAAACCTACTTATTTTAGGTTTTCTTTTTAAAATTCTAATTATGAAAAAACAAATACATGTGGTAAACAAAATTCAGATGATACAAAGGGTTCTATTGCTCTGCTTCCCAGAAGTAATCACCATTAAATTCCTTATGAATCTTTGAAAAATAAAATTCCATTCATACACATACATACATATTTCACGTATTTTTAAATGTGTATTCCTGTACTAGACCATAGCTATATTTTTTGAGAACTCATACACAGAAACAATTTAAAGAGAAGTCAGTGAACAATCGTATAGGAAGCTAAGTAGGTAACACCGTTAAAAATGGGACCCGAGTTTTCTGTAATTACCATGTATTGCCAGCAGAGGGCGTTCCGCCCACTTATATTTTATCCTAGTTTTCCTAGTCAGCACCCAAATTCTGATCTTTTTTTACCCAACCAACCTCTTTCCCAACAGAACAAAAGAGAAGGGGGAAAAAGAAACCTTTGAAAACTTAGTATTTAAATTTTAAGCATACATTAAAGTAGAGAGAATGAACCCACATGTTCCCATTATCCAGCTTCAACAATTACCAACTCATGGTCTTCATTATTTGATCTGTGGCTGTCATTTGATCCTTAAATACTTCAGGATGTAAATCTAAGTGATAACTCATTTTATCTTTATCTTTAAATACATTTATTTAAATTTTTAAAATTTTTAAGTTTACTTATTATTTATTTAGTTTTTTAAAGACAGGGTCTCACTGTTTTGCCCAGGCTGGACTTGAACTCCTGGGCTCAAGCCATCCTCCTGCTTCAGTCTCCCGAGTAGCTGGTACTACAGGCACATGCCACTGTGCTTTATTTTATTTCATTTTATTTTATTTTTTTGAGACAGCGTCTCACTCTGTTGCCCATACTGGACTGCAGTGGAACAATCTCGGCTCACTGCAACCTCTGCCTCCTGGGCTCAAGCGATTCTCATACCTCATCCTCCTGAGTAGCTGGGGCTATAGGCGTGCACTACCACACCTGGCTAATTTTTGTATTTTTTGTAGAGACAAGTTTTCACCATGTTGACCAGGCTGGTCTCAACCTCCTGACCTCAAGTGATCCACCCGCCTCAGCCTCCCAAAGTGCTGGGATTACAAGTGTGAACCACTGCACGAAGGCTATTTTTAAAATTGACAAATAAAAATTGTGTATATTTATTATGTATAACATGTTGTCTTGAAATACATATATATTGGCCGGGCACGGTGCCTCACACCTGTAATCCCAGCACTTTGGGAGGCCGAGGCGGGAGGATCACAAGGTCAGGAGATCGAGACCATCCTGGCTAACAACAACAACAACAAAATACAAAAAACTAGCTGGGCGAGGTGGCGGGCGCCTGTAGTCCCAGCTACTCGGGAGGCTGAGGCAGGAGAATGGCATAAACCCGGGAGGCAGAGCTTGCAGTGAGCTGAGATCCGGCCACTGCACTCCAGCCTGGGTGACAAAGCGAGACTCCCGTCTCAAAAAAAAAAAAGAAATATATATATATTGTATGATGGCTGAATTGAGCTCATAACATACATTACTTCACATACTTATTGTTTTGTGTATGGTGAGAACATTTAAAATCTACTGCCTTAGCAAGTTTCAAGAACACAATACATTGTAGACCTGGGGCGGTGGCTCACGCCTGTAATCTCAACACTTTGGGAGGTTGAAGCAGAAGCATCACATGAGGTCAGAAGTTCCAGACCAGCCTGGCCAACATGGTGAAACCCCATCTCTACTAAAAATACAAAAAATTAGCCAGGTGTGGTGGCCCATACCTGTGGTCCCAGCTACTCGGGAGGCTGAGGCAGGAGAATCGCTTGAGCCCAGGAAGTAGAGGTTGCAGTGAGTGTGATTGCACCACTAATTCTAGCCTGGACGACAGGGTGAGACTCTGTCTCAAAAATAAAATAAAATAATAAAAATAGAAGTATAGAGCTAGAACGGTATATAACAGTATAGAAAATATGCTATGTCTTGTGTAAAACAGGGAGAAAATATAAATATATATTTATATAGCTAGATTATGTGTAAGCAAACTCTAGAAGGATATACAAGAAACAGTAGTGATGCGTGTAGGGTTGAGCAGATAGGGACAAAAGTAGGAGGAAAACTTTTTCATTTTGCAACTTTTTTTTTTTTTTTTTTAGACGGAGTTTTGCTCTTGTTGCCCAGGCTGGAGTGCAATGGTGCGATGTCGGCTCACCGCAACCTCCACCTCCCAGGTTCAAGCAATTCTCCTGCCTCAGCCTCCCGAGTAAGTGAGATTACAGGCATGCGCCACCATGCCTGGCTGATTTCTTTTCGTATTTTTAGTAGAGACAGGATTTCTTCATGTTGGTCAGGCTGGTCTTGAACTCCTGACCTCAGGTGATCCGCCCACCTTGGCCTCCCAAAGTGCTGGGATTACAGGCATGAGCCACCATGCCTGGCCATGTAAATTTTAATATATATTTTTAAAAATTTAACCATGTGAATGTATAACCTATTTTTAAAAGTAAAATTTAAAAAAGTGTTGCCGGCCGGGCATGGTGGCTCACACCTGTAACCCCAGCACTTTGGGAGGCTGAGGCGAGTGGATCACTTGAGGTCAGGAGTTTGAGACCAGCCTGGGCAACATGGCAAAACCCTGTCTCTACTAAAAATACAAAAATTAGCTGGGCATGGTGGTGGGCACTTGTAATCCCAGCTATTCGGGAGGCTGAGGCAGGAGAATCGCCTGAACACAGGAGGTGGAGGTTGCAGTGAGCCGAGATCACACCACTGCACTCTAGCCTGGGTGACAGAGCGAGACTCCGTCTCAAAAATAAGAAAAAAAGTGATGCAAATGAGTCAGAAATAATTATCTTTTCAGGCCCAAATAACACCTCCTACATGAAGGCTTTTCTAATCTCAGCTATATGTTTTTTTTTTTCTTTTGGAACCCTATAGTACTTTGTATATTTTCATATTTTTGTCTAATATTTCTTTATGTAAATTGCTTATCTTCTCTCCTTATCTCTACCTTCAACTCCTCCTTACAATCTTATTGTCTCCTTCAGTGCTTAATGTTATCTTAAACATTTTGCTTTCTTATAGCCATCTGCACATAGTACCTATTCAAATATTTACTAAGATGAAGAGGAAAATGTATTAGAATAAAACTGTTCTGGTTACTAGCAGATATGTGCTTTTTGAATGCAAAATTGGAAATTTTCTTGCATTAGGATTGAAGACAATGATGGTGAATTCTTGTTAATAGAAGCTGCTGACTTTCTCCCTAAATGGTTGGATCCTGATAATAGCACCAATAGGGTAAGTATACACAAGTTTAGAAAATTTATAGAGATGAAATCATGCTGCATTACATTCATATGTACCTACAGTTTGCCAGTGCCCACTATGAAAATTAAAATGTACCATTTGCAGGTATTTTTCCACCATGGAGAATTGTGTATTATTCCTGCACCAAGAAAACCTGGAGCAGAATCTTGGTTACCCACCACACCTCCAACAATTCCACAAGCATTGAATATCATCGCAGCACATCCAGAAAAAATACTTGCTTCAGAATCTATACGAGCTGCTGTGAGTAGGCGCATCAGAGGGTAAGAAAAATATCACTTACATTGCTAATTAAGGAACCTTTTGGTTTCGTGTAGTTCAGTCTTTCTTTGATTTTTGTTTGTTTTCCTTAAAGCTCTGTTGGAGTTGATCAGTCTTTCTTTGACTGTAAAATATCTTTCACCTAGATTAATGCTAATTTTCATTTTGTCTTCATTCTTCTTTATGGAATAGACTAATACATTAAACTTAGAGATTTTAAAGTCGGGAAATAGATACATCTTTAAATTCCCATTCAGAAGTGTTACAATCTTGTCCCAATATTTTTGCATTTATACACCTTAGATATTGTGGCTAAGTATTAGCTATATCCATGGGTAAAAAATTTGAGACCTTTAAAAATAGAAACTTCCTGGACCTAGAGCGGTGGCTCAAGCCTGTAATCCCAGCACTTTGGGAGGCTAAGTGGAGGGCAGATCATGAGATCAGGAGTTCAAGACCAGCCTGGCCAACATAATGAAATCCCATCTCTACTAAAAATACAAAAAAAAAAAAAAAAAAAAAAAAAAAAAAGGCGGGACGTGATAGCAGGTTCCTGTAATCCCAGCTACTTTGGAGGCTGAGGCAAAGAGAATCGCTTGAACTCGGGAGGCGGAGGTTGCAGTGAGCTAAGATCGCACCACTAGACTCCGTCTCAAAAAAATAAATAAATAAATAAAAAGTAGAAACCTAATGGAGCCCAAACAAGGTGCTCAGGTTTTTTCTGTTGTTTTGGGTCTATATATGGGATTCTTTGACCTATGTCAGAATTCTTTGACCTATGTCAGCTTTATTTAAAGCTGAAGTTTTATTCAGAAAAGAAAGTCTTAGCTTAATAACATATTAGTTCATCCATTCAAATTTGGGTGCCTATTAAATAAGTAAGCACCATTCAGGTATTAACAATACTAAAAATCTTTTTGGCCGGGTGCAGTGGCTCACGCCTGTAATCCCACCACTTTGGGAGGCCAAGGCTGGTGGATCACGAGGTCAAGAGATCGAGACCATCCTGGCCAACATGGTGAAACGCCATCTCTACTAAAAATACAAAAAATTAGCCGGGCATGGTGGCAGGCCCCTGTAGTCCCAGCTACTGGGGAGGCTGAGGCAAGAGAATCACTTGAACCCAGGAGGTGGAGGTTGCAGGGAGGCGGAGGTTGCAGTGAGCCGAGGTTGCACCACTGCATTCCAGCCTGGCGACAGAGTAAGACTCTGTCTCAAAAATAATAATAAATAAAAAATAAAAATCTCTTTTAGCTTCAGCATACTTTGCACCATTATTTTAGAAAAATAAACTCTGATTTTATGTTTATTCCAAAGTATAATTGGTTTTTTTGTTTTGTTTGGTTTTGTTTTGCTTTTGGGGTGGAATTTTGCTCTTGTCACCCAGGCTGGAGTGCAGTGGTGTGATCTCGGCTCACTGCAACCTCCGCCTCCCGGGTTCACGCAATTCTCCTGCGTCAGCCTCCTGAGTAGCTGGGACTACAGGCATGTCCCACCACACCCAGCCAATTTTTTATATTTTTAGTAGAGACGGGGTTTCACCATGTTAGCCAGGATGGTCTCAATCTCCTGACCTAGTGATCCACCCGCCTCAGCCTCCCAAAGTTGTTTTGTTTTTATTGAGCTACCATAATCCCTTTTCTTTATTTTCCATTTCTTCCTACTTTTTTCTTTCCCTCTCTTCTTTCTTATAGTATTAAGTGTATATACAGTATCTTTTTTCATCTCTCTTGTCACTCTCTACATACTGCTCTCAATGAACAAAGAGAAGATGTCAAAAAGAATGTGAATGGTATAAGAATTCTAGGTATTTATATACTGTAAAATGAAAGTAATTATGTTACCTGTCCCAGGTACCCAGAAAAAATTCAGGTCTCCCTTCATCGAGCACACTGCTTCCTTCCAGCTGGCATTGTGGCAGTGCTAAAGCAGCGCCCCAGATTGGTGTCTGCAGCAGTCCAGGCATTTTACCTACGAGACCCTATTGACCTGCGAGCCTGTCGTGTTTTCAAGACATTCTTGCCTGAAACACGAATAATGACATCGGTAAGATTCCTATCTTGGTCATTTAGTTTCTCTTACTGGAAACAGAGTTGAAACATTATTATTTTTCTCTTTTTACATTTCTCAGTGCTCAGTGAATGAAACATTATTTTAATTGTTCTCTAGAAAGAAAAAGGAAATATTCTGTTTCTTCATAGCGTGTTAATATAGGTTGAATATTCCTTATCTGAAATGCTTGGGACCAGAAGTATTTCAGATTTCAGATTTATTTGGATTTTGGAATATTTGCATTATACTTACTAGTTGAGCGTTCCAAATCTGAAAATTCTGAAATCTCAAAACTTTGAGCATATCATTGGGACTCAAAAAGTTTTGGATTTTGGAACATTTTAGATTTCAGATATTTACATTTGGGATGCTCAAACTATACACATTTTTTTCTTTTCTTGCACCCAGTGAAGGAAATTTTCAAGAGACCTGCCTCCCCATTTTATACTCAATGTTTCATAGCTATTTTTGACCATATTTTTCTATTTCTGTAATTATTTCCTTTTTTTTTTTTTTTTTTGAGACAGAGTCTCACTTTCTTACCCAGGATGGAATGTAGTAGAGCCATCTTAGCTTACTGCAACCTCTGCTTCCTGGGCTCAAGTGATTCTCCTGCCTTCTGAGTAGCTGGGATTACAGGCACCTCCCAACACGCCCAGCTGATTTTTATATTTTTAGTAGAGACAGTGTTTACCATGTTGGCCAGGCTGGTCTCAAACTCCTGACCTCAAGTGATTCAGCCATCTCAGCCTCCCAAAGTGCTGGGGTTACAGGCATGAGCCACCATGCCCGGCCTAATTATTTCCTTCTTGACAATAAAACATTTCATCTCTTCCAGGGAATTAAGAATTATTCTTGGCCAGGCATGGTGGCTCACACCTGTAATCCCAGCACTTTGGGCGACCAAGGCAGGTAGATCACTTGAACCCAGGTGTTTGAGACCAGAGTGGGCAACATAATAAACCCCATCTCTACAAAAAATAAAAAAATTAGCCAGCTGTGGTGGTGGGCACCTGTAATCCCCACTACTTGGGAGGCTGAAACAGGAGAATTACTTGACCCCAGGAGGTTTGGGAGATCACCTGAGGTCAGTAGTTTGAGACCAGCATGGCCAACATGGTGAAACCCCATCCCTGAGGCTTCAGTGAGCCATGATTGCTCCACTGCACTCCAGCCTCTGTAACAGAACAAGACCCTGTCTCAGGAAAAGAAAAAAAAAAAAGAATTATCTTTATCTTCCACCCATTTAATTGCTGTATAATATAACTAATGATAAGAATTTTACTAGTGATTACTAAAAAGTAGAGTACATTTTTTTTTTTTTTGCAATGGAATCTTGCTGTGTTGCCCAGGCCGGAGAGCAGTGGAGCAATCTCGGCTCACTGCAACCTCCACCTCACGGGTTCAAGTGATTCTCCTGCTTCAGCCTCCCGAGTAGCTGGAATTATACAGGCATGCGCCACCATGCCTGGGTAATTTTTGTATTTTTAGTAGAGATGGGGTTTCACCATGGGCCAGGCTGGTCTCAAAACTCCTGACCTCAGGTGATCTGCCCACCTTGGCCTCCCAAAGTGTTGGGATTACAGGTGTGAGCCACCATGCCTGGCCAGCAGTAGGGTAAATTTTATGGTATGTGAGTTGTATCTCAATAAAGCTGTTACGAAAAACAAGTAGGCAGTGAATAGGTTGAATTTTCTTTGCATTTCATATGAAGATGAAGCTTATAAATGGACTTCTTATTATATTTAACTGTGAAGTGATATTCACAATTTTAATTTCAGGAAAAGACTCATGTATTTTGTGTCTTGATGCCCAGGTCACATTCACTAAATGTCTATATGCACAGTTGGTGCAACAAAGGTTTGTGCCGGACCGGCGGAGTGGATACAGGCTGCCCCCTCCATCTGATCCCCAGTACCGAGCCCATGAATTGGGCATGAAATTGGTAATATTGAACCAGAACATGTTGTTTTCTTTTTTTATGTAAATGGGCTTTTAATAGAACAGTGGCACAATATAAAAAGTCCGGAAATACACCGTTTATGTAAGAATGCAGTAAAATGTGGCATTTCAATTTAGAATGAAAAAAATGGATTACTTAGTAAGTGATGATGGGACAAGTGTAAAGTCACCTGAAAAATTGAAGTTGATTCCCTAACACCTATACCAAAATAAATTCCAATTGGATCAAATATTTGAACATAAAAATTAAAAGTATAAAATTTGAAAAAAAAAAGAGCCTTTTATAATTTGAATAGGAAAGGCCTTTCTATGCATGACTTGAAACCGGAAGCTATGAAGGGAAGACTGATAAATTTGATTTTGCAAAAATTAAGCATTTCTGCACGGGAAAGAAAAACTCCATAAATAAAGTCAAAAGTTAGCAAATCTGGAAAAAGTGTTATATTTGCAATCTAAATGAAAAAAAGCTGACTTCTCTAATATATAAAGTGTTCCTTTAAGTCAATATGAAAAAGATAATACTAGCCAATTAATTTTAAAATGTTCAGGAACTATGAACATAGTCCACAGGAAAGGAAATACAGGTGACCTTTAAGTTAAACACACGAAAAATATTTAATCTTACTCATAATAAAAGAAATGTACTTTAAAGCTACAAAATAGTGTTTTTCATCATTTATTAGCAAGTATCAAATGACTTGATAATACATACTGGGTTGTTGAGAATATATAGAGAAAAACACTCTCAGACATTGTTGATAGGAATATAAGTTGATTGTATCCCTTAGGAGAACATTTTGGCAAAACAGATGTTCCTTGACTTACAATGGGGTTACTTCCTGATAAACCCATCAAAAATGGAAAATATCATAAGTCAAAAATGTGTTTAATACATCCAACCCACCAAACATCATAGCTTCGCCTAGCCTATCTTAAATGGGCTCAGAATACTTACATTAGCATACAGTTGGGCAAAATCATCTAACACAAAGCCTATTTTATAATAAACTGTTGAATATGTCTTGTAATTTATTGAATACAGTATAGTGTAGAGTACAGTATTGGTTGATTGCCTTTGTGATCACATTGCCAACTGCAGCTTGCTGCCACTGTGTATCCAGCATCATGAGAGAGTATGCATATTGCTAGCCTGCGAAAGATAAAAATTATAAGTAAGGTTTCTACCTAATGCATATTGCTTTCACATCATCATAAAGTCAAAAAAGTGTTAAGTCAAACCATCATAAGTTGGGGACTATCTGTATCTATCAACATTTAAAATGCACAAACCCTTTTGATCAGCATTTTCACTTCTAGGAAATGATTCTCTATGTATTTTACATATATACAAGGACATATATGGAGCATACTCATGACAGCATTGTTCATAGTAGCAAGAGATTAGAAACTACTTAAATGTCCATTAGTAGGGGAATAGATAAATTATGCTTTAGCCATGAAGTAAGATGGATGAATTTGTGTGTGCTCATGTAAGTGATCTCCAAGGTATATGGTTAAGTGTCAAAAGCAAGGTGTCAAATAGTGTGTATGTGTCCATTGAGCAATAAAAGGGGTGGAGTAGAAAGCTATGCATACAGAGAGGCACACACATACCTACTTCAGTGTGTAGGTTACTTCTGAAAGGATGTGCAAGAAGTTGGTAACGGTGTTGTGTAGCTTGATCAGGGAAGCTCCCTGATCATCACATTTAGCCATGTGCATCTATTATATTTTTTTAATCAAAAGACTTTTAGAATGAAGTGATTTCCTCCCTTTACTATGTCTGAGATCATGTTCAATTTATGTATAATTTCTATTGGACAAGAAACCTTTTGTAACCCTTTTCATAATCAAACAATAAATGTAAATTTCTGGTTTTGTAATCAGCAGGAAAAGGAATCTCTTTGAAGAGAACAGGAATCTTTGTTGCATATCATTTTCTTTCCTTTTATTTTTTAGTAATCTAGAATGATTGAGAAACTTGGGAATAAGTTTATATTTTTCATAAAATTCAAAAAGTGTTATAATTGTCCAAATGCCCATGTATCCAGTCACCTAGTTCTAGAGTGTGGCTCAGTGGAAAGAAAGTAATGTGTTATAATAAGATATGGAAAAAAAAGGAACTTAATAACAAAAATTCTACCTGTCTCATCTAGGCTCATGGATTTGAGATCTTATGCTCCAAATGTAGCCCACATTTTTCTGATTGCAAGAAATCCCTTGTGACTGCCTCACCACTCTGGGCCAGTTTCCTTGCAAGTCTGAAAAAGAATGATTACTTTAAGGTAGGACTTGGAAAGTATTTGTTTGTAAGTATACAATCCAGGGAAAATCAAGCCAGTAACTTAAAGTCCTATAGTCCATATTTAAATGTGTGACATAATTATGGAAGCTAGAGTTAAAGCAGACTTTCTAGTTCAGTGGTATTCAGGTGCTAATGAAGGAGGTGTCTATGAACTGTTTCCAGTATTAGAGGAGAATTAATACTGTTGGTACTAAATGATGAAAGAGATTATTTGTACCAGATAAAACAACTTGCAAAAACTTGATAATGCAAACACGAAAACACCAGATAGGAAAATTAGCAAAGGTGTGGATTTTAAAAATTATTAAAAGATATCTAGTAAATTTCTCTTAAAATATTCAACTTCACAAGTAGTAAAGATACACATATAAACATAGTAATGAAGAATGTCTTTCATGTATGTACAAAAGGATATGAATGATATTCTGTGCTGTCAAGAGTATGGTAAAAATAATACTCCTATACCTTGCTGGTAACATTGCAAATTGGTAGAATCTTAATTGGAAAGTAATTTGGTAGTGTCTTCCAAGAGGTATAGAAAGGTTCAGACTTGGAACCTTCACTTTGAATAATCTTTTTAAAGGAAATATCCAAGAAGTAGAAAAGTCCCTAAGAATATGATGATGATAAAGATGTCATAGCAATACAAAAAGTACTTAAGATACTGTAGCATATATATGGTGGTTTTTGTTTTTGTTTTTGTTTTTTTCTTTTTTTGAGACGGAGTTTTGCTCTGGCCTTCCAGGCTGGAGTGCAAAGGCACAATCTCGGCTCACTACAACCTCTGCCTCCTAGGTTCAAGGGATTCTCCTCAGCCTCAGCCTCCTGAGTAGCTGGGATTACAGGCACACACCACCACATCTAGCCAATTTTTGTATTTTTAGTAGAGATGGGGTTTCACCATGTTGGCCAGGCTGGTCTCAAACTCCTGACCTCAGGTGATCCCTCCGCCTTGGCCTCCCAAAGTGCTGGAATTACAGGCATGAGCCACCATGCCCGGCTATTACTGTTGTTGTTGTTATTGTTGTTGTATAGGGTCTTGCTCTGTCATGCAAGCCAGATTGTTGTAGTAGGATCATAGCTCACTGCAGCCTTGAACTCCTGGGCTCAAGTGATCCTCCTGCCTCTGCCTGTCAAAGAGCTGAGACTATAGGCATGTGCCACCATGCCTAGCTAATGATTTTTTTTTTCTTCTTTTAAGTAGAGTCGAAGTCTTGCTATGTTGCCCAGGCTGGTCTCAAACTCATGTCCTCAAGTGATCCTTCCAGCTCGCCTCCCAAAGTACTGGGATTATAGGCATGAGCCACAGTGCCCAGCCAGTATATTCTTAAAAAATGTAAAATACTAAGTATGACTATCACTATAAATATGCATTTAGAAAACACAAATGATAGTAGTGGTGGGATTTTGCCATTTTTTATTCTACTTGGCAAACTTTCTGTACTTTGTTTTGTGAATTACTAGTTAATCAGTTATATCTTTAACTTTTTTTTTTTTTTTTTCCGTAGAGGCAGGGTCTTACCATGTCGCCCAGGCTGGTCTTGAACTCCTGAGCTCAAGCAATCTGCCCACCTCATCCTCCCAAAGTGTTGGGATTATAGGTGTGAACCATCACACCCAACCAATTATATCTTAAAAGAAAATGGTAGAAAACTCTCCAAACTGGAAATAGGCCCTTAATGGTGAAAAAGATTAGGAATCACTACATCTAGCCGAGTCCCCTCATTTGAAGAAATTGGAACTCAAACAGGCCCATTAATGACAAATCAGGGCCTAGGACTTGGGACACGTGATTCCTGAGTAGTAGACTATTTGCTGCCTGCCTGAAAGTTGCTGGTGAACACATTTTTTTCATGACGACGTGTGAGCAATGTTCTGAAGACCATTTTTTTTTTTTAAGGGACTGATAGAAGGTTCTGTTCAGTACCGGGAAAGGCTAGAAATGGCAGAGAATTACTTCCAGCTCTCAGTAAACCGGCCAGAAAGGTGAGTTATTGTTAAGACTCCTACTACAAAGATTGGTATTTAGGTAGTTCTTTTTATTTTTTATTTATTGTTTATTTATTATTCTTACTTGTTTATTGTTTTGAAACGGAGTCTCACTCTGCCACACAGGCTGGCAGCCTCCACCTCCTGGACTCAAGTGATCACACCACTGCACTGTAGCCTGGATGACAGAGTGAGACTCTGCCTCAAAAAAGAAACAAAAACAACGAAAGAAATTTTGCATCCTCCTCTGTGTAATTTTACTCATTATGATATCACATTTTCCATGGCATTAAACAGTCTTTATAAACATAATTTTTAAAAGCTGCACAATATGGCCAGGCACAGTGGCTGACGCCTGTAGTCCCAGCACTTTGGGAGGCCAAGGCAGGCGGATCACGAGGTCAAGAGATTGAGACCATCCTGGTCAACATGGTGAAACCTTGTATCTACTAAAAATACAAAAATTAGCCGGGCACGATGGCGCGCGCCAGTAGTCCCAGCTACTTGGGAGGCTGAGGCAGGAGAATTGCTTGAACTCAGGAGGCAGAGGTTGCTGTGAGCTGAGACTGCACCTGGTGACAGAGCAAGACTCCGTCTCAAAAAAAAAAAAAAAAGCTGCACAATATTCCAGCAAATGGATGTACCCCCATAATTTACTCAACTGTTTTTTACTGTTGGGGAAAAAATTACAAGTAGCTTAAATGTCCTCCAACGTTTTAATTTATGTTGCAGGAGAGGCTCCCATTCTGCACACCAGGATAAATTTTAAACAGTTTAAAACCAAACTTCCATCTCCCTCCAGACCTGTTGTTGAATTTCCAGTGTTTGTGGTTTTTAAAAAATAGCTGAATTAATATCGTAGACTTTTATTTTAGATTTACCTTTCATTTTCACTTTTTTTCATTTATTGTTATTATTTTTTATTTTTATTTTTTTAGACAGAGCCTCACTTAATCGCCCAGGCTGGAGTGCAGTCCTCCGTCTCCCGGGTTGAAGTGATTCTCCTGCCTCAGCCTCCCAAGTAACTAGGACTATAGGCACGTACCACCATGTCTGGCTAATTTTTGTATTTTTAGTAGAGACAGGGTTTCACCATGTTGGCCAGACTGGTCTCAAACTCCTAACCTCAGGTGATCCACCCACCTTGGCCTCCCAAAGTGCTGGGATTGCAGGCGTGAGCCAATGCACCCAGTCATTAATTTTTTATTTTTAATTATTGTGGCTACATACTAGTTGTACATATTTATGGGGTACACGTGATTACATGTATAATGTCCATGTGGCATACAATGTATAATGATCAAATCAGGGTAATTAAGCTTTCCATCACCTCAAGCATTTATTTCTTTGTGTTAGGAAAATTCTTAGTTATTCAATTTTTTAAAGGTATTTGGAACTATATAATAAATTATTATTAACTGTAGTCACCCTCTTGTGCTACCAAACACTAGCTCTTTTTAATTTTTTTAAAAATATTTTTTGGGATTTGCCAGGAAGATGTTACTAAAGAGGAGTCCAGATGCAGACCCCAAGAGAGGGTTCTTGGATCTCGTGCGAGAAAGAATTTGGGGCGAGTCCATAGAGTAAAGTGAAAGTATGTTTATTAAGAAAGTAAAGGAATAAAGAATGGCTATTCCATAGGCAGAGCAGCAAACACTAGCTCTTATTCCTTCTATTTAACTAATTTTTGTAACCATTAACTATTCCCTCTTTTCCCCCCGCTCTCTGCTACCCTTCCCAGCCTCTGGTAACCATCATTCTACCTTTTTTATTTCATTATTATTATTTTTACAGAGTCTCACTCTGTTGCCCAGGCTGGAGTACAGTGGTACAGTCATAGCTCATTGCAATCTTGACCTCCTAGATTTAAGAGATCCTCCTGCCTTGGCTTCTCAAAGTTCCGGGATTACAAGTGTGAGCCACAGAACCCAGCCAACCATTATTCTGCTCTCTATCTCTCAGTTCAGAATTGTTTTTAGCTCCTACATATAATATCATAGACTTTCTCCCAATTTATTAGAGATTGTAATAGTGAAAAATTACAAGCAACCGAAGTATCCATCAATAATTGATAAATGAATTGCAGTTTATTTATATGATAGCCTATCTAGTAGTTAACCAGAGATTAACTATATTTACATATATCTGATTTAGGATTTTTCAACCTTAGTGCTACTGACATTTTAAATCTGATAATTTGTTGTGAGGGACTGGCTTGCGCTTCATAGGACATTTAACAGCATCCCTGGCCTCTATCCAGTAAATATCAATAGCACTTCTCCCTCATCCCCCAATAATGACAACCAAAAATGTCTCCAGACATTGCCAGATGTACCTAGGGGGCAAAATTTTCCCTGGTTGGGAACCACTGATCTAAATGAATAGATTTCAAAAACAATGTCAGTGAAAAAAAAAAAAAAAACAAGTTATAAATACGTACGGTAATGGGTACCAAAAAAAACAGAATGAATGAGTAAGACCTACTATTTGATAGCACAACAGGGTGGCTATAGTCAATAATAACTTAATTATACATTTAACATAGAGTGTAATTGGATTGTTTGTAACTTGAAGGATAAATGCTTGAGAGGATGTATACTCCATTCTCCATGATGTGCTTATTTCACATTACATGCCTGTATCAAAACATATATCCTGTAAATATATACACCTACTATGTACCCACAAAAATTAAAAATGAAAATGAAAAAGAATAAAATATATACCATGTGGATGTTACACATATAAAAATTTTAAATACACAAAATACTATACAGTCTGGGCGCAGTGGCTCACACCTGTAATGCCAACATTTTGGGAGGCCAAGACAGGTGGATCACGAGGTCAGCAGTTCAAGACCAGCCTGGCCAATATGGTGAAACCCTGTCTCTACTAAAAATTCAAAAATTAGCTGGGCGTGGTGGCATGCACCTGTAGTCCCAGCTGCTCGGGAGGCTGAGGCAGGAGAATCGCATGAACCCTGGAGGCGGAAGTTGCAGTGAGCCGACATCGTGCCGCTGCACTCCAGCCTAGGTGACAGAGCAAGACTCTGTCTCAAAACAAAACAAAACTATACATTATTTATAGATACATATATATTCATTTATTCAACAAATATTTATCAAGTGCCTCCTATGTGCCAGGTCCTATTCCAGGCATTGGGAATATAATAAATGAACCCAAAGTGTCCTCGTCCTTATGGAGCTCACATGCTAATGTAGGAGAAAGACCGCAAGCCATTATATAATGTTAGATGGTAGTAAGTGCTATGAAGAAAAAGCAGTGAGTGGGGATACAGGGGTAGAGACTGCTCTTCTAGATAGATAAGTTTAATCTTCTAGAAGATTAAACTTCCTTAGGCCTTTCTAAGGAAGTTTTCTTTGAGAAGGGACCTGAATGAAGTGAAGAAGTGAGGCATTCAGGTATTTAGGGGAATAACATTCCAGCAAAAGGACAGACAGCAAATACAATAAATAGAAACATACATATATATACACACAGAGAGAAAGAAAAGCGCCGAAGTGTACTTGAGAAAGCAGTCACCTCTGGGGAACAAGACAATGGATTGGGATGGGTGGCAGTGGTCATCAAAGGAAACATTAGCTTTCTCTACAGTAGTTTTTTTTTTTTTTTTAAGACGGAGCCTCCTTCTGTCGCCAGGCTGAAGTTTAGTGGCGCGATCTCGGCTCACCGCAGCCTCTGCCTCCCCAGTTCAAGCGATGCCCCTGCCTCAGCCTCCCGCGTAGCTGGGACTATAGGCGCATGTCACCACGCCCGGCTAATCTTTTTGTATTTTAGCAGAGACAGGGTTTCACCATGTTGGCCAGGATGGTCTCAATCTCCTGGCCTTGTGATCTGCCCTCCTCAGCCTCCCAAAGTGCTGGGATTACATCTCTACAATATTTTTAAGTTACATGATAAACCTATACCCTTTTTTGTCAATTAAAAATAAATAAATAGGCCGGGCGCAGTGGCTCACGCCTGTAATCCCAGCACTTTGGGAGACCGAGGTGGGCAAATCACCTGAGGTCAGGAGTTTGAGACCAACCTGGCCAACATGGTGAAACCCCATCTCTACTACAAGTACAAAAAATTAGCCAGATGAGGTGGTGGGCACCTGTAATCCCAGCTACTCAAATTAAAAATACACAAACAAATAGCCAGGCACAGTGGCTCATGCCTGTAATCCCAGCTACTTGCTGAGGTAGGAAGATTGCTTGAGCCCAAGAGTCAAGGCTGCAGTGAGCTGTGATCATGCCACGCACTCTAGCCTAGGCGACAGAGTGAGACCCTGTCTTAGAAAAAGAAAAAAAAGAAACTATGCACAGAGATACTTATGTGTTGAGTGAGTGACATAATGCTGACATGATTTGTTACATAAATTGATGGCACCCTGTCTGAACTATTAAGAATGGACCAGATCAAGTTGTATAAAGGACTTGCTTTAATTGAATAAACATTTGCATATCTTGCAAAATCACGTAGGTGATGGGGAACTGTCTCTACTCTGTATTATTAATATGTAAACATTACTAGGAGAGAGAAAAGAATAACCCAAATAATCATAACAAAAGGCAAAATAAAAATCATTGTGGAATATCAAATGCTAAAGAGAGTCATAGTGAGAGGTAATAAACTTTCACAAAGGTTGAAGCAGAGAAGTTAAAAAAAGAAAGATAATGGAAGGCTTCAGGGAGGAGGTATTTCAGTTAAGTCTTAAAGAATGAGGATTTTTTTTTTTTGACTGTGTCTTGCTCTTTTTTTTTTTTTTTTTGAGATGGAGTCTCACTCTGTTGCCCAGGCTGGAATGCAGTGGCGTGATCCCAGCTCACTGCAAGCTCCACCTCCCAGGTTCATGCCATTCTCTTGCCTCAGCCTCCCAAGTAGCTGGGACTACAGGCGCCCGCCACCACGCCTGGCTTTTTTTTCTTTTTTTTTTTTAGTAGAGATGGGGTTTCACTGTGTTAGACAGGATGGTCTCGATCTCCTGACCTCATGATCCGCCCGCCTCGGCCTCCCAAAGTATTGGGATTACAGGCGTGAGCCACGGCCCCCACCCAATGGAGTCTTTCTCTTGTCGCCCAGCTTGGAGTGCAATGGCATGATCTTGGCTCACTGCAACCTCTGCCTCCTGGGTAGTACAGACTTTGCAAAAGTTATAGAACTTCCCTGGGCTCTGGTTTTCTCATCTGTAAAACAGGATTATTACCTTCTATAATAATGATGAGAGGACTCAATAAGAAAATGTATTTAAAGTGTTAGCATAGCATTTAATACATGCTAGATAAATTTTAATTGATACTTTCCTTCTGGATCTTCTTTTCTTTATATATAAAATATATATGTTATATGTATGTCTTTATGTATTTTTAGTACGTCTTTTATATGTATATGTACTATTAATATAATACAACTCTTTCTATGTACATATATATACATATAGACCCTGTCTATACATATATGTATAGAAAGAATTATACGAGATCAGTGGCTTCATAATGATGTTCCATGGAGCCTGCTTCAGAGCCAAAAGGGAAGGCAAATTGTGTAGATCTCTGAGCCTCTATCCTCCACTTGATTTATTTTTATTTTATTTTATTTATTTATTGAGACGGAGTCTTGCTCTGTTGCCCATGCTGGGGTGGCTCACTGCAACTTCTACCTCCCGGGTTCAAGCAATTCTCCTGCCTCAGCCTCCTGAGTAGCTGGGATTACGGGCGTGTGCCACAATGCCCAGCTAATTTTTGTATTTTTAGTAGAGACGGAGTTTCACCATGTTGGCCAAGTGAACTCCTGACCTCAAGTGATCTCCCCTCCTTGGCCTCCCAGAGTGCTGGGATTACAGGCATGAGCCATCGTGCCTGGCCTATCCTCCACTTTAATCAAGGCCATTTTTCTTTGAGCCCTTCTATATTTTAGAATTCCTGGTAAAAGTTTTTTTTTTTGAGAAAAAGGGATCTGTAACCTAAAAATATGCTTAAAAACAAATTAGAAGGTTGGGCACAGTGGCTCATGTCTGTAATCCCAGCACTTTGGGAGGCCGAGGCAGGGGGATCACGAGGTCAGGAGTTCGAGACCAACTTGGCCAATATGGTGAAACCCCATCTTTACTGAAAATACAAAAATTAGCCAGGCATGGTGGCGCATGGCTGTAGTTTCAGCTACTTGGGAGGTTGAGGCATGATAACTGCTTCAACCCGGGAGGCAGAGGTTGTGGTGAGCCGAGGTCGTGCCACTGCACTCCACCCTGGGTGGCAGAGTGAGACTCTGTCAAAAACAAACAAACAAACAAATTAGAGCCAGGTGTTTTGGCATGTACTTGTAGTGCCGGCTACTTGGGAGGCTGAAGTAGGAGGATCACTTGAACCCAGGAGTTCGAGTCCATTCTGGGCAACAATGAAACCCCATCTCTTTATTTTTTTTTATTTTTTTTTTGAG
This sequence comes from Papio anubis, assembly GCF_008728515.1. Taxonomy (NCBI): domain Eukaryota; kingdom Metazoa; phylum Chordata; class Mammalia; order Primates; family Cercopithecidae; genus Papio; species Papio anubis. The sequence continues at coordinate 69,688,767 of NC_044986.1, read as the reverse complement.
ACGGAGTCTCGCTCTGTCGCCCAGGCTGGAGTGCAGTGACGCGATCTCGGCTCACTGCAAGCTCCGCCTCCCGGGTTTACGCCATTCTCCTGCCTCAGCCTCCTGAGTAGCTGGGACTACAGGCGCCCGCCACCGCGTCCGGCTAATTTTTTGTATTTTTAGTAGAGACGGGGTTTCACCATGTTCGCCAGGATGGTCTCGATTTCCTGACCTCGTGATCCGCCCGCCTCGGCCTCCCAAAGTGCTGGGATTACAAGCATGAGCCACCGCGCCCGGCCCCCATCTCTTTAAAAAAAAAAAAAAAAAAAAAAACTCCCCAAATTAGACTAGCTAATCCCTTCCAACTTTAAAATACTATGTATTTATGATTACTATTCTAGGTTCTCTTATGAAGAAATACTCATGTTTTTTATTTTTCATAGTTCTCTTGCTATGAGCCCTGGTGAAGAAATCTTAACCTTATTACAGACAATACCATTTGATATAGAAGACCTTAAGAAAGAAGCAGCTAATCTTCCTCCAGAGGATGGTAAGTGATGGACCAGGATACAGTGGAAGGGTTAAAAAAAAAAAATTAAAATGTTCTACTAAGTCTCACAGGATCCTCTCCTAAGAGGACTTATCATGTGAATGTAGAATGGCAGTATCATGCTTTCTTCTTTTTCAGATGACCAGTGGTTAGATCTCTCACCAGATCAGCTGGACCAGCTGCTGCAGGAAGCTGCTGGCAAAAAAGAATCAGAGTCTATTTCCAAGGAGGAGAAGGAGCAGAACTATGACTTAACTCAAGTCTCAGAGAGCATGAAAGCTTTCATATCCAAAGTCTCAACCCACAAGGGAGCAGAGCTGCCTCGGTAATTTGTGTTAAAGTATAAATATATAAATAGTTAGAACCCAAATGTTGAAGTCATAGTCATTGCCATTTCCACTTTTTTTTTTTTTTTTGAGTAAATGAGTTGTACAGATTTCTTTCTTTTTTGTGCCTAGTATGGTGATAACTTACTTATCTGAAGTCAGATTTCTAGAAGTCTCATCCTTTGCAATCCTTGAAATAAGCCAGAAAGATCACCCTAAAAACCATCATCCAGAACCACACAGGGAAACCATATACTTTACTCTTTAGTAGCTTTATGGGCTCAACATTTAGCTTTCAACAAGTTCAGACCTCTGATCTCCCGCCCTGCAAACAGATTGGATATTGAAAACTCAAAGGCAGAAATAATAACAGAAATGTGAAATTACATTTGGCAAGTAACAGGAAAAACAGGTAGATAGAATTATTACTTGTAGGCTGGGCGCGGTGGCTCACACCTGTAATCCCCGTACTTTAGGAGGCCAAGGTGGGTGGATCACGAGGTCAGGAGTTCAAAACCAGCCTGGCCAGCATGGTGAAACCCCAACTCTACTAAAAATACAAAAATTAGCTGGGCATGGTAGCACACGACTGTAATCGCAGCTACTTGGGAGGCTGAGGCAGGAGAATGGCGTGAACCTGGGAGGTGGAGCTGGCAGTGAGCTGAGATCGCGCCACTGCACTGCAGCCTGGGCTACAGAGAGAGCAAATAATAATAATAATAATAATAATAATTGTTACTTGTGTATCACATATATCATTATTAGTGTTGATACTCTTGAACCTGATGAAAGATCTAAATTTATATTTGGTATTCTCTCTTTAAGAAAGCAGGGATAAGGGAAGATACGTTCTTGTTTATTTTTTAAGCTTTAGTCCTTAAAAGAACAAAGTAACTCAAATAAATAATGGTTTTGCTAATGCTAGATATCTTATTGGGGCTAGAGAGTGGGTAGGTCCCTAAATCAGCATAAGCTAAATGTACATAAACAAGATGCTATTTTTACTTTTCATTTATCAGACTTTCCCATTTCTGTTGTCCTTCAAGGCCAATAAACTCAAGAATTTTTAAAACTACAATTTTTCTTGCTGTGCCTCCTTAGAAATTCTATCTTTGGTAGCTTTCCTAAGAATGGCACTACTTTAGAAAAGTTTCAAACAGTTGTATTTAGAATAAATTGTCTTTGTCCTTTAATATTGCAGAGAACCTTCTGAAGCTCCAATAACTTTTGATGCAGATTCTTTTCTTAATTATTTTGATAAGATTTTAGGTAAGTAATGGTGTGATGTTGACTTTCATTTTGAAACTGTAAGTCGTATAGCTGTTGCTAGAGCATTGGGTTATTAGATATCTCAGAAGCCAAAATATTTGCTTTCTCTTCCTGGTTTTGAATTGCTTTCAACCATGAATTACTACCCATGAATAATTTTGTAGAGGCTGCCTAGCTCAGTGCTTGACATATACAGTAGCTGCTCATTAAATTTTTTTTTTTTTATTTGAGACAGAGTCTCGCTCTGTCACCCAGGCTGGAGTGCAGTGGCGCGATCTCGGCTCACTGCAAGCTCTGCCTCCCGGGTTCACGCCATTCTCCTGCCTCAGCCTCCTGAGTAGCTGGGACTACAGGTGCCCGCCACCACGCCCAGCTAATTTTTTTGTATTTTTAGTAGAGACGGGGTTTCACCGTGTTAGCCAGGGTGGTCTCGATCTCCTGACCTCGTGATCCGCCCGCCTCGGCCTTCCAAAGTGCTGGGATTACAGGTGTGAGCCACTGCGCCTGGCCTCATTAAATATTTGAGAGTGACTGAATGCTGTGTGTTTAAATAGGGTTTTACCTTGGCTCCCATATTATATTGTTCTTTTTTGGAATTACTGTACTTACAAATCAATAAGAAAAAGATAACTCAATTAAAAAATCATTATAATATGTATATATGTACAGAACTGCAGAGATGAAGATCGGGATACCCAGAAACTGCTAAAAGATGCTTACCTCTGGGGAGAGTGTGAGATTTGAGACAATATTTGTATGGCTTGAATGTTTACATCAAAATGTATTCATTTATTAGGTAGTTTTTAAATGTTTTAAGAAAAATATTTTAATTAATTGAATTCACTTTTTTTAAAGCTAAATCTTTTGACTCAGCCTGTACGCTTTTCTACAACATTAAATGCACACATATTCTACAACATTAAATGCACAGCATTACCATTTGTAAAAGGGATTTTTGTGAAGTAGACTATGTGTCTTTTTCTGTGGGTAACATTCTAATTATTTTGAGATGCGTAGTAACTAAAAAGTAATAATAATAATAATTACCAAGTGGCTCTTTCTTTCTTGGGGGCTATGTAGGGCCAAGGCCTCACGAGTCAGATTCTGATGATCTGGATGAGGAAGAATTTGAATGTTTAGATAGTGATGATGACTTGGACTTCGAAACACACGAACCTGGCGAAGAGGCTTCTCTGAAAGGAACTCTTGATAATCTCAAGTCATATATGGCCCAGATGGACCAGGAACTAGCACACACCTGCATCGGCAAAAGTTTCACCACTAGAAAGCAAGTGGTATGTGTGTTTTTAACCTTTTTCTCTTTCTGAGTCTAGTATGTCAGATAGCTAAAACCATATTTTATCATAGTTTTTCTTTTTTTGCTGTGTGAGATTTGAAATAAATAAGAATGTTAATTGTTTTCCTAACTCTGGTAGGATAAAGGATCATAGACTTAATTTTCCTAAACATAAGCTTCATTATATTACTTATTCTATGTTATCTATCAGGATTTAAAATAAAAGGTCATATAATATGCTCAAATTAGAATGCGATTGTACACTACAACTTCTTAAATAGATTTTTCTTCAAAAGTAGTTTTAAAAAACTACAGCTTAAATGGATTTTAAAAAAGAGAGGGCACATGTTCTCAAGACCTTTTGAGACTGTGCCTTGGGCCACAGTGGATTAAAACAAAATAACATAAGTAAATAAATAGAAAGGATCTTAAACATCCAAATAACTTTCCAGTTTTGACAGTTGATTTTGTATGTTTCCCTAATTTAGAGCCAAATTTAGAATTCACCTTCCATTTATGTTTTCATCCTAGTTTTTAATGCCACCACTGTCTAATCCTAAACAGAGGCATTATGGAAAGAGCAAGGACCCTGGAGTCTTATGGGTGAGGGTTTGAAGTCTACCTCAGCTGTCCACTGTCAATGTGTCTATAAACCAGTAATCCTCATGTCATAGAATTAACATGAGAACCAAATTAGACAGCAGAAAAACCTACAATAGGCCTTTAATTAATGTTAATTCCCCTTGCTTTGGTCATCTAAACCACTTTTAAAACTATAATCACTTCCAGAATTGTCAAAATCTAGTAGAAACCATACATTAGATTTATCTAAAGCAGCAGTATTTCTTAAATTTTAATGTGAATATAAGCCAAAGGATCATGTTACAACATAGATTCTGATTAAGTAGGCCTGGGATGAAGCCTGAGATTTTCCTTTTTTTAAAAAAAATCACTTTGTTTTATTTTATTATTATTATTATTTTTAATTTGAGATGGAAGTCTCCCTCTATCACCCAGGCTGGAGTGCAGTGGTGCGATCTTGGCTCACTGCACCCTCTGCCTCCTGGGTTTAAGCGATTCTCCTGCCTCAGCCTCTGAAGTAGCTGGGACTACAGGTGTGCACCGCCATGCCTGGCTAATTTTTGTATTTTTAGTGGAGACAGTTGGCCAGGCTGGTCTCTCAAACTCCTGACCTCAAGTGATCCACCCACCTCAGCCTCCCAAAGTGCTGGGATTACAGGTGTGAGCCACCACTCCCAGCTGAGATTTTCCATTTCTAATAAGCCCCAAGCGATGGAGATTCTGCTGCTCCATGGACTACACTTTGGGTAGCAAGGACATAAAAGTCTATCGAGCTGTAATCTTTCAAATCCTTTCCCCAGCTTGTGGAATCAGAGGCCCAACTAACAATTTAGAGTCTTTGTGGTTGCAACCACAAAGCCTTGTGTTTTCATTTTTAAGCTTTTTCACTGGGAAAGAAAGGAACACTCGCTTCTTTCATTTTGAAGAAAATTTACATTATTATTTCATTTAATATTCACTTTTATGTTTCTTTCTTTTAAGACTCTTAGACAAGTTATAAATGTACCTTCTTAATTCTGTTAGCCCTTGAGCTATTTCAAAATAGACATGCGATTTATTTGATTTGCAAGAGTCTTTCCTGGAGAGAAGTGTCTTATAATCTTTAGAACCAAGTGTTAATATCTGTGCTAAGCCATATAACTTATTAGACTTCATTTTCAGTTTATATAACCAAGGATAAGAAGTTTCCTTTTTAATTTGGAATGCAAATTTACATTGTGGCTTAGTTATCTTTTTATTGTAACCACCATGCAACCTAATGATATATTATCCCATAATTTTCTTTTCCCTCCATGAATAAGGAACCTGTATCCCAGACTACTGACAACAATTCAGATCAGGAAGATTCTGATACAGGAGAATCTGTTATGGCACCAGTAGATGTGGACCTGAACCTGGTTTCAAATATATTGGAATCCTATAGCTCCCAAGCTGGACTGGCAGGACCCGCTTCCAATCTTTTACAAAGCATGGGAGTGCAGCTGCCTGACAACACCGATCACAGACCAACAAGTAAGCCAACGAAAAATTAACCAGCACATTTAGCTTCTCTTTTCTCTTTTTAAATAAATATTGAATATGATTCTGTTCATTTCTAGTTTAGATTACTCATTTAGTAAAAATGTTTCTTCATTACAAGTTTTACAGATTGACTTCTCCTACATGAGAATTGTGGCCCTCTTGGCACAAGTCTTTGTGATCTCAGCTGTGGGTTACACACAGGTTTTGAACTCGGCAGGGTAGAATCTAACCCCTAGACAACTTTGAGATGAAATTCACACACTTTGTGCTAAGGACATGGCCTACCACAATATACCCTTGGAGTAATTCTAAATATTTAAATTTCTCCCTTACTGCTATTCATCCTCAGATCAAAATTTCAAGCTGACAGATTTGGATTTGATAACTCATTCAGTTTTTCTTTTCAATTTTTTTAATGTGGCATAACATGCATATGGTTAAGTGCACAAATCTTGAGTGTACAGTGAATTTTTACATGTATGTATGTACCTGAAGCAAGATATAGAACTTATTTACTTGTAAATAACAGCTATATTGAGATATAAGTCACATACCAAAAAATTTACCCTTTATACAATTCAGGGGTTTTTAGTATATTTACAAAATTGTGCAACCATCACCACCATCTAATTCTAGAATATCAGAAACCCCATACTCACTAATAGTCTCTCATTCCCTTCTACTCCCAGCCCCTAGAAACCACTAGTCTACTTTCTGTCTCTATGGATTTGCCTATTTTGGACATTTCATACCTGATACTGTACTTAATTGTTTTAATTAATTAATTGGTTTGATATTTAATATAGCTGATATATCTATTGCTAAGATGAAATGTTTCTTAAAATGATTCTCATATTCCTCCTAAAATAAATCATTATCTATATATCATAAAATTCACCATTAAAAGCAAAAAAAAAAGTCTTCTCTACAGACAGCTCCATATATTGACCATGTTTTTATAATCTAGGTCTCTGGATTCTTCTTTATTATCGCATGCAGCAGAGAGATGCCCTTACTATATCTTACCCTATCCAAGTAAAAACAATGGAAGTAGATTCATACTGTTCCCTCTCCACTGACCAAGGGAGGAATTAGGAGAATGGTGTAGTAGAGTTCTCATTTGAGAACTTACTATCACAAACTAATAAAAACTAAATATGGCTGGGCATGGTGGTGGGTGCCTGTAATCCCAGCTACTTGGGAGGCTGAGGCAGGAGAATAGCTTGAATCCGGGAGCCGGGGGTTGCAGTGAGCCAAGATTGCACCATTGCACTCCAGCCCAAGCGACAAGAGCGAAACTCCGTCTCAAAAATAAATAAATAAATAAATACTAAATATACCATACCCCACTCCAATCCTTTCTCTTCCTAGTGTTCACTGAAGTGAACTAAGGAAGAGGGTGTTACACATTGACTAAAGTAACACATCAGATGATATTGTGCAACATTTTAACATTTTAAATAATAATTATTTTAAATATATTTTTACTGTTTGTTTTGAAGCTACATTTCTCATGTTAAAAATGGGGTCCAGAATGCCATCCCAGCTCAACTATGAGAAAAAGGTTTCTCCCCATTGCACTTGTGGTACATTAGGTTTATCTTCATTGAGGATTAAATATTGGGTAGAGAAGGGGTGATAGACAGGCAAAAATATAAATGAAAATTTTTAAAATTCTGGTTACCAGGGCTGACTGACTTTCATCTGTTTTTCTATTCTGCATCATGGACCCAGATGAGTTATATTTATCCTTAGCACCTTCATAATTCATTGCCCACATATATATTCTCAGGTCAGGTAGGCCCTGTACCAAAGTTTCTTTTATTTATCTGCCATTTTCAGTATCCCAAGCCTGTTCTTTTCTGCCTCAGCTTTCAGATATCCTTGGAGTTCTACAGCAAAGTTCTTTTCCCACTCACTACTGAGAAGCAAAGTTCAATGTTGCAGCTCCTGCTGCTAGCCACTCTCATCTTTTCTTTCCCAAAAACACATTAATCAAAAAACAAACAGTTACTCCATGGTAAGTTTGGGAAACTCATAACCAGGAACTCCGCACACTCCCCTTTCTATCAGTATTTTCAGATTGGGGATGTGTACACATGTGCTCACAAACACACCCACATAGAGATAGAAAAGATTGGGAGATGGTAATACACATGGACCCTGAACTGTTTTCTTCTAACTGCAAGATATGAAGAAATCTCAGAACCTCTCTTTTGTGAGTGCTTTACCCTTCTGCATGCTGGGTTCAGCCCAGGTAAAGGCAAGCTGCCAATCTAACAAGACAATCAAGTCCCATCACATATTATCCCTCAACATTTCCTGATGAAGGCACTTTGATTTCCCCAAAGCAATGATGGTTTGCTGGCTGTGGAGAGAGCAATGACCTTTTGAGATCAAAAGGAAATTCAGTGCTTTAACTTTTCTAGTTCTAGAATCTCTTTAGTCCTATAGGACTTTGGAACTTAGTCGTATGGGACTTTGACGTGTAAATAACCTTAGGGTCTCTGGAGCTTGTGTCTTTAATCACAAATTAGTGCCTAGAATCTTCTGAAGATATGATTATTTCCTCTTTTCAGCAAGACCTCTAACATTTCTCCTGCACATTGCTTCAGTTGTTCCACTGACTTGAAACCTGGACTTAATTGTTTAATTGTCACCAATAGGGATCCTTTCCCCTACCCCCAAATTCTCACCTTGTAAAATTTTCTCAATTCATGGAACAGAAAAAGACATCAGAACAAAGGTGTGGACATTTTATTTTCCCCAAATAATCTCTTCTCCCTTATGGCATCATATATGAATGATGAGAAATCCTAAATTTAGTTTATTCCATAAAGTTTAAGAAATAGGTCAGGTTTGGCATCTGTTTATCTCCACCAATCCCTTTGTTAAAGTTAATCAACACATTGTGGATGTGCAAATGCCAGCAACTGTTTTATTTAGGAAAACAGGCATGGCAAAGCAGGAGTCTTTTCCCTGGGTCACGAACTGAGCATGTGACAGAGCTGAAAACAGCAAAAAAGACTTACTCTCTGGAGTCCCATTGAGATTCTACTACCTCAACAGAGCCTCATGGCATCTGGTTTATTATAAAGTACTCTGAGTCATAATGACTTAATTATGACTTTTATTTAACTACCATGTACATGTAACTAGAATGCACCTGTACATGAATTTAAATATGTTATACTGTGCTATTTTTCTTAATTCTGTAAGGGTAACAAGTAACTCAGTAATGACTTGAAACTTGCTATATATTTTCAATACTAAGATAAAAGTCTTCACCAAACTTACAACAGGCACATTTTGGCAGTTAGTGTAAACACAACATTAACAAGCCATATGCCAAAAGATGTTTGTTTCCAAGGCCTTGGAGAAAATGACTGAACAAGGGCCTACATCCAAACTAATGCTTCCGCCTTCCCCCTGAGTTTTGACAGTTGACAGCTCATCAGTTTTCTTCTCACACTGGCTTTTTTGATTGCCCATTGGTAGGAATTTCTTCCATTAACACTGCTGATAGAAGTGTCTTACTGTAGGCTCGCCCTTTGCTCTGCCCTTCTGAGGTCCTGTAGTTTGTCTTTTGTCACTTCTTTGTCAACTGATCTCTAGTTTGTCCCTCAGGAATACCAAGGAGCGATCTAAGTTACTTGGTCTGGGCTAAGCAGGCAGGGAAGAACAGGTCTGTTTTTCCACCCACTCCTTAATCAGTTGGTGGGAGATGGCTAACTTAGGGGGCAGCCAGAATGGGAAAGTCCCATTCTGTTGCTGAGTATAGGGGCCCTTTCTCTTCAGGGCTGTGGCTACCTCATCATGACTGAACCAGGCAGCTGTCTCTAATTCTCTCAAGTTCACCTGGATCTGAAAGACATAAGGAAGAAAAGGATGTAAGGTCAGGAGCTACAAAATTTAGAATACTATGGCCAAAGGTCAGAAAATGATTCTAGAACTAAGCAATCTTAGAAGATAATACCTGGGATCTCCAGGTTAGATGAAAGTCAGTTCTAGATACTGCCCAGAAGCAAAAGAGGCATAATTAAGAAATGAGAGTTAAATATATTTTTAACATAGTAAAAAAAAAAAAAGATAAGATATATTAAATAAATCCTGGAAGTACAAATACTAAAATGTTGAGAGTGGTTAACATTGAGAATAAATTATGAATAATACCTATTTTTCCTTGTGTCTCTATTGATTGTATAAATTTTTCAATTAAAAAAGAACATACAAATATTACTTTTTTATTTTTATTTTTTTTGAGATGGAGTTTTGCTCTTTTTGCCCAGGCTGGAGGGCAATGATGTGATCTTGGCTCACTGCAACCTCCGTCTCCCAGGTTCAAATGATTCTCCTGCCTCAGCCTCCCGAATAGTTGGGATTACAGGCACCCACCACCACACCCGGCTAATTTCTTTGTATTTTTAGCAGAGACGGGGTTTCACCGTGTTGGACAGGCTGGTTTAGAACTCCTGACCTCAGGTGATCCACCTGCCTCCCAAAGTGCTGGGATTACAGGCGTGAGCCACCGTGCCCAGCCACTGTTTTTTTTTTTTAAAGGATAAGGGTTAACGATAGTCAAAAGCATAGTCTCATCTTTGCAAGAAGCAAAGTAACGTGAACTTCATGCTGAGGAAGCTGAAATAGATTAGATATTCTATAAAAGATTCTATAAAAACCAAAACATACAATAGGCAAACTTTGGCAGGCAGAGACCATCGGTCAGGGAAGTGCAAGATGACATTGGATAAGACAATGTCTAGCCAGGCATGGTGGCTTATGCCCATAATCCCAGCACTTTGGGAGGCTGAGGTGGAAGGATCACCTGAGGTCAGGAGTTTGAGACCAGCCTGGCCAACATGGTGGAACCCCGTTTCTAATAAAAATACAAAAATTAGCCAGGCATGCTGGCAGGCACCTGTAATCCTAGCTACTCAGGTGGCTGAGCAGGAGAATTGCTTGAACCCGGGAGGCAAAGGTTGCACTGAGCTGAGATCGTGCCACTGCACTCCAGCCTGGGCGACAAGAGTGAGACTCTATTTTTAGTTCCCAACATCCTAACTGACTTGAGCAGTAAGACCAATCCTGCAGTCAGTCATTAAATGATGCCTGATTGTGTGCCTACTATATGTAAGACACTCTTAAGTCCTGACAATAAAAGATAAATTGTCTCATAAAAACTGTGTTGGGGCCGGGCGCGGTGGCTCAAGCCTGTATTCCCAGCACTTTGGGAGGCCGAGACGGGTGGATCACGAGGTCAGGAGATCGAGACCATCCTGGCTAACATGGTGAAACCCCGTCTCTACTAAAAATACAAAAAAAATTAGCCGGGCGAGGTGGCGGGCGCCTGTACTCCCAGCTGAGGCTGAGGCAGGAGAATGGCATGAATCCGGGAGGCGGGGCTTGCAATGAGCTGAGATCCGGCCACTGCACTCCAGCCTGGGCAACAGAGCCAGACTCCATCTCAAAAAAAAAAAAAAAAACTGTGTTGGGAACATCAGATATCCACATGCAAAACTGGACCCTTATCTTACACCATATACAAAAACCAACTTAAAATGGATTAAAGACTTAAATGTAAAACTTGAAACAATAAAACTCTTAGAAGAAAACATAAAGGAATAAATTTCTAGACATTAGACTGGGCAGCAGTCTCTTAGATATGACACCAAAAGTGCAGGCAAGAAAAGCAAAGATAGACAAGTAGGGATTCTATCAAACTAAAGCTTCTGCAGAATCAGGGAATCTATCAACAGAGTGAAGAGACAACCTGCAGAATGGGAGAAAATATTTGCAGACCCTATATCTAATAAGGAGTTAATATCCAAAATATATGAGGAACTCCTACAACTTAATACCAAAAAATAAATAAGCCAACTTAAAAATGGGCAAAGGATCTAAATAGACATTTCTCCAAAGAAGATATTCAAATGGCCAACAGGTGTGTGAAAAGGTGCTCAACATCACTAATAATCAGGGAAATGCAAATGAAAACCTCATACCTTCTTTGATGGCTACTATTATACCTTCTTTAATGGCTACTATTAAAAAAGTACAAAGGACAGCAGGTATTGGTAAGGATGTAGAGAAAAGGAAACCCATGTATACTGTTGGGGGGAATGTAAGTTGGTGCACCTACTATGGAAAAAGATATGGAGGTTCCTCAAAAAATTAAAAATAGAATGACCCTTTGATCTAGCAACCCACTTCTGGATATATGTCCAAAGGGACTGAAATCTGGATCTTGAAGAGGTATCTGCACTCCCATGTTCACTGCAGCATTATTCACAATGGATGAATAGATAAAGAAAATGTGGTATATACATAGAATAGAATATTATTCAGCCTTAAAAAGGAAGGAAATCCTGCATTTGCAACAAGATAGATGGGTCCAAAGGACATGCTAAGTGAAATAAGCCAGACACAGAAAGACAAATATTGTATGATCTCACTTATATGTGGAATCTAAAATAGGCAAACTTATAGAAGCAGAGAGTAGAGTGGTGGTTGCCAGGGGCTGAAGAGAGGGGAAAATGGCGGGGGTGGCCACTGGTCAAAGGGTACAAGGTGTCAGTCATGCAAAATAAGTTTTGAAGATCTGTATACCATAAGGTCTACAATTAATAATACTATATTATACACATAAAAATTTGCTAAGAAAATAGATCTCACATCAAGTGCTTTTACCACAAAATAAAAAAAACAATAGTGGGGTGGGAGAAAAATAAAAGGTGGAAGGACACTTTTGTAGGTGATGAATAAGCTTATGGCATTGATAGTGATGATGGTTTGATAATTTCAAGGGTATATACTTCTCTGCTGAAGCAGGAGAATCACTTGAACCCAGGAGGCGGAGGTTGCAGTGAGCTGAGATTGTGCCACTGCACTCAGGCTGGGTGACAGAGTAAGACTCAGTCTCAAAAAAAAAAAAAAAAAAAAGAAAAGAAATTATCTCATGACTGACATATATGCAAGGAAGAATGGAGATTATTTGCTTCCTTTAATAGGCTGCAAATTCCTTGAGGGCATAAATCATATTTAATTTAATTAATTAATTTATTTTCGAGATGCATTCTTTTTTTTTTTTTTTTTTTGAGACGGAGTCCCGCTCTGTCACCCAGACTGGAGTGCAGTGGCCGGATGTCAGCTCACTGCAAGCTCCGCCTCCCGGGTTTACGCTATTCTCTTGCCTCAGCCTCCCGAGTAGCTGGGACTACAGGCGCCAGCCACCTCGCCCGGCTAGTTTTTTGTATTTTTTTAGTAGAGACGGGGTTTCACCGTGTTAGCCAGGATGGTCTCGATCTCCTGACCTCGTGATCCGCCCGTCTCGGCCTCCCAAAGTGCTGGGATTACAGGCTTGAGCCACCGCGCCCGGCCTCGAGATGCATTCTTGCCGTTGCCCAGGCTGGAGTGCAATGGCTCGACCTCAGCTCACCGCAATCTCCACCTCCTGGGTTCAAGCAATTCTCCTGCCTCAGCCTCCCAAGTAGCTGGGACTACAGGCGCCTGCCACCACGCCCAGCCAATTTTTGTATTTTTAGTTGAGATGAGGTTTCACTATCTTGGCCAGGCTGGTCTTGAACACCTGACCTTGTGATCCACCTACCTTAGCCTCCCAAAGTGCTCAGATTACAGGCATGAGCCACCCGCGCCCGGCCTTAATTTTTGTATTTTCAGTAGAGATGGGGTTTTGCCATGTTGGCCAGGCTGGTCTTGAACTCCTGACCTCAAGTGATCCGCCCACGTCAGTCTCCCAAAGTGTTGGGATTACCGGCATGAGCCACCGTGCTCAGCCCTACATCATATTTTACAAATGTTTATATAATCTAGATGATGCTGGACTAGACAAGTGCTTAATAAGTACTTGCTGATGAGCAGATTAGACGAAGCAAAAGAACTATCACAGCATAAGGGAAACATAAGAACTTACTTCTGTTTGCCCTGGTTTCACAGTTGCATGGCAAGCAATCATGAGTGAGCCACTAGGAAAGGGCCAGTGCTGGGATGCACAGTACTGCAGGCTTTCCACCTCCAATCCCACCTCTTCTGCAACTTCTCGACGGATGGTCTCTTCCACACTTTCACCTACAAGCACTCAGATTAATTCAGGACAGCCCTGTAGCTAGAAGGGTGATACAGACAGCCCATTTGAGAAAGGCACACAACACTGGCTCCAAAGTTTCAATGAAATGCTCTTGGGAGTGTCCTAAAACTCCGAGTCATTCTAATAATAAGAATCAGGTACAGAGCTGTGTGTTGAACCACAGTGCTTAAGCCTGCTAGGTTAGTTATTATAATGCAAAGTAAGGGTGACAGTAGGAGGGACTACTGCCCTCAGCTTTCATAAAATTCCACTTTTCACCATTTGCAAATTTGACCCCAATAGACTAGAGAAAAAAACCAACCTGTAAATAAATACTGAATTTTAGCTAATGTTATGCCTGCTGAAATAGGAAGAAGTGTACTAATATCTTAAATCTGTGCATCAAAAAATAAGATAGATTAATTAATGGATAGATGAACAGCTTTGTGATAAAGTAAGTGTAGTAAAAATTTATGGAATCTAGGGGTGTGCTCAGAGCAGGGGGCCTAAAGAATGGCTCCTCTGTTTATAACACACCCAACAGGAATCTGGGGTCATTGTGATGAGAGGCACGAAGCTTGTGGCCTCCCTACAAACAAATGCCTACATGTGAAGAGGAAAAAAAATTATAGAATCTGGGTAGTGGGTGTATGGGTGTTCACTGTATAATTCTTTCAACAATCTCCTATGTTTGAAAATTTGCTTAAAAAAATAGTGTGGCTCACACCTGTAATCCCAACACATTGGGAGGTCAAGGCAGGCAGGTCACTTGAAGCCAGGAGTTCAGGACTGGCCTAGGCAAGACAGTGAGATCCTGTGTCTACAAAAATTTTTAAAAATTAGCCGGGCATGATAGCCTGCGTCTGTAGTCCTAGCTATTCAGGAGGCTGAGGTGGGAGCATTGCTTGAGCCCAGAAGGTTGAGGCTGCAATGAGCCATGATTGTGCCACTGCACTCTAGCTTGAACAACAGGGTGAGACTCTGTCTCAAAAAAAAAAAGGAAAGGAAAAAATTTTATATATATGTGTGTGTGTGTGTGTGTGTTTATAATGCCAGAAATTTTATATATATATATAATGCCAGAAGGCAGTTTTCTTGACATGATAGAAAAGAATGTGCTTGGGAATCCAAACTCCATAGCAACAAGACAGAGAAGATTGTATTAGTAAGATTGTGTATCTTCCAGTGTCACCTGTATATCCCCTTAACTCCTTACCTATATCACAAAAACCTGCCAAGGCAGAATACATTCCCTTGGGAAAGGAGCTTTGGCGGGCAAGCAGGCATCGGGTCCCATCTGACACCAGCGTGATCACCACAGGAGCCATCTAGGAAAGGGGAATGGAAACTGAGATGCTGGCACTTGGGGGCCTGCCAATGAGCTAAAGCAATGTATAATTAAGGAACTGCACAGGCTTTCTTCCCCAGGACAAAGCAGTGCACAGTCTTCTTGGATTACCGTCCTCTTACAGCAATACTTACCTGTGGATAATAGATGATATTATTGGAAGGGCACACACGCTTGCTGCCAGCCACGTTCTTCTTGGTGGGCTGCCCACTTCTGCTGCAGAACTGATGAGCATCATGCCAGCGGAGAAGAGCTTGAGCCTAGGGACACAAATATGGGCCTGGTTTCATTTGTAGAGAATGCGGGGCTCATCTTTAACAGCACTGGGCCTACTATCTGGAACAACTCACAGGGAAATGCCAATCTCTTTCCAGCCCACGTAATTTATATGGTTACTGTTTAAATTTTAGGACAAGTAAACTAACTGAACATATTCCTCTAGCATCAGAAATCTGAATAAAAGAAAGCATATTTTTAAATGTATTATGATTTAAAACATATAAAGTATATAAGGTAATAAAATGAACACCCATGTATTCACTAACCAGCTTAAAAATAAAACATTCCTAGTATAGTTGAACATCCTAAAATGTTCTTCTCCCCAGTAAAGTTGGAATTTTTTGCAACTAAAAAAATATTTAGAAGTTTCTTTTTAAATTAAATGCACAATCAAAATACTTTAGCAAGTGAAATCTAAAGCTGTGAGGGCAAGTCATTAAAGCAATGTAAAGTAATTTCTCTTAGGGAAAACATGATGCTGTATGTCATGCTGTGTGGGTCACTAAAAATGTTTATGAGGCTGTCAGATCCTATTGCCATAGATCTGCATGTCTTTAGGAGACAATGATCTTGACAGTGGTTCTGCCAAAAACAAGGGCAAAAGAAGGGAGAATAAGCAATCTTCCTACAGCACATTGTCCTGCCAGTGTTTGTAGAAAGGACTAGAATCTGCAAAAGAAGAAATCAAACGTCACTGTAGCCTTGGATTTACACGTGGATTTACCCACACATAGCGCTCTACTAAATTTCCTGCAGAATGAGAAACCAGAATCTACCGTGGACAGCATGGAGGCATCCCTTGCATTGAGTTGAAAGAGAGCCTTTCTCAGCTCAATGAAAGACCCCTTGAGCTCTGTCTCCATTTCAGGTTTGTGTAAGGAGGCTAGAAAATTAGAAAAGATAATGAAATTAAACAATGACAAACTTTGCTTCAGGGCCTCTCTCCAGTCTGTCCTGTTAAAATAGTGTTTCCCAAACTTGCCTCTTGAGATTGAACTGGAGAAAGTAAAATATATCCAGGTTCTCAGCTGGGTGTGGGGGTGTGTGCCTGTAGTCCCAGCTACTCAGGAGGCGGGGGCAGGAGGATGGCTTGAGGCCATTAGGAGTTCCAGGCTACATACAGTGCACTATGATCACACCTGTGAATAGCCACTGCTCTCCAGCAAGACCCCATCTCTAAAATTTAAAAAAGGCCAGGCACAGCACTTTGGGAAGCCAAGCAGGGTGAATCACGTGAAGTCAGGAGTTCGAGACCAGCCTGGCCAACATGGTGAAACCCTGTCTGTACTAAAAACACAAAACTTAGCCAGGCTTGGTGGCGGGTGCCTGTAATCCCAGCTACTCGGGAGGCTGAGGCAGGAGAATCACTTGAACCCAGGAGACAGAGGTTGCAGTGAACTGAGATTGCACCATTGCACTCCAGCCTGGGTGACAGCAAAACTCCATCTCAAAATAAATAAATATATACATAAAATTTTTTTAAAAAGCAAGATTCTCAAGCCCCTACCTGGAGATTCTAAAGCAGCTGGCATG
Organism: Papio anubis; assembly: GCF_008728515.1. Classification (NCBI taxonomy): domain Eukaryota; kingdom Metazoa; phylum Chordata; class Mammalia; order Primates; family Cercopithecidae; genus Papio; species Papio anubis. The sequence goes on along the minus strand of NC_044986.1, from coordinate 69,672,000 downwards.
GAGTGAGGCCCAGCAATCTCTATTTTTTAACAAGCACCAGGTGATTCTTATATTCAGGCCAGTTTGGGAAACATTAGCACATAGTATGTCTCAAGATCTTCTTCGCGGCAACAAGAACATTTGCATTAGCTTATCCTTGGAAAAGAGATGAAGTGGGACCTCATGGCTCCTGTCTGAACCTCATCCCAGCATCACTACATTTATACCTAGACCATTAAAGACAGAAGGAAAGCCTGACAGGAGCCATGAGCCAATAGCAAAGTGGTTCCCAACTGCAGGTCTGTGGACCCAGAGCTACTCTATGGAAACATTTTTATTCACCTGTATTCATAAAAGAAATAAGAATGATGTCATAAGTTTTTTTTAACATTTCTTATGAAATATTGAAATATACAAAATGTGACCGGGCGCTGTGGCTCCTGCCTGTAATCCCAGCACTTTGGGAGGCTGAGGCAGGCAAATCACCTGAGGTCAGGAGTTCGAGACCAGCCTGACCAACATGGAGAAACCCAGTCTCTACTAAAAATACAAAATTAGCCAGGCGTGGTGGCACATGCCTGTAATCCCAGCTACTAGGGAGGCTGAGGCAGGAGAATCGCTTGAACCCGGGAGGTAGAGGCTGCGGTGAGCCGAGATTGCGCCATTGCACTCCAGCCTGGGCAACAAGAGTGAAACTCCACCACACACACACACAAAAATATATATATATATATAAAAATATATATATATATAAAATGTATAGGCCAGGTGTGGTGGCTCATACCTATAATCTTAGCACTTTGGGAGGCCAAGGAGGGAGGATTGCTTGTGCCCAGGAGTTTGAGAACAGCCTGAGCAACATAAGGAGACCCCCATCTCTATTTAAAAAAAAATTAAAAATTAGCCAGGCATGGTAGTACATGCCTATGGTCCCAGCTACTCAGGAGGCTGAGGTGGGAGGATTACTTGAGCCCAGAGGGGCAAGGCTGCAGTGAGTTGTGATTGTACCACTGCACTCCAGCCTGGGCGACAGCAAGACATTGTCTCAATAAATAAAATGTATAATGGTACAGAGACTAATACCATAAACATTCATGTACCCATCACCTAACTTAGAAGGCATTAAAATATCCTTTATTTTCATTTAAATGATGATAGCAGATGACAATATTTTTAATGTCCTTTTTAAAAAAATAGAAAGTTGATAGCCTTTCGTATTCCCCAATTTTTCCTTTAAATTTTACCATTACGTGAAATCCCAAATTCTGAAGACCACTGGGAAGTACCCATTAGGAATAATGTTATGTACCTCTTATGGAAAAGGAGCTATCCAGACCTAGATCCAGAGCAAACCATGCCTCCTGCTGCTCAGAGCATCCAATCAACACAGAATCTTCTATTCTTTGTGCATCCTGTCCAAATTTACCCAGGAGCCTTTCCAACTCTACGAAACAGAAGGGAGAAAAGCAAAACACAAGGGTTTCTATTAAATCACTACAGCCATATTAGACTCACTGAAAATCGTCTACTTCAGCTTAAAGTAGGTATACTTGGCTTCCAGCTGCAGCTAATTAGCTACGTAACCTTGGTCTAACCGTTTAACCTTTCCAGGCCTGTTTTCTCCTTAGCAATCTGAGGACTTTAGACCAACGAAGGAATTCTTGTATAACATTGTATTACTCTATGACTGTATCATGAAAGGAAAATATCCCCTAGATAGTAAGATGCATGATAGTTAACTTATTAAGTCATTGAAAAAAAAATAAGTGTCACACTTAAAATGGTAGAGACCAAGGCTGGGGGGCAGGGAGGATCGCTTGAAGCCAGGAGTTTGAGACCAGCCTGGGCAACACAGCAAGACCTTGTCTCTACAAAAAATAAAATCAGCCGGGTGCAGTGAAGTGCACACCTGTAGTTCCAAAAACTTGGAAGGCAGAGGTGGGAGGATCTCTTGAGCCCAGAAGTTCAAGGCTGCAGTTAAAGACCAAACCAGTTCTGTAATTAACCTCCAGAATGTGCTACTTTTGTGGACCAAAGTAGAGTAAAATACTCATCTGAGATGCCAATCTCTAAGAGATGAGTGCTGTGTAGGGAGAAATCCTATACACTTGTTCATGACGGACTCATATTTATTTGTTCATAATATAACATAACACAAAAAAATCATAATACAACATAAACATTGCTAAATCTCTAAATAATGTATAGTGCCTTCTGATGGAGTCCTCAGATTCTTCTGCACTGCTAGAAACTACCTATCCAAGTACTCCAACTTCTAACCTATGGGGGAAATTCACTGGCAATACAGAAGTTAGTCAGTATATAGTGACTCATATAAAACTGAAAGTTCACATTTTGTTTTCTGTCTTTGAGACACCACCAGGCTCGACTAATTTTTTGTTCCTGGGTAGAGATAGGGTCTCACTATGTTGCCCAGGCTGGTTTTGAACTCCTGGGCTCAAGCATTCCACCGACCTTAGCCTCCCAAAGTGCTGGGGTTACAGGCATGAGCCACCCAACCCAGCCAAAGTTTGCATTTTGAACGACAAATCTCAGTGGCTTAGATAGCTTTAGTTATATATGCTAAAAGAGTTCTAAAAGCAAATTTATTTTAATTCACTTTTAATCTTGACCCTTCTAATAAAAATGAAGTTATGATGGAACTCTTTTTTTTTTTGAGACAGAGTCTCTCTCTGTCGCCCAGGTTGGAGTGCAGTGGCGCGATCTCGGCTCACTGCAAGCTCCGCCTCCCAGGTTCATGCCATTCTCCTGCCTCAGCCTCCCAAGTAGCTGGGTCTACAGGCGCCCGCCACCACGCCCGGCTAATTTTTTTGTATTTTTTAGTAGAGACTTGTTAGCCAGGTTGGTCTCAATGTCTTGACCTCGTGATCCTCCTGCCTCAGCCTCCCAAAGTGCTGGGATTACAAGTGTGAGTCACCTTGCCCGGCCATGATAGAACTCTTAATTAGCATAATAGTGTATACCTCAGTGGAGGCTGGAATTCACTGCTCTAAGGCAAAGATAGGCAAACTTTCTGGAAAGAGATACTAAATATTTTAGGCTTTGTGAGTCATACAGTCTCTGTCACAACTCTGCACTGTAGTGCAAAAGTAGCTATAAACAATATGTCAATGAATGAGTATGGCTATGTTCCAATAAAAATTAATTTACAAAACAGGTAGCAGGTACAATTTGGACAGCAGTTTTACCAACCCCTGGTTTAAGGCATTAGTGGTTCATTTCATCACCAAATAATATTTGACTGGACAACTAGAGTTCATAAAATAAATTATTAGTTGGCAGAAGCAGTTATACAAGCATGAGACTCAAAAGCTTTTTGAAAAATCTAGACTCCAAAGTTCAAGGATCTTTCTTAGAATTCATTATGGGCTGAATTCTGCTTAGTGGCCACAGGCTGGTCAACACCACTGGTCCACTCTGGACTTACCTAACAGGCTATGTCGGGGGGCCAGGTATTGATGTGCTGAAGTCTGAAGCAGAGGAGCCAGACCATGAAAGAGGTAAAACGCTCCTGTTTGCTGGGCTTTTTTACATGCATCATCATCTTCCTTCAGTTCAAATAAATACCTGTATTTGGGAAATAAACCATTACAAAACCACCCTTAGTTACCTGTATAGCGTTCATCTTTGAGAATGCTGCCGCTGCATCCCTCTCCTACCATGGTTATTTCCCTTTATTTATTTACAACCTAATTTGCTCCAAAAAGGGTTTGAGGTGGCTGTAGGTAATCATTCATTCCCTCCTTTGTCTTACTGTGTACCTCACCTATGCTTCTGTGGTTGCACTATTGGTTTATTTGTTCATTTGTCTGTCTCGTCTGAGAGACTATGATCTCCTTAAGGGGAATGTATGCTTTACTCAGCTCTGTATCTCTGTAGTTAGCATATTGAATGGCTCAATTCAATAAATATTTATTGAATTGAACTTCAAGGGTAATAAATATTTACTGAATTGACCTTCAAGGTACTCTGCCAATATTACACTGTGAGGCAAGAATTTACATGCAGTGGAGTGAAAGGAAAACAAGTACAGTGATAAAACATCAACCACAAAATACCTAGAGATGGGAACAAACTTTTTCACAGCAGACAAAGAGTAAACACTGTATCTTCAGTGACCCTCATTCAATCTAGGGAAGATAAAGAACAAATTTTACCTTCAATGTACCCTTATTTCAAACATCTAGATCCCAAAGTAGATACCATTAACTCCTTATCTCTAGCACAGGGAGCACCTGGCCGGGCGCAGTGGCTCACGCCTGTAATCCCAGCACTTTGGGAGGCCAAGGCAAGTGGATCACGAAGTCAGGAGTTCAAGACCAGCCTGGCCAATATGGTGAAACCCTGTCTCTACTAAAAATACAATAATTAGCTGGGCATGGTGGCACGCGCCTGTAGTCCCAGCTACTCAGGAGGCTGAGGCAGAAGAATCATTTGAACCTGGGAGGCGAAGGTTGCAGTGAGCAGAGATCACGCCACTGCACTCCAGGCTGGGTGACAGAGCAAGACTCCGTCTCAAAAAAAAAAAAAAAAAAAAAAAAGACAAAGGGAGCACTGATGAAACCTATACTTAACCTATTTAATAAGGATAGTATTTTCATTTTCTTTCTTTCTTTTTTTTTTTTTTTTTTGAGACAGAGTCTCACTCTGTCCCCAGGCTGGAGTGCAGTGGCATGATCTTGGCTGACTGCAGCTTCTGCCTCCCAGGTTCAGCCAATTCTCGTGCCTCAGCCTCCCGAGTACCTTGGATTACAGGCATGCTCCAGCATGCCCAGCTAATTTTCGTATTTTAGTAGAGGTGGGGTTTCATCATGTTGGCCAGGCTGGTTTCGAACTCCTGACCTCAAGTGATCTGCCCTCGGCCTCCCAAAGTGCTGGAATTTACAGGCATGTGCCACCGTGCCCAGCCATAGTATTTTCAGTAGCCAAAATGAAAATGTGGAAAAAGGGAACATCCTCCTATTCTTGGTTTCTCAAAAAAAGGCAATAGTAATGGGGTAAGTACCAGGCTTTTCCAGTACCTTCATTAAGGGTGGGCTGAGTCTTTCCCTTCAAATCCTTGTGAACAGCAGGGACAGAATGCAGATTCCCCTGGGGCCTTGGGGTTAGCCATTTTTGCCTGTCAAAAGCCCTAAAACAGACGCTCAGGTAAAAAACTGGCTGCTTTTGTCAAGTTGGAAAAATAGTTTGCAGATATTTCCTGTGGGACCTGAGAACTCTTGTAATACTAGTAGGCAGAGCTGGCTCAACATGAAAATAAAAAGCAAAAAGACAAATGCACCCAGTGGTATCTTTCAGAACCTATTCTGACTGTGATAAAAGGGGTTACAATGAGCTCTTTATAAATAGAAGACAAAAGAAACCTGATCTTTTAAGACTTGTGATATTTTTAAACTTATTATGAGTCACTGTAGCCTCCTGGGGCAAAGACTCAATGCATGTCAAAGGAGAGACATGTGTCACTCAGAAGTTACCAAATATAAACAATAGAACAAACACTGCTGCCATCGTAAAAGAACAGAAAGAGTGGTACAACCTGTACTTGCCCTAATGACCCTAAAAAGCAAAACACCTACAAAAACACCCAGGTTAAGGTCTTAGACCCAAGGCCTTACTGGAACTGGAATTGAGATCCAAAAGTTCCTTACACTCCTCTGGATCAGGATCTCTTATTTTCAAAAATTTATTTTCCCTTTTCAGTTATAATAGCATGGAAGTTGCTACGATGATCAAAGCTGAAAATATTTAGATTATTTTAAAACAAAGTTTTTCCTTATTTTAACAGTAAAAAATAGTCAGTCTTTAATAATCAGAATATACAATTGTCAATTTTTTTAAAAGGAAATCATCAAAATCCCACCCCTCAGGGATAATCACTGTTTACACCTTGGAATTCTCTTAAGTGATTAATATTATATATCAATACATATATATTTAGAATCCATCAAACCTACTAATTTGTAGCCTTTTTTCTTAAACATATGTAAACATTTTCACATCATATTCTTTATTGATAGACTTTTATTCTTTTCTCTGTTTTTGTTTTGAGACAGAATTTCGCTCTTGTTTTCCAGGCTGGGGTGCAGTGGCGTGATCTTGGCTCACTGCAAACTCTGCCTCCCGGGTTCAAGTGATTCCCTTGCCTCAGCCTCCCAAGTAGCTGGGATTACAGGTGTCCGCCACCACACCTAGCTAATTTTGGTATTTTTAGTAGAGATGGGGTTTTGCTATGTTGGCCAGGCTGGTCTCGAACTCCTGACCTCAGGTGATCCACCCATTTTGGCCTCCAAAGTGCTGGGATTACAGGTGTGAGCTACCGTGCCTGGCCTCATTATTTTTATTCATTCTTAAATAGATTTATTTAATCACTTTTTTTTTTTTTTTGGAGACAGAGTCTTGCTCTGTCGCCCAGGCTGGAGTGCAGTGGCCGGATCTCAGCTCACTGCAAGCTCCGCCTCCCGGGTTCACGCCATTCTCCTGCCTCAGCCTCCTGAGTAGCTGGGACTACAGGCACCCGCCACCTCGCCCGGCTAGTTTTTTGTTGTTTTTTTTTTTTTTTTAGTAGAGATGGGGTTTCACCGTGTTAGCCAGGATGGTCTTGATCTCCTGACCTCATGATCCGCCCGTCTCGGCCTCCCAAAGTGCTGGGATTACAGGCTTGAGCCACTGCGCCCGGCCTATTTAATCACTTTAACATACTTAAACTCTATTCAATAATCATGTTACTATTCTTGGCTGGGCGCTGTGGCATACTCCTGTAATCCCAGCACTTTGGGAGGCCAAGGTGGGTGGATCACAAGGTCAAGAGATAGAGACCATCCTGGCCAACATGGTGAAACCCTGTCTCAACTAAAAATACAAAAATTAGCTGGGTGTGGTGGCGTGCATCTGTAGTCCCAGCTACTCGGGAGGTTGAGGCAGGAGAATCACTTCAACTGGTGAGGCAGAGGTTGCAGTGAGCCAAGATCACGTCACTGCAGTCCAGCCTGGCAACATAACAAGACTCCGTCTCAAAAAAAGAAAAAAAAAAAATTCTTGTAGTTTGTTAAAGGAGTACAAGCAACCTAAACATCCAACAATATCTGAAACAAGTGTCACAATTTTGTTGTTTGTTCACCCTTGTTCATGTAGGATTTTATGTTTATGTGCTTCTAATTTTTTTTTTTCGAGACACTCTATCACACAGGCTGGAGTGCAGTGACATGATCTCGGCTCATTGCAACCTCCACCTCCCAGGTTCAAGTGACTCTCCCACCTCAGCCTCCTGAGTAGCTGTAACTACAGGTGCACGCCACCATACCTGGCTAATTTTTCTATTTTTAGTAGAGATAGGGTTTCACCATGTTGGCCAACCTGGTCTCAAATTCCTGACCTCAAGTGATCTGCCCACCTTGGCTTCCCAAAGTGCTGGGATTACAAGTGTGAGCCACTGCACCCAGCCTTTATATGCCTCTAAATTTTGGACTGGGCACTCATGCTTGGTAGGGCTTTATATGTAGGAATCACTGGTTGTGAGTATATACTTCCTAAGGAGTTTTATATTTGTGTTTACATGGTGCCCCAGGGGTATTTTCAGTCCAAGGTTACTACTTAAATTCATTTCTTAGGCTGGGCATGGTGGCTCATGCCTATAATCCCAGCACTTTGGGAGGTAGAGGCAGGAGGATTGCTTGAGCCCAGGAGTTTAAGACTAGCCTGGGCAACATAGCAAGACCCTAGCTTACAAACAATAAAAAAAATATTGGCCGGGCGCAGTGGCTCACGCCTGTAATCCCAGTACTTTGGGAGGCCGAGGCAGGCAGATCACGAGGTCAGGAGATTGAGACCATCCTGGCTAACACGGTGAAACCCTGTCTCTACTAAAAATACAAAAAATTAGCCGGGTGTGCTGGTGGGCACCTGTAGTCCCAGCTACTCGGGAGGCTGAGGCAGGAGAATGGTGTGAACCCAGGAGACGGAGCTTGCAGTGAGCTGAGATCGCGCCACTGCACTCCAGCTTGGGCAACAGAGCAACCGCCTCAAAAAAAAAAAAAAAAATATATATATATATATGCATGCCAGGCATGGTGGTGCACAAGTAGCTACGCATGTGATCCTAGCTACTTGGTGGGAGAATTGATTCAGCCTGGGAGGTTGACGCAGCAGTGAGCTATGATCACACCACTGCACTCCAGCCTGTGTGACAGAGCAAGATCCTGTCTCAAAAAGAAAAAAAAGAAAAAAAAAAATTATTTCTTAGGTTAAGGGTTCTAGGACCACACCACACGGATAGTATAAATTTAACCCCCAAAAGTGTATGAAAGCAGTCTAGTGATTTCAAATTCACAGATTTCTAATTTCTCCAGGCTGAGACAAAAAAGTCTTTATCATCTTCATGTGCTATTGTAGATTTTTATTTCCTACTCTACCTTTCACTGAAGTTTAGTTCTTGGGGAGAGGGGGTGGGGTTATCTACCTTATTTACAGGAAACTTCATGAAATATTATTCAATACAGTTTTTCTCATCTGAAGTGACAGGTATAGAACAATATAGTTTTAACATGTTTATTATTCTATTATAGTACCTTAATTTACTTAATTTCTCCCTTACTGTTCATTCATTCAACAGTACTTTAGTGCCTACCATGTGCCAGGCACTGTTTTATGAAGTAGGGGTACCACAGTGGAAAGACAAAGTCTGATCTTAATAGAACTTATATTCAAGTGTGTGAGATATTTTAGATATCATTGGATATTTAGTTTAAAATTTTTTGGCCAGGTGTGGTGGCTCATGCCTGTAATCCCAACACTTTGGGAGGTCAAGGCAGGTGGATTGCCAGAGTTCAGGAGTTCAGACCAGCATGGACAACATGGCAAAACTCTGTCTCTACACAAAGATACAAAAATTAGCCAGGCATGGTGGCATGTGCCTGTAGTCCCAGCTACTTGGGGTTTGAGGTGGGAGGATCACTTGACCCCAGGAGATCAAGGCTGCAGTGAGCCAAGATCGTACCACTGCACTTCAGCCTGACAGAGTGAAACTCCATCTCTAAAAAAACTTAAAAAATACTTTTTTTATGTTTACTGGTTTATTATAAAGGATATTACAAAGGATACAAATAAAGAGATGCATTTAGGCCAGGTATGTGGGGGGAGGGTGTGGAGCTTCCATGCCTCCCTGGGTGCACCACCCTCCAGGAACTTCCATGTGTTCAGCTATCCAGAGGCTCTCTGAACCCTGTCCTTTTGGGTTTTTATGGAGGCTTCATTACATAGGCATGATTGACAACCATGTAGAAATGTGATTGGACAAAATGGTTATGATTTCATACTAACAGACTGACCGGAAACCCAGCAATGTCTGTCTGTTCAGGTTCTCCTTGGCCTCTCTGTGCAGCCTTCCTTCCTCCAGAGTATGGGGCACAACGCTCTCTGGAATTAGGGTCTTTGGACCCACAATCAGATTAGAGTCCTGCCATGGGCAGGTAAAAGGAGGACAGGAGAAGGTACAAGAGATTTTGTTTCCTGAGGCCTGCCCCTGAGGTCTAAAGTGCCCCACATTATAACAAAAGACTGTAATAAGGGCCATAGGAATTATGAGCCAGAAAACACAGATGAATATATATATACACATATATATACATACATACACACACACAAACATAATATATAATGTATATATAATCATAAACCTAATTATATATGTAAAATCATAATATCACAATAATTTAATGGGCCATACAGAATAATCAAAGCTCAGGTTGGCTAAAACTCACCGTGTCTTAGTAACATAGGTTGACAGCAGCCTATAGCACCAAAAGAATTTTCTCCTGCAAGCTATTCCACAATACAGGAACATTGTCAGGTCCTTAGGAAAAAAAACAGGAGTTTTAAAAAAAAGTCATAATATGAAATTTAAAGTAATGAATTGCCAAGAGGGTTATATTTTATGCCAGGATGGGATCAATTTGTAATATTAAGGAAAGACAAACTCAATAGGAGTCAGGTGATCTTGTTTCTAAATTGCATTTCTACCCCTAAGTAGCTATGGGATCTCAACATTTCAGTACTTCTTTCATCATCTAGAAAACTGAAACCTGTTCTACCCACCTAGAATAAGAATGAAGTAGAAGGAATCCTGTAGACAAGAATATATAGGGCTGGGCACAGTGGTTCACTTCTGTAATCCCAGCACTTTAGGAGGCCAAGGTGGGTAGATCACGAGGTTAGGGGTTTGAGACCAGCCTGACTAACATGGTGAAACCCCCGTCTCTACTAAAAATACAAAAATTAGCTGGGCGTGGTGGCGCCTGCTAATCCCAGCTACTCAGGAGGCTAAGGCAGGAGAATTGCTTGAACCTGGGAGGCGGAGGTTGCAGTGAGCTGGGATAGCACCACTGCCCTCCAGCCTGGGCGACAGAGCAAGACTCTGTCTCAAAAAAAAAAAAAAAAAGATAAGAATATATAAAGTCACAGCATTAGGACATTTTTTCAGAAGGCAGCTATGCAAATTCACATGGATCCAAGATATTTTCTATTTTTCTGTAGCTCATTGGGAAAGAAAAAAAAAACTGTAACTAAAGAATCCATTCTGGCAGAGATGGTCCCTTTAAATTGTGTATCAGTATTTTATTCCCCATGAAAAGTACCTGTCACATTGGCAGTAAAAAAAGTCAAGAATTCATTACAGTTAAATAACCAACCACCCTTTTCACTGTGTCTGAGGAAAGCAAGCTTTGACACTAAATAACTGAAGAACATCTAAAATTTAGTCCTGCTTCTTGGTTGCATAATTGTGAATCACTGATGATGAATCCTTGGACAGTTTTGGCTACAATCTATGTCCTAGCCATGAGTAAAATATATTTAGCAAATGACATTCAACAAAGTATTTATTGAGTACTGACTTTATTCAGGGTCCCTTAAAGAACACAAAAATATAAAGGATGGAAATCCCTGCCCTCAAGGAACTCTAGCAGGAGAGAGAAAACAGATAGCCAGCTTTCACAGAAGGCAGTATGCAATATGTGGGTTGCAAAGCACTCTAGGAGGTTGTTAAAAGTATTATTCCTACTTTAATAACCCCAAAACTAGTGTGATATACTAGAAAAAATGTATTTAAAGTCATTATTTCTGGCTCATACACCACTCAGAATGTAAACTCGTATGATATTTTTACAGGTTGATTTGGAAATATCTATTAAAGTGTCAAATCATAAGCCTTTTTCCTCAGCAATTCCATGTTTAGGAAATTTACCCTAGGAAGGAAAGGATATGTACACGAATGTTAACTGAAAATTATGATAAAATGGATTAATACGTGACTTAAGAATAAATAGAAGGGCTGGGTGCGGTCCCTCACGCCTGTAATTCCAGCACTTTGGGAGGCCGAGGCGGGCAGATCACCTGACGTCAGGAGTTCAAGACCAGCCTGACCAACATGGAGAAACTCTGTCTCTACTAAAAATACAAAATTAGCTGGGCGTGATGGCACATGCCTGTAATCCCAGCTACTCGGGAGGCTGAGGCAGGAGAATTGCTTGAACCTAGAAGGCAGAGGTTGCAGTGAGTCGAGATCACACCATTGCACTCCAGCCTGGACGACAAGAGCAAAACATCGTCTCAAAAAAAAAAAAAAGAAAAGAAAAAGAAAAAGAACAAATAGAAAATAATATAACAGTGAAAAAATATATATAGTAACAGGGAGAGATACTTAGAATATATTATTAAGTAAACAAAAAAAGCAAGGAGGACTTGGAGGAGATACTAGTCAAAGTGTACAAAGTTTCAGTGAGGATGAATAAATTCTGGATATCTATTGTGCTGGTGTGGTAACTATAGTTCATAATGTATTGTATACTTGGAAATTACTAAGAAAGTAGATATTAAATGTTCTCAACACAAACTATGTGAGGTGATGGATATATTAATTTGCTAGATTTAATCATTTCACAATGCATACCTGTATCAAAATATCACATTGTAAACTCTAAATATATACATTTTTTGGTCAATTATACCTTAATAAAGCTGGAGAAAAAACAAGAACAGTTGGTTAACATGACCTAATTAATTTATAAAGAAAAGGACACAGACATACCAATATACATAAATTATATGTATTTAATTATATTTTTCTTTCTTTTCTTTCTTTTTTTTTTTTTTTTTTTGAGACCGAGTTTTGCTCTTGTTGCCCAGGCTGGAGTGCAATGGCACAATCTCGACTCACCGCAACCTCCACCTCCCGGGTTCAAGCGATTCTCCTGCCTCAGCCTCCCACGTAGCTGGGATTACATGCATGCGCCACCACGCCCAGCTAATTTTGTAATTTTTTAGTAGAGACGGGGTTTCTCCATGTTGGTCAGGCTGGTCTCGAACTCCTGACCTCCGGTGATCTGCCTGCCTCGGCCTCCCAAAGTGCTGGGATTACAGGCATGAGCCACCACCCCTGGCCTTATTTATATTTTTCAAATGACTAGAAGTATACATACCAAACTGTTAAGAGTGACTAATTTAGGGGAATGGGATGACGATAAAGATTGAAAAAGGTGCCGGTAATTTTTGCTTTATTCATTTTTCTGTACTAAAAAAAAAAAAAAAAAAAAAAAAAGCCATGTGTACTTACTCCTTTTAAGACAAAAGAAAAGCCTAATAAAATAGTAGTTCCTGAGACTAACTGGTTAATGGGGCTACCTCCATGCCACTGTTACCCCAAAACACCTCACCATATTCCATGAGCCAAAGGGAATTCATTTGGTGAGTTTCTTGGACCCTGGGAACTGTTGCCAGATGTTTTGCCTAGTTTCTGCTACTAAATTAAGCTTAGCCAGTTGTAGATTATCATGGCCTGCTGATTCATGAGCTGATGGTCACAGAGCTATTTATGTTGTTAAAAGTACAATGTTTGATAGAGATGAAAGGTAATAGCGGTCTTACCCAACTACTAAATGATGAGGCAAGGTGCTTTAACATTAATAGTTTCTCTGAACTCCCCATAACAAATGATTCACACATGTTTCTTATCCTGTTCATCTTTCCAGAAGAAAGATTAATTAAGCACTAGAGCGTGACAAAAAAGCTCATCTTGAATCTAGTGGTTACTTCCACCGAGAAGAGGCCAGGTTCCCTAGTATTTAAGAGAGCTCTTTTAGCCCGGGCTTGGTGGCTCACGCCTGTAATCCCAGCACTTTTGAGAGGCCGAGGCGGGCGGATCACGAAGTCAGGGGATCGAAACCATCCTGGCTAACACGATGAAACCCCGTCTCCGTTAAAAACACAAAAAAATTAGCCGGGGCATGGTGGCGGGCGCCTGTAGTCCCCGCTAATCGGGAGGCTGAGGCAGGAGAATGGCGTGAACCCGGGAAGCGGAGCTTGCAGAGAGCGGAGATCGCCTCACTGCACTCCAGTCTAGGCGACAGAGTGAGACTCCGCCTCAAAAAAAAAAGAGCTCTTTTTAGAGTCCATTTCTCCACGACTGTGGACCTCCGTGGGATGGGGAAATATGGAGAACTGAGGAACCACGGGGAAACAACTTTGAAGGTCTCACTGACCTGCTTTATAGTTTGCTTTCTAAAGAATATTTTTTCCTCCCTTTAAAAAAAAAATAAAAATTAAGGCACAATGTGAGAAGTTAGCAAGTTGCATTTTTAAATGACTCTCCAAAAAAGTATCAGAAAATGATTAGCTGTGGTTACTGAGGTAGCTCCACACTTATGAGGCAAAACTATGGTTATATCCGTGGTTTTTGCAAAAAGGAAGAGATTAAGCTAAAATGTTAAAATGCTGTGACCGCGACCTTTTTTCAAGTTCTGATCATGCCTCCCTGTGAAGTCCTTCCTGCACTTAGAAGCTGAGCAGGTTTCTGTTTCACTATACTCACTCTGAATTCTTTTCGGGGCACCTTCCTATTCCTCAGGAATCAGCACAAAGGAGGAAACCAAATGTTCACGTTCAACGGCTTCCGTTCCCCAGAGGGACCATTGCAGCTTCTGCCACACTTCGCAGAATCCTCGTAGAGATGCACTCTGGGACTTGTAGTTCAGTTACCAGGCATGCCGCCGTGTTCTCCAACTGCAAGTTAACCATGATTGTCAAAAGCATGAACATCTAAGATCTTATTACCAAGAGAACTACTGTATCCTTGGAGAAAGTAAACTAGTATTAGATCCGTTTTTTAATTTAAAAAAGATAAAGTCATTAAGTCCACCCTCGTACACAGAAGGCATATATTATGAGGCTGGAGAGAGGATGAAGTAGGGGTGGGAATCAAATACCTTTCAACCTTAGTATATCTCTAGTTCTCTCTCTGCACACTTTAGAACTAGCTCTAAAATTTCACAAAGTTCTTCCAATTTAAAAGGATGGGACTCTGTATAGGTATGTATAGATATGTTTGAATTTATGGTAGGATTCATTTCTTGATCAGAGGAAGAGCATTCCATTTGACTGGAAGCAGTCTCCTAGCAGTGTGTCCGGAATTGGTGGGATCTTGGTCTCGCTGACTTCAAGAATGAAGCTGCAGAGCTTTGTGGTGAGTGTTACAGCTCTTAAACGTGGCACGGACCCAAAGAGTGAGCAGCAGCAAGATTTATTGTGAAGAGCAACAGAACAAAGTTTCCACAGCATGGAAGGGGACCTGAGCAGGTTGCCACTACTGTCTGGCGTGCAGCTATTATTCCCTTATTTGTCCCTGCCCACATCCTGCTGACTGGTCCATTTTACAGAGTACTGATTGGTCCATTTTACAGAGTGCTGATTTGTGCATTTACAATCCTTTAGCTAGACACAGAGTGCTAATTGGTGCGTTTTTACAGAGTGCTGATTGGTGCATTTACAATCTTTTAGCTAGACACAGTGCTGATTGGCGCATTTACAATCCTTTAGTTAGACACAAGTGCTGATTGGTGCGTTTACAATCCTCTAGCTAGACAGAAAAGTTCTCCAAGTCCCCACTCGACCCAGGAAGTCCAGCTGGCTTCACCTCTCAGCAGAACTACTTGGGTGCTGCTCTCTTCTCATTTTACTACTAAGGTTACTTGTCTATGAGAGAAAACACTGTTTTTTTTGAGACAGAGTCACTCTGTTGCTCAGGCTGGAGAGAAGTGGTGCAATGTTGGCTTACTGAGACCTCCTCCTCCAGGATTCAAGTGATTCTCCTGCCTCAGCCTCCCGAGTAGCTGGGATTATAGGTGCATGCCACCATGCCCGGCTAATTTTTGTATTTTCAGTAGAGCCAGAGTTTTGCCATGTTGGCCAGGGTGTTTCAAACTTCTGGCCTCAAGTGATCCACTCGCCTCGGCCTCCCAAAGTGCTGGGATTACAGGTGTGAGCCACCGTACCTAGCCAAGAGAAGAAGTCCACTCATTCAACATGTGCTTAATGAGTACCCAATGTGCCTAGGACTGTTAGAGAGATATAGAGATATCGAGGTAGGATACAGCAGGGAACAAAACATGAAAATCTCTGTCCTTGTGTAACTTACATTCTAGAAGGGGAAACAAACAAGTAAATATACAATGTGTCATATGGCTATAAAGCTTATGAAGAAAAATAAAGCAAGGTAAGTAGAGGGATTATTTTGCTATTTTATATAGGATGGTCAGCCTCACTGTTAAGATAATATTTAAACAAAGACCCTGAAGAAGGTGATAAATAAACCAAGTTTATATCTATGGAAAGAAATTTGTAGACAGAGCAAAATGAGCATATGCAAAGGCGCTGGGGTGGGAGTGTGCCTTGCACGTTTTAGGAAAGGTTAGGAAAGAGCATGGTGATCAAAGATGAGATCGGATTAGGCCGGGCACGGTGGCTTATGGCTGTAATCCCAGCACTTTGGGAGGCTGAGGCGGGCACATCATTTGAGGTCAGGAGTTTTAGACCAGCCTGGCCAACATGGAGAAACCCTACTAAAAATACAAAAATTAAGCCAGGTGTGGTGTCGCATACCTGTAGTCCCAGCTACCTGGGAGGCTAAGGCACAAGAATCGCTTGAACCCAAGAGACAGAGGTTGCAGTGAGCTGAGATTGCGCCACTGCACTCCAGCCTGGGTGACACAATGAGACGTTGTCTCAAAAAAATAAATTAATTAATAAATAAATCAGATTGGTTCATTATCCTTAAAGAAGACACAGAAGATTGTAGGGAAACAAGATATAAAGTCAATGGATTCTAAGGAGATGGAGAAACACACTTAAGGGGAAATTGGGGCTCTAATAATTTTAAAAGTCAAAATAACTATTTTTTGTAGTAATTGTTAAGTGCTATAATAATAAAAATAGCTCAGACTGAGCATTTGCTGTGTTCCAGGCACTATGCTAAGTGTCCCACATTTGTCATTAATCCTCACATCCTATGAAATCCGCATTAAAATTTGTACTTTAGGCTGCGTGTGGTGGCACACGCCTGTAATCTCAGCACTTTGGGGTCTGAGGTGGGAAGATTGCTTGAGTTCAGGAGTTCAAGAAACCAGCCTGAGCAACATGACAAAACACCATCTCTACAAAAAATACAAAAATTAGCCGGGCATGGTGGCACAAGCCTGTGGTCACAGCTACCTAGGAGGCTGAGATAGGAAGATTGCTTGAGCCCAGGAGTGAGCCGAGATCATGCCGCTGCACTCCATCCAGCTTGGTGACAGAGAGACCCTGTCTAAAAAAATAAAAAAGTAAAAAAAAATTGCACATTACAGATGAGAAAATACGGCTTAGAAAAATTAAGTAGGCCAGGCGCAGTAGCTCATGCCTGTAATCCCAGCACTTTGGGAGGCCAAGGCAGGTAGATCACAAGGTCAGGAGTTTGAGACCAGCCTGGCCTATATGGTGAAACCCCATCTCTACTAAAAATACAAAAATGAGCTGAGTGTGGTGGCATGCTCTTGTAGTCCCAGCTACTCGCGAGGCTGAGACAGGAGAATCACTTGAACCCAGGAGGCGGAGGTTGCAGTGAGCCAAGATTGTACCACTAGACTGCAGCCTGGGTAAAAGAGCGAAACTCCATCTAAAAAAAAAATAAAAAAGATAAGTAATTTGTCCATATTTACACAGCTAATCAGTAGAAGGGATGGTATATTAACCTAAATCTGTCTTAAGAAATAATCTATGCTTTTGACCACCATACTCTAGATCAGGATTGTATCTCTGTCTGGGTGTGATGTAGGAAAATTGAATATAAATATTGGAAAATATTGGAATGATGGAAAAAATCCCATGTTCATACATAGGAAGGCCTAATTTGGTTAAAATGGCATATTCCCCTAATTGATCTACAGATTCAATGCAATTTCTATTAAAACCTCATTTGGCTTCTTTTGCACAAGCAACAAAGGGAAAAATAAGACATTATCAAAATTTTAGGAACTTTTGTGCTACAAACAATACCATGAAGAATATAGAAGACAACTCATAGAATTGGGAAAAAATTATTGCAAGACATGTATCTGATAAGAGACTTGTATCTAGAATATCTAAAGAACACTTAAACAACACAGTAATAAAAGGATAAACAACCAAATTTAAAAATGAGCAAAGGATCTGAATAGATATATCTTCAAGGAAGATAAAAAATGACCCATAAGCACATGAAAAGATTTGCATGGGAAATGCAAATCAAATCATAATGAGATATCATTTTATACCCAATGGATAGCTACAATCAAAATGCAGATAATGACAAGAAGTGGTGAGGATGTGGTGGAATTGGAATCCTCATACACAGATGGTAAGACTGTAAATGGTGCTGTTGCTTTTGAAAACAGTTTGGTGGTTCCTCGTAAAGTTAAATATAGAGTTACCAAATGACCCAGCAATTTAACTGCTGGGTTTATATTCCCAAGAGAATTGAAAACAAACGTCCACACAAACTTGTAAATTAATTTTGGTGACAGCATTATTCACCATAACCAAAAAAAGTACAAACAACCCAAATAACTATCAACTGATAAATGGAGAAGCAAAAGGTGGCATATCCAACCATACAATGACATTTTTCTGGCAACAAAGAGGAATTATATATACTACAATATGGATAAAGCTTGAAAACATTATGCTAAGTGAAATAATCCAGTCACAAAAGAGTACATATTGTAATCATATGAAATGTTCATAATAGGCAAATATATAGAGACAGAAAGCACATTAGTGATCGGCTAGGAATGGGGGCAATTTATATGAAATATACCTAGGGTTGTGATTGCACTTACGTGAAATATTCAGAATAGGCAAATCTATGAGATAAAAAGTGCCTAGGGATGGGGACGAGGTAGTGTTCAAAGATAATGAGGAGTAACTGCTAATGGAAACAGGATTTTGGTTTTTATGGGATTTTTTTTTTTAAGACAGGATCTTGGCCGGGCGCAGTGGCTAACGCCTGTAATCCCAGCACTTTGGGAAGTCAAGGCAGGTGGAATCACGAGGTCAGGAGTTCAAGACCATCCTGGTCAATATGGAGAAACCCCATCACTACTAAAAATACAAAAATTAGCTGGGTATAGTGGCGCGTGCCTGTAACCCCAGCTACTCGGGAGGCTGAGGAAGGAGAATTGCTTGAACCGGGACCCGGGAAGCAGAGGTATCAGTGAGCCGATATCGTGCCACTGCACTGCACTCCAGCCTGGGCAACAGAGTGAGACTCTGTCTCAGAAAAAAAAAAAAAAGACAGGGTCTCGCTGTGTCGCCCAGGCTGGAGTGCAATGGCGCAATCACGGCTCACTGCGGCCTCAACCTCCCAGGCTCAAGTGATCCAGCTATACTAATTTACATTCCTACCAATGGTGTATGAGAATTCTTTCTCCGTATCTTCACCAGCATTCATTATTGACTGTCTTTTGGATAAAAGCTATTTTAACTGGGGTGAACTGATATCTTGTAGTTTTGATGTGCATTTCTCTGATGATAATGATGTTGAGCATCTTTTTATATACCTGTTGGGGCAAGGTTTATTTTTTACTACACAGACATGAATACAGAAAGTGGAGAAGAATTGGATTTATTAATGCAACCAATCTGCCACAGTAGTTCCATTAAAAGTATTCCTTAAATTGGCCAGGCTTGGTAGCTCACGCCTGTAATCCCAGCATTCTGGGAGGCCTAGGGAGGTGGATCATTTGAGGTCAGGAGTTTGAGAGCAGCCTGGCCAACATGTTGTAACTGTCTCTACTAAAATTACAAAAATTAGCTGGGCCTGGTGGCACGTGCCTGTAATCCCAGCTACTTGGGAGGCTGAGGCAGGAAAATCGCTTGAACCTGGGAGGCGGAGGTTGTAGTGAACTGAGATGGTGCCACTGCCTGTGTGACAAAGGGAGACTCTGACTCAACAACAACAACAAAGTATTTCTTAAATTGATACAGGATATGAAGCAGTGATGTTTCACTTCTGGATTGACTTAAGAACAAACATTAACCTTAGACTAATTATAGATACCACAAGTATATCTCTCTCTCCTTTACTCTTTGCATTAAGATTAGTTATAATTATTTTTTCATTTCATTATTTTCTCAAAGTCACTGAAACAGGTCTAAAACTTACCAGCTTTGGCTCTATGATTAACAAACAACAACAAAATAAAATACCACACAATCGTATATCATACAGCATCCAATGATGATTACTCATATTAATCTGGTACTTCATACTTTTCCAAGAAATTTCAAAATAACATCAATTGACTTTTATAATGTCTTTGTGTGGATGGTGAGGCAAATATTATTATGGCCATTTGGTGAATGAAGACATTTTTGCATAAAAGTTAAAAGGATTCACTCAGATGCCGTTAATGGTGGACTAAAATCTGGGTTCACTGATTCAACTACTGTTCCTTCCAAATAAGAAGTTATACTTTCTACCAACTTCTGTAATTTTGTGACTGAATGAACTCTAGGTTCTAAACTCTGAGTTTTGCTTCACCAAAGAAAACTGAGATTCCTGGCATTCTTGCCTGGTTTGTTTGAGCTCTTGATAAGTTCATTTGGGTAGAAGAATGCATGGACCAGCCAAGGTCTACAAATCTTTCATATAGCCAACTCAGATTCTGTTTGTTTAGAAGCAGAAGCATTCTTCTGAAATGTAGCCTATTGTTTTGAGTAAAATATTCTTAAAATTTATAAATATTTTCTATGGTTGATAGAATAGCTGTTAGATATCCCACAATAAATTATAGAACTAGAAAATATTTACTATTCAGGGCTCAAACTATTGATATTGAAAGAATAATGTATAGTGAATATATTACTAAGGAAAGATACTAGAAAATGGAAAAGGAGAAAATGGAATCTGCTACACCTGTCATGTTATTCATAACTTTTCACAAACTAAAATTAACCAATATAATTCTAATACCTAATACAATTCCTGGCACATTGCAAGTGCTCAACAAGTATTTCTTGAGTGAATGAACAATGTGATATGGAAATCTGCTTCATATGGACAAACTTGTCAATTGGAAGATTGTGTTTCAACCCTGTGAGAGCATCTGTCATTTCAAACCCAGTAAGATTCAAAATCAAACTTTTTAGCTTCTCTACAGACTCAGCTCAATTTCCCAATTTTTATTTTAATTTTTTTTGAGACAGGATCTTGCTCTGTAGCCCAGGTTGGAGTGCAGTGGTGCAATCACAGCTAACTGCAGCCTTTACCTCCCAGCCTCAGGCAACCCTACCACCTCAACCTCCCCAGTAACTGAGACTGCAAGTGGGCGCCACCATGCCTAGATAATTTTTCTATTTTTTTTGTAGAGACAGAGTCTCGCCAAGTTGCTAAGGCTGGTCTCAAATTCCTCGGCTCAAATGATCCTCCTACCTTGGTCTCCCAAGCCGCTGGTGTTACAGGCATGAGCCACTGTGCTCAGTCCCAGTATTCTTATTTTGGTTGTTGATACCATTATTTTGCCAGTTTTAATTACATCTGCAAAGTTCTTTTGCCATGTATGGTAACATATTCATAGGTTTTCGAAATTAGGATGTGGACATCTTTGAGGGGCCATTATTCTGCCTACCACAGTGAGTATCCCCATTGAGGCCACATGACGTAGGTGGTCTGGCTACCTCACTGCCGCCATCTCCCACAATGCCAGAGTGCCAGCTTGTTAATGACTAGAGTCGTTTCCGGTTTCAGCTACATTCTAGAATCCCTTATGTCTTGATTGTCATGTTCCTATTCATAAGCAAGGAAGAAGTCTTTATCACTTCTACTCCCAAGGCCCATCCACATGTCCGCTGACATGGCATTCACAGGTAAATCCATCCTCTTACATTGAGTTTCTTCTCTGTTAAAGGTAAACAACATAAGGTTACTCCATTGCTTGAAATACTTTAATGCTTTCCCATTGTACTTGTTACAGTACTTAACAGGTCGGCATGACCTAGCTTTTGCATACCTCTCCAATCTCCTCTCATATGGGTTCCTTCCTTCCTTACTGCATTGCAGCCACGTTGAGTTTCTTTAGCTCCTCAAATGCACCAAGTTGTGTGTGTGTGTGTGTGTGTGTGTGTGTGTGTGGCTACATGGACCTCACATATAAAGATACACAGTAATATTCTCTCTCTCTAAATTCACACACTTCATCTAGCTAATTCAGTTCTCAGTTTAAATGTCATTTCTATAGTGATACTTTTCTTGTGATATCAATCTAAGCCACGTCCCTTGCATTATTCTTTCCCATAGCACCCTGATGGTTTCAGTTTTTTTTTTTTTTTTTGAGACGGAGTTTCGCTCTCGTTGCCCAGGCTGGAGTGCAATGGCACGATCTCAGCTCACTGCAACCTCCGCCTCCAGGGTTCAAGTGATTCTCCTATCATACGATTAGTATGATCACACTACACTCAGCTAATTTTTTTGTTTTTTGTTTTTGTATTTTTAGTAGAGACCGGGTTTCACCATGTTGGACAGATTGATCTCGAACTCCTGACCTCAGGCGATCCGCCCATCTTGGCCTCCCAAAGTGCAGGGATTACAGGTGTGAGCCACTGTGCCCCACCAAACATGCTTATTGGCCGCAGGGATTATGGTCGTGAGCCACCATGCCAAGCCTTTTTTTTTTTTTTTTAAGATGGAATCTCACTGTGTTAACCAGGCTGGAGGGCAGCTGCATGATCTCAGCTCACTGCAACCTCCACCTCCCGGTTTCAAGTGGTTCTTACACCTCAGCCTCCCAAGTAGCTGGAACTACAGACATGCGCAACCACGTCCATCTAATTTTTCTTTGTGTATATGTATATATATATTTATTTATTTATTTAATAGAGACGGGGGTTTCGCCATGTTGGCCAGGCTGGTCTCGAACTCCTGACCTCAGGTGATCCACTCACCTCGGCCTCCCAAAGTACTGGGATTATAGGTATGAGCCATGCCTGGTTTCCTTATTATTTTCACTTGTCAAATGTGTATGTATGTATATTTGTGTGTGTGCGTTTTTTAATGTTGTACATACATACATACATTTTTTTTTCTTTTTTGCTCTGTTGCCCAGGTTGGAGTGCAGTGGTGTGATCTCAGCTTACTGCAACCTCTGCCTCCCAGGTTCAAGCAATTCTCCTATCTCAGCCTCTGGAGTAGCTGGGATTACAGGTGCACACCACCATGCCTGGCTAATTTTTGTATTTTTAGTAAAGGTGGGGTTTCACCATATTAGTCAGGCTGGTCTCAAACTCCTGACCTCAGATGATCCACCTGCCTCAGCCTCCGAAAGTGCTTGGATTACAGGCGTAAGCCACCATGCCCAGCTGAAACATACATTTTTATGTTGTAAGTTTCCTTCAAAGGACTCCAAATTCTACAACAGCAGGAATGATGTACCCAGCACTTAGCATAGTCTGGCTTATATGGGCAGGCAATTATTTATGGATGAGTGAATTTCTATTGCCACAGTACAGGTTTTAATTCTTTTCAACGAAGATTATAAGCTCCTTAAAAGTGGAGATTGTCTAATTAAAGTTTGATCTTCCACAGCTCAGTAGGCAGTGCCTTTGACACAGAAGGTAGGTGTTCTAAAAATTTTTTTTTTTTTTTTGAGACACAGTCTCGCTCTGTCGCCCAGGCTGGAGTGCAGTGGCGCGATCTCGGCTCACTGCAAGCTTCGCCTCCCGGGTTCACGCCATTCTCCTGCCTCAGCCTCCCGAGTAGCTGGGACTACAGGTGCCCGCCACCGCGCCCGGCTACTTTTTTGTATTTTTAGTAGAGACGGGGTTTCACTGTGTTAGCCAGGATGGTTTCGATCTCCTCACCTCGTGATCCGCCCGCCTCGGCCTCCCAAAGTGCTGGGATTACAGGCGTGAGCCACCGCGCCCGGCTCTATAAATATTTATTCTATGAATCTTGGATTACTAACCCAGACTGTCTTTCTCTTCTAATTCACATAGCATATGTGATTGATTAAAGTTCACAACTCATTCTTGGTAATGTCATATACATTATTAGGCTTGTTGTCCAGTTTGGAAAAATCTCCAATAAGCTATTTATTTATTTAGACACAGGGTCTCTTTCTTTTGCCCAGGCTGGAGTGAAGTAGTGACACCACAGCTTGCTGCATCCTATATCCTGATTATCTAGCCTCAGCCTCCTGAATAGCTGGGACTACAGACACGTATCACCCAATTGATTAAAAAAACTTTCTTTGTAGAGACAAGGTCTCACCATCTTGCCCAGGCTGGTCTCAAACTTCTGGCCTTAATGGATTCTCCCACCTGGGCCTCCCAAAGTTCTGGAATTACCTGGGAGAGCCACCACATCCGCTTCCAATAGATTATTTTATATATGACTTAAAGAGTTCAGGACCCATCAGATTTCTTTAAACTACAGTTTGTTGTGGATGTCCTCATCAAGTTCTGAGAAAAAAATATAAATTTCTTTTTTGGGCAGGGCCCCACAGCTCACGCCTGTTATTTCAGCACTTTGGGAGGCCTAGGCGGGAGGATTGCTTGAACCCAGGAGTTCAAGACCATCCTGGACACATGGTGAGACCCTGTCTCTGCAAACAAAACAAAACCCTACAGAAAACCCGGACGTGGTTGTGCATGCCTGTAGTCCTAGCTACTTGGGAGGTGGGAGGATTGCCGGAGCCCAGTAGTTGGAGGTTACAGTGAGCTATGATCATGCAACTCCACTCCAGCCTGGGTGACAGAGTGAAACCCTGTCTCTTAAAAAACAAAAAAACAAAAAAACAAAAAAACAACTTTTTTGGCTAGGTGTTGATAAATGCTAAATCTTTACAATTCTATACATCCAATAATTGGAATAATTTCCCACAGATTAGCTTCAGGTTCCCAAAATTTCAACCCTGCTTCTCTTCTACTATCCACATAGCTTTTGATGCTAGAACATTGGACACATTAAAATAACTTTAAGAGTTCTGGCCCTGCACCTTTGTTTTATAATGCTGGGTGGGTCAGCACAATGGGCAATTGGAGTATTCTTAGAAGCCACTGGGACAGCTGGCAATATCTTAACTACACATGGAAGTGACTGTGGGTTATAAAAATATATCCCAGTAAATTCGAACCAAATGTATTCCTAACTCAACTTCCCTTTAGCTAAATTTCAAAAATGTTTGCTTGCCACTCCAACACTAGACAAAGAGAAACATGGTGGAGGAAAGTCACTAAGGACTAAAGATTGTGGTTTAAAATACATTACTTTTACAAATTTTACAAAAGCATAGGACAGCGTAAACATATTACTAGGGACCCTTCCAGGGACTTGGAAAGGGCTAGTGCAAATGAGGGCCCCTAAAATTGAAGCCTCCTTAGCTTCACAGTAAATCTGCTGCAGAGTCTACGGCCATTTTAATTACTGAGTAAACTGTCAACTTTCAGAGTCAGCTCCATGTAGAGCCAGTGAATATGTTCATTACAGCTCCATTTGAGACAGTTTTTTTTTTTTTTTTTTTGAGATGGAGTCTGACTCTGTCCCCAGGCTGGAGTGCAATGGTGCAATCTGAGCTCACTGCAACCTCTGCCTCCTGGGTCCAAATGATTCTCCTGCCTCAGCCTCCTGAGTAGCTGGAATTACAGGTGTGTGCCACCACGCCCAGCTAATTTTTGTATTTTTTTTTTTTTTTTGAGACGGAGTCTCGCTCTGTTGCCCAGGCTGGAGTGCAGTGGCCGCTCACTGCAAGCTCCGCCTCCCGGGTTTACGCCATTCTCCTGCCTCAGCCTCCCGAGTAGCTGGGACTACAGGCGTCCGCCGCCTCGCCCGGCTAGTTTTTTGTATTTTTTAGTAGAGACGGGGTTTCACCGTGTTAGCCAGGATGGTCTCGATCTCCTGACCTCGTGATCCGCCCGTCTCGGCCTCCCAAAGTGCTGGGATTACAGGCTTGAGCCATCGCGCCCAGCCTAATTTTTGTATTTTTAGTCGAGACGGGGTTTCACCACGTTGGCCAGGATGGTCTCAATCTCTTGACCTTGTGATCCGTCTGCCTCGGCCTCCCAAAGTGCAGCGATTACAGGCGTGAGCCACCAGGCGCCCTGCCTCTTTGGTCTCATAATTACTCTACACTCCTAAAAAGTATTGAGGACTCCAAAAAGCTTTTATGTGGATCACGTTTATCAACATTTACTATATTAGGAATTAAAACAAACGTAAAATATTCATTTAAAACAACAATAAACCTGATATATGTTAACATAAAATAAATAACTTTTTTTTGAGACAGGGTCTGGCCATGTTGCCCAAGCTGATTTTGAACTCCTGGGCTCAGGTGATCTTCCCGCCTCGGCCTCCCAAAGTGCTGAGATTACAGGTGTGAGCTACTTCACTTGGCCTAATAACATATTTTTAATGAAAAATAACTATTTTCCAAAGCAAAAGAATTTAGTGAGAAGAGTGGCATTATTTGACATTTCTGCAAATCTCCTCAGTGGGCTAATAGAAGATTCTCATATCCACGTCTGCGTTCAATCTGTTGCAATATCACAGACATGTAGTCTCTGGAAGACCTCACTGTATTGTTACTAGAGTGAAAAAGGCAAATGAAGTCTTAGTATGAAAATAATTTTGACTTTACGGATTCCCTGACTATACTTTCAGAACCATTGATTTAGACATCATTATATCTACTTTTTAGTTGCCTCGTGCTCCCAAAGTACCCTCTCTCTCTTTCTGTAGCTACGTAATCAACCTCACCTCCTGCATTTAAGAGTCAAATGTTAATTATTGCTATACTTTTTAGCATACATGGAAAACTTTAGAAACCACAATTCTTAATTAATAACAAGTCTTAGCAACTCATTTTTCTGTTTCACTGACAAGGGAAAAATTATCTCCTTCATTGTATTCTCCCTCATAGTACAGGGAGATATAAAGAAACCCTTGGTTTGGGGTTACTTTATAACTAAGGCAAATGTTAGACTAAGATCAAACGCAACATTGGGTGCCTTATATAAATTAATGTTACTGGAGAATCTAATATTTACCAAGTCATTTCTGTGTGTGAGGCCTGTGCTTTACATACATTACCTCATTTTATTCTCACAAGAAGCTTACGAGATGGATAGTATCGTCATTCCTATTTTACAGATGAGTAAACGGATACGGAGACGTTGTTAACGCCTAGTGTTACACACAGGACTGAGGCAGGATTTGAATTCAGATAACCTGACCCTGGAGCTCTCAGTCTATTATCTACTGATAAGGTATAAAGGTAGGAGATAGAGCAAGTTTAGTATAAAATGAGTGCTGAGATGTGAGAGGGAGTTTAGCAAAGCAAAAAGCCTTTAGGGACAAGACAGCTGAGATACCAAGACAGAATCTCTATTATTTTCCACCCTATAAAAATTCTTCTTTATTTTCTACACTCCCACGTTCCTCTTCTCAATTTTAAGATACTTTATGGCTGGTGGCCTCGTCGCTTAGGCCTGACGCGGACCCTGAAATCAAAGAGGCAAACTGAACAGGAGCGGGGAAACCCCGTGGTAACTACGGTAACGCTGGCGAGGCGAGAACCCTGCGCAGGCGCGTTACATCCCAGGCCCGCTTACCCACACCACGGCGGCCGGTCCCACCCACTCCTCTCAGCCTCAGACTCCACGGGCCGGCCACGGGTGGGGGCAGCAGGGAGGCCCGAGCTTGGCGCCTGCGCAGTCGCCGGAGCGCTGGTGTGATCGAGCTCACGTAGCGAGGGCTGCAGTCGCCTCCTCCCTGGCGCTGCCGTCGCGGCCTAGAGGTTATAAAAGGGCTAACGGGCTCCCTCTGCTGCCCAGTTGCGCCGCCAGCGGGCTGAGGGCAGGAAGTAGCCGCTCCGAGTGGAGGCAACAGGGGACTGAAGAGCGCGCCGCCCTCCTGTCCCACTTTCCAGGTGAGACGCTCCCTCGACCCGGGAGACCGAGGCTGAGGCCACTGGGCAGCCGTGGACCTTCTTGGACGGCTGCGGCGATCCATTCCTCCCAGCTGTGGTGGGACTTCTGGGCCGGGGGTTCCCCAGGTTACCACAGCAGCCTCGGTACCTTCCCCTCGGGAGACTCGGCCCCTCTCCCTGCGCCACGCGACTCCCGGCGACCTTGCTCCTTCGTGCCCCCCTTTCCACCTCCGTCCTCGGTGCGCCTCGGACCGCTTGGGCTGCTGCAGCCTCAGTCCCCGCCCCAGGGACCAGGACTTTCTTGAATTTTCCTTCCCGGGGAGGAATCACCCTGTTGATTTTTTTTTTCCAAGTTTCCCTGCACCTGGTCCTCCCTAACGAGGCTAAGGGGAACGCGAGCGCGGGGCGTGGGTTTTTGACCGCCACAGCCGCAGATGGTTCGCAAGTGGCGGTGGAGAGCGGATTTTAAGGCTTGGAGCTGAATCCGAAACGCGCCAGGCGTTTTTGCCCTATCGAAAGTCGCCGGGAGCTGGGGGGACCTCCCCAGAAAGTTCCGGCTGAACTCATCTGTTGCGCGCAGCGGAGCAGTATTAGCAGCCAGACGTAGCCCGGGGCGCCGAGTTTTGTGCTCCTAGCACCGAGGAAGTAGGCTCTCGGGTCACCTCGTCGTCAGGGAAGCTTCCTTCCCTCTTGTTCCCCACAACTTTTTTAAAAAAGAGATAAGAGCTCTTCTCTCAGTCTCTGTCTCTTTGGCTCTGTCTCCCCAGAATTTGCAGCTTTTAAAAGTCCACATCAGTCCAACAAATTACATGGTTGTGTGAGGATTTTGAGTTGGATTACATGGCTGGCCCCCGGATGTATGTTTCAATGGGGAGGAAGGATGGTATGATAACTATGAGTCTCTTTCTCCTAAATAATCTAATCTGTTGAATACAAATTCAATGTTTAGATGCTAACATCTTACGCGTTCCGGATTGAGTGAAGACTCTTGGAATTTTGCACTGTTTTCTTTAAAAAAAGGGTTAAAGAAGCAGCTAGATCCTCTTGTAGGAATTGATCTAAAAGGCCAAAGAGACTTGCCAATTTCCACTTAACTGTTTCTGGTTTCTCCGAGAGCGGTGGTTCTTGGACTTTCCCTTGGAATGCACTCGGAGGGGATGAAATAGCCACTACGTGAAGGGGGGGAGGGGCAAAGACGTGGCAGCAGTGTTCTTTCATCAATTTTTTACTCTCCTTTTTTTAAAGTTCTGGTTAGAAACGTATTTCCCCTTTTAGGTTTAGACATAGCTTATGAATGAGGCTTGTCTTTTCCTAAAATAATCAGATGAAAAATTCAGTCTGCAAAGCAGGAACCTTGGAAGTTAATTTAAACATTTAAAGGGATTTTTAAAATCAAGTTTCTATGGAGAAAATGGGTATCCTAAGAGGATGTATTCAAGAAGCTGAACGTGAACAACCTCAACTATATTTTGTTTTGATTTGAAATGTGAATACACACCCCGTGATTTTTTTTTTAACCTTGTGAGCGTAATTTAAGAATCTGAAACGTGAACTTCAAATTTTGCCTTTTTCTTTATGTGGGAAACAGAGATTTTATCACTTACCTTTAATAAAAGTCATAGTCAGTTTTGGTTTTGAGACGTTGTGCCTTAAGTCCTGCCATTGTTTTTGATAGCTGATGGCAAATGCCTCTTAGATTTACATAGACTAACTAGGAAAAGGATCATTTCTCTTTTAAATAGGTAGTGCTGTTTTTATTGACATTTTGAAATGAGTTTCATTTTGAAGTACTGAAAACCAGGAGTTTGGTAGAAGGATAATTACATTGACCATTTTGTGTTTTGGTAACTTAGATTTTAGGTAAAACAGATGAAAAATGTGTACAACTTTTAATTATGCCAAAAAAAAAATTAGTGCAAAAGACAATTTTTAAAAAAAGTTTTATATTGCCTGTGTGGTCTGGGTTGTTGCGGATGAATCTTGGCTTTTCGGCAAGCAGTCGTTAACTTTTTCTATTACTGCAGAGGAAGTTGTATACTGAAAAGCAATATTTTTCAGTAGGGCAATTAAGTTCAGACGGCATTTATTCCAGGGATGCAGCAAGAGCTGGGACAGCCATAAAGCTTGTGAGCCTGCCTTTCTGTGGAAGGAATGCTTTATTTTACTTAGTAACCAGTTATCAACTAGGATATAATTATTGCTCTTTGATTGACCTGTGAGATACATAATAGTGGTTCTGACACTATTTTAAGGTCATGAAATCCTTTTAGAATCTGATGGAATCTGTGGTCCTAGGTCAGAAAATGCAAATACACCCTTCATGGAATGTTATATGTCACTTCCTGCTCCCCCACTCAAGTCCATCCATGAACTCTCTTATAAGAACCCCTAAAAAGTAAGAGATGTGAAGCTACTCTTTAAGGGTATCTAGGTGTCTTGAGGCAGTATTGAATATTTCTGAAAATTGATTTGGGCGTGTAAGTCTGACTGGACTTGTATATGTGGGTGACCCTAATACATTTTTGCCAGAAGGGTTTTAGCAAAAGTTAATAGGTTGTTAGAATTGTTAAACTGCTAAATTGTGTAGTCTGTGAAAGTATATCACATTGCATGCTCCCTCCTATATATGGTAACTTATCTTTGGTTTTCCATTCTGAAAGTGGAACAGGCTTGGAAGTAAACAAAAATAAATTGCACAGGCTCTTGGCATTAAGCTTTATTGCTTTTCTTGCAGTGAGATCTTGAATCTTGTAATTAAACCATAATGTGTGTGTGTAAATATATGAATATATATAAAAATCCAAATAAAATGAGTATATGTGTGTGTGCATATATATATATACATATATATATATATTTTTGAGACGGAGTCTTGCTCTGTCACCCAGGCTGGAGTGCAGTGGCGCAATCTCGGCCCACTGCAAGCTCTGCCTCCTGGGTTCACGCCATTCTCCTAAGCCTCCCGAGTAGCAGGGACTAGAGTTGCCTGCCACCACGCCCAGCTAATTTTTTGTATTTTTAGTAGAGATGGGGTTTCACCGTGTTAGCCAGGATGGTGTCAATCTCTTGACCTTGTGATCCACCCGCCTCGGCCTCCCAAAGTGCTGGGATTACAGGTGTGATCACGCCACTGTGCCCGGCCAAAGCTTTGTGTTTCTATTCAACAAAATTTATTTGTATAAATTGAAGCTGCCCTGTCATTAGTTTTTCTCTAGCTGAATAAGTATCGTACCTAAACAAAAGCTTCGGCAATTCAAAAGGACTCTCATTTAGGTTACTCCAGCAGTTTTTAAACTCTGTGTGATGAAAAACATTCTTTTTCCTTGTCTTCCTTTGGATGATCAGTATGACTGTTAGTATATTTGGTTTGATATTTGCTAAAAATACATTATAGAGATTCAGACTTCTTACCTAGTTGTCATTAGTGAATGGGTACTATATTGGGACTTCCTCTTCCTCATGTTTAGTGTTTCATAAAAATGTGTCCATATTTTGTTTATTCATTTCTTTCTTAAATAGTAATATTATGTGGAATTAGTACACTCAACCTTTTTTTTTTTTTTTTTTTTTAAAGAGAGAGGATCTTGCTCTGTTGCCCAGGATGGAGTGCAGTGGCGTGATCATAGCTCACTGCAGCCTTGAACTCCTGGGCTCAAGCAATCCTTCTTCTGCCTCAGCCTCCGGGTGTAGCTCGGGGTACAGGTGCACACCACCATGCCTAGCTAATTTTTAAATTTTTTGTAGAGATGGGATCTTGCTCTGTTGACCAGGCTAGTCTTGAACTCCTGGCCTCAAGTGATTCTCCCATCTGCCCCACAAAGTGTTGGGATTATAGGCATGAGCCACCATGCCTGGTCATCCTTGCTCTCTTGTTGGACACTTGAGCTGTTTCTCCATTATAAGTAATGCAAAGAGAGGACTGTAATTTAGTGGTTTATTTTATCAACCTGTATAACTACAGTAAACTTGAACCAATTTTTTAATTTTTAAATTTATATTTAAATTGTTTTTTAGAGACAGGGTCTTACTATGTTGCTCAGGCATGGTGGCTAATGCCTTTAATCCCAGCACTTTGGAAGGCTGAGGCAGGAGGATCACTTGAGGCCAGGAGTTCAAGACCAGCCTGGTCAGCGTAGTGAGACCCCATCTCTCTACAAAAATAATTTTTTTAAATTAATGGGGCATGAGGTTGCAGACATCTGTAGTGTAGCTACTTGGGAGGCTGAGGTGGGAGGATCGCACGAGCCCAAGAGTTGGAAGCTGCAGTGAGCTATGATAGCACCGTTGCACTCTAGCCTGGTAATGGCGCAAGACCCTGTCTCTTTTAAAAAAAAAAAAAAAAAAAAAGGCATTTACAATATGCCCAGTAGACTGTAGGAGAATCAAGAATGATGAGAAATGTTTCATAGGAGAAGTAGGTCATAAAAAGTACATGATGTATCACCATGTGGCTAACATTTTACTACATATTAAATCTGTAGCACTGAATGGAAATGCATATCTAGATTCACATCCTCTGCAACCACTAATTCATTTGTCCCTATTGTAGTATATATGGTCTTATTTTGTCTGTCTTTACCTCAACTTGAGAAATTTGGATCTGGCATTAGAATAGAGAGAGAATTGAAGGCTAGAAAGAGAAGGGGTAGACTGGGGTAAATAAAAGTGGAATTTTGGCAGAATAGCCTTGGGAGGGATGAAGCTGAGTATACCTGGGCCTCAGAGCAATAATCCATTTGTTAGGAGGAAAGGGACTGCTAAAGCTAGCTTTTGGGTATTTTACTCTGACCTGAGTGGCCTTGGTCTGAATAGCTCATATTCAGAGATAAGAATATATTTAACTTTTTTGTACTAAGAATAGTATTTGAGTAATGCTATAGGTACATATGAGAATTTGGCCTTCATCTCTGCAGAGTCAGTTAAACACAAGTTTCTCTAGATATTTCCATTACAGGAATCAAAGTTCTTTGATTTTTGGAACTTCAGTAAAACCCAAGAATGAATAGCCGAGAACTATCATTGGAGAAAAGATAGACATACGGATCAATTGAACAAAATAGAGAATTGAGTCACACAAAAATTGTCAGTTCATTTTGAAACAGTGTAAGGGCAGTTCAATAGAGGATAGTATGGAACAGTCGAATATTCATATGCAAAGAAAAAAAAGAATCTTTGTTTTATTTGGACACCAAGTATCCACTGTTGGACACTGGGCAGTCCCTTGCCCAGGAATTTATATGAATATAGGGACAAATGACATGAATCCACCAATGGATATGAAATAAAGTTTACTTACACAGTAAACAGCAAAAGGAGTCCTCAAGGTCAAGGACTTAGGTTTAGTCCAGAATGAAGCAAAAGTGAAACAGGGTGGGTGGCTTTGGTTTTCATTGTGACCAAAAGGTGGAAATTGTTTGATGGTTCCCATGTGTGGTATTTACATGGTTTCAACTTCACACCAATACCAAGGGAGGGAATACCTGGGCTTTCTTACAGACTTACCCAGATGTGGGACAAAAGGGAGAGAGGTGTGGGACTTGAAAGCAATCCGCACTCAAACATCAAAATGAAATCTTTTTCTTTATTAGAGCCTCAATCTGTACTTCACACTCTATGCAAAAATTAGTTCAAAATGGTTCATAGGCTGGGTCTGGTCGCTCACATTTGTAATCCCAGCATTTTGGGAGGTTGAGGCAGGAGGATTGCTTGAGCACAGGAGTTTGAGACTAGCCTTGGCAATAGAGTGAGACCCATTTCTATTTTAAAAAGGTTCATAGATTGTGAAGTAAAATGTACAGCTATAAAATATTTGAAAGAAAACATAGGAAAAAAATATATATATGTATTTTTTTGAGACAGAGTCTCGCTCTGTCGTCCAGGCTGGAGTGCAGTGGCAGGATCTCGGCTCACTGCAAACTCTGCCTCCCAGGCTCACACCATTCTCCTGCCTCAGCCTTCCGAGTAGCTGGGACTACAGGCATCCGCCACCACGCCCGGCTAATTTTTTGTATTTTTAGTAGAGACGGGGTTTCACTGTGTTAGCCAGGATGGTCTCGATCTCCTGATCTCGTGATCCGCCCGCCTTGGCCTCCCAAAGTGCTGGGATTACAGGCATGAGCCACCGTGCCCGGCCGGACAAAAATATTTTTGACCATGGGTCAGGCGGAGATTTCTTGAACATGATACCGAGAACATGATTCATAAATGAGCGAACTGATAAATTAGACTTCATCAAAATTAAGAACTTCTGTTCTTCCAAACACTCTGTTGAGAGAATAAAAAGACTTCACAGACTGGGAGAAAATATTCCCCATCACATATTTGACCAAAAATAGACTGTATAAGGAACTCAAAGCTGGGCATGGTGGCTCACTTCTGTAATCCCAGAACTTTGGGAGGCCAAGACTGGAGAATTGCTTGAAAGTCCAGGAGTTTGAGACCAGCCTGGGCAACACAGTGAGACCCCATCTCTATTAAAAAAAAATTCAGTAAGTAAACAACTTAATTTAAAAGAGCAAAAGATTTGAGTTGACACTATGCAGGAAGGTGTATGAACAGCAGATAAACACCCCAAAAGGTGTTAAACATAGGCCGGACATGGTGGCTCATGCCTGTAATCCCAGAACTTTGGGAGGCTGAGGTGGGCGGATCACCTGAGGTTAGGAGTTCAAGACTAGCCCGGCCAACATAGCGAAACCCTGTCTCTACTAAAGTACAAGATTAAATTAGATGTGGTGGCACATGCCTGTAATCCCAGCTACCCGGGAGACTGAGACATGAGAATCACTTGAACCCAGGAGGCGGAGGTTGCAGTGAGACAAGGTTGTGCCACTGCATTCCAGCCTGGGTGACAGAGTGAGACTCTGTCTCAAAAATAAAAAATAAAAAGGCATTAAACATCATTAGTAATGTGGAATTGCAAATTAAACCCATAATGAGATACCACTATATGCCTATTGTGAAAATTAAGATATTAAGAGAAAGTAAGGAAAAAACGGCAATACAAAATGCTGGTAAGAATGTGGAGCAATGGAAACTTTCTTCCTTTGCTGTTGGGAGGGCAAATAGTATAGCTACTGTGGAGAAATGTTTGGCAGTTTTTTATGAAGGTAAATATACACTTGTAATATGACCCAACATTCCCACTCCTAGGTATTTACCCAAGTGAAATGAGAACTTAGGTTGACTTCTTTTTTTTTTTTGAGATGGAGTCTCACTCTCTTGCCCAGGCTGGAGTGCAGTGACACAATATCGGCTCACTGCAACCTCCGCCTCCTGGGTTCAAGCAGTTCTCCTGCCTCAGCCTCCCAATTAGCTGGGATTTACAGGCACGTGCCACCACGCCTGACTAATTTTTGTATTTTTAGTAGAGATGGGGCTTCACCGTGTTGGCCAGGTTGGTCTTGAACTCCTGACCTCAAGTGATCTGCCTGCCTCGGCCTCCCAGAGCGCCAGGATTACAGGCATGAGCCACCGCTCCTAGCCTGTTTTCTTTTTAATTTTTTAAAAACAGCTTTATTGAGTAATAATTCTTGTACCATACAATTTCCCCTTTGAAGTATGCATTTCAGTGACTTTTAATATATTCACAGTTGTGTTACCACAACAATCAATTTTAAAACATTTATTGTACTCCAAAAAGAAACCCCAGACCCAGTAGCAGTCACTCCGATTGTCCCTTGCCTAGCCCTGGGCAACCACTAATCTACTTTTTGTCTCTGGAGATTATTTTACTTAATGTTTTCAAGTTTCATTTGTGTTATAACATATATCAGTACTTCATTTCCGTTTATAGCCAAATAATACTCCATTGTATGGATAGAACCACACTTTGTTTACCCACTAATGGATATTTAGGTTATTTCCACCCTTTTGGCTATTATGAATAATGCTGCTGCCATGAACATTCATGCACAAGTTTTTGTGTGGACATGTGTTCTCATTTCTTTTGGGTATAGACCTATGAGTGAAATATCTGGGCCATATGGTTACTCTGTTTAGCTTTTTTGAGGAACTAAACTGTTTTCCAGACCAACTGCCTCATTTTACATTTCTACCAGCAATGTATCAGAGTTCCAGTTTCTCCCTGTCCTTGTCAATACTTGTAATTGTGTGTCACTTTTTGTTTTAAAGAGATGAAGTCTCACTGTGTTGCCCAGGTTGGAGTACAGTGGCCATTCTCAGGTGTAATCATAGTGCACTTATATGCTCAAACTCCTAGACTCCAGTGATCCTCCTGCCTCAGTCTCCCAAGTAGATGGAACTACAGGTATATGCCACTGTACCCACTAGTCATTTTTTACTGTAGCTATCAAAGTGGCAGTGAAGTGGTATCTCATTGTGGAACTGATTTGCATTTTCATAGTGATGAATGATGTTGAACATCTTCTCATGTACTTGCCTCTTTGGAGAAATGTCTATTCAAATCTTTTGCCCATTAAAAAAAATTACTGGCCGGGTGCGGTGGCTCACAACTGTAATCCCAGCACTTTGGGAGGCCAAGGCGGGCAGATCACCTGAGGTCGGGAGTTCGAGACCAGCATGGAGACCAACATGGAGAAACCCCGTCTCTACTAAAAATACAAAATTAGCCAGGCGTGGTGGCTTGTGCCTGTAATCCCAGCTACTCGGGAGGCTGAGGCAGGAGAATTGCTTGAACCCAGGAGGTGGAGGTTGCAGTGAGCTGAGATTGTGCCATTGCACTCCAGCCTGGGCAACAAGAGCAAAACTCTGTCTCAAAAAAAAAAAAATTATTAAGTTCTGAGTTCTTTATATATTTGGATACTAAACCTGATACTATCAGAAATGTGATTTGCAAATACTTTTTTATGTTGTCTTCACTTTCTTGAAGCACAGCAGTTTTAGATTTTGGCAAAGTTCAATTTGTTTATTTCTTTGGCTTCTTGTGCTTTAGGTGTCATATCTAAGAAACTGTTGCCTAAGCGTTATGATTAATTGCCTAATCCAAAGTTATGAAGATAATTTCTTTTTTTTAATGAGATGGACTCACTCTGTCGCCCAGACTGGAGTGCAGTGGCACAATCATGGCTTATAGTACCCTCTGCCTCCTGGGCTCAAGCAATCCTTCCACCTCAGCCTCCTGAGTTGCTGGGACTGCAGGAGCATGCCACCATGCCTGGCTGATATTTGTGTTTTTTTGTAAAGATTGAGTTTCACCATGTTGCCAAGGCTGGTCTTGAACTCTTGAGCTCAAGTGATCCTTCCATCTTGGCCTCCCAAAGTGCTGGGATTACATACACCTCGGTGGCATGAACCACCAAGCCTGGCCAGTTTATTGTCTTAAACTTCAAAATGGTCTTAATGTGTTAATTTTAGGGCAAATTTAAAGTTTTCTTGTTTATTCCCAGGTAATTAAGTGTTGCTGTTGCAAATGAACTTTTTAAAATTTTTTCCTGTGATTGGTTATTCTTTGTATATAACGGTCATTTTCTAAAGAGAATGCCAGTTTTTTCCCTCAATCATTTTTCAAGTAGTATAACTGCTGTATAAAATTCATTCTTGGGTTGGGCGCGGTGGCTCATACCTGTAATCCCAGCACATTGGGAGGCTCAGGTGGGAAGACTGCTTGAGTCCAGGAGTTGGAGACCAGCCTGGGCAACATAAGGAGATCCCAACTCTACAAGAAATAAAAGAAAATTTAAAAAATTGACTGGTCATGGTGGCACAAGCCTGTAGTCCAAGCTACTCAGGAAGCTGAGGTGGAAGGATCGCTTGAGCCCTGGAGGTCAAGGCTGCAGTGAACTGTGATTGCTCCACTGCACTCCAGACTGGGCAACAGAGCCAGACCCTGTCTCCGAAACAACACAATTAGTCTTGAATGAAGTTTCATGAAAACTGCTGAATTTGGAATTGTTTGCCTTACTTCACTTCATAATTTATATTTAAGTTTAAGAAATCTAAAATGCATATTGTACAAACAAAACTTTTTTTTTTTTTTTTTTTTTTGGGGACAGAGTCTCTCTCTCTTTCCCCCCGGCTGGGGTAAGTGGCGCGGTTTCGGCTCGCTGCAACCTCTGCCTCCTGGGTTCAAGTGATTCTCCTGCCTCAGCCTCCTGAGTAGCTGGGATTACGGGCGCCTGCCACCACACCCGGCTAATTTTTGTATTTTTGGTAGAGACGGGGACCATGTTGGCCAGGCTAGTCCTTGAACTCCTCACCTCAGGTGATCCATCCACCTTGGCCTCCCAAAGTGCTGGGATTACAGGCGTGAGCCACCACACCTGTCCTTACTCTTATTTTTATGGGTACACAGTCTCTGTCACCCAGGCTAGAGTGCAGTAGCCCATTCATGGCCCACTGCAGCCTCTACCTCCCAGGCTCAAGTGATCCTCCAGCCTCAACCTACTGAGTAGCTGGGACTACCACCACACCTGGCTATTTTAAATTTTTTTTTTTTTATAGAATTGGTGTTTCCTTGTGTTGCCCAGGCTGGTTTCAAACTCCTGGCCTCCAGTGATCCTCCCGCCTTAGCCTCCCAATATGTTGGGATTACAGGCATGAGCCACTGCACCCAGTTTAGGCTTAAGTATCTTTGAAAAAGAAAGTGAAATGTAGAGGCTTATAGAACTAGAAAATGGAATATGCTCAAAACCTTATATTATTTGTTAGTTACTCTTTTGTTAGAGAGTAATTAACTACTTCTTAAAAGGTTTAGGGTATCTTAATATAAGAGTTAATGCTTTAGGTTTATTATTTTGTACGAAGTTAATTTTTTTGTTACTGTAAAAATGTATTACAGGAGGTCTGGAAAATACAGAGATATAAAAGAAAATTATCAGCCGGGCGTGGTGGCTCACGCCTGTAATCTCAGCACTTTGGGAGGCTGAGGCGGGCAGATCACATGAGGTCAGGAGTTCGAGACCAGCCTGGCCAACATGGCAAAACCCCGTCTGTACTAAAAATACAAAAATTAGCCGGGCGTGTTGGCAGATGCCCATAATCCCAGCTACTTGGGAGGCTGAAGCAGGAGAATCGCTTTAACCCGGGAGACAGAGGTGGCAGTGAGCCGAGACTGTGCTACTACACTCCAGCCTGGGCAACAGAATGAGACTCTTGTCTCAAAAAAAAAAAAAGAAAGAAAATTATCTACTGTTTTGCTAACCAGAGACAATTACACTTTGGTGAATTTCCTCTGCATATGTTCTTGCATAGTTATGACCATATTATGATGTTAATTTTTTCTTTATTTTGACCAGTGTTAATTTATTTATAACTTTGTGTTGTGGTAATGAAAACATAATCTTAGTCAGTATAGATTCCACCAGGGTTGTATGATAATTTTTAAATCTTGTTTTTTCATTTAACTCTACAAGTTAAAGGATGTGTTCATTTTAAGTTCCTTGGCATATAACAACATTAAATAATTTTGCTTGTTAATTGTTCACTTGATGGGCAAAAATGGTGTCTTATTTTATGTCATTAATTACTAATAAGTTTGAGCATTTTTTGTTGAGCTAACAACTTTTCCTTTTTGTGAGTTCCAAGTTCTTTATCCACTTGTCTATTAACATCTTAGTGGTTTTCTTATTGATTTGTATGAGCTCCTTAAAAGTGCTCTATTTTCTTTAAATGATTTTCTAGTTTGAGTTTTAAAGTTTTTTGGTTTTTTTTCCCCACACATAAGCTTATTTTGTGTATTCAAATTCCATCTGGCTTTTGATAGGTTGTTTTCTTTCTCTCTCTCTTTTTTTTTTTTTTTCCCTGAGATGAGGTCTCACTTTGTTGTCCAGGCTGGAGAGCAGTGACAAGATCATGGCTCACTGCAGCCTCAACCTCCTGGTCTCAAGTGATCCTCCCGCGTTAGCCTCCCAAGTAGCTGGGACCACAGGTGTATGCCACCATGCCCAGCTAATTTTTTGATTTTTTTTTTTTTTTTTTTTTTTTTTGTAGAGATGAGGTCTTGCCATGTTGCCCAGTCTGGTCTCAAACTCCTGAGCTCAAGCGATCCTCTTGCCTTGGCCTCCCAAAGTACAGGGATTACAGGTGTGAACCACTGTGCCCGGGCATTTTCTTATTTTTAAGTTTAGAAATTCTCTGCTTTTAGAGATCTGATAACTATTCTGTTGTTGCTGTTTGTTTTACTTTGTTTTGTTGATTATAACTATGTAATCCATCTAGAATTTATTTTGAAACATGATGTACGGTAAAGATACTTATTCTTTCTATGATTGTTTTGAATTTTTATATAGGCTCTGTCATTCTTAAAATATTTTCATGCTATTTGAAGAAAAATACTATCTTAAGCTGGTTATTTTTAGTTATTTCTGTAGGCTAATGGTTTTTAATTCCTTGTGAGATTTAAGGACAATGAAAGATGACAAAAAACTTTAGTGACAATATATTTTAACAATGGCAAAATAACCTGTTTTCTGACAAATCTAAACTCTGTTATCAGAGTTAAAAGTTTAGATAACATTTGTGATTAGCCTTCTGTTAGTACAGTGAAAACATTTGTATTTTCTGCAAATAGCATTTATCCATGAAGAAAATCAGAATAGAAATCTGTTTAAACGGAAAATTCTAGACTCTTCAGACAGCTCAGGCTTTTCAAAAAGCCTTGTGCTTTGGCAGGAGCCCAGGATAGGAAGTGTCTACATCTGCTACATTCTAGAAGCCTTCCCCAAATCACTGTAACGTAGCCAAAAGAGCAGTGTATTTCATTACTTTGTGGTTCTGGAAATATCTGGAAGTTTGCCGCAAACTCGAGGGAGGAGACTAAGGAATACTTCCAATTTTTGTGGTGATCTGTTTTTATTGAGATTCAAGTTAGGGGGACAGTGGAGTTATTTTTTTAGCTCTTGTAGAATGGGGAGCTTTCAGTTTGAACTTGAGCCTTTTGGTTTAGCTCATGTCACATAGGAAGACGAGTCAGAGGGGCCTGCACAAAGAGGAACAGGTTGACAAGTCAGTTTAACCAATGGGAGCCTGTTACTGGAGCAAACTATATTGTAATGGTAACTTGTTCTCCTGTAAAGTAATAAGAAAGACAAAGTTCATGTTTGTAGGGGAGAAGGAGCAAGAGAAGAGTGCTAGCAGGGCATCTGGGAAAGTGAGGTAAAGCCTTTCTGTTGGTTAGTTTATATCCTCATTTGCCGTGAAGAATCCTCACTAGAAAAGACAGTGCTACCATGGATATAGAGCAAAAACACAAATGGGCTTTGCTGCCAGGTTTAAAAAAAGAAAGAATAGAGGCCACAGACATGTCTTAGGCTAAGTTTTTTTTTGTTTGTTTTTTTTGTTTTTTTTTTTACATAGAACACAGTTGATAAGAGAAACAAAACTGAAGTCTGGGTCCTTTGAGAGAAAATACTTGTTTAAATGGACATGGCTATTTATTCATTTTGGATTCTCCATAACTTAAAAAAAAAAAAAAAAAGATATGCACAGTGGTGCAGACCTGTATTTCCAGCTACTCAGGAGGCTGAGGTGGGAGGATCATTTGAGCCCAGGAGTTTGAGTTCAACTTGGACAACATAGCAAGACCCCTGTCTCTTAAAAAACCAAACCAAGAGAACAGTGTCATTGCAATATAATTCATATACCTTATAATTCACCCATTTAGTATTCATGATTCAATGGTTTTTAGTACTTTCACAGAGTCATTCCACCATCAGTCAGTCACCACAGTCAATTTTATTTCATTTATTCATTTGTTTTTTAGAGATGGGGTCCTACTATCTTGCCCAAGCTGGCTTTGAACTCCTGGGTTCAAGTGATCCTCCTGCCTCAGTCTCCCAAGTAGCTGGGACTCCAGGCACCTGCCACTGTGCCTGGCCAGTCAATTTTAGAACATTTTATTGCCCCCAAATCTACAACTTTTGATTGAATTTATTTTAAAAACTTAAGTTATAGGAAAAAGATGGGCTGGGTGCTATGGCTCACGCACCAGCCCATCCACCCAAAACTTTGGGAGGATGAGGCGGGCGGATCACCTGAGGTCAGGAGTTTGAGACTGTCTCAAAAATACATATATAATATATGTATATATGAAAAAGATGGAACAAATTAGGAATTTTAAGGATTAATCAGCTCTGAAATCTTTTTCCTTTAAAATATAGTCTAACATTTTGAAAATGTATTGGTAATATTTAATATTTAAATAGATAAGTTGGTATATTTTTATGGGAAATTCATGGGATAGGTCCAAATCACAGAGAAAACTTGTTTTTCAGGCTATACAAAAAAGCCACCTGCTAGTCATTTACTCTAATTGTAATAGTGACTAAGGAGAACAAACTCAGCATGAATTTTTAAGCACAAATTATCAGGTGATAACAAACATACATTCTTCTCTAATATGGGTGCAGTGGCTCATGCTTATAATCCCAGTGCTTTGGGAGGCTGAGGCAGGTGTATCACTTGAGGCCAGGAGTTCGAGACCAACCTGGCCAACATAGCAAAACCTTGTCTCTGCTAAAAAGACAAAAAGTTAGCGAGGTGTGGTGGTACACACCTTTGGTCCCAACTACTTGGGAGGCTGAGGCATGAGAATTGCTTGAACCTGGGAGGCGGAGGTTGCAGTGAGCCAAGATCACACCACTGGACTCCTGGGCGACAGAGACTCTATCTCAAAAAAAAAGAAAAAAAAAGAAACAGAATAAAACCACAAAAAAGAAATGTCATGGCAGTACTCTAATTATAAGAAAAAAAAGATAGTAGCTATTATTAAATTATTACACAATTGATAATAACATCAATTTTATGGGCAACCTTGGAATCTTTTACTTTTTCATAGAAATAATAGATAAGGAACTTTTCCTCCCTCCTTTTGTATTTTTTAAGTAATGGCTGCATTTCTCTATTTCTGTTGTAGGTGTGTGATCCTGTAAAATTAAGTCTTCCAAGATGATCTGGTATATATTAATTATAGGAATTCTGCTTCCCCAGTCTTTGGCTCATCCAGGCTTTTTTACTTCAATTGGTAAGTCTTACTACTTGTTGATTTTTTTTGGTTTTGCATTTTTTAATTTCCATTTTTTAGTGTTTTAAAATCAGCAAAAACAAATACAGTGTATTCCCAGAGTATAGGTTTATTTGCTGCCCCTTTAAAAGGTCCTTTTTAAATAATTTGATATTTTCTTTAATTTTTTTATTATAAAAATGATACATATTCAGGTTAAAATAATTTAATGCATATACTTAGTCTTTCTCAATGCACAGATATACAAGTAATATACTGCATATGTATCTAATCTGCTTTTTCCACTTAAGAATCTACCGTGAACACCAGTTTTTTTTTGTATTATAACTTAAAAAATATTTTATCATTATTATTTTGAATAGAGACAGGGTCTTACCATGTTGGCCAGGCTGGTCTTCAACTCCTGGTCTTAAGGGATTCTCCTGGCTGGGCCTCCAAAGTGCTGGGATTACAATAGGCGTGAGCCACCACGCCTGGCCCATAAGTATATACTTATGACTCTTGATTCCAGTATATAAAATGATGGGTTCTCGTATTCTGTTATACATAAACAGATTATTTGAAGCTTTTTTAGTGTGGCTTTTATTTATTAAATAAAAATTTAATTCTAATTAGTCTCAAAAACAAAGGTAAGGGGTTCAAGAAATAAAGAAGTAAAGGTGAAGAAACATTAATTTTTGGAAAGTAGTGTTGATTTGCAATTTAAAAATACATTTGTAGATGTAAAGACAATTTGCCAGCACAGTCTAAAGCTTGCAAAATTAAGTGGCTTGAAAATCAGAACTGGAACTCTTGATTAGAAGTTTTTGGCTTTATTTTGGTTTATCTGGTAAAAAAGGAAGAAAAGATCGTCTCCAGCATATCTGATTCATGCCAGTTAAATTGTCTCATTGAATGAAACAATCTTAATCATTCTTATTCTTAACATACCTGTGTTGAAGGATATGAGTATTTGATAACCTTCTTCCCCTTCTACTAGGTCAGATGACTGATTTGATTCATACTGAGAAAGATCTGGTGACTTCCCTGAAAGATTATATTAAGGCAGAAGAGGACAAGTTAGAACAAATAAAAAAGTAAGCAAAATGTTTACTTATTATGACTCTGACTAAACCTGGATGTTTTCTTTCTCGAGCTAAAATATTCTTTAAGTAGAAATGAAACCCATTTTTGAACCTTACAAAGCCGGTTGAAATGGCTAAAATAGGAGTATAGAGAACAAGTTAGACTTGGGCCAGCTTTCACATGGAAGAATATGGGTTGAGATAAGAATATGGATAGATATTGGCTAGGTGTGGTGGCTCATGCCTGTAATCCAGCACTTTGGGAGGCTGAGGAGGGTGGATCACTTGAGGCCAGGAGTTTGAGACCAGCCTGGCCAACGTGGTGAAACCCTGTCTCTACTGAAAATACAGAACTAGTTGGGTGTGGTAGCACGTGCCTGTAATCCCAGCTGCTTGGGAGGCTAAGGTAGGAGAATCACTTGAACCCAGGAGGTGGAGGCTGCAGTGAGCCAGGATTGTGCCACTGCACTCCAGCCTGGGCTACAGAGCAAGAGACTATCTCAAAAAAAAAAAAAAAAAAAAAAAAA
The DNA here is from genome assembly GCF_008728515.1 of Papio anubis. NCBI lineage: Eukaryota > Metazoa > Chordata > Mammalia > Primates > Cercopithecidae > Papio > Papio anubis. The sequence goes on along the minus strand of NC_044986.1, from coordinate 69,628,208 downwards.
AGGATGGATATGGGAAGTTGACTAATAATTTTTTTTTTTTTTTTTTTTTTGAGACAGAGTCTTGCTCTGTTGCCCAGGCTAGAGTGCAGTGACATGATCTCGACTCACTGCAACCTCCACCTTCCAGGTTCAAGTGATTCTCCTGCTTCAGCCTCCCGAGTAGCTGGGACTACAGGTGTGCGCCACCACGCCTGGGTAATTTTTGTATTTTTAGTAGAGACGGGGTTTTGCCATGTTGGCCAGGCTGGTCTCAAACTCCTGACCTCAGGTGATACGCCCGCCTTGGCCTCCCAAAGTACTGGGATTACAGGTGTGAGCCACTGCACCCAGCCTGACTGATAATTTTAAAAGTATTGCTAATATCTTCTATCCTCCTCTAACCTCTTAGTCAACCCACCTGCTGCTGCAGTTTTCCAATTCTACTTATCCTTTACTCCCATGGTTCCACTGTAGAGATTATAGTGATAAGTATGGTTAGTGTTATTTAATTGATACAGTTTTTCTCAAATATGAATTTAATTGACTCATGTTCATAGTTAATCCTGACCTGAGAATTCCTGTCTTTTATTTAATGAGTAGCTGAAGCTGAGTGTTCAGTTTTTTTGTTTTAAGATATAGTTTCTAGAAACTGGATGTAAAGACTTAGTATAAGTTGATTTAAATGAACATGTAATTGAATTTGGATTGGGCTAATTTGTAGTTTGTAGTAATCAGTTATTTGGCCCTGGAACCTATGAGGAAATGAATTTTTAGACTTTTACTAGAGGGATTCGGTCACAACTTTTACTAAGACAGGGAGGTTCCATTTACTGTAACCATTTGGGAGAAACCAAATTAAAACAAAAAGTCCTATAGTTGTATTGATTCTGCCAAGAGGATCTTGCTTTTTAAAGAGACCTTATAATTTTACTTTAAAAAGAAACTATACGTATAGTTGAACTCAAAAACTTCTAGTCATTATTTTTTCTGAGCGTTTCACTAAATTATGTTTTTCCCTATGAAATATACCTATTCTCAGTTTTTATGTTTTACATCTGTAGATGGGCAGAGAAGTTAGATCGGCTAACTAGTACAGCGACAAAAGATCCAGAAGGATTTGTTGGTCATCCAGTAAATGCATTCAAATTAATGAAACGTCTGAATACTGAGTGGAGTGAGTTGGAGAATCTGGTCCTTAAGGATATGTCAGATGGTAAGTCTGAAGAGATTCCTGAGTAAGGCAATATTGCCACCATCTGTAGAAATAATAAAATTAGTGATAAATTCAGTTCCCAGGAAACCAAGTGTTCAGTGTTATAACTGGATTTTGCCTGGATGCATTTGGTTTGAATAGAGTTAATTTAGTCAAAATCCTGAATTCTTTGACTAAAAAAGAAGTAATTTCATTTGTTGTTGACTTTTGTTTTGAAATCTGCAAAAGTGAATAGATTATTTGGCATATAGCTTCATTTCTGAGAGTAATCATTTTTATTTTAGGATTACCTTCAAATTTTAAAAAAGTATGTATCTGCAATCAATTTTAAAAAATGTTGGGAGTGTTACTATAAAGAGAAATATTAGCTGTGTTCTATCTAGTATTTTGAAGTTTAGAAGTAGTTTGCTCAATGTAGACAATCAAACTGAGGCTGCAAACCGTAATAGTGAATAAGTGATACAATTGTAGTTGGAGTGTTGAAATGTTTTAGATACTTTAATAACAGACGTAGAAGACTAAATCTGGACTTCAGTAAGGAGGTAAAGGGATTATGCCCCCCCCCCCCCAAAAAAAAAGAAAAAGAGATGGAAAGGAGCTGAGCTAGTTATGTAGACAAAATACTACAAGGGTATTTACCAGTGTTTGTAAGCAGTGACTATTATGCACAGGGGTCAGGAAGCCTTGAAACAAAAAATATGGCAAGTACTTGTGAATACTTCTTTACTGTGAGAGGGAAGTGTCCGTGATTATTTTCTGTACTATATAACACCTTGGGAACCTTTTTTTTTTTTTGGAGACAGGGTCTCACTGTTGCCCAGGCTGGAATACAGTGGCACAATCATGGTTCACTGCAGCTTTGAACTCCTGGGCTCAAGCAATCCTCCCACCTCAGCCTCCTCAGTAGCTGGCACTTCAGGCATAGACCACCACGCTGGGCCAATTAAAAAATTTTTCTTTCGTAGAAACAAGGTGTTGCTATGTTGCCCAGGCTGATCTCAAATTCTTGGCCTCATGTGAGCCTTCCACCTCAGCCTCGCACAGTGCTTGGGATTACACACGTGAGCCCTGGTTCCTGGTCCCTGAACACATTTTTTAAAGGAAATCCACATATTTATTCTCAAGTAATAAACTAAGTTGTTTTATAATGTGAACCTTGGGACTTTGTTGTTTTAATCTGTAGTAGTCATTTCTATAATGCTATAATGCTATATATTTTTAATTTTTCTTAGAATTTTGTTTGTAGCATAAGAAATATTATAGCCTTCTATAAAATTTGTAAAACTTGCTAGTGAAATTGCGACTGAGAGTTGGTCATAAAACTAAAAATATTGTTGGAAACAGAGCAGGTCAAAACTCCCATGCTGATCTAATAATGGAATTCCACCAATAAAAAGCCACTGCACGTCAGCCTGGGCAACATGGCAAGACTCTGTCTCTAAAAAGAGACAAAACAGCATAAAAATATGCTTGATATAAACTCTAGCCCTCTTCTAGTTATTTATTCATTTGTACATTTTCATTTACATAAAAATGCCAGGTCTCAGCCAGGCACGGTGGCTCAGGCCTGTAATCCTAGTAGTTGGGGAGGCTGAGGCTGGCACATCACTTGAGGTCGGGAATTCGAGAGCAGCTCAGCCAACATGGTGAAACCCCGTCTCTACTGAAAATATAAAAGTTAGCCGGGCATGGTGGTGGGCACCTTTAATCCCAGCTACTTGGGAGGCTGAGGCAGGAGAATCGCTTGAACCCGGGAGTCAGAAGTTGCCGTGAGCCGAGATTGTGCCACTGCACTCCAGCCTGGGTGACAGAGCAAGACTGCATCTCAAAAAAAAAAAAAAAAAAAAGCGCCTGGTGTCTTGCTGTTCAAAATACATAGTCAGCTGGACACAGTTGCTCACACCTGTAATCCCAGCACTTTGGGAGGCCAAGGCAGGTGGATCGTTTGAGGCCAGGAGTTGGAGACCAGCCTGGGCAACATGGTGAAACCCCATCTCTACTAAAAATACAAAAATTAACCGGGTGTGGTGGCACATGCCTGTAATCCCAGCTCCTTGGGAGGCTGAGGCATGATAATTGCTTAAACCTGGGAGGTGGAGGTTGCAGTGAGCTGAGATCGTGCCACTGCACTCCAGCCTGGATGACAGAGTGAGACTCTGTCTCACAAAAAAACCATAGAGTTGATTATAAGTTAATCAGTACGAGAGGGAAGTCTCATATCTAATTTTTATTCACAAGTAATGATACTTATATTAAAATTTTAAACTACTTTTTTTATTTCTTAAGGAGTGTTTAGCATCCATTCTCCTTGGGGTTATATAGTTATCAGTAATTGGTTTGTTAGTTTGATTTTTGCTATACTTTATGTAAATCCTCTTTAAGATTAGCTTTATATATTGTAAATTTTGGTGGATCAACACCATGTTTAATAATTAAACTGATCTAAATATATTTTAGTAAACTAGCTTAGCTATTGATCTTAAATATATAATTAATATCTCTTCCTTGTCCTTGAAGAATTCCACCAAACTTTATATATTTCCATATTTATATAATGTGTAATACATGGAAGAAGAAAACAACTTTAAGAGCACACATTTTACTTACCATCTGTTATCTGGAAATATGATTGTCAATGAATGTTATTTTCAGACCCATAAATGTGTTCATTTCCCAAACTTAGTGGATGCACTTTTGTTTTCTTGCTATGTTATATAACTAAAAACTCATAACTATTATGTTAGGTGATCTTTACCTGGTAATACAGATATAATTTATATAACAGTGTTACAGTTCTTAAACAATACTAGGCTTTTGGAAGATTAAACAAGTTAGAAGTATGCCAAGTCTCATTCAGTGTATTTAAGTTTTTCTTGTTGAGTATGTAGAACTTTTCATGGTATGGTAGAAAATAATAAAATAGATTTTGAACAGTCCTTATTAAGTCTCTTTATGGGAAGTTAATGAGGTTCTACAGTCTTTTTTTCTTTTATTTATCTATTTCAAGGCTTTATCTCTAACCTAACCATTCAGAGACAGTACTTTCCTAATGATGAAGATCAGGTTGGGGCAGCCAAAGCTCTGTTACGTCTCCAGGATACCTACAATTTGGATACAGATACCATCTCAAAGGGTAATCTTCCAGGTAAGATCATTCTTCCATTCTATAAAATACCATAACCTAGCTTCTCTGTTGAGTCCATTAAGACAATGTTAGTATAAAAAAGACTTCTGCATTTTAAGATTTTAAGTTGTAGTTTGTTTCATAGCCTTTGAAGACTAAAGAATCACCTTCCCTTTCTCTTAGGGCTTAATAGTTATAGGTAGGCTTCTAGCTTGTTACTCTGAAAACTTAGTATTGATAGAGGCTAACTTGAGTAGGCAATTTTAGTGTGTAAAGAAAAGAAACTATCATTTTACCAAATGTTTTTATTCAGAACACCTAATGCTATTCTTCGTAAGCTTTGTATGTAAACCTATAAGGGAATTGATAGTCAAAGTTTATATGTTAAATAATTAAAAGCCAAGATGTTTTGGGTATCCACATATGTTTAAAGTGTTCCATAGTGTGGAACATCCTACTTTCTTACCTATTTTTTGGCAAAGTCCTCTTTTTAAGTTACAGTTACTTTCATGATAATTTACTTCTGCCACCCCTCACTTTTTCAAAGTTTGTGACTTATTAACACTACTATCTCCTGTCATTGTCAGCTGCAGAAATAAAATATGTTGTCTCTGTCTTCATACTGTAATTGATTTTTTTTTCTTTTTTTTTTTTTTTTTAAAGACGGAGTCTCGCTCTGTCGCCCAGGTTGGAGTGCAGTGGCCGCATCTCAGCTCACTGCAAGCTCCGCCTCCCGGGTTTACACCATTCTCCAGCCTCAGCCTCCTGAGTAGCTGGGACTACAGACGCCCGCCACCTCGCCCGGCTAGTTTTTTGTATTTTTTAGTAGAGATGGGGTTTCACCGTGTTAGCCAGGATGGTCTCGATCTCCTGACCTCGTGATCCGCCCTTCTCGGCCTCCCAAAGTACTGGGATTACAGGCTTGAGCCACCGCGCCCAGCTGTAATTGATTTTCTCAGCAAGAAAAATCAGTTTATCAAAGTATTTTCTTGCTCATCTCCCTTTATTTGAGATGAAGGTATCTGTTGGTAAAAACTAAACATGTTATAATAGTAAATAAAATTTATGTTAAACTGGAATATAATTCCATTAATTTGAACTTCCAAAAATGTACAAATTTGCAAATTTTATTTTCAGTTTCTACTAATATTATACATTATAACACTTTTGATAAGATTATGACCTTATTTTTAAAATTGGCTTCAGGTTTAAAACACATTTAATAGATATTAAATAATATGTGCCAGCTATTATGTTAGGTACTGAGGACACGTAATGAATAAGACATACACTACCCTTGCCATTAGGGTATTTAACATTCTTACAGTATAGTAAGATGAGTACTTGGATGAGAGAAATTCAGGATACCACCATGTGAGCACGTCAAAAGAAACCTATTGGTGAACCTCATAAGAGATGTAAAGGAAGAATTCCTGGAAAATATGACGTTAAAAAAATTGAGATCCGGCTGGGCGCAGTGGCTCAAGCCTGTAATCCCAGCACTTTGGGAGGCCGAGATGGGCGGATCACGAGGTCCGGAGATCGAGACCATCCTGGCTAACACGGTGAAACCCCGTCTCTACTGAAAAATACAAAAAACTAGCCGGGCGTGGTGGCGGGCGCCTGTAGTCCCAGCTACTCGGGAGGCTGAGGCAGGAGAATGGCGTAAACCCGGGAGGCGGAGCTTGCAGTGAGCTGAGATCCGGCCACTGCACTCCAGCCTGGGTGACAGAGCGAGACTCCACCTCAAAAAAAAAAAAAAATTGAGATCCAATGGATAAGGAATTAGCCAGAAAAATGGGGGAGAGGGAGAGAGGAATGGGTAATGGGTGTGAGAGAAGTGTTCCAGACAGAGGGAACATGTAGAAAGGTCAAAAGGAGAGAGCATATCATATTCAGATAACTAACATGTAGTTTGTATGGCTTAATGTAGAGTGCAAGAGGTGAATGCACCAGGTGGATATGGGGGTTTGGCTTTGTGAGAGTAGTGAGAGCTGAGACTAGAGAGGTAAGCAGAAGCCATCTCTTGGAGAGCTTTGTAAGCCATGTGGAAGAGATTGAACTGTCCTGAGTGCAGTGCGGAGCTATTAAAAAGTTTGTAAAGGGAATTTATGATTTTTCCTTTTAGAAATACCATTCTGGCTGCCGAATGGAGATTAGGTTGGGGCCAAGGGACAAAGAACCAGGGAGGAGGCTGTTGCAAATATTTAAGTAAGAGGTGATAGTGGATAGATTATCAAGCTATTTATTGGAGTAGAATAGTAGAATTTGATGATGTACTTGATCGGAATTTCTGGCTTCATCAACTGGATAGGTTCCATTTAACAAAATAGGGCTGGCATGGTGGCTCATGCCTATATTCCCAGCACTTTAGGAGGCTAAGGTGGAAAGGATCCCTTGAGGCTAGGAGTTCAAGACCAGCCTGGGCAGCATAGCAAGTCCCTGACTCTACAAAAAAATGAAAACTTCGCTGGGTGTGGTGGTGCTTGCTTGTAGTCCTAGCTATTTGGGAGGCTGAGGTGGGACGTACTCACACTGCTATAAAGAAATAGCCAAGACTAGGTAATTTATTTTAAAAAAGAGGTTTAATTGACTCACAGTTCCATATAGCTAGGGATGTCTTAGGAAACAATCATGGTGGAAAGCACTTCTTCACAGGGTGGCAGGAGAGAGAATGAATGCCAGCAGGGGAAATGCCAGGTGCTTATAAAACCATCCTATCTCATGAGAACTCACTATCACAAGAACAGCATGGGGGAACTGCCCCCATGATTCAGTTATCTCTTCCTTGTCCCGCCCTTGATAGGTGGGGATTATTACAATTCAAGGTGATATTTGAGTGTGAACACAGAGCCAAACCATATCACGGGAGGATCAGTTGAGCCCAGGAGTCAAGGCTGGAGTGAGCCGTGATCACGCCACTGCACTGCAACCTGGGCAACGGAGTGAGACCCTCATTTCAAAAAACAAAAAGCAAAAAAGAAAACATCCCACCTCAGCCTCCCAAATGTGTGGTGGTGGGTAATAAACGTTATTTAGATTACTCTATGTGTTTTGTTTAAAACATGATTATATTCTCATCAAAATGGTCTTGAATATTATTTAACCCTGATTTCACTGTGTTTAGTCTTAGGGGCAATATTCATTCTTTCTCAGCTACTTTTTATCTCCTTGTTAACTTTTTTCCCTCTTTTATCACAGTTTTGGGCTAGTTCTTACTGACTTTTCATGCAAATTACTTATAAGTAAAATGATTGAAATTTCTTAATCACATTATATCCTATAAGTGGTAAAAATAATAGCATGAATGCTAGCATAAGAGTTTTTAGGCTCCCCCAACCCAGATTATTTTCTATTGTTAATAGTCAAATATCACAGATGTGTTCAAAGGCTTCTTGTGCACCTTCCCTTCTTTAGAACTGATGACTGTTCTGAACTTGGTGTGTATCCTGTCATCTTTTTATAAACGATCACATATATTGTCCATTGTATTGTTTTTAAATTTTACGTGAATAGTGCATCACACCCTATGTATCTTTCTACAACCTTTTTTTAACCTAATATGTTTAGTAAATTTATCTATGTTGATCACATTCATCTTACTGCTTATGTGGTATTGTATAACATTATTTATTCATTCTTCTGCGGATGGATGTACATTTATATTTTATCTAATTTTTTGCTTTATCAAATGAGGTTTGATACATCCTTGTTGATTTTTTTGTGACCATGTAGTCATGTGCAAGAGTTTCTCTTAGGGCATAAGAAATCAGGGTATTTGGTTTTTCATCGTGCTTACCAGATGTGGCCAGATTGTTTTCCAGAGCGTGTATTTATACTCTCACCAGCATTGTATGAGAGTTCCCATTTCTTCATATCCTTGCCAGCTCTTGGTTTTGTCAGACTTTAAAAATTTTAGCAATTTGGGTGTGAAATGGTGGGGGAGAGGGAGGAAGTATGGCATGTATTTTAAATTTTCTTCAAACAAAAAAGTCAGAGAAATGCTTAGTGGATTTATATTGATGCCACATCACTGCTTGATTAGTTTCATCTGTTTCTTTTGCCGCTTTGGGCCTACCTGTTGAAATGCTTTGTTGATATTTTTATGTAAAATCTGATAGGTTATATACATTTCGACATCAGTGTTGTCCTTATAGTTCTTAAGGACTTCCTTTAGTTTTCAGACTATTTGTTCCCAACCCTGATTTGTTGAATAGATCCGTATCTGCCAAAGATATCATGCCTTTTTTTAAAGCTGTGGTTTTTTTTTAGGGGGTGGGGGTCAGTAATAGAAAATGTCTTACATATAAAATTCAATTTGCTTCATGTGGAAGTTGAATGTTCACCCTTCTGGTCACTTGCATCACTGTCTTGGTAAGTTAATAAGGTAACTGCAGCAAGCAGCAGATTTTCCAGACATCTCTGGAGCTCACTCAGCTATGAGTGTACCACACTGCCTCAGAGGTGGGACATTAACTTCTAAGTATGTGCATTTTAAACATAGTTCTCCCTTACAAATTAAGTTTTGATCCATTGAGTGTTCTTGTGAAGTGCAAGAATTTTTGAATTACATGTCTCTCTCAGTTTAACGGATGAACCATAAAAATGTATTTCTTTTTCTTTTTTTCTCTTTTTTTGACATGGAGTCTCACTCTTACCCAGGCTGGAGTGCAGTGGTGCAACTCGGCTCACTGCAACCTCTGCCTCCTGGGTTCAAGTGATTCTCCTGCCTCAGCCTCCCAAGTAGCTGGGATTACAGGTGCCTACCACCATGCCTGGCTAATTTTTGTATTTTTAGTAGAGATGAGGTTTCACCATGTCAGCCAGGCTGGTTTCCAGCTCTTGACCTCAAGTGATCCATCCACCTCAGCCTCCGGAAGTGCTAGAATTACAGGCATGAGCTACTACGTCTGGCTAAAAGTGTATTTCTAAGTAATGTTTTTCCTATAGTGCCTGTGATATTATAGTTTCCTTTTTCTTTCTTTTCTTTCCTTTTCTTCATTTTTTTAATTTTTTTTGCGACAGGATCTCACTCTGCTATTGCCCAGGCTGGAGTGCAGTGGCACAATCACAGCTCACTATAGCCACAACCTCCCAAGCTAAGGTGATCCTCCTACCTCAGTCTCCCGGGTAGCCGGGACTACAGGCACGTGCCACCACAAGCAGCTAATTTTTGTATTTTTTGTAGAGACAGGGTTTTGCCATGTTGCCCAGGCTGGTTTCGACCTCCTGAGCTCAAGCAATCCACCCCCCTCAGCCTCCCAAAGTGGTGGGGTTACAGGCAAGAGCCACTGTACCTGGCCTGATATTATAGTTTCTACTGTGACAATAAATTAAAGGACTGTTTTTAGTGTTACTTTCAGTTTGGTTTATTATATTCAATTTGGTATGTTCGTGTCTGTCATCCCTGCCTCTTCCTTTGAACTAAAGGAATTTACAACTTGTTTCTCATCAAATTCAGTTTGCTTTTTTTTTTTTTTTTTTGAGACGGAGTCTTGCTCTGTCGCCCAGGCTGGGGTGCAGTGGCACAATCTCGGCTCACTGCAAGCTCTGCCTCCCAGGTTCACGCCATTCTCCTGCCTCAGCCTCCCATGTAGCTGGGACTACAGGCGCCCACCACCATGCCCGGCTAATTTTTTTTGTATTTTTAGTAGAGACGGGGTTTCACCATGTTAGCCAGGATGGTCTCGATCCCCTGACCTCGTGATCCGCCTGCCTTGGCCTCCCAAAGTGCTGAGATTACAGGCGTGAGCCACCGTGCCCGGCCCAGTTTGCTTTTTATATGAAGCTTTTTACAGTCTCTTTCTGCCCATACCACTTTCCTTATTTCATTTTCTTCTTTGTTTTCTTGCCTATTTACTTCTTATTCTCATGTTCTCTACTTTGGAAACAGTCTTCCTTTTCAAATACTGCATTACTTTTCATTTATTTTAAAAATCAGATTCCCAGGCAGTCTGCCTTTAATATTGTTAATACAGCAGTAGGTAAGACAAGCAGAAATACTTTACCAAAGCAGAATAGCTAAAGATATTCTACTATCTCTGCCATGCTTGTTCAAATAATGTTACCAGAATATCCGGTTATGTAAAAAAATATTACTGGTGTTATCTACATGGATTAATGGCATACTGTTATCTCATGTGTTTTGCATGTCCCTAAGAGAAACATTTATAATTGCTGCATTATGAGCTTATCTTCTCAGTTTACTGGTTCTTGTAACTGAAAAAATAATAGCATTGTCAAAATTTAATATGCGTCTTTCGTTTCTGGAACTAAGTCATGTTAAACTATTAAGAAGTTAGTTTCTTAGCATCTGCTATTATTGGAATGTGTCCCTCCAAAATTTAGATGGTGAAATTTAATGGCCAGTGTGATAGTATTAAGAGGTGGGGCCTACAGGAATGGGATTTAAGGCCCTTATGAAAGAAGCTTTATGCAACCCCTAGCTCTCTTGCCCTTCCACCTTCACCATGTGAGGACATAGCATTCTTTCCCTCTGGAGGGTGCAGCAACAAGGTGCCATCTTGGAAGAGGACAGCAGCCCTCACTAGACAATTGAACTCGCTGGTGCCTTGGATCTCACCCAGCCTCTACAACTGTGTGAAATAAATTTTTTTTTTTTTTTAATAAATTATCCAGTCCTCTGTTACTTTGTTATGGGAGCACAAATGCACTAAGATAGTATCCTTTCCTAGAGTGGAAGGCAGGATAGAGACTTATTTAAGGGAAAAACATCAAAATGTGGGTCTTCATTTTAGGAGTATACTGATAATGAGTTACTGTCTGTAAGTGACTAATGGGGGGCCAGAAAAAAATGCAAATGGAGGTGATTGATTTGAATATTTGATTATATTGGGTTATGTGATCCTCCAGTGCCTACACCTCCAAGCTTGGACTCTGTTTGATACTGGAATTCAACAGCTCATTGTCAGACGAGGGCATGCTTTTCTGTAGTTTACAAATGTCTGATCATTAACGAAACGTGCCCATAACTTTACTTCCTTTTGATTTATTTCTCATGATTCCTTTTCTGTTAGCATCTTTTTAAAAACATATGTGACCACCACTGGGTAGGTTATAGCTAAGTCTGGTTCTGGTCATTTTAGTGACTCTTTGAAGTGTATTCAATCAAAATTTATTAAAGAAGCCACCAATGTGTTTGTTTCTCTACCAGTTTTCTTTGTGATGTTATCAGACACTTAAAAAATGTATACAGTTTTATCTGTTTTATCAGAGAAAATGTAGGCTAGTCTGTCTTTGACCAGTAGTTTTTAAAAACTACTCTTCTGGAATCATGACTACTAGTATAATATTGACTTAGTCTCAGAACTGTATATTCTGAAAGAAATGTTTTTGGATAAGTAGTATTTTCTTGTCTAGGCTTGTTATTTTTTCACATACCTGTCATTTTTTTTTTTGATAGTGTCAGGGAACTATGTGATTTTCTGTATAATAACATAAAAAGAGCCCTGTAGGACATGACTTTCTCCTTTTTTCATTATTTATAGAACTTCTTTTATTTTGGAAAATATCAAATATCACACACAAAAAATAAAGGTAATAACATAATGAACCTATGCCATCACCAAGCTCCAGACGTTTTAAACATTTTGTCATTCTTGGTTTATCTACTCCTTCCACCGTTTCTTTTTGTTTTTGTTGGAGTATTTTAAGAGCAAATCCTAGACATCATGTCATTTTGTCCATAATTCAACACGCGTATCTAACTGATCATGTCTTTATTAAAAATTTTTTTTTCGAGGCAAGATTTCACTCTGTCACCCAGGCTGGAGTGCATTGGCATGATCATAGCTCACTGCAGCCTTGGACTTTTGGACTCAAGCCATTCTGCTGCCTTAGCCTCCTGAACAGCTGGGACTACAGGTGCATGCCACCACACCTGGCTAATTTTTAAATTTTTTGTAGAGATGGGCTCTTGCTATGTTGCCCAGTCTGGTCTTGAACTCCTGGCCTCAAGTAGGTCTTTGTAATTTATTTTTAATTTTTTTTAGAGACAGGGTCTCACTTTATTGCTCAGGCAGTAGTACCATTATGGCTCACTGCAGCCTTGAACTCTTGGGCTCAGGTGATCCTCCTGCCTTAGCCTCCCAAGTAGCTGCCTCCCAAGTAGCTGCGCCCAGCTGGTCTTTTTAAAAAAGTAACATAACCACTTACTGTCACCCTGCTTAACAAATTGACAATATTTCCTTAATATAATTTAATACCCAGTCAATATTGTTTCTCTGGTGATCTCAAAGTTGTCTTTTTACAGTTGTATTTTTTTTATTATGTCTATTAAGTCCCTTTTATCCCCTTTTCTCTTTTTTCTTTCTCTCTATGACATTGGTTAGCTGAGGAAGCCTAGTCATATGTTACGTGGAATGTTCCACATTCTGGAGTTGACTACTTGGTGGTTAACATGTTCCTTAATGCCTATGTTTCCTACACATTGGTTAGAACTTGAGGCTCGATTAGATTCAAGTTAAATTTTAAAATTAACTCCATAGGTGGTGCTATGAACTTTCTGTTGAACTGCATGAACCAACACCTAATGTCCTGTCCCACTTTTTATGATGCTGATTGATGAGTGGAGTTCAGGTGATGAGAGCCTGATCCCTCCATATAAAGTTCTCCTTAAGTTTTATCTGCTGGTTTTGGCAGCCTTTGATGATCATTGCCTAGAACCACTATTTCATTAGGGTTTACAAAATGGTGATTTTTTTCATTCCATTATTCCTTTTACTTTTATTAACTGGAAGTCTATAAACAGGAACGTTCCTTCATGAACCTTTTGGTTACCCTGAACTGTATATAGGAAAGGCAGGATAAGTCTATAATTAGTCTTCTTTATCAGTTTTCCGAGTAATGAGTTAGTGTCCTAACCATTTTTAGTAGTGATATATAATTTTCACGACATACCATGAACTCATGGATTTTATTTTATTTTTTTGTATTTCAGCCTATTCAGTATTACTTTGATCTCAGATTATCCCATTTTAGGCCAGTGGAGAGCATCTTTTTTTTTTTTTTTTTGAGACGGAGTCTCGCTCTGTCGCCCAGGCTGGAGTGCAGTGGCCGGATCTCAGCTCACTGCAAGCTCCGCCTCCCGGGTTCCCGCCATTCTCCTGCCTCAGCCTCCCGAGTAGCTGGGACTACAGGCGCCCACCACCTCGCCCGGCTAGTTTTTTGTATTTTTTAGTAGAGACGGGGTTTCACCGGGTTAGCCAGGATGGCCTCGATCTCCTGACCTCGTGATCCGCCCGTCTCGGCCTCCCAAAGTGCTGGGATTACAGGCTTGAGCCACCGCGCCCGGCCGGAGAGCATCTTTAGATAGGCTTGTTTCTTTGAATTGACTATGTTATTAATCTTTGATAGAGAGGAAACTTCCTTGCTTTCTAGCACAGTTTTTTTCCAGGTTTCTTTTCTACTCCAGAGTAGCAACCAGGCATTTCTTTTATGAGCCTTGGTCCTTCCCCCGCCACCGCCCCTTAAGAGATAGGGTCTTGCCATGTTGCTCAGGCTGGAGTATAGTGGCTCTTCATAGATGTGATCGTGGTGCACTGCAGCCTGGGACTCCTGGGCTCAAGTGATCTTTGTGCTTCAGCCTCCTGAGCAGCTAGGACTACAGGTGTGCCACCCCTTGCCTGGCAAGGCTTGATTCCTTTGAACAGGGATGACATTTAAGCTGCAGAGTCTAGCTAGGTTCTAGGGGTGATTATTGCTATCAAGTTTGTTATAAACAGAGACAGGAAATATGAAGTTTATATTGTTTAATTCAAATTGAAAACCACAGGGTTTATATTTCTATCTCTTTTGAAAATTTGATTCCTAAGGATATTAATATGATTATTATTTTATTCATACCATTAACTCATACTATTTTAGTCATACTATTAATAACATTAAGACTACTGAATACAGTTTTTTTGCACTTTATATCCTTAAAATACATGACTCTAGATATGATCAGTCAAAATCTTGTTTTAAATTCATTTCTCTTTGTGGCTATGCCCTTAAAATGTTACACAGTTGGGTTCATTTATTTCATTTCCTCAGATTTTTAGGGATTGTCCTCGTTTTTTCTTTTGATTCATTGTTTTCATTTGTTTGCTTGTTTTAGAAACAATATCTTGCTCTATTGCCCAGCCTGGAGTGCAGAGGCATGATTGTAGCTCAGTGCAGCCTTGAACTCCTGGGCTCAAGGGATCCTTCTGCCACAGCCTCCCAAAAAGCTAGACCTACAGGCATGCATGTACCACCATACCTGGCTAATTTTTAAATTTTTTTAATTTAAAAAATTTTTTAATTTTATTTTTTATTTTATTACTATTTTTTTGAGATGGAGTCTTGCTCTGTCGCCCAGGCTGGAGTGCAGTGGTGTGATCTCGGCTCACTGCAAGCTCCGCCTCCCGGGTTCACGCCTGCCTCAGCCTCCAGAGTAGCTGGGACTACAGGCACCCGCCACCGTGCCCAGCTAATTTTTTGTATTTTTAGTAGAGACGGGGTTTCACCGTGTTAGCGGTCTTGATCTCCTGACCTCGTGATCCGCCCACCTTGGCCTCCCAAAGTGCTGGGATTACAGGTGTGAGTCATAGCGCCCAGGCTTTCTTTTCTTTTCTTTTCTTTTTTTTTTTTTTTTTTTTAAAATGAAGACATTGTCTCATTCTTTTGCCCAGGCTTGTCTTGAACTCCCTGGCTCAAGAGATCGTCCTGCCTTGGCCTCCCAAAGTGTCGGGATTATAGGCTGTAGCCACCGTGCCCAGCCAATTTATTGTTTTAAATTATGTAAAACTTTTAAATTCTTTGACAGTCCAAACTAGACTAGTAAGATACATTAACAGAAATCTCACTCTCGGCCAGGCGCGGTGGCTCAAGCCTGTAATCCCAGCACTTTGGGAGGCCGAGACAGGCAGATCACGAGGTCAGGAGATCGAGACCATCCTGGCTAACACGGTGAAACCCTGTCTCTACTAAAAAATACAAAAAACTAGCCGGGCAAGGTGGCGGGCGCCTGTAGTCCCAGCTACTTGGGAGGCTGAGGCAGGAGAATGGCATAAACCCCGGAGGCGGAGCTTGCAGTGAGCTGAGATCCGGCCACTGCACTCCAGCCTGGGCGACAGAGCAAGACTCCGTCTCAAAAAAAAAAAAAAACCACACAGGAATCTCACTTTCATTCCTGTACTTTTCAACCTATTCCCTTCTTTTTTCTATGTGACCATTTTGTTAGTTTTACTATTTCCAGTTTTTTAAAATATAAGCAAATGTATGTCTACTTCTATGTTCTGTCAACATAAACAAAAGATAGCATACTGGCCAGGTGTGGTGGCTCACACCTGTAATCCCAGCACTTTGGGAGGCCAAGGTGGGTGGATCACCTGAGGTTAGGAGTTTGAGACCAGCCTGGCCAATATAGTGAAACGTCATCTCTACTAAAAATACAAAAATTACCTGAGCATGGCGGTGGGCGCCTGTAATCCCAGCTACTCGGGAGACTGAGGCAGGAGAATTGCTTGAACCCAGCTGGGGCACGGAGGTTGCAGTGAGCCATTGCACCACTGCACTTTCAGCCTGGGCAACAGAGTGAGACTCTGTCTCAAAAAAAAAAAAAAAAAAAAAGCATACTGTAAATACTGTTATGTACTTTGGTGCTTTAATTTATTGATATTGATATGCCCCAGTCATTACTTCATATCATGTATAGAAATCCTCATTTCTTTTTATAGCTACATGTTATTGCTCTATTTTGTGGAGTTTCTACAGTTTTTTTTTTTACTTATTGTCAGTAAAGGATGATTTATTGGGAAACTTATAGATGGAAGCATGGTCTTGGGCAGCAGCAAGACAGGTAGATCTCTGCACCATTAGTCCCCAGACCCATGACTTAAATGCCATAGGGAAAGGGTGTACATGCTCTATAGGGACAAAGGTAAGCTCCAGAACAGGCAAGAATGCTATGTGTGTCATACCCTGTAATTTTTGTGATAACATCAAGGTTGCTTTGCTCTAAAGGCAGGATTTATAGTGAGTACATGTTCTTACACTAAGGACAGCAAGTAAAGTAGAAATCAGCAGGCATTTGTGGGACTGAGGTTAATCAAAAGTAAACATGGTAGATTAGCATGCAAGATGGAGTCACTGTTGTCTTCACACCTGTCAGTTTCTACTTTATTCATCCTATTTCTTTTTTGAGACGGAGTCTTGCTCTGTCGCCCAGGCTGGAGTGCAGTGGCCAGATGTCAGCTCACTGCAAGCTCCGCCTCCCGGGTTTATGCCATTCTCCTGCCTCAGCCTCCCAAGTAGCTGGGACTACAGGCGCCCGCCACTTCGCCCGGCTAGTTTTTTTGTATTTTTTGTAGAGACGGGGTTTCACCGTGTTAGCCAGAATGGTCTCGATCTCCTGACCTCGTGATCCGCCCGTCTCGGCCTCCCAAAGTGCTGGGATTACAGGCTTGAGCCACCGCACCCGGCCGTATTCATCCTATTTCTTAATAACCATCTAAAGATTGCCACCATGCTGCAGCACGTCCCGTGACCATCCCCTTTCTTTTTTCCCTTAGTTTCACCCCATCAATGTTGTCTTTATTCACCTGTTTTTTTTTTTTTCCCTAGACGGAGTCTCGCTCTGTTGTCCAGACTGGAGTGCAGTGGTGCAATCTTGGTCCACTGCAACTTCTGCCTCCCGGGTTCAAGCAATTCTCATGCCTCAGCCTCCCCAGTAGTTGGGATTACAGGCGTGCGCTACCATGCCTGGCTAATTTTTTGTATTTTCAGTAAAGACGGCCTTTTGCCATGTTGCCCAGGCTGGTCTCGAACTCCTGAGCTCAAGTAGTCCACCTGCCTCCCAAAGTGCTCAGATTACCAGTGTGAGCCACTGTGCCCGGCCCTTTTTTTAATTTAGAGTGGTATTTATGTATACCATTTTCATTGTTCATCATTGTTTATTGTACCTCATTAGACTTTCCTTTTGGAATTTTCCTCCTTGAAACACATTCTTAAGACGCCCTCAAATGAGCTTTGTTTGGCTTGGAATTCTTTGTTTCCTGAATCTGAACTTTCATGCATTTTAATTTTGGAAATTTTTCTACCATTATCTCTTTAAACACTATCTTATCTATATTCTTTGTATTCTCTTCTTCCAGAATTCCAAGTAGACATAATTAGACTTTAGTTTTTTTGTCTTTGTGTGTGGTTTGTTGTTGTTGTTTTTTAAGAGATGTAGTCTCGTTCTGTCACCCAGGTCTAGAGTGCAGTGGCGCGATCTCGGCTCACTGCAAGCTCCACCTCCAGGGTTCACGCTATTCTCCTGCCTCAGCCTCCCGAATAGCTGGTACTACAGGTGCCTGCCACCACTCCCGGCTAATTTTTTTGTATTTTTAGTAGAGGCAGGGTTTCACCACGTTGGCCAGGCTGGTCTCAAATTCCTGACCTCAGGTGATCCGCCTGCCTCGGCCTCTCAAAGTGCTGGGATTGCAGGTGTGAGCCACCACGACTGGCCTGGGGTATCTTATTTGTTCATATTTTCTATTTTTAAATTTCTTATAATTTTCTCTATAGCATTGAAATTATCTTTCTTAATGAAAAATGCTATTCCATTAAATTGATGTATCTGCTTATATGTTTCCTTATTTCCTTGCTTTTAGCTTATTACAGTTTTTAGCTATAATATGATTCAGCCACAAAAATCTGTTATACAGGAAGGTCCCCAATCCCTAGTACTAAATCTCAATGAAATAACTGAAAAATAGTAGTATTAAGTCATAGAGTTTAAATTCTTCTTTTCTCATATTGCTGAATTTCTTAAAAGCAAAGTTGCCAGTTTATATTGCTGCTTCCATCCACTATTAGGTTTTGCTGTTTAATGTTACAACATCAGGAGCACAAACTTCTGGAGTTATATTGAACCGATTCCATTTCTTGCTTTTAAACATGTGACCTTGGGCATATTAGTTAACCTCTATTTTAGTTCCTCATCTGTAGTAAGATGGCTTTGAGGATTAAATAAGTGACAAATACTTGGCAGATAGTAAGACCTCAATAAATCTAGGCCATTATTTTAAAATATTTTTATTTGTGGTGGTTTTAATTTTTATTTCTTCAGTGATGAATGAGACTAAGTATTTTCTGAAGTGTTTTCTATTTATATTTTATCTCATGTGAACTATCAAATACCTCCTTTTCTTAAAATGGAAGTTTCACTGCAGAAGCAAGTTGACAAAATAACACCAAAAGCACAAGTGCTGAAAGATTAATAAGTTGGACTTCATCATCACAGTTTCAAAAGTGCACCATCAAGAGAGTTGAAAAGACAACACATAGAATGGGAAAAATATTTAAAAGTCATATAGCTGAGCCAGGCACCCACAGTGGCTCACAACTGTAATCCCAGCAGTTTGGGAGGCTTAGGTGGGTGGATCACATGAGGTCAGGAGTTCAAGACCAGCTTGGCCAACATGGTGAAACCCCATCTTTACTAAAAATACAAAAGTTAGCCAGCATGGTAGGACATGCCTGTAATCCCAGCTACTTGGGAGGCTGAGGCAGGAGAATCACTTGAACCTGGGGATGGAGATTGCAGTGAGCTGAGATCGTGTCATTGCACTCCAGCCTGGGTGACAGAGCAAGACTCTGTCTTGATAAAGAACTCTAACAGAGTGCAAGCAGTGGTGCAGTAATAGCTCTCTGCAAGCAGTGGTGCAGTAATAGCTCACTGTAACCTTGAACTCTTGGGCTTAAGCAGTCTTCCTGCCTTAGCCTCCCAGCTAGCTAGGACTACAGGTATGCACCACAATGTCTGGCTAATTTCTAAAATTTTTTTTGTTAGATATGAGGGTCTCATTACGTTGTCCAGGTTCATCTCAAACTCCTGGCCTTAAGCAGTGCTCCTTCCTTGGCCTCCCAAACACTGGATTACAGGTGTGAAACCATCATGCCTAGCCACCAAATTTTTTAAATGGGCAAAAGCTTTGAAAAGATATTTTTTCCAAAGAAGATACACAAATGGAAGTAAGCACACGATAATAGGCCCAACATCATCAGTCATCAGGGAAATGCAAATCAAAACCACAATGAAATGCCTCTTCATACTCACCAGAACATCTATAATAAAAAAGAAGGCCAATAACAAGTATTAGCAAGGATGTGGAGAAATTGGAATTTCATATCTTGTTGGTGGGAATGTAAAACGTTGTAGCCACTTTGGAAAACAGTTTGGCAGTTCTTCAAAACATTAAGCATAGAGTTGCTATAGGACCAATCAGTTCCACTCATATGTATATAGTCAAGAAATGAAAACATGTTCACATAGATACTTATACACAAATGTTCACAGTAGCATTATGTCCAGAATAGGCAAATTTGCAGAGACAGAAAGTAGATTAGTGGTCGTCTAGGGCTGGGGCAGGGTGGGGAAGGTAATGGGTAGTGACTGTTAATGGTTACAGGGTTTCATTTTGGAGTGATTAAAATGTTCTAAAATTAGATTGTTGTGATGGTTGCTCTACTCTGTAAATATACTAAGAACTACTGTAATTTTTCAATGAGTGAATTTCTGGTATTTAAATGACATATTAATGCTGTTTAAAAGAAAGAATCCAGTTGATATATTTACCTCTCCTCCTGTACATTCATCTCTTGCCCAGATTGTTGGTTAGGAGTGAGATAGATATATCTCATATGGTGGCCGGGCGTGGTGGCTCACGCCTGTAATCCCAGCACTTTGGGAGGCTGAGGTGGGTAGATTACCTGAGATCAGGAGTTCGAGACCAACCTAATCAACATGGAGAAACTCTTGTCTCTATGAAAAATACAAAATTAGCTGGGCATGGTGGCATATGCCTGTAATCCCAGCTACTCAGGAGGCTAAGACAGGAGAATCACTTGAACCCGGGAGGCGGAGGTTGTAGTGAGCTGAGATTGTGTCATTGCATCCCAGCCTGGGCAACAGAGCAAGACTCTGTCTCAAAAAAAAAAAAAAAATCTCATATGGTAATTCCTACCGTTAGAAAATAGTATGTTTCAACTTAATGGATGTTTCATTTTGGTATGATGGCTGATAACTTCAGTCTTGGGTTCTGTAGGTTCCGTGTCCCCTATTACCAGCTGTGTGATTCTTGTCAGTCTACGTTATATTATAGATTGTTCCTTTGTTTATGAAATTAGGGTAATTTTTGCTTATCCAGAGGATTATTGTGAACTTCAAATAGAAGTGAGACAGCATTTTGAAAGCTGTGTAGTCCTAAATAAATAGACAGTAGTGTTAAGATTCCTAAAGTTCTCTGTATTTTCTTTTCATAGGAGTGAAACACAAATCTTTTCTAACAGCTGAGGACTGCTTTGAGTTGGGCAAAGTGGCCTATACAGAAGCAGATTATTACCATACAGAACTGTGGATGGAACAAGCCCTAAGGCAACTGGACGAAGGCGAGATTTCTACCATAGATAAAGTCTCTGTTCTAGATTATTTGAGCTACGCGGTATATCAGCAGGGAGACCTGGATAAGGCACTTGTGCTCACAAAGAAGCTGCTTGAACTAGGTATGTTATCTGGGCCTAATTTAAGGTTATAGTTATATTGAGAGAGATATATTCTCTATGTGTGTCTCCCCTTTTATATACTTCTGGTATTTTCTCATTTGTTATAAGTCAGGAGCTTTACTTGTTAAACATACATTATCCTCTTTCTTTTTTTTCTCAAAGTAAATGATGACTGATTTTTCTCACCTAATAGTGCTGCAACAGTGGTTGTGTTTCTCTGCTCTATATTCTCCAGGAATTTCAAAATTGAAGCTAATGTAACTAACTCAGTCAAAAATGTTTGTTTACCATGTTGCCATTTTAAATGTTAATCAGTTTCCTTTGAAGGGTGTTTTGTTTTATTGCATTTCATATTTTAAAATAAAGTGATTTAAAATAGATGGGCTCAAAATGTATTTTATCAAATTCAAATGTTGGAAACATATCTTAGGAGAATTTTATCAGTAGTACTTTGAACAAAGATGTAGTGTTTCTTCAAGTATGGCCCAAGCACCACATGCATCAGAATTACTTGGATACTTGTTAGAAATGAAAATTTCTTGATTTCTACCCTAGATCTACTAAATGGTAATCTCTGGAGATGGAGTCCAGAATTTGTATGACAATAAGTTTAGGTGGCCTTTGGTATATAATGAAGTTTTAAAACTTTAAAAATTATTTTTACAAAATACGAAAATATGTGTATGTTAGAATCAAACAGCTCAAAAGGATTGATCTGCTGAAAATGAACTTTGGATAATTGGGTTATTTCTTAGTTGGGTGATAATAAATTAAGATATTGGTTCAAGTAATCTTTTTTCCTTTCAGTATTTTCCAGTGATATTTCCTCTTGATTTAAAATATGCTTTGTACTCATTATAGAAAATTTATTAAAACAGAAAAAGATACTGAGGAGTCATCCATAAGCCAGTCACTCAAAGACACCTACTACACATTTATTTCCTTTTAGTGTATACTCCTCTTCCCTGTACACACGTTTCCTTTGCTTTTACAAAATCAGGTTAATATTGAATATCGTAACATTTATTGTGAGCAGTTTCTGAAGGACAAGAAATATTTTACAATCTAAGCCTAGGTAGCCTAAACACTTAGTTACTGTCACAAGTGAAGTCTCTATACATTCTTCTGCCTTTTTATTTTTATGTGTGTGTGGTTCTTTAGTTTTTTTTTTTTTCCTCTCAGATGGGCAGCTTAGTCTTCTTTTCTCC
Organism: Papio anubis; assembly: GCF_008728515.1. Lineage (NCBI taxonomy): Eukaryota > Metazoa > Chordata > Mammalia > Primates > Cercopithecidae > Papio > Papio anubis. The sequence goes on along the minus strand of NC_044986.1, from coordinate 69,606,151 downwards.
TACTAAAAGGTAGTTCAAAATTATGACTAGCAATTCTGAGGCAGTTAGTGGATTCTAGCTTATTTGAAAATTATATCTTTAGTTTCCCTTTTCCTTCTTACTTAGAAATTTGGGACTGAACTTCATTCAGCCCTTAGAAGTAGGCTACATTTATAATGTATCTGCGGTAAAGGTTGCTTTTGAATTGCTTATCCCCTGTCTTCCTCATGTGATTATTTTTCAGTCTTAGAAAAATCTTTTTCATTGCTTAAAATAAGTAGAATGAGTAAGGTTTTAAAATTCATTTGACATCAAATTGAACTTAGTTCCTATAGCTGATTAGTAAATTCTCAAAGTAAAAGCACCAGTTGCCACCTTTAAATAAATGACTGTTTCTGTCTCCAGAACTGTCATTTTTGAGACAGAGTTTCACTCTTTTTGCCCAGGCTGGAGTGCAATGGCACGATCTTGGCTCACTGCAACCGCTGCCTCCCGGGTTCAAGTGATTCTCCTGCCTCAGCCTCCTGACTCCCTGGGATTACAGGCACCCACCACTATGCCCGGCTAATTTTGTATTTTTAGGGGAGATGGGGTTTTGCTATGTTGGTCAGGCCGGTCTGGAACTCCTGACCTCAGGTGATCCACCCACCTCAGTCTCCCAAAATGCTGGGATTACAGGCGTGAGCTACCAGGCCCGGCCCAGAACTGTTTTTATATAGGTGACTGTATGTCCTGATTTACTTGGGGGCATTAGTAACTTATAGCTATTATTTTGGTATAATAATTTTCATTAGTGCCTCCTTTCACTCACAGAAGCAACCTGGTTTGGAAGATAAATTATAATGTCTCCTATTTTTATATTACTGTATTCTGATGCTTGAACAAGTGTGAACTTACCCGTGGACATGCTTTGTTTTTCTTCTAATAGATCCTGAACATCAGAGAGCTAATGGTAACTTAAAATATTTTGAGTATATAATGGCTAAAGAAAAAGATGTCAATAAGTCTGCTTCAGATGACCAGTCTGATCAGAAAACTACACCAAAGAAAAAAGGGGTTGCTGTGGATTACCTGCCAGAGAGACAGAAGTACGAAATGCTGTGCCGTGGGGAGGGTATCAAAATGGTAAAGTGGAAAAGCCAATTGTGTGTATGTGAATGTGTGTGTGTATGTGTTTGTACACAGTTCTTGAGAGAATCAGTCATTTTTATATTTAAGCCTATGTGATAACAATCAGAATGGCTGCATAAAATACTACAGTATGTCAGCTTTGGCAACATAGCCCCCATTACAAAAAAATTTAAAAATTAGCTGGGCATGCTGGTGCACACTTGTAGTCTTAGCTACTCAGGAGTCTGAGGTGGGAGGATCACTTGAATCCAGGAGTTCAGGGGTACAGTGAGTTATGATTACACCACTGCACTCCAGCCTGAGCTACAGAATAAGACCCTGTCTCTCAAAAAGTTTTTTTTTTTTTTTTTTTGGGGGGGACGGAGTCTCGCCCTGTCGCCCAGGCTAGAGTGCAGTGGCGTGATCTCGGCTCACTGCAAACTCTGCCTCTTGGGTTCAAGTGATTAACCTGCCTCAGCCTCCTGAGTAGCTGGGTTTACAGGTGCCTGCCACCACACCCAGCTCATTTTTGTATTTTTAGTAGAGATGGGGTTTCACCATGTTGGCCAGGCTGGCCTCAAACTCCTGACCTTGTGAGCCACCTGCCTCTGTCTCCCAAAGTGCTGGAATTACAGGTGTTAGCCACTGCGCCCGGCCTAAAAAACTTTTTTAAGAAAATTACAGTATACCATTATCTCTCTGTGGGTGCCACATTTAATATGTTCCAATTATTAGTAAAATAGCTTTGAAATAAAGCTTGTGAATCATATACTATTACGTATGTTTGTGCAGTATTACCTTTTTCATTTGATCCTTCACCCTGGAAGGATCAGGTAAGGGTGAAGGATCAAATAAGTTTAAAGGAAGTGATAGTTTTTCTTATATTTAATGCAAGAGAGATTTTAGTAGTATGTATGTATGTATGTATGTATTTATTTATTTTTTTTTTGAGACAGAACCCCTATCACCCAGGCTGGAATGCAGTGGCGCAGTCCTGGCTCACTGCAACCTCCGCCTCCTGGGTTCGAGCAATTCTTGTACTTCAGCCTCCCGAGTAGCTGGGACTACAGGCATTCGCCACCATGCCTGGCTAATTTTTTTGTATTTTTAGTAAAGACGGGGTTTCGTCATGTTGGCCAGGCTGGTCTCAAACTCCTGACCTCAGGTGATCCTCCCACCTTGGCCTTCCAAAGTGCTGGGATTAGAGGCGTGAGCCACTGCACCCTTCTGTTCAGCAGTCTTAGAGATAATAACACTACTCTATGCATCTTATGAGATACAACAGATTCATCTATACAATAATCCCTTGTAGTTTTGCTCCTAGTTAACCTTGACAAGATTGCTTAGTGAAATGCTTTAGTCTATTTAATACTCAAAATGCAGAAAGTTTTTAACAGATTTTGTCTTTATCTTTAATTAAATAAAATATTAAATAAATCTTTAATATTTCTTTGTTTATTGTATATTTATATTTATGTATTTATAACTCAGAATTCCAGTTCCAAAGATCTTAATAGATATTAGGTCAAAAGCAAAAAAGAACAAAGTCTGGGGAACATTTGTTAAAGTTGAACGTAGGTTTTTGTTTAGCCTCAAGACTTCTCAGAACCTTTTTATGATAACGTGCATTGTGATATGATATACATTCTTTCTCAATATTAATTGATTATGGAACCTTTTGAAAAGGAATTTCATGTGGTATTAGTTTTCAATTGAACGCAGGCATGCATAGAAAGAGTTAATGAATTTTTGGAGTAAGTACTTTTAAGTGTAAACATTTGAAAAGTGTTTAACGTTTTCTTTACTGCTAGTAAACTCAAGCTGGGCTTTACATTTTGATATTGATGACTGTTGACAGCTTAACCACTAACAGCAAAGTATACAGTACCTATGGGACACTTTTGATAGCTAGGTTCATGGAGTCCTAGGAGGATATGCTTCAGCTAATGAGTAAATACAAAGATAGTGACACTGTTAGACTCATTAAGTATTTTCTTTTCTTTTCTTTCTTTTCTTTTTTTTTTTTTTTTGAGATGGAGTCTCGCTCAGTTGCCCAGGCTAGAGCGCAGTGGTGCGATCTCGGCTCACTGCAAGCTCCACCTCCCGGGTTCATGCCATTCTCCTGCCTTAACCTCCTGAGTAGCTAGGACTACAGGCGCCTGCCACCACACCCAGCTAATTTTTTGTATTTTTAGTAGAGATGGGGTTTCACCGTGTTAGCCAGGATGGTCTCTATCTCCTAATCTCGTGATCTGCCCGCCTCGGCCTCCCAAAGTGCTGGAATTACAAGCGTAAGCCACCGTGCCCGTCCCCTTATTAAACATTTTCTCTTCTGTTTTATTACTAAATATTTTAGTATGTATCTTTTAAAGATACAAATTCAAAATAACTACAATACCATTGTCACCTAAAAATTCACAAGTTTTGTAATGTCAAGTATCTAGTGTTCAAATTTCCATAATAAGCAGAAATTTTTATTGCTCTTAATAACTCTTAGGGAACAAAACTGTAGATATAAAACAAGAGTCTGCTAATTTGCCAGTCTGTTAATGTAACACGTACTCAACTTTGCCTAAGATCAAAAGAACATTCTTGCTGGGCACGATGGCACATGCCTGTAATCCCAGCACTTTGGGAGGCCAAGGCGGGTGGATCACCTGAGGTCAGGAGTTCAAGACCAGCCTGGCCAACATGGCGAAACCCCATCTCTACTAAAAATACAAAAAGTTAACCAGGCATGGTAGAAGGGACCTGTAATCTCAGCTACTTGGGAGGCTGAGGCAGGAGAATTGCTTGAACCCAGGAGGCGGAGGCTGCAGTGAGCCAAGATCAAGGCATTGCAATCCAGTCTGGGTGACAGAGCAAGACTCTGTCTAAACAAAAACAAAAACAAAAAATTCTTTTTCTCAGAATAGCTAAATTCATCTCATCATTATGTAAAAAGACTTAGTAAAAATTAAAGCCTTGGATTTGATTCTAGGTAAAGTGCATGGAGAATAAACATAAACCATTATTTGTTTTAGTATATTATTAGTATAATAATTGAAACAAACTACTCATATTCCTGCTTATGTGACATACTTGTTTTGTTTTATTTTTGAGACAGCATCTTGCTCTATCACCCAGGCTGGAGTGTAGTGGCATGATCATGGCTCACTGCAACCTCTACTTCCTGGGCTTACGCAGTCCTCCCATTTCAGCCCCTCAAGTATGTGGGACTACAGGCAAGTGCCCTCATGTCCGGCTAATTTTTTAAATTTTTTGTAGAGATGAGATTTTGCTGTGTGACCTAGGCTGGTCTTGGTCTCGTTGGGCTCAAGTGATCCTCCTACCTCAGCTTCCCAAAGTACTGGGGTTATAGGCATGAGCCACCATGCCAGGCCTGACATACTTGTTTAATTAAGAGAAGTAGGCAACAAAATAACTTATTAATATAATACATAGATGATTGAAGGGAATTTGTTTTGTTGACTGCTCTATTTTTATACTGCCTAATAAAAGCATCCGGGATCTTTGTTTAATAACTTTTTTCTTTTTCAGAGCTGTCCATTTTTGATTTTGCCCTTAAAAATTTCCTTTTTTTTTGCCACAAGCATTTAACTGTGAAGTATTTAGGAAAACCTAGTTTTTTTTTTTCTTCTAGAAACTTTTTGTCTCTGGGTGCTTGCCAGTTACTTTGTGCCATTTAGAGCAATGCCGGGCATTTAATATTTTCATAAACATGGCATTATGTTTTTCATATTTAAACATTTGAACTTATTTAAGACTTCGCCTCTCTCACCCAGAAAATCATCATTAATACTGTATTTAAAATTCTGAACATCCTGTTTGAGGCAAAATATTTGCAGAGTACTGCTTTTGTATATTTTTCCAAAGATACTCTGTATATGCAAGCATGATTATTGTCTCTTATCTGCATAGGAATAGATATTAAAAGTATTATTATTCTAATATATTCATCATATTCTTAACTTTAGACCCCTCGGAGACAGAAAAAACTCTTTTGCCGCTACCATGATGGAAACCGGAATCCTAAATTTATTCTAGCTCCAGCTAAACAGGAGGATGAATGGGACAAGCCTCGTATTATTCGCTTCCATGATATTATTTCTGATGCAGAAATTGAAATCGTCAAAGACCTAGCAAAACCAAGGGTAAATAATGTTTTTTTTTTATTTCTCCTCAATATACTGTACCTTTGTATCAATTTTTCTTTGTAAGAAAATAGGATAATTGATATACTAATAACGCCACAGATTTTTTAAAGATATTGTTGCCTCAGCATAATGGAGTTACTAATGATGCTCTGTTTATGCCAGTTTTTCCGTTTGTTATCAACACAAGTAATGTACCCTTCAGCTGGTTTTTAAGCACTGAATTATGAAAATTATTGATGAGATTTTTATTCACCATTAGCAAATTTGTGTTTCACTGTCTTCCTGATAAACTTTTCTATATATTTTGGAGTCTTCTAATCTCAGAGGCTACTCAAAGCCCAGCTTCTTCATAACTTCTATATTTTTATTGAAAGAATACTGTGGAAGTATTTTTATTCCCTTTTAGGCACATTATTACTATTATAACAGGATATAATTGGGCACAAGCATTATGTTAATTTGAAATGGTGATAGTTTTCTGACTTTAACCCACATAATTTATCTTAAAAGAAAAAGAATCTAATGTAAACCCAATCTGTAAGCTTAGTGTTTAGCATGAAAACTCTTCTTTAGTGAGAATGTGGAAAAGACTACCCTTTATGCTCTTGCCTTTTCCCCCATCAGCTTGTTCTTAAAACATATTTGGTCTTCTTGATAGTAAAGTACAAGCTGCCATCACTTTCATAAAGAGATTGTTGAATAAATTCTAGGCATGCCTTGCTCTCACTACAAAGGAGTTGGCAGATTTTTTCCATAAAGGTCAATGTTAGATATTTTTTAGGCTTTGGAGGCCATATGATCTCTGTTGTGACTATTTAGTTCTGCCATTATAGTGCAAAAGCAGCCAAAGAAAATATGTAAATGAAAGAGTGTGGCTATATTACAGTAAAATTATATTTCCAGTGACAGGCAGCAGGCTGAATTTGGTCTGTAGCCATAGTTTGTTAACCCTTATTTTATATCAAAGGTTTGAATTATCTGGGATATCTATACTACAAAATGAACTTAGAATTTCTTTTAGAATTTTACTGCTTCCAAAAATTGGTGGTTTTTCTTTTCTTTTTTTTTTTTTTTGGCCAAAGATTACATTATAAATGCAAAACATTGGTCTAACATTAATATGTATTATTGATGCCATCCAAGGTAATTAATTCATTTCAGCTTGGAGATCAAGTTATATTCTGGAGATTCCTCAATTTGGATTGTTTTTGGTCAATAAATTTAATGGCAATAAAATTTCATGCTCTTACCACCTCAGAATCATCCTTCCATTAAAAAAAAATTGAAATTATTATCTAGGCTGTCTTCTCTTACTGTTCTTAACATTTATGAGTTCTTTTCCTCTGCCTTTGTTCTCAGTCCAAGATTATTTCACTATATATGTTAATAAGTGGATATCTTGAAGGGACAAAAGATTGACCTTAAAATGAATTGAAAACATTAACCTTTGCAAACAGTTCCATCACTAAAAAAAATTAAAGTCAGAGATTTTGGAATGGATCATTAATTGCAAATAGCCGTTCTTCTTTTTTTTCCCTTTCTCTCCCCACCCCCAGATGGTCATTCTTTTAACTGTAAATTAGACTTCAAATTTCAGAAATGTCTCTTTTTCTCACTGTCATGTCCTTTCACCATTGAAATAAATTTAATTTCCAATCTCTCTTGTTTGTATGTCCTCCATCTATGCAAAACAAACAAAAAATTGAGGGGAAAAAACCCCCAAAACCTAAAAAACTAACCGTCTTTCAAGGCTCAGCACAAGGTGACTGGAAGTGTATGGAGTTATTTTCTCTTTTTAGCCTCCTTTGTAAAAACCCTGGAATTCTGACTGGTTGGGTAAATGTGATTCAGTTTTTTGTCTTGTAATGCAACTATTTTGATGGTTGGCTTCACAGCTGAGGCGAGCCACCATTTCAAACCCAATAACAGGAGACTTGGAGACGGTACATTACAGAATTAGCAAAAGGTAAGAGATGTGTGTGCTGCATATTTTGCCCTCTAATGAGTATTTTGTACATCCTACAGGAATTATTCATTTAAGGGAAGTAGGTCATTTTCAGTCACCAGCTCAAGTTACCACCACAGGATACGCATGGGTAAACTGCTTTGTGTTTCACAGGTCTTTCTCCTTCACTAGAAGTTCTGTTTTTAATCTTTAATTGGTATGTTATTTTTCGAGAATTAATATGCTTTTTATCTTTCTTCAGATCAGGTGTCAAATATCCGGGAAGTGGCCTGATACTTGTTTTCTTTTTCCCTTTTGTTGCCAAAAGGGGAAATAAAGCAGCAGCCTCCTGAATCTGGGAGTGGTAGTCTTCACCTATGCAGTTTTCTCTCATTCATAAATACTGCAGTGATTCACATCCTCCTTCATGGTGATTGTGTTGGCATTTGTTCATACATCTTGTAAAATACCATTGTCATTATGTAGTAATCTGTATTCCTCCTGTTGGAGTTTTTTATTTAAAAAAATTCGCTGACTCAAAAGTTGGCAGTAGGAAGAACAGAATTACGCTTCTGAGCTCAGTCTTCCAGAAATTAGTTGTAAACTTAGTTGCCTTTTACTTTGCCAGAGAGATTTGAAAACAGTTTTATCTCAGTGAGAGTTTTGAAAAATGAATTTAAGGAGTCTACTATTTTTTTTTCAAAATATTTAAATAACTTCTAGATCTGAGAAAGTTTCTGTGAAACCCAGTGCTATAAATCATTTACATACAGCTTCAAATGATTAAAAAAAAAAAAAAAAGTGAAAGGACAATAAATCTACAACAAAAATCTGTCGACTCATTTTCTCTTGATTTGGAAGTGGCTGTTCTTACTGCCACCTTTCTAAATGTTTTTGTGGATTTGAGACCATTACCCACCATCCAGACCAATCTGAACCCTTCCAATCACCTGTGGCTTGGCAAAACAAAACAAACAAAAAGCCCAAAATTGCCTGCTACTGGAGTAAGTCCTTGTCCTTTCTCTTTTTTTGTAGCTGAGCCGAGCTACAGTACATGACCCTGAGACTGGAAAATTGACCACAGCACAGTACAGAGTGTCTAAGAGGTAAGGGAGTAATGGAGAGAACTTCAGTCATATTTGGACCATTTCTTTCTTGGGAATCTAATTTTCTGAAAACTCATGATATCGTTTCTAAGACCTAGGCGATTAAGCATAGATATTTGATAATATCTGTGCTGGAGTTTTCATGATGGACTAATAAACATGGTTATGGGCAGTTAATAGAGGTTTTCCAAAGTAACATTAACTTACAAAATGTTGAGGCTCCCCAAACTTTGATAAATGAAATGTGTTCTCATATTGAACTAAGAGAAGTTCCCAAATTCCCTTCATTAAACAAGGCCTCTTTTGGACTCTGTAGTAAAGCAGGGGTTTAAAAATCTCAGGGTCACCCAGTAGCTGCAGGTATTGTGTAAGTAAGTGCCTTGAATGACCATATAACAAAGCCTTTGCAAGTTCCTTGCTTTTAACAATGTTTAAAGAGAATCTTATTAGGTTGTTAGTTGATTGATCACTAAAATAATTTTTTAAAAAGAGCTCACTGTGTAACTTAGAGCTCACAGAATTGAGTGACATTATTACAATAGAACTCCTTTTCCATCTACTTGTGAAGGTTTCTCGGCTCTCATGAAAATAGAAATATCTTTGTGCTGAATTTTTATTCTAACAATTAGAATATTTATCCACAGACACAATAACTAATGAAATATAACAAACATAAACCCCATCCATCGCATTAGGAACATCTTAATATATTTTCACTTGTGTATATTTGATATTGATTGTTTAGTCATGTTATTTAGATTAACATATGTGAATAATAATTATAGTAACAATCCAGAAGATACTATCTTTAACACAGCCTTGTTATAGGACTTTAACACAGGCTTTTTGTTTTAGGAAATTCATATTTTTGTTAATTGTATAAATATTTTTAATATAGAGAAGTATAATGTGATAAAAGATTTTCAGGCATAAAAATGTGTCACTGTAGGACAAGGTTTAACCTTTTCAATAGCACTATTGACATTTTGAGTCAGATAATTCTTGTTGTTGGGGTCTGTCTTCAGCTTTGTAGGATGTTTAATAGCATCTGTGGTTCACTAGATGCCTGTAGCACCCTTCCTTAATTTGTGACAATCAAAAATGTCTCCAGACATTGTCAAATGTCCCCTGATAGGTAAAATACCTCCCACTACCTCTAGTGACTCCACCCCTGTTGAGAATCACTGTTCTAGGGTAAGAATGGAATGAAAATGTACCATCAAGAAAAAAAAAGATGTAAAATGTCCAAGTATTTAAAAAAAATTTTGTTCACATATTTTAAGTGGATGATGATGGATAGCAAATCATTATGGTATTTAGATTGCAGTGGATACATTTTTAAAGTAATCATTTTTTAGAAATTACTGACATTTTCAATATGACAATTAAATCATTTGAAATTAAATCATGAAAAATTTTAGTTGTCAACTAAAAAAATTATGCAAAGGCGAACATAGATGTTTAACAAGCATTTTAGGAGGTACTCAGAGAAATTTTGAAGATTACTGCTGTCTTCAAAAAGACAGAAAGATGAGGCTGGACCAAATGCATTGATTCAGCATTTCCTTTTTCTTTTTTGGGCAGAACCATATGCCTTTTATATATTAACCTTAAACATTACTATACACATGTCTTGGTTTCTTGTCTCAGCTGTATAACACCACCTGCCCTTTTGCCCCAGTAAGAGAGAGAAAGTTTTTTTCTTGCCTATCACTAGCTTCGTAGCTGAGACCCCTATACCAAAAGACAGATTAACAAGAGAAAAGCGTACAAATTTATTTAATACAAAATTTACATGACAAGAAGCCTTTAGAAATGAAGACCCCAGCCTGAGCAACGTGGTAAAACTCCATCTCTGCAAAAAATACAAAAAAATTAGCCAGGTGTTGTGGCATGTACCTGTAGACCCAGTTACTTGGGAGGCTGAGGTGGGCGGAGGATCACCTGAGCCTGAGGAGGTTGAGGATACAGTGAGCCACGAGCACAACACTGCATTCCAGCCAGGGTGACAGAGTAAGACCCTGTCTTAAAAAAAGAAAAGACATAGGAAAAAAATAAGAACCCAAAGAAACAGGGAAACCTGTGTTTTGTTTTGTTTTGTTTTGTTTTAGCGTTTATTGAGAAACTCATATTATTCAAGAATTATGTTGAAAACTTTAGATTATCCCATTAAATCCTCTCTAGAACACTTTGGGGAGGTATTTGTAATGAACATTTCTAACTTTTTAAAAACCAGGATGAAGATAAACTTTCATTTTTCTTTCATTTCTACAAATAAAAGATAGTTTCTAGTTTCAGCTCAACACAAATTGAACAAGAATCAAATTTACATCTGTAAGAAAAATAACAAGTAGATGACAGTTTAGTTTTAAACTTTTTTAAAAATTTTAATTTTTATGGGTACATAGTAGGTGTATATATTTATGGGGTACAGAAAATGTTTTGATACAGGCATGCAATGTGAAATAATCACATCATGGAGAATGGGGTATCCATCACCTCAAGCATTTATCCATTGAGTTGCAAACTCTAAGTTATTTTAGAGTTAACTTGCTATTGACTATAGTCACCCTGTTGTGCTATCAAACAGTAGGTCTTATTCATTTTTTCTAACTTTTTAAAAAAATTATTATTATACTTTAAGTTCTAGGTTACATGTGCACAACGTGCAGGTTTGTTACATATGTATACATGTGCCATGTTGGTGTGCTGCACCCATTAACTTGTCATTTACGTTAGGTATATCTCCTAATGCTATTCCTTCCCCCTCCCCCAACCCCACAATAGGACCCAGTGTGTGATATTCCCCTTCCTGTGTCCAAGTGATCTCATTGTTCAGTTCCCACCTATGAGTGAGAACATGGGGTATTTGGTTTTCTGTTCTTGTGATAGTTTGCTGAGAATGATGGTTTCCAGCTGCATCCATGTCCCTACAAAGGACACAAACTCATCCTTTTTTATGGCTGCGTAGTATTCCATGGTGTATATGTGCCACATTTTCTTAATCCAGTCTGTCACTGATGGACATTTGGGTTGATTCCAAGTCTTTGCTATTGTGAATAGTGCCGCAATAAACATACGTGTGCATGTGTCTTTATGGCAGCATGACTTATAATCCTTTGGGTATATCCCCAGTAATGGGATGGCTGGCTCAAATGGTATTTCTCTAGTTCTAGATCCTTGAGGAATTGCTACACTGTTTTCCACAATGGTTGAACTAGTTTACAGTCCCACCAACAGTGTAAAAGTGTTTCTGTTTCTCCACATCCTCTCCAGCACCTGTTGTTTCCTGATTTTTTAATGATTGCCATTCTAACTGGTGTGAGATGGTATCTCATTGTGGTTTTGATTTGCATTTCTCTGATGGCAAGCGATGATGAGCATTTTTTCATGTGTCTGTTGGCTGTATGAATGTCTTCTTTTGAGAAGTGTCTGTTCATATCCTTTGCCCACTTTTTGATGGGGTTGTTTTTTTCTTGTAAATTTGATTGAGTTCTTTATAGGTTCTGGATATTAGCCCTTTGTCAGATGAGTAGATTGCAAAAATTTTCTCCCATTCTGTAGGTTGCCTGATGGTAGTTTCTTTTGCTGTGCAGAAGCTCTTTAGTTTAATTAGATTCCATTTGTGTATTTTGACTTTCATTGCCATTGCTTTTGGTGTTTTAGTCATGAAGTCCTTGCCTGTTGGGGTCCGTGCCAGGGGTGGTGGAGAATGAAAGAACACACAAAAGACAAAGACACACAGAGAACATGGCGGCCGCGCTCAGAGCCTCCGCCTCACTTTATTTATACTCCATAAACCCCACGTCAGCAGAAAGAATGCAATGCAAAACAAACTTTCTTTTCCCAGATATAACCTTCTACTCAGTTCTTTGTTTCTATGCTCTTCTTTATCTGCCCGCCTTCTTGGCGCCTACGGGAGTTCATTAAAAGTTCAATTGGAGATACTGTCCTTGAGCCCTATCTATTCTCAGCATACTGTTTTCAAAGGCCCCTGCACTTGCCCATGCCTATGTCCTGAATGGTATTACCCAGGTTTTCTTCTAGGGTTTTTATGGTTTTAGGTCTAACATTTAAGTCTCTAATCCATCTCGAATTAATTTTCGTATAAGGAGTAAGGAAAGGATCCAGTTTCAGCTTTCTACTTATGGCTAGCCAATTTTCCCAGCACCATTTATTAAATAGGGAATCCTTTCCCCATTTCTTGTTTTTGTCAGGTTTGTCAAAGATCAGATGGCTGTAGATGTGTGGTATTATTTCTGAGGACTCTGTTCTGTTCCATTGGTCTATAGCTCTGTTTTGGTACCAGTACTACGCTGTTTTGGTTACTGTAGCCTTGTAGTATAGTTTGAAGTCAGGTAGTGTGATGCCTCCAGCTTTGTTCTTTTGGCTTAGGATTGTCTTGGCAATGCAGGGTCTTTTTTGGTTCCATATGAACTTTAAAGCAGTTTTTTCCAATTATATGAAGAAAATCATTGGTAGCTTAATGGGGATGGCATTGAATCTATAAATTACCTTGGGCAGTATGGCCATTTTCACAATATTTATTCTTCCTATCCATGAGCATGGAATGTTCTTCCATTTGTTTGTGTCCTCTTTTATTTCACTGAGCAGTGGTTTGTAGTTCTTCTTGAAGAGGTCCTTTACATCCCTTGTAAGTTGGATTCCTAGGTATTTTATTCTCTTTGAAGCTATTGTGAATGGGAGTTCATTCATGATTTGGCTCTGTTTGTCTGTTACTAGTGTATAAGAATGCTTGTGATTTTTGCACATTGATTTTGTATCCTGAGACTTTGCTGAAGTTGCTTATCAGCTTAAGGAGATTTTGGGCTGAGACAGTGGGGTTTTCTAAATATACAATCATGTCATCTGCAAACAGGGACAATTTGACTTCCTCTTTTCCTAATTGAATACCCTTTATTTCTTTCTCTTGCCTGATTGCCCTGGCCAGAACTTTCAACACTATGTTGAATAGCAGTGGTGAGAGAGGGCATCCCTGTCTTGTGCCAGTTTTCAAAGGGAATGCTTCCAGCTTTTGCCCATTCAGTATGATATTGGCTGTGGGTTTGTCATAAATAGCTCTTATTATTTTGAGATCCATTCCATCAATCCCGAATTTATTGAGAGTTTTTAGCATGAAGGGCTGTTGAATTTTGTCAAAGGCCTTTTCTGCATCTATTGAGATAATCATGTGGTTTTTGTCTTTGGTTCTGTTTAGATGCTGGATTACGTTTATTGATTTGCATATGTTGAACCAGCCTTGCATCCCAGCGATGAAGCCCACTTGATCGTGGTAGATAAGCTTTTTGATGTGCTGCTGGATTCAGTTTGCCAGTATTTTGTTGAGGATTTTTGCATCGATGTTCATCAGGGATATTGGTCTAAAATTCTCTTTTTTTGTTGTGTCTTTGCCAGGCTTTGGTATCAGGATGATGATGGCCTCATAAAATGAGTTAGGGAGGATTCCCTCTTTTTCTGTTGATTGGAATAGTTTCAGAAGGAATGATACCAACTCTTCCTTGTACCTCTGGTAGAATTCGGCTGTGAATCCGTCTGCTCCTGGACTTTTTTTTGTTGGTAGGCTATTAATTATTGCCTGAATTTCAGAGCCTGCTATTGGTCTATTCAGGGATTCAGCTTCTTCCTGATTTAGTCTTGGGAGAGTGTAAGTGTCCAGTAAATTATCCATTTCTTCTAGATTTTCTAGTTTATTTGTGTAGAGATGTTTATAGTATTCTCTGATGGTAGTTTGTATTTCTGTGGGGTCGGTGGTGATATCCCCTTTATCATTTTTTATTGTGTCTATTTGATTCTTCTCTCTTTTCTTCTTTATTAGTCTTGCTAGCGGTCTATCAATTTTGTTGATCTTTTCAAAAAACCAGCTCCTGGATTCATTGATTTTTTTGGAGGGTTTTTTTTTGTGTCTCTATCTCCTTCAGTTCTGCTCTGATCTTTGTTATTTCTTGCTTTCTGCTAGCTTTTGAATGCGTTTGCTCTTGCTTCTCTAGTTCTTTTAATTGTGATGTTAGGGTGTCCATTTTAGATCTTTCCTGCTTTCTCTTGTGGGCATTCAGTGCTATAAATTTCCCTCTACACACTGCTTTAAATGTGTCCCAGAGATTCTGGTATATTGTATTTTTGTTCTCATTGGTTTCAAAGAACATCTTTATTTCTGCCTTCATTTTGTTATGTACCCAGTAGTCATTCAGGAGCAGGTTGTTCAGTTTCCATGTAGTTGAGCGGTTTTGATTGAGTTTCTTAGTCCTGAGTTCTAGTTTGATTGCACTGTGGTCTGAGAGACAGTTTGTTATAATTTCTGTTTTTTTTACATTTGCTGAGGAGTGCTTTACTTTCAACTTTGTGGTCAGTTGTGGAATAAGTGTGATGTGGTGCTGAGAAGAATGTATATTCTGTTGATTTGGGGTGGAGAGTTCTGTAGATGTCTATTAGGTCCGCTTGGTGCAGAGTTGAGTTCAATTCCTGGATATCCTTGTTAACTTTGTGTCTCGTTGATCTGTCTAATATTGACAGTGGGGTGTTAAAGTCTCCCATTATTATTGTGTGGGAGTCTAGGTCTCTTTGTAGGTCTCTAAGGACTTGGTTTATGAATCTGGGTGCCCCTGTATTGGGTGCATATATATTTAGGATAGTTAGATCTTCTTGTTGAATTGATCCTTTTACCATTATGTAATGGCCTTGTCTCTTTTGATCTTTGATGGTTTAAAGTCTGTTTTATCAGAGACTAGGATTGCAACCCCTGCTTTTTTTTGTTTTTCCGTTTGCTTGGTAGATCTTCCTCCATCCCTTCATTATGAGCCTATCTGTGTCTCTGCATGTGAGATGGGTCTCCTGAATACAGCAAACTGATGGGTCTTGACTCTTTATCCAGTTTGCCAGTCTCTGTCTTTTAATTGGACCATTTAGTCCATTTACATTTAAGGTTAATATTGTTATGTGTGAACTTGATCCTGTCATTATGATATTAGCTGGTTATTTTTTTTTTTTTTTTTTAAAAACAGAATTTCTTTATAAACCACTTAACATATTTACTCTTGTACACAGACTATTCAAGAAAAACAAAATGGTAAATTTAAGAGTTCAGACATCTTAGACAAGACTTGACTTCTGCGCTTCAGCAAGATGTGGAAACTTTTTTAGAAGAATTTTTGCTTTCTTTCTCTCTAAATTTTCCTTCCGTGCTTTGATGCGGGCTCGTTTCTCACGTTCCAGTCTGAGAAAATGGTCCACATAAGGCATGGCAAAGAATCGTTTCCTATTGTATCTTTTATTTAGGTGCCAAGGTATAACCCACTGCTTGAACTTATGCCAGATGATTCTTCCAAAGATGTCTCTTCTCCAAGCACCAGGTCTAGCTCTTTCTTGACCAGTCTGAAGAAGCCTTAGGGCATCTTCTCTTTCCTGGACAACTTTATCTAATGCATCCATGGAATCTACTACCTTATCTAACCGCTCTGGACTTGGCATTGGCAATCTCTGCCACTTGGCCTCCTGCTCTAGGGTTAAAAGCATGTTTCTTTCTTTCAGTAAGACATACCAAAGTTTGTGTAAATCTTCATTACTTTTGTTCCTTAGTTGCTGACAGGTCCATGCTGCTCCCTGTGCAGGCAGGGACCTGAGGAGTTATTAACGACCTGGAAGCTTTCAGGGCAGCTGAGACTCTCCTACAAAGAAGGACCAAACCTGCCGCAGCCATGTTTTCGCATAACTCTAGCTGGTTATTTTGCTCGCTAGTTGATGCAGTTTCTTCCTAGCATCGATGGACTTTACATTGTGACATATTTTTGCAATGGCTGGTACCTGTTGTTCCTTTCCATGTTTAGTGCTTCCTTCAGGATCTCTTGTAGGGCAGGCCTGGTGGTGACAAAATCTCTAAGCATTTGCTTGTCTGTAAAGGATTTTATTTCTCCTTCACTTATGAAACTTAGTTTGGCTGGATATGAAATTCTGGGTTGAAAATTCTTTTCTTTTTTTTTGGAGACGGAGTCTCGCTCTGTCGCCCAGGCTGGAGTGCAGTGGCTGGATCTCAGCTCACTGCAAGCTCCGCCTCCCGGGTTTACGCCATTCTCCTGCCTCAGCCTCCTGAGTAGCTGGGACTACAGGCGCCTGCCACCTCGCCCGGCTAGTTTTTTTGTATTTTTTAGTAGAGACGGGGTTTCACTGTGTTAGCCAGGATGGTCTCGATCTCCTGACCTCGTGATCCGCCCGTCTCGGCCTCCCAAAGGAAAATTCTTTTCTTTAAGAATGTTGAATATTGGCTCCCACTCTCTTCTGGCTTGTAGAGTTTCTGCCGAGAGATCTGCTGTTAGTCTGATGGGCTTCCCTTTGTGTGTAACCCGACCTTTGTCTCTGGCTGCCCTTAACAGTTTTTCCTTCATTTCAACTTTGGTGAATCTGACAATTATGTGTCTTGGAGTTGCTCTTCTCAAGGAATATCTTTGTGGTGGTCTCTGTATTTCCTGAATTTGAATGTTGGCCCACCTTACTAGGTTGGGGAAGTTCTCCTGGATGACATCCTGCAGAGTGTTTTCCAACTTGGTTCCATTTTCCCCGTCACTTTCAGGCACCCCAATCAGACGTAGATTTGGTCTTTTCACATAATCCCATATTTCTTGGAGGCTTTGTTCATTTCTTTTTACTCTTTTTTCTCTACACTTCTCTTCTCGCTTCATTTCATTCATTTGATCTTCAGTCGCTGATACTCTTTCTTCCAGTTGATCGAGTCGGTTACTGAAGCTTGAGCTTTTGTCACGTAGTTCTCATATTACGGTTGTCATCTCTGTCAGTTCTTTTAAGGACTTCTCTACATTGGTTATTCTAGTTAGCCATTGGTCAAATCTTGTTTCAAGGTTTTTAGTTTCTTTGTGCTGATTACATAGTTCCTCTTTTAGCTCTGAGAAGTTTGATCGACTGAAGCCTGCTTCTCTTGACTTGTCAAAGTCATTCTCCGTCCAGCTTTGTTCTGTTGCTGGTGATGAGCTGTGTTCCTTTGGAGGGGGAGATGCACTCCGATATTTTGAATTTCCAGCTTTTCTGCACTGCTTTTTCCCCATCTTTGTGGTTTTATCTACCTTTCGTCTTTGATGATGGTGTCGTACTGACGGGGTTTTGGTGTGGGTGTCCTTTCTGTTTGTTAGTTTCCTTCTAACAGTCAGGACCCTCAGCTGTAGGTCTGTTGGAGTTTGCTTGAGGTCCACTCCAGACCCTGTTTGCCTGGGTGTCAGCAGCGGAGGCTGCAGAAGATAGAATATTGCTGAACAGCGAGTGTTGCTGTCTGATTCTCGCTCTGGAAGCTTCATCTCAGGGGTGTACCCCACTGTGTGAGGTGTGAGGTGTCGGTCTGCACCTAGTAGGGGTTGTCTCCCAGTTAGGCTACTCAGGGGTCAGGGACTCACTTGAGCAGGCAGTCTGTCTGTTGTCAGATCTCAACCTCTGTGCTGGGAGATCCACTGCTCTCTTCAAAGCTGTCAGACAGGGGCATTTACCTCTGCCAAGGTTTCTGCTGCTTTCTGTTTAGCTATGCCCTCTCCCCAGAGGAGGAAACCTGTGTATTTTTATGCTAGGTTTGATGAGTGGATAGTCATGCAGAAGTATGACGAACAAAGAGGATATGATCTAATGGTAATAAACTGGGGGGAAATTAGCAAAGCCTGTTTGTTCAGATACTTCTTGGTATCTCTGTGTCTCAGGATAAGGATGTTCCTTTCCTCCAGGTAGAGAGAGGATGCTTCTGGATTGAAAGTCTTATACTGCTTGAGAGGAAGGTCAGATAATTCTTTTTTTTTTTTTTTTTTTTTGAGACGGAGTCTCACTCTGTCTCCCAGGCTGGAGTGCAGTGGCGCGATCTTGGCTCACTGCAAGCTCCACCTCTCGGGTTCACGCCATTCTCCTGCCTCAGCCTCCCGAGTAGCTGGGACTACAGGCGCCTGCCGCTGCCTGGCTAATTTTTTGTATTTTTAGTAGAGACGGGTTTCACCATGTTAGCCAGGATGATCTCGATCTCCTGACCTCGTGATCCACCCGCCTCAGCCTCCCAAAGTGATGGGATTACAGGTGTGAGCCACCGTGCCCAGCCCAGAGAATTCTTTTGTGGTCTGCTTAAGGGGAAAAGAATAGGAGAAGGTCAGAGAGACCTTCTGCTTCTGCTCAAATGATACAGTGCCGTATTTTAGGGTAGAGTGTCCTGAACCCCATTAGAAGACATGAAGAAAATTTAAATTTGCCATAATATGCTTTCATTTTAATCACAGGAGCAATTATCCTTAAGGAACACTAATAGTAAGGATTTGCAGAAACTAATTTGCATAGACATGTTTTGATATGTGACTTACAGTGCTTCTGAACATTGTAATTAACCTGATTTTTACATTAAGCTAATTTTCCATTCTGTTACAGAACCTAATTCATATTTACAAAAAACCCCTTTAAAAAAATAAAAAATAAACGGTTACAGATTTTATCAGATTATTGCATGGTTTTACACATTTTTTGTCATAAAGTTTGTAAATAGCTAAATTCTCTAGATTTGCATGCTTCTAGGAAGCATATAAAACAAAATTACGGCTGGGAGCGGTGGCTCATGCCTGTAATCCCAGCACTTTGGGAGGCCAAGGTAGGTGGATCACGAGGTCAGGAGATCAAGACCATCCTGGCAAACATGGTAAAACCCCATCTCTACTAAAAATACAAAAATTTGCTGGGTGTGGTGGCGCACCTGTAATCCCAGCTAGTCAAGAGGCCGAGTCAGGAGAATGGCTTGAACCCGGGAGAAGAGATTGCAGTAAGCCGAGATCGTGCCACTGCACTCCAGCCTGGCAACAGAGCGAGACTCCCTCTCAAAAAAAAAAAAAAAAAAGTCATGAATTCAATGTTTTGGAAGACTGTTTTTTGGAAATTTTCTGTATATACAATGGCCCTTTTGAAGAAATATCCAGCCCACAGTCAATGGACTGTTGCCAATAAGTCAAAATAAATCACTGTAGGAAAGTGATCTATACACTTTAAAAAAAAAAAAAAAACTAAATATTTCTAAACATTTCAAACCTATTTTTTAAATATTCTAGTTTTGTAGCTCAAGCAGTTTTATTGAATTTTTGAGAAAGGTACAACCATTCTTACATATTATAAATCACAGCAGAAGGTATTTAGCTACTAGCATTAGAAGGCCAGGCATGGTGGCTCATGCCTGTAATATCAGCACTTTGGAAGGCTGAGGTGAGAGGATGGTTTGAGCCCAGGAGCTTGAGACCAGTCTGAACAGTAGAGCTAGACCTTGTCTTTATTTACAAAAAATTAAAAAGAAAAAAATTAGCCGAGAGTGGTGGTGCACGTCTGTAGTCCCAGCTACCCAGGAGGCTTAGATAGGAAGATCACTTGAGCCTGGGAAGCAGAGATTGCAGTGAGCTGAGATCGCACCACTGCACTCCAGCTTGGGTGACAGAGCAAAACTCTGTCTCAAAAAAAGGAAAAAAGGTATCTCAGTTGCCAAATGGAAGAAAATTTGTGTTCTGATGTCAGTTAGTTTAATCCCTTGTAGCCTGGGAACATCTGTATTTTGAATGATTTAGAAAGGAATTTCAAATATCTGTATTTAGAGAACTGTCTAAGCGATGACATCACCTTCAGTGGAAGTAATAATTTGTTCCAACATTTTAGCAAATAGAATTTTTTTGGCAAGATATTTTTGGAACTCCTTTGCTATTTAAAAAACATAAAACAGGCCAGGCACGGTGGCTCACGCCTGTAATCCCAGCACTTTGGGAGGCCGAGGCGGGCAGATCACGAGGTCAGGAGATCGAGACCATTCTGGATAATACAGTGAAACCCCGTCTCTACTAAAAATACAAAAAATTAGCCAGGTGTGGTGGTGGGTGCCTGTGGTCCCAGCTACTCGGGAGGCTGAAGCAGGAGTACGGCATGAACCCAGGAGGTGGCGCTTGCAGTGAGCCGAGATTGCGCCACTGCACGCCAGCCGGGGCAACAGAGCGAGACTCCATCTCAAAAAACAAACAAACAAAAAACCCCATAAAACAAAACAGCCTTTTTTTTTTTTTTTTAAATAGAGGCAGGGTCTCGCTCTGTCATCTGGGCCTAAGTCCAGTGGCATGATCATAGCTCACTGCTCCCTCCAACTCCTGGGCAGAAGTGATCTTCCCACCTCAGCCTCCCGAGTAGCTGGGAGTACAGGTGCACACTACCACGTTTGGATAATTTTTAAATTTTTGTAGAGACAGGGTTTCACTATATTGCCTAGGCTGTTCTCAAACTCCTGGGCTCAAGTGATCCTCCCACATCAGCCTCCCAGAGTATTGGTATTACAGGCGCGAGTCATTGTATCCAGCCAAAAAAGGCTTTACTTATGTTACTGACCATCTGTTAACTTTTGGCAAGTCATCTCTGTCTTTTCCGGTATTAAAAAACAAATAAAAACTCTAAGAATTTACTACAGCTTGTAAATGGAAAAGCTAATAATTTTGACTAGAGCAGAGAAATGGAATTTGAAGTTTTTGAAATGTAAACATTCAGTTGTGTGCCCTGAAAAGATAGTTAAGTGAACTCATAAAGTCTAGTTAAAGTAATATAAATAACAACCTATGCAAATAAACAATAATCTATTTAGAGTGGTAGAAAAACTTTTTTGATTCTGGTGGGAAAGTGATTTTCATTTTTTTTCTCTGAAGTAATTATTTCCTACAGTATGGTATTTATGATATCATAAATGTAACATGATATTTATATATGTATTTGTGTATTTATTTTATTTTACTTTATTTTCTTTCGGAGACAGGGTCTCACTCTGTCACCTAGGCTGGAGTGCAGTGGCACAATCATGGCTCACTACAGCTGCCACCTCCTGGGCTGAAGCAATCCCCCCACCTCAGCCTCCTGAGTAGCTGGGGCTACAGGTGCACATCACCATGTCCAGCTAATTTTTGTATTTTTGTAGAGATGTGGTTTTGCTTTGTTGCCCAGGCTGGTCTTGAACTCCTGGCTGGGCTCAAGTGATCCTCTCACCTTGGCCCCCCAAAGTGCTAGGATTACAGGCATGAGCCACCATGCCTGGCCTTAAATATATCATAAATATGATATTTTGGCTTACGATTTTGTTTACCTTGTTACTAAGGAGCAAATTAGTGTTAGAGTATAATATATATAAACAAATACAAAAAGTTTTGAGTTATTCAGCTTTTTTTTTTTTTTTAACGGCATAACTTTTAACAACACTGCCCTCTAATGGGTTGAACTGTGGTACTCAGACTGAGATAACTGAAATGGGTGGATGTACAGTGTTATTGTATAATTTTCCCACTAAGAAGCAAAGGGACTGGATAAATTCCCAGTCTAGATGATTAGCCTTTGTTAACCAAGCACCTAGAGAAGAATTATTGGAAATTTTGTACTCTGTTACTGGCATTTTGGGGTGTGACTTATCTTTTGCCTTTGTAAAAAAAAAAAAATATAGTAGTTTTAGATTAGCTAATCATAGAATATTTTTATGGATGTGTCGGGTTAGAAGAAGAAGGTAGGGATCATGTTCAAATTATATTACTGACATTTTTCTTTGGAGGTTTTGTAACAATCTCCAAAACCTCCAGAATGGTCTTGTCTACTTCAGTGTGCCTTCCTTACTCACATATTAGAAGTGTAGTCTTGCTGTGTAAGAATGTTGCTCCCTTACTGTGTGTATTCTAGTGATATTTTACAAAAGCATAAAGTTTTTGTTTTTGTTTTTGTTTTTTTTTAACAGCAGACACTCAATAGAAAGGAAAAAAGCATAGAAATGTTACTCTAATTGAATGCGCAGCTTTGGCGTCAGGTCCTGTCATTAAGGCCAAAAGGAAGATACTTTGGGCTATCTAATTTTTAATGGAAAAACAAGGACACATATAAAGTTATCTGAAGAAATAGTTCTTTTTTCTCCTGGCACTAAATTGTGTTTTATGGGGAAAAACACTGTATAATTAGTTGACATTTTCAATTACAGTTATATGAAAGATAAATGATCTTCAAATGTTTTTTTCCTATTAAATGCTATAATGTTAAAAAAAAAAAAAAATCCAAACTCAGTTAAAGCCCTGAGTACTAGAAAGAAAAACCTCTGGATTTCTTAAGATTTAATCTAACACAGGAGTAAGACTTCCAGGTCCTAGAAGAATGGACAATTAAAATACATTACAGTATAATGATCTCCATTGAATTTTTAGTAATGTTACAATGTAAATTCAGAGCTGAGTTTTTAGATAACCTGGTATGTCTATAATAATGTCGCTGAAGACAGATTAGCAGTAATGGTTTGTTAAGGATGGGATCCAGATGAATAACTTGAAGATAGTTCTTTTTTTTTTTTTTTTTGACAGAGTCTCGCTCTGTCGCCCAGGCTGGAGTGCAGTGGCCAGATCTCGGCTCACTGCAAGCTCCGCCTCCCGGGTTCACGCCATTCTCCTGCCTCAGCCTCCCGAGTAGCTGGGACTACAGGCGCCCGCCACCTCGCCCAGCTAGTTTTTTTGTATTTTTTTTAGTAGAGACGGGGTTTCACTGTGTTAGCCAGGATGGTCTCGATCTCCTGACATCATGATCCGCCCGTCTTGGCCTCCCAAAGTGCTGGGATTACAGGCTTGAGTCACCGCACCTGGCCAAAGATAGTTCTTAAACTAAGGAAAGTCTTAATATATTTTGGGCAAGGTGTGATGGCTCACACCTGTAATTCCAGTACTTTGGGAGGTCAAGGCAGGTAGATTGCTTGAGCTCAGGAGTTTGAGACCAGCCTGGGCAATATGGTGAAACCTCATCTCTACAAAAAATACAAAAATTAGCCGGGCATGGTGGTGCATGCCTGTAGTTCCAGTTACTCGGGAGGCCTGAGGTGGGAGGATTGCTTGAGCCCTGGAGGTGGAAGGTGAGCCAAGATAGCGTCACTGCCCTTTAGCCTGGGTGACAGAACCAGACCCCATCTCAAAAAAAAGGGAGTGTTACTATATTTTGGAGGGGATTTTACATGAAAGCCAAATTAAATAACTTCCCATGCATCAAGAATTCATTTTCCTCTGTAGTGACTACAATAGAACTACAATTAAGATGACAGGTTGACAGTTTTTTGTTTTTTAACCTACAATCAACATTGGCTTTAACTGCTAAGACTCAAACCCTTCATTGAGGTTTTTTTTTTTTTTTTTTTTGAGATGGAGTTTTGCTCTTGTTGCCCAGACTCAAGTGCAGTGGCGTGCTCTCGGCTCACTGCAACCTCCACCTCCGGGTTCAAGCAATTCTCTTGCCTCAGGCTCCCAAGTAGTTGTGGTTACAGGCGTGCACCATCACACCTAGCTAATTTTGTATTTTTAGTAGAGATGGGATTTCACCATATTGGTCAGGCTGGTCTCGAACTTCTGACCTCAAGAGATCCACCCACCTCAGCCTCCCAAAGTGCTGGGATTACAGGCGTGAGCCACTGCGCCTGGCCGAGATATGTTATGATATAACAAGAAGTGCAAATAAAAACTTAAAAAATTTAAACCATTAAAATATTTTTGCCTTGCTAAGATTGTCAAAGAATACAAGGATTGAAAATGGCAAGGGTTTTATGAAATGGGTAGGTGTAAATCATTGCAACTGTTTTGGAGGGAAGTTTGACATTTATCAAAATGTAAAAGTCATTTAGCAATTCCACATCTAGGAATTTATCCTACAGAGATACTCCCCCAAGTGTGCAAAGATACAGACACAGCATTTTTGTTACAATATTGTTTATAATAGAGAAAAATTAGAAATAACCTATTATTTAACCAGTACTTAATTGGTAGACTCTCATGGCCACTCCTGGAATTAAAGGTTTGTGGTGTTGTTCCATTGTTTTTTTAAGAGATGAGGTCTCATTCTGTTGCCAAGGCTGGAGTGTAGTGGTATGGGCATAGCAACCTCGAACTCCTGGGCTCAAGCAATCTTCCTGCCTCAGCCTTTAAGTAGCTGAAACTATAGGCAAGTGCCACCACACTTTGTTCATTTTTTATTTTTATTTTTTTGTAAAGACAGGGTCTCACTATGTTTCCCAGACTGGTCTTGAATTCCTGTTCTCAAGCGATCCTCCTGCCTTGGCTTCCCAAAGTGCTGGGAGGTTATTAGATTTTTTTTTTTTTTTTTTCCTAAAAGCAGTAGTTTAAAAGGCAGTGAGGAATGGGAATATAAAGTGGTGTCACTGCTGTGGAATATAGTCTGCCAGCTCCTCAAAAAGTTTAGGGTTACCACGTGATCCAGCAATTCTATTTCTAGGTACATACCCAGAAGAATTTAAAGCAAGGAGTCAGATACACACCAATCTTCATAACAGCATTTATTCACTATAGCCCAAAGTTAGAAGCAACCCAAATGTCTATCAACAAATGAATGGATAAACATGTGGTATATATAGATAGCAGAATATTATTCAGCCTTAAAAAAGGAAACGAAATTCTGATACCCTGCTTATAACATGGATGAACCTTGAAAAAATCATGTTGGCTGGGTGTGGTGGCTCACACCTGTAATCTCAGCACTTTGGGAAGCTGAGGCAAGCAGATTGCCTTAGTCCAGGAGTTTGACACCAGCCTGGTCACCATGATGAAATCCCGTCTCTACTAAAAATACAAAAAATTTTGGTGGTGCACGCCTATAGTCCCAGCTACTTGGGAGGCTGAGGTGGAAGAGTCATCTGAGCCTGGAAGGTTGAGGCTGCAGTGAGCCAAGATTGCATCACTGCACTCCAGCCTGGGCAACTGGAGTGAGACCCTGTCTCCAAAAAAGAAAAAAAAGAAAGCACATGTTAAGTGAAATAAGCAGAATTGACAAACATTATATGATTCTGATTATAGGAGATACCTAGAATAGGCAAATCCATACAGACGGATGTAGAATAGAGGGTTACCAGGGGTTTTGGGGAGGGAGAGATGGGAGTTGTTATTCAATGGGTACAGTTTCTATTTGGTTTTGATGAAAAAGTTCTGAAAATGGATAGTGGCTGATGGTTGCAAGGTATTGTAAATGTACTTAACACCAGTGAATTGTACACTTAAAATAATTAAAATGGTAAAATTTCTATTATATATA
Source organism: Papio anubis (assembly GCF_008728515.1). Classification (NCBI taxonomy): domain Eukaryota; kingdom Metazoa; phylum Chordata; class Mammalia; order Primates; family Cercopithecidae; genus Papio; species Papio anubis. The sequence continues at coordinate 69,580,760 of NC_044986.1, read as the reverse complement.
TTTTACCATAATTTTAAAAATAGTCTAAATGGCTAATTTTATGTTACATATATTTTACCACAAATTTTTATTTTTATTTTTTTAGAGACAGGTTCTCATTCTGGGGCCCAGGCTAGAGTGCAGTGGTGTGATTGTGTCCCCTGCATCCTTGAACTCCTGGGCTTAAGTAATCCTTCCGCTTCAGCATCATGAGTAGCTAGGACTGCAGGCACACACTACCATACCTGGCTAATTTTTAAACTTTTTTTGTGGCGACAGGGTCTTGCTAGATTGCCCAGACTGGTCTTGAACTCAAGCGATTTTCCTGCCTCGGCTTTCCAAAGTGCTGGGATTACAGATTTGAGCCACCATGCCCATCCTGTTTAACTTTCCTGATGTTATTCTTTGAAGCACAAAAGGTTTTTATTTGGATAATGTCCTGTTTATTCCTTTTGTTGCCTGTACTTTTGATGTCATAGCTAAACCATTGCTTAGTCCAGCGTCACAAAGATTGCTCCTGTGTTTTCTTCCCACAGTTTTTATAATTTTAGCTTTTACATTTAGGTCTTTGATCCATCTTGAGTAATTCTTTTTAATATAATGTGAAGCAGAAGTCCAGCCTCTTTCTTTGCGTGTAGATAACCAGTGTCCCATGACCATTTGTGGAATGTAATAAGCATTTCTTGCTTTTGCAGTTTTAAAGGAGTAAAGTGAAAGACTGGAGTGGTAATTTGCTAGAATGGCTAAAGTGAAGGTATTTTTTTTGGTAGCAGGAGACTTCAATAAGCAAGCATTGACAAGGAGGAGATTAAAGATAAAAGGGAGGCAATAACTGCTGGAGTAAGGCATCTAGAGTTAGAAAGGATAGTATCAAAAGCATAGATAGAAAGTCTGCCTCTATAAGGCTGAAGGACGATGATTCCACCAAAGTACAAGAGGAAATGATAAGACTAGATATTTAAAAGTTGTTGGTAGCAGGGAGGGAAGTTGAAGATATCAGAAGACAGGTTCTCTGTGGGTGATAGGTTCCAGGATGGAATAGGAACAGTTTGTTCATGAGGCATTTAGTTCAAAGCTTTATTAGAATACTTGCCAATTTAGCATTGCAATTACCTGTAAAAATCAAGTCAGTAGTTGGTTGGTTCCTTATAAAGTTCAGACATCCATCAAATAGTGCCAGGCAGGAAAGACAGGTACATTGACATACACCAGATTAGTGCTACCAGGAACTTGGGGCAGAATTAGAAGAAAAAAATTCTTAATATACTTAAGCAGCTGTATTCTTTACAACAGTAACACTTTGATTCGTCCCATTTTTGCTACACTGAGGAATTCTATAATAGTCAGCCAGTCCCAAAAAATTTGCAAGAGATCACCAAGCAAGTAATTTTAGTAATATGGGATAAACCTTAGATTCATCTAAGAATCCACCCTGTTTGTCGTGTTAGTTTCATGTTGGATTAGTAAAAACTTCTTTCTTCTCCATGTCTTCCTCCTGTTAAAGAAACGCGCACACACTCTCTTTTGCTCGCTCTCTCACGCTTGCTCGCTTCCTTTGTCTGCCTCTGGAAGCTTTGGCTTCGTCTGGCAGGGGGAGAAGTAAAGGAAAGCTCCTCTAAACAAGTGGTAACTAAGGTGATATCCAAAGTCTTAATTTTGCAAAATGAAAAAGAATATTCTGGGCAGAGGGAAGAGCATACTCGCTAGCCTTAGGGCTAGAGGAAATACATTCTTGAGGAAATGTTGCTGCGGTCCTGAGAGGGAGGCAGAATATAGTGTTGGAGGCTGTAAATTAGGAGACCAAGACAAACCAGCCTGAGACACTGGAGGAATGCCTGGAGAATGAGTGTTTGAGTTTCCAAAAGGATGAGTGTTGTCACAAATGTTACCAAAGGAACAAATACAATGAGAATTGAAAAAATGTCATTAGATTGAGAAGCACAATAGGGCTATAGGTAACATTAGCAAGAGCAATTTTGAGGGAGTGATATAAGTGACTAAAGCTAGAGTACAATGAGTTCAGAGATTAGGAATCTGACAAAGTTAGCTTGAAAGAGGGAAAAGAAAGATTGGTAACTGGAGGGATATACAGAGTTGGAGAAATAATTTTTAATTGTAAAGGCGTTTATTTCCTCTGAAGTAGGAGATACATTATCTACTGAGTGACGGGAGAGGCTGAAGTGAGGTAGGGTACAGAGTGGAAGAGGAAGTAAAAGTGAAGAACCCATTTGAAGGTGGTATTCATGAATTTTTAGTGGGACATGTCTGCCCTATTTCATGACTTTCTCCAGTAGGGTTTGGTGACACAGATATAAGCTTGGAGAAAAGAGATTTATCCAGGATTGTTTTTGCCAGACAGTTGAGTTTAGGCATTTAGAAAGAGTGTTGTTATAAATGATGATCTATGGAATCAAAGCTCAGTGAGAGGAGAACTGAAGAAAGCGAAGGACTGATTGACTGGTTAAAAGCATATGTGAAAAAGGGATATAGTTGAATTTGGAGGTACCATTTAAAATTGAGATGTAGTTCCCATATCATAAAATCCACGCTTTTAAAGTATGCATTTCAGTGGTTTTTAGCCTTGTGCAACTATAACCAATGTCTAATTCCAGAACATTTTTGTCAAAAATTCCCATACCCTTTAGGAGTCATTTCCCATTCCCCCCAGCCCCATCCCCTGGCAACCAGTAATCTGTTTTCTATTATCTATGGATTTGCCTCTTCTGTATATTTCATAGAAGTGGCATTATATAACATGTGGCCTTTTTATCTGGCTTGACTTAATATGTTCCATCCAGGTATGTAGAGACAGGGTCTCACTCTGTTGCCCAGGTTGGAGTGCAGTGGTGTGATCATAATTCACTGCAGCCTCAAACTTCTATGCTCAAGCGGCTCTCTTGCCTCAGCTGCCAGAGTAGCTGGAACTACAGGTGCATACCACCATGCCCAACTAATTTTTAAAATGTTTTGTAGAGTGGGGTCTCACTGTGTTGCCCAGGCTGGTCTCAAACTCCTGGCCTCAAGTGACGTTTCCACCTTGGCCTCCCAAAGTGCTGGGATTACAGGCATGAGCCACTGTGCCTCACCAGTACCTTTATTCCTTTTTGTGACACAATAATATTCCAGTTTATAGATATACCATATTTTATGTGTCCATTTATAAATTGATATTTGGGTTATTTCTACTTTTTGGCTATTATATGTAATGATGCCATTAAAAATTCTGTACAAGTTATTGTATGGACATAAGATTTAATTTCTCTTGGATATATACCTAGAAGTAAATTGCTGGGTCATTTGGTAGCTGTGTTTAGCATTTTGAGCAAGTACCAAACTGTTTTCCAAAGTGGCTGCACCTTTTACATTCCCATCAGCAATGTATGAGGGTTCCAGTTTCTTCACATCCTTACCAACACCTATAATTGTCCATCCTTCAGTAGGTGTGTTTGGGTACCTTTTCAAAATTTAGGCAGTAAGCATAATTTTTTTCTTACAAAATATTAGCATTATGTAGATCAAGCTAAAGACCCCATGACTTCCACCATAGTCAGTTCCTATACCTTACCTGGAAGGAACATTGTTTTGTTTGGTATGGTTTTTTAAAGAATTTTTTGAAGTTCTCAATGTAGGTGGCTTTCAATGTAGCCTCCTTACATTAATCCAACTGTTTTCATAGAAGTGTTATAATAAATTTAATTAGTTTTTTCCTTCCCAACCTCTAACAGTAGAATGTGACATTAAAAAAAAATTACATTATCCATTCATAAAGATGATAGTAAGCAAGAAAATGAACTAAATGCCGTCAGTAAAGGTTTATTGTCCTACATATTAAATATTATGGCTTTCAAAATAACAGCTATTAGTCTCCATGTAATGAAACATTATCAATAAAACTAATATTCTTCTTATTCTTAGTGCCTGGCTCTCTGGCTATGAAAACCCTGTGGTGTCTCGAATTAATATGAGAATACAGGATCTAACAGGACTAGATGTTTCCACAGCAGAGGAATTACAGGTAGGTAATCACATTATCCTTAAGTCATTTTTACTCTTCAAGAGATGCTTCAGAGGAGATTTCCTTTACACTGAACAGGTAGTCCTCAATTTGCATGATAGTTTGGGACCTTAAAAAGTGACCTGTAAGCTGCAACCACGCAAAGTGGTTTTAATAATGGGAAAAATTATGATTGTTCTGTGACTTTTAAATTTCTTGTCAAAACATGAAAACTCTTCCTGTTGAGTATAGATGTCTAGGGAAATGAAAAATACATATCACTAATATTAAGTACACTGCAATTTTTTTTTTCTATCCCCCAGACCTCAGTTTGCCTGTCAAGTGGCCAGGGTGGGTTTTAAGAAATAGTTTTTTTTTTTTTTTTTATTCATTTATTTATTTATTTTTAAGCAAATAGTTTTCCTTTATTTGTAATAGTGAAACATAGGACTGACTTTTTTTTATCACTTCTCTTTTTCTACTGTTACTTTTATGTCTATAAATCATTTGTCATCAAAAGCAGCTGTCTCAAAATAATTCTTCTTCACTTTGTCATAATCACAACTTGACTCAGAATATCTGTAGTAAACAGGTATATATAGGAATGTTAGTTATAGAGAATAAACATAAAATCAATGTATAATAATCTCATTTGGTTTCAATAGTAAAAAATAAATAAATAAATAAAAAAGCATAGGCCTATAAACCAGAGAAAAGAAACAGCTTAGTCTTCCCCTTTGTCAGCATTATGTCTATTCCTTAGTCTTTTCCTATAGAAAAATACTTTTAAAAATATTTGAGTTCCCTTTTCTGTATTAGTTTTTTTTTTTTTTGAAATTATCAAAATATGCACTAAAAAAACCAATGCCTTTATTATAGCCTTTCTGGTTGCAATTTTTTTTTTTTTGTGATGGAGTGGCCCAGGCTGGAGTGCAGTGGCATGATCTCGGCTCACTACAACCCCTGTCTCCTGGTTCAAGTGATTCTCCTGCCTCAGCCTCCCAAGTAGCTGGGATTACAGGCATGCACCCCTACACCAAGCTAATTTTGTATTTTTAGTAGAGACGGGGTTTCACCATGTTGGTCAGGCTGGTCTTGAACTCCTGACCTCAAAGAGTTCAAGAACTCCTGACCACCTGCCTTGACCTCCCAAAGTGCTGGGATTACAGGCGTGAGGCACTGTGCCTGGCCTGGTTGCAAAATTCTAAGACAAATGCAGTCAATATGCAGCTCATAAATTCATTAGAAAGGTGATACTTTTGCTTTTGCTTCTTTTCAACCTTTTTTGTTTTTTGTTTTTTGTTTTTGAGACAGTCTCACTGGAGTGCAGTGGTGCAATCTTGGTTCAGTGTGACCTCCGCTCCCTGGGATCAAGTGATTCTCCTGCCTCAGCCTCCCAAGTAGCTGGGACCACAGGCACATGCTGCCATGCCTAGCTAATTTTTATGTTTTCAGTAGCAATGGAATTTCACCATGTTGGCCAGGCTGTTCTCGAACTCCTGGCCTCAAGTGATCTGCCTGCCTTGGCCTCCTGAAGTGTTAGGATTACAGGCATAAGCCACTGTGCCTGGCCTCTTTTCAATTTTAAGTAATAAACTGTCATCCAGGTCTGGCCAAAAAGAAGAAGTGGATTGTCTTGGCAGTATGGGCTCTTTTTTGGTTCCGTATGAACTTTAAAGTAGTTTTCTCCAATTCTGTGAAGAAAGTCATTGGTAGCTTGATGGGGATGGCATTGGCATTGAATCTATAAATTACCTTGGGCAGTATGACCATTTTCACAATATTGATTCTTCCTATCCACGAGCATGGAATGTTCTTCCATTTGTTTGTATCCTCTTTTATTTTGTTGAACAGTGGTTTGTAGTTCTCCTTGAAGAGGTTCTTCACATCCTTTTAAGTTGGATTCCTGGGTATTTTATTCTCTTTGAAGCTATTGTGAATGGGAGTTCACTCATGATTTGGCTCTCTGTTTGTCTGTTATTGGTGGATAGGAATACTTGTGATTTCTGCACATTGATTTTGTATCCTGAGACTTTGCTGAAGTTGCCTATCAACTTAAGGAGATTTTGGGCTGAGACAATGGGGTTTTCTAAATATACAATTATGTCATCTGCAAACAGGGACAATTTGATTTCATTTCCTAGTTGAATACCCTTTATTTCTCTTGCCTGATTGCCATGGCCAGAACTTCCAACACTATGTTGAATAGGAGTGGTGAGGGAGGCCATCTTTGTCTTGTGCCAGTTTTCAAAGGGAATGCTTCCAGTTTTTGCCCATTCAGTATGATATTGGCTGTAGGTTTGTCATAAATAGCTCTTACTAGTTTGAGATATGTTCCATCAATACCTAGTTTATTTAAAGCTTTTAGCATGAAGCGCTGTTGAATTTTATCAAAGGCCTTTTCTGCATCTATTGAGATAATCATATGGTTTTTGTGATGGTTCTGTTTATGTGATGGATTACGTTTATTGATTTGTGTATGTTGAACCAGCCTTGCATCCCAGGGATGAAGCCAACTTGATTGCAGTGGATAAGCTTTTCGATGTGCTACTGGATTCAGTTTCCCAGTATTTTATTGAGGATTTTCGCATCGATGTTCATCAGGGATATTGGTCTAAAATTCTCTTTTTTTTTGTTGTATCTCTGCCAGGCTTTGGTATCAGGATGATGTTGGCCTCATAAAATGAGTTAGGGAGGATTCTTTCTTTTTCTGTTGATTGAAAGTTTCAGAAGGAATGGTACCACCTCCTCTTTGTATCTCTGGTAGAATTCAGCTGTGAATCCATCTTGTCCTGGACTTTTTTTGGTTGGCAGGCTATTAATTATTGCCTCAGTTTCAGAGCCTGATATTGGTCTATTCAGAGATTCACCTTCTTCCTGGTTTAGTCTTGGGAGTATATGTGTCCAGGAATTTATCCATTTCTTCTAGATTTCCTAGTTTATTTGCGTAGAGGTGTTTATAGTATTCTCTGATGGTAGTTTGTATTTCTGTGGGATCAGTGGTGATATCCCCTTTATCATTTTTTATTGCATCTATTTGATTCTTCTCTCTTTTCTTCTTTGTCTTGCTAGCGGTCTATCAATTTTGTTGATCTTTTCAAAAAACCCAGCTCCTGGATTCATTGATTTTTTTTGAAGGGTTTTTTGTGTCTCTATCTCTTTTAGTTCTGCTCTGATCTTTGTTATTTCTTGCCTTCTGCTAGCTTTTGAATGCATTTGCTCTTGCTTCTCTAGTTCTTTTAATTGTGATGTTAGGGTGTCGATTTTAGATCTTTCTTGCTTGCTTTTGTGGGCATTTAGTGCTATAAATTTTCCTCTACACACTGCTTTAAATGTGTCCCAGAGATTCTGGTACGTTGTGTCTTTGTTCTCATTGGTTTCAAAGAACATCTATTTCTGCCTTCATTTTGTTATGTACCCAGTAGTCATTCAGGAGCAGGTTGTTCAGTTTCCATGTAGTTGTATGGTTTTGAGTGAGTTTCTTAATCCTGAGTTCTAATTTGATTACACTGTGGTCTGAGAGACAGTTTATTGTAATTTCTGTTCTTTTACATTTGCTGAGGAGTGCTTTACTTCCAGTTATATGGTCAGTTTTAGAATAAGTATGATGTGGTGCTGAGAAGAATGTATATTCTGTTGATTTGGGGTGGAGAGAGTTCTGTAGATGTCTATTATAATGGTTTGCTTAGTGCAGAGCTGAGTTCAAGTCCTGGATATCCTTGTTAACCTTCTGTCTTGTTGATCTAATATTGACAGTGGGGTGTTAAAGTCTCTCATTATTATTGTGTGAGAGTCTGAGTCTCTTTTTAGGGCTCTAAGGACTTGCTTTATGAATCTGGGTGCCCCTGTATTGGGTGCATATATATTTGGGATAGTTAGCACTTCCTGTTGAATTGATCCCTTTACCATTATGTAATGGCCTCCTTTGTCTCTTTTGATCTGTGTTGGTTTAAAGTCTGTTTTATCAGAGACTAGGATTGCAACCCCTGCTTTTTTTTTTTCTCTCTCTTTCCATTTGCTTGGTAGATCTTCCTCCATCCCTTTATTTTGAGCCTGTGTGTGTCTTGCACATGACATGGGTCTCCTGATGGGTCTTGACTCTATCCAGTTTGCCAGTCTGTGCCTTTTCATTGGGGCATTTAGCTCATTTACATTTAAGGTTAATATTGTTATGTGTGAATTTGAACCTGTCATGATGTTAGCTGGTTATTTTGCCCGTTAATTGATGCAGTTTCTTTATAACATCGATGGTCTTTACAATTTGGCATGTTTTTGCAGTGGCTGGTACTGGTTGCTTCTTTCCATGTTTAGTGCTTCCTTTAGGAGCTCTTGTAAGGCAGGCCTGGTAGTGACAAAATCTCTCAGCATTTGCTTCTCTGCAAACGATTTTGTTTTTCCTTTACTTACGAAGCTTAGTTTGGCTGGATATGAAATTCTGGGTTGAAAATTCTTTTCTTTAAGAATGTTGAGGCTGGGCGCGGTGGCTCAAGCCTGTAATCTCAGCACTTTGGGAGGCCGAGACGGGCGGATCACCAGGTCAGGAGATCGAGACCATCCTGGCTAACGCGGTGAAACCCCGTCTCTACTAAAAAAATACAAAAATCTAGCCGGGCGAGGTGGCGGGCGCCTGTAGTCCCAGCTACTTGGGAGGCTGAGGCAGGAGAGTGGCGTAAATCCGGGAGGCGGAGCTTGCAGTGAGCTGAGATCTGGCCACTGCTCTCCAGCCTGGGTGACAGAGCGAGACTCCGTCTCAACAACAACAACAACAAAAAAAGATTGTTGAACATTGGGCCTCACTCTCTTCTAGCTTGTAGGGTTTCTCCCGAGAGATCCGCTGTTAATTTGATGGGCCTCCCTTTGTGGGTAACCTGACCTTTCTCTCTGGCTGCCCTTAACACTTTTTCCTTCATTTCAACCTTGGTGAATCTGACAATTACGTGTCTTGGAGTTGCCCTTCTCACAGAGTATCTTTGTGGTGTTCTCTGTATTTCCTGAATTTGAATGTTGGCCTGCCTTGCTAGGTTGGGGAAATTCTCCTGGATAATTTCCTGAAGAGTGTTTTCCAACCTGGTTCCATTCTCCCTGTCACTTTCAGGTACACCAATCAAATGTAGATTTGGTCTTCTTAGATAGTTCCATATTTCTTGGAAGCTTTATTAGTTTCTTTTTACTCTTTTTTCTCTAAACTTGTGTTCTCACTTTATTTCATTAATTCCATCTTCAGTCACTGATGCCCTTTGTTCCACTTGATCCAATCGGCTATTGAAGCTTGTGCATGCGTCACAAAGTTCTTGTGCCATGGTTTTCAGCTCCATCATTTAAGGTCTTCTCTACACTGTTGGTTCTAGTTAGCCATTCGTCTAATCCTTTTTTCAAGGGTTTTAGCTTCCTTGCAATGACTTAGAACATGCTCCTTTAGTGGTGAGAAGGTTTGTTATTACCGACCTTCTGAAGCCTACTTCTGTCAACTCATCGAAGTCATTCTCCATCCAGCTTTGTTCTGTTGCTGGCGAGGAGCTGTGATCCTTTGGAGGAGAAGAGGTGCTCTGATTTTTAGGATTTTCAGCTTTTCTGGTCTGGTTTCTCCCCATCTTTGTGGTTTTATCTACCTTTGGTCTTTGATGTTGGTGACCTACAGATGGGGTTTGGGTGTAGATGACTTTTTTGTTGATGTTGACATATTCCTTTCTGTTAGTTTTCCTTCTAACTGTCAGGTCCCTCAGGTGCAGGTCTGTTGGAGTTTGCTGGAGGTCCACTGCAGACCCTGTTTGCCTGAATATCACCAGTAGAGGCTGCAGAACAGCAAATATTGCTGCCTGATCCTTCCTCTGAAAGCTTCGTCCCAGAGGGGCACCCACCTGTATGAGGTGTCTGTTGGCCCCTACTGGGAGGTGTCTTCCAGTTAGGCTACGTGGAGGTCAGGGACCCTCTTGAGGAAGCAGTCTTCTGTTCTCAGAGCTCAGATGCCATTCTGGGAGAACCACTGCTCTCTTCAGAGCTGTCAGACAGGGATGTTTAAGTCTGCTGAAATTTCTGCTGGCTTTTGTTCAGCTTTGCCCTGCCCACAGAGGTGAAGTCTATAGAGGCAGTAGGCCTTGCTGAGTTGTGGTGGGCTCCGCCTAGTTTGAGCTTTCTGGCTGCTTTGTTTACCTAATCAAGCCTCAGCAATGGTAGACGCCCCTCCTGCAGCCAGCAGACTGCTGCACTAGCAGTGAGCAAGACTCCATGTGCGTGGGACCCACTGAGCCAGGCACAGGAGAGAATATCCTGGTCTGCCAGTTGCTAAGACCATGGGAAAAGCGCAGTATGTGGGCGGGAGTGTCCCATTTTTCCAGGTACAATCTGTCATGGCTTCCCTTTGCTAGGAAAGGGAAATTCTGTGACCCCTTGTGCTTCCCAGGTGAGGCAATGCCCCGCCCTGCTTTGGCTCATTCTCCATAGGCTGCACCCACTGTCCAACCAGTCCCAATGAGATGAACCATGTACCTCAGTTGGAAATGCAGAAATCCCACATGTAAGTGAGAACATGTGATATTTGTCTTTCTGTGCTGGGCTTATTTAATATAATGAACTCCAGTTCCATCCCTGTGACAAGATTACATTCTTATGGCTGAATAGTGTTTCATTATATGTAAGCACCACATTTTCTTTATCCATTCATCTGTTGATGGACACTTAGGTTGATTCCATACGTTAGCTATTGTGAATAGTCCTGCAATAAACATGAGAATGCGGGTATCTCTTCATCATGCTAATTTCCTTTCTTTTGGATATACACTTGGCATTGGGATTGCTGGATCATATGGTAGATCTATTTTTAGTTTTTTGAGGAACCTCTACAGTGTTCTCCATAGTGATTGTACTAATTTACATTCCCACCAGCAGTGTATGAGCATGCCCCTTTCTCTTCATCCTTGCCCAGTATCTGTTATTTCTGGTTTTGTTTGTTTGTTTTTTCTTGAGATGGAGTCTTACTCTGTTGCCCAGGCTGGAGTGCAGTGTGTGATCTTGGCTCACTGCAACCTCCACCTCCTGGGTTAATGCAGTTCTCCTGCCTCAGCCTCCTGTGTAGCTGGGATTACAGGCCCCTGCCACCATGCCCAGCTAATTTTTGTATTTTTAGTAGAGACAGGGTTTTACCATGTTGGCCAGGCTGGTGTTGAACTCCTGACCTCAGGTGATCCACCCACCTCTTCCTCCCAAAGTGCTAGAATTGTAGGTGTGAGCCACTGTGCCCGGCCAGGATGTTGAATTTTTTTGAAAGCTCTTTCTGCATCTGCAGAGATGATCATATGGTTTTTAATTCTGTTTATGTGGTGAATTACATTTATTGAACCAACCTTGCACCCCACAAATAAAGCCTACTCGATTGTAGTAAATTAGCTTTTTGATGTGCTGCTAGGTTTTGTTTTCTAATATTTTTTTGAGTATTTTGTGTCTCTGTTCATCAGGAATATCAGCCTGAAGTTTTCTTTTTTCATCATGTCTCTGATGAGTTTTGGTATCAGAATGATGCTGGCTTAATAAAATGAGTTAAGGAGGAGTCTTTCCTTCTCAGTTTTTTGGAATAGTTTCAGTAGGATTGATACTAGGTCTTCTTTGTATGGTAAAATTCGGCTGTGAATCCATCCAGTCCAGGGCTTTTTTTGGTCAGTAGGTTTTTTGTTTTGTTTTGTTTAATTACAATTCAATTTCATAACTCCTTATTGGTCTGTTAAGGGTTTCAGTTTTTTTCTGGTTCAGTCTTGGGAGGTTGTACGTTTCCAGGAATTTATCCATTTCTTCTAGGCCTTTTATAAAAGTTTGTGTGCATAGAGGTGTTAATAATAATCTCTAAGGACTTTTTATATTTCTTTGGGGTCAGTTGTAATGTCACCTTTGTTATTTCTGATTGTGCTTATTTGGATCTTTCTTTTTCTTTGTTAATCTAGCTATCTTGCTGTTTTTAGAATTCTTTGATGTTTGACAATCTGACTAAAATGTGCTTCAGAGAGGACTTTTTTGGGTTGAATCTATTTAGGGACTTTTGAACTTCCTGGAGTTGGATACCCTTCTCTCTTCCCCAGACTTGGGTAGTTTTCAGCTGTTATTAAATAGGTTTTCTATGCCTTTTACCCTCTTTTCTTCTGGAACTCCTGTAATACAAATGTTTAATGGTGTCCCATAAGTCTTGTAAGCTCTCTCTGTCCTTTTTCATTATGTTTCCTTTTTTCCCCCTGAGTAATACCAAACAGTGTATCTTCAGGTTCAGAGATCGTTTTGCTTAATTAAGTGTGCTGGTGCAGCATTTTTTTTTTTTTTGAGATGGAGTCTCGCTCTATCACCAGGCTGGAGTGCAGTGGCGAGATCTCAGTTCACTGCAACTTCCGCCTCCCAGGTTCAAGCTATTCTCCTGTCTCAGCCTCCTGCATTCATTGAATTCTTCAGCTGCAAGAATTTTGTTTGGTTCTTTTTTATGATATCTTTCTTTTTTGAAATTCTGATTCATATCATGAATTGTTTTCCTGATTTCATTGAATTATCTATCTGTATTTTCTTTTATCTGTTTGAGTTTCCTTAAGATCATTATTTGAATTTTTTTCTAGCTAGGTGTTTTCCTTTTCATTTGGGCCTGTAACTAGAGAGTTGCATTCTCAGCAGTGTCATATTTCATTGCTTTTTAATGTTTCTTGTTTCCTGCATTGATGTCTTTGCATCTAGTGTAACAACTGGCTCTTTTAAACTTTCCGCTTCAGTTGGACTGTTTGGGAAGGGTGTGGTGACTGTGTTTCCAGGTAGGTTCAGTAGTGTAGTCTCTTGTAGCTTCTTCAGCTGTATTCATTGTCAACAATAACTGTGGGTGCCTCAGCAGCCTAGGCTGGAGAAGTTTGTGGTGGTGGTCGCTGTGGAGTACATTGTTAGTATCTTCAGTGGCAAGAGCTTTTGGAATCTTGTTTTCCGCACAGTAGGGAGTTTAAGCCAGTGGGAGTCTTCTTGTGGCAGGTCTGACATATCCTACAAGCAGCTGCCATAGTGCTGCAATCCAGGTTCTAGCGTTTGGAGTGGCTGTGGGGCTAGGATCCTGGTCTCAGGGTCTCACATACTATTGTAACACCTGGGTCTTAGGGTATAGGGTCACTCTCATGGCAGGGTTGGATGTAGGTTGCCTATAGTGCCAGGATCTGTGACTCTGAGGCACCCTCTAGCTGCTTGGGAAAAGAGTGTCAGTATGTAGCTGTGAGTCTACCCCTGGCGGACTGGGCACAGCCCTGGCCCAACTCTAGGGAAGAGAGGATGCTCTGGAGGTTTGAGTCTGGGATGCAGGGTTTGGCTATGATTTAGGAGCCTGAGCCAATAGGGTTAGTGGCAACTCCTATCCCTGGGGATGAGGCACCATGTAGTAGTTACTCCAGAACCTGGATTGGTAGGCTCAGATGGATCTCAGACTCTGAGGCCAGGTACAGTAGATTGCAAGTTCGCCAGCATTTGGGGCTTTGGAAAACATTTTTTTATTTAAGTTCCAAAGGAAAGTGTTTAGTGAAACAAAGTAATAGAAATCTCAAATTTTAGCTTGTGTATTAAATTTTTAAACATTAGCTGGGTGTGGTAGCATGCACCTGTAGTCCCAGCTACTCAGGAGGCTGAAGTGGGAGGATCACTTGTGCCCCCAAAGGTTGAGGCTGCAGTGCGCTCTGATTTCATCACTGCACTTCAGCCTGTCTCTGGCGGGGGGGTGGGGAGGGGTACATATATATAGATAAAAATATATATAGATCTATAGATATAAAGATCTATATCTATAGATATACAGTAGCTGTCCTTTGTTTTTCATCCCTGTTTTCATAGGAACTCTCATTGATTTTAAATAGTTTTCATTTCTCTGTAAATACCTGACCATGGTCTATAAAAGTCCAAAAAATGAGGTTCATAGATTTTTTTTGAATAGTAATCTTTATAGTTCTTTTCTTTCATGCTTTGTGTCTTTCCTTCAGGTAGCAAATTATGGAGTTGGAGGACAGTATGAACCCCATTTTGACTTCGCACGGGTAAGTAAAAAAGAAATGGAGAAATTCACTGAGGCTTATGCATTACATTGTTTGTCTCAAAACAAAACAAAACAAAACAAAAAAACAGAGTCTCACTCTGTCATCCAGGCTGGAGTGCAGTGGCGTGATCTTGGCTCACTGCAACCTCTGCCTCCTGGGTTGGAGCAGTTCTCCTGCCTCAGCCTCCCGAGTAGCTGGGATCACAGGCATGCGCACCACCACACCCAGCTAATTTTTGTATTTTTAGTAGCAACGGGGTTTCACCATGTTGGCCAGGCTGGTCTTGAACTCCTGAGCTCAGGTGATCCACCCACCTCGGCCTCCCAGAGTGCTGGGATTACAGGCGTGAGCCACTCTGCCTGGCCGCATTACATTGTTAAAGAACAAATTATTCTTCACACTTGTTAAAGATGGTAACCAGACTTCATTCAAGAGGGGACCATTGCGATAGGTATAGGGACCACGGCAGTTGCAGTGGGATTTCGCAGTAAGGGAGAGAGATTAAGCCCAACTCCAAATACAACAAGGAAGAGTTGGAATTTATAGCCAATGAGCAAGAGTGGGTGTTAGTAGATGGAAAATTACTAAGAGGTAAGGGAGGATTCAGGCTAAACTGACCTAACGAGATCTTTGCTGAAGTCAGGGCAGAGTGATCATCACCCAGGGGATAGTGGAAGATGAAGAACCCAGTTAGCTTTTGAGGGTGATCACATGGCAAGCATGGGGGATTCTGGCTCACTTGACTTAGCAGGGTTCTTGCTCAAATTGGACAATGCAGAGATAAATACTAGAAGCCCAAAGTCAGGGCCTACTTGAGAAGAAAGTTCAGAGGAGCCTGAGTAGTTCGGCCAAGGAGAGATTCTTTGTCAACATGTTAATTCTGTTCTTTTAACATTAAAAATTCATAGCCTATTTGGAATTTATGGAAATATGGTGTGGCATTCTGTGAAACCTTTTTAGCAGTTTAAAAAAACAAAAACAAAAACACCTAGATACCCAATAAAATCACTTAAGATACTTTTAAATGCATTGGCAAACCTGGAAGAAAGTAAAGGGTATTCCAAAAGGGAAACTGAACAAAGGTGATCCCAAACCTAGAGAATTAAAGAGGGGACAAAGCACAGAGGCTGGAGGTCTGTGCCTGCAGGAATTAGAGCTTTGGGAATAAACAGCTCTGTAAGAGGAAGATCTGCCACAGTGTAGGCTGCTGAATTTGAGACCCCAGCATAAAATCTAAATCTCCACAAAGATTACACCTTCAGTAAAGAAAGAATGGGTTTGAAAATAAATCTCTTGTGATGCAGGAGCCTTATGGGGAACTGTCTGTTTCCATCCTGGCTAGGGCATAGTGTGTATGATAGGGGAGCTACTTCAGGGAGTAGTATGTGTGGAATTTTCCACATATGTCATGTTAGCACTAAAAGTTTTGAACTTCAGAGCATTTTGAATTTTGGACTTTTGGTATGCTCAACCTGTATTCCATGTTATGGATATGCCACAGTTTAGCCATTCGCCCATCGAAGGATATTTGGATAGTTTTTAGTTTTTGACTATTACAAATAAAGATGTGTATATGTTTCTGTATGAAAAATACATTTTTATTTTTCTGGGAGAAATGCCAAGAGGTTGTATTGTATTTTAATTTAGATATAAATATTTAGATATTAATTATCTAGCTTGATTATAGTACTGAAAGTCACTTTACTAGCATTATTAGAAAAATAATACTAGGGGCCAGGCGTGGTGGCTCATGCCTGTAATCCCAGCCCTTTGGGAGGCCAAGGTGGGTGGATCACCTGAGGTCAAGAGTTCAAGACCAGCCTGGCCAACATGGCAAAACTCCATTTCTACTAAAAATAACAAAAAAATTAGCCAGACATGGTGGTACATGCCTGTAGTCCCAGCTACTTGAGAGGCTGAGGCAGAAGAATTGCTTAAACCCGGGAGGTGGAGGTTGCAGTGAGCTGAGATCATGGCATTGCACTCCAGCCTGGGTGACAGGGCAAGACTATCTCAAAAAATAAAAGAAAAAAAGAAAAATAATACTAGGAAATATTTCAGTAGGTCATGAGTTCAAAGTAAGTCTCAAGGTACATTAAGCTTTAGGAATGTAGCTAAGAGATGGCTGTCACATCGTATTTTTTTGGAAGCTAAAATTGTGGGTATTGATTTTTAAAATAATATGTAGTCAGCAAATAATGGCTGTCATTTAGGCTAATAAGTCTGCCTTTTATCCTGTAATCTTGTCTAAAGTATCCAGTATACAAGTTCAGTGAGCAAGTATTTGAGGCCAGGTACAGTGGCTCACACCTGTGATCCTAGCACTTTGGGAGGCCAAGGCAGGAGGATTGCTTGAGGCTGGGAGTTCAAGATCACCCTGGTCCATATAGCAAGACTCCATCTTTACAAAAAGAGTGCCTGATGTTTATAGTGCACTGGACATTACAAGGGAAACTTTTGGGGTTGTTGGCATATTCTTCAGGATGTTACTACTGATGTTTAGTTGCCACTAGAGTATTTGTATTACTGAATTTTTATACCATTGAATTTGCTGTGTTTTTATTCACAGAAAGATGAGCCAGATGCTTTCAAAGAGCTGGGGACAGGAAATAGAATTGCTACATGGCTGTTTTATGTAAGTTGTCACTAAAATTTTTAGGTTAAGTTGGGATTTGATCACATGATTCATTTTACTGTGTTAAGTTTGTTCTGTGTAGCTCTGATTCACCATCCTAGTTTAACATTTTTATAACTGAGTAAAGGGAGTTAAGAATTTTTTTGCATTTGCAACTTTTTCAGGCTGTAAGATAGATGTTCATTATAGAAACTTTTGGACAAACTTAAAATTTATAGTGCCACTACGTGCAGATAATCATTAATAATTTGACATATAGGCTCTCTGTTTAGTCACATATAATATGTGCATATAAGAATCTCTCTATATTTGAATTTCTGTACATACACATTATTTCAGTAAACTTCTGAATTCC
This sequence comes from Papio anubis, assembly GCF_008728515.1. Taxonomy (NCBI): domain Eukaryota; kingdom Metazoa; phylum Chordata; class Mammalia; order Primates; family Cercopithecidae; genus Papio; species Papio anubis. Next base: position 69,563,772 of record NC_044986.1, on the reverse strand, counting down.
ATTTTTTTATTGAAGTATATCAGAAGAGTGCACAAATTAAGTATTGTAACTTGATTAATTTTCACAAAGTGAACACTTCTGGTGTATTCAGTACTAAGGTGAAGAAATAGCACATTACAGTCCCCAGAAGCCCTACCTCAAACTTTTAAAACAGTATGATCATAATTCAATTTTTAAAATTGTTTTTAGTGTTTGTTCTAGTTACCCCAAATAAATCACTCCAAAACTCTCTTTTCTGAGTGGTTTAAAATAACAATGATTTTCTTAATGTATCTCTAACAGTTATGAGGTTGACTGGGCTCAACTCATGGTTCCTGCTCCAAATCTGACATGCATTTGCCATCAAATGTCTGGCACTGGGGTATCTTGAAGGCTAAGGTTGAGGCTGGCTGTCAGCCAGAATGCCTAAATTCTGGCCAATACATGCGGCTGAGCTTCTTCACAGCATAGTGACTGGATTACAAGACGAAGCATCCCAAAAGAACAATGCAAAAGTACATGGTATTGTTATGACCTACCCTCAGAAGTCACAGATGTCATCCTGCTGTATTCTGTTACAGCAATTACAAAGGTCTGCCCAGCTTCAAGGAGAGGGCACATAGACCCTACTACTGCAGACAAATGTCAGTGTCACATAAGAATAGCATGTAGGATGGGACATATTGGGATGTATTATATTTGGAAAATGCAATCTGCCATAATGTCATAACCTTTGTTAACTTAAAGGTATTTTAGGCCAGGCACAGTGACACATGCCTGTAATTCCAGCACTTTGAGAGGCCGACGTGGGCAGATCATTTGAGGTCAGGAGTTCGAGACCAGCCTGGCCAACGTGGTGAAACCCCGTCTCCACTGAAAATATAAAAATTAGCTGGGCATGGTGGCACACTCCTGTAGTCCCAGCTACTCAGGAGGCTGAGGCACAAGAATCGCTTGAATCTGGGAGGCAGAGGTTGCAGTGAGCCAAGATGGCGCCACTGTACTCTCCAGCCTGGATAACAGAGTGAGGCTCCATCTCAAAAAAAAAAAAAAAAACACCTATATATATCTCTATACTTAATTTTGGTTATTTTATTGCTCTTTCCATTCCTTAGCCCTATTTGAATTACATTTTTTTGCTGTCTGTAGTATCTCACTCCCTGCCAAAATCTCTCTCTGTTCAGTCTATTTTCTTCTTCTCTCCCTGCCACCTTCCCTGTTTCCTTCCTCTCCATATGCCTCCTTTTCTCCCCAATTCCCAATTTGTATTCCTCTCACAATTCCATCTTGTTTCCAAAAGGAGGCAAGGTACATTATAGAAAAGAGAAATATCACAAAGGGAAAACCAGGAGAGGGTTAGTACAGTGCACAAATTCATGCTGTGAAGCCTTGCATATTTTCTAGAGGTGAGTCTCCTTAGAGGTTGTACCAATTTATATCCCAATTTTAAGTGGGATATATTTGTGAAGTATGTTTGTCAGACTTTTTGATCTGTGTATCTTTCACTTATCAAATTAGCAGTTATTGTGGCTTTAATTTGCATTCTCATTATAGAAGTTGAGCATCTTTTCAGATGTTTAAAAGCCATTAGTGTTTATGTGTTCCTGGTTCTCCTTGTATTTGTTTTATGAATATTGATGCTGTATTATTTGGCCCACTATCCATTTCTCCCTCTTAATGTAAACAGCCTTCCTGTTTTTCTAAAACAGTTGCATAGTATTTTAATTGATTATCATTTTTCCCGTTATTTAAATACCTCCCCAGAGAGGCACATAGAATATCTCAAATCACTTTTCTCTCATGCACAACTTTTTAATTTCCTCAAAGTCAGTTTTTTCCTTTTTTTTTTTTTTTTTTTTTTTGAGACAGAGTCTCTCTCTGTTGTCCAGGCTGGAGTGCAGTGATGGTGCTATCTCAGCTCACTGCAAGCTCCGCCTCCCAGGTTCATGCCATTCTCCTACCTCAGCCTCCCAGGTAGCTGGGACTACAGGCGCCTGTCACCATGCCTGGCTAATTTTGTTTTTTGTATTTTTAGTAGAGATGGGGTTTCACCGTGTTAGCCAGGATGGTCTTGATCTCCTGACCTCGTGGTCCGCCTGCCTTGGCCTTTCAAAGTTCTGGGATTACAGGCGTGAGCCACCACGCCCAGCCAAAGTTAATTTTTTCATTGGTTAAGTGTTCTTAGTTCTTTATTATTAGTTATATATTTATCATTGTAAAATACCTTTTATCTCATTTAATGCTTTTTACCTTGATTTAAACTGTGTCTCATACTAAGATCATACCCTGTTTTCCTTGGATAGCATTTGCCCCAAATCTTAACGTTTTTGTGTTCTGTGTTTCTAAGTCACTTGTTTTAGATGCAGCTCTGCTACAACATATAGTTGGGTTTTGCTCTGTGATCTAATCAGTCTATGCATTCTACTTATGTTGCTTTAAAAAAAACCTTTATGATCCATGTTTCCTTTGCCTTGTTTTATGTGATTCTTCGGTTAATTTAAAAGGTTTCCATATTTTTCTAGGTTATCTTTATATAATCCTTTAACTTTCTCACTTTTATTTAATATGTTTGATTCCCTACCATGAGAAATGGCAAAACTGATTTTAGTTTGTTATTTTTCTCATTATTTTTTACATTTATTTAAATATTTCTTGAGCACCTACTGTTCTTGAGGTACTACTGTTCTAGACACTAATGATCAGCAATGAACAAAACAGACGAAAATTCCTGCCTCCATGGAGATTACATTCTAATACAATAAAATACATATTTATATCTCTGTATTGATTTATTAGTTTTAAGTCATTTCTTTTTCCCTCTGGCTATAAATAAATTCCTATCTCAAATTATATCCCCACTCTCCCATCTGATGGTTTTTTGTTAATCATTCCTTTGCTTTTAGTTTTTTTACTTATGTGTATAAACCTAAATGGCATTTTATTCATTAAAAACTGAGTAGCATGTACCAACCCCGCTATATAAGAACAAGTCCATATGTTCCCAATATTCTAGTATCCAATATCAAGTCTTTATAATGGCGTGTTTTACTTTATTCTACCAGCGCTTTCGATAACACCCTCTTGTTTCTTATAGATGAGTGATGTGTCTGCAGGAGGAGCCACTGTTTTTCCTGAAGTTGGAGCTAGTGTTTGGCCCAAAAAAGTAAGCCTGTTTGGTTTGTTTTTGGTTTATTAATTTTTTCCCTAAGGAAGAGATGCACTAGTATTCATGGTCTAATTAATGAATTACATTTTTTTTTCTTTTTCTTTTCTTTTTTTGAGACATGTTCTCGCTCTGTTGCCCAGGCTGGAGTGCAGCAGCACAAATATGGCTCACTGCAGCTTTGACCTCCTGGGTTCAAGTCTCAGCCTCCCAAATAGCTGGGACTACAGGTGCATGTCACCATGCCCAGCTAATGTTTAAATTTTCTGTAGAGACAGTGTCTCCCTATATTGCCCAGGCTGGTCTTGAACTCTTAGGCTCAAGTGATCCTGAACCCCTGCACCTGGCCAAATTACATTTTTAGAGGTATTTTTATGGTCTTTGCCACAAGTGTGTAGAGGTAATGAATGACCAGGAATTAGTATTTAAATTTTTTCATTTCTAAAATGGGTTCTGTATTGTTTTCCCCTCCATCTTGCTATGTAAGATATGTTAGCTTTGTTTTGGCAAATACTTTTGTTGTCAAGCATTTTTATGGTATTTTTCATATGATCAAAAACAGTTTTTAAAGTGATATAACCATATTTTCAGAATTATATTAGAGGAAGATAAAATGCTGCTTTAGAGGAGTTCTTCCACAGGAACAAAGGAAAAATTAAGAAAGCGCCTGGGCACAGTGGCTCACGCCTGTAATCCCAACACTCTGGGAGGCCGAGATGGGCAGATCGCCTGAGGTCCGGAGTTTGAGACCAGCCTGACCAACATGGTGAAAGCCCGTCTCTACTAAAAATACAAAATTAGTCAGGCCTGGTGGTGCACGCCTGTAATCCCAGCTACTTGGGAGGCTGAGGCAGGAGAATCGCTTGAACCCAGGAGGCAGAGGTTGCACTCCAGCCTGGGTGATAGAGCAAGATTCCGTCTCAAAAAAAAAAAAAAAGTAATCACTGCCGAAAGTGATTACCTGGCATTGTATACTTGGGGATAATTGTGAATTGTTCTCCGTAGGGAACTGCTGTTTTCTGGTATAATCTGTTTGCCAGTGGAGAAGGAGATTATAGTACACGGCATGCAGCCTGTCCAGTGCTAGTTGGCAACAAATGGGGTAAATATTTCATATATTTTGTGAAGAGAATGTAATTTTTGTTTTCTATTTTGAAACTATTATCTGTGTCTTAAAAACAAAAGCCCCCACAATGTTTGCTTAATATGATTTTAACATTGTACAGGATTCAACCAAACAAGTGCCTAATCTTAATATAAATTTGTCATCAGAATTTTGATGACAGATTTTATTTTTAACTCTATTTTCACTTATCCTAAGAAACATTGTCTAACTCAAAATTGAATAAGACAATATCTTCCCCTCAAAGGGTTAATAATCTGATTGAGACATACTAATGGATTATAATGTACATATTATTACAAAAACGTAAACAGAAGATGGTGACTGCCTAAGTTTGGGGAGCCTTCTTCAAAGCTTATTCTTTAAATTTGGTCCAAAAGATAGAACAGCAGTTTTCCAAACATGTTAGACACCAGGTTCTAATATGAGGCTCGAGTAGCACCCAATGTGCAAAATTTAAAGACGCACTCACTTTCAGGGACATGCAAGTGCAGGAATGGTTACATTTTTTAAAAAAAATAAGAAACAGGTGAAATTAGTTTTAATATCTATTAATTAGCCCCATGTATCCATTTCAATCTGTGTTACTAGCCACCTGTTTAGTGGTTACATAAAGACATAACAAGGTTAAGGAGTGAGGCCTGATCAGGATTTTAAAATCTCCCCTCATGATTATAGTGTTTAAGAACCACTGGACTAGAATGAGGAAAGGCTAGTTGGTGAGAGAGAGTTTAGAAAGTTGTTTTCTGTTGTCTAAGTGGGAGATGACAACAGCCTGGATTAAAGCATCAGTGAAAGGGTTGGAGAGCAAATAGCTTCGAGAGAGACATAAGGAAAATTGTCAGGGTTTGATGAATAAAGAGTAGATACAAGGGTTGAAAAAGGATAAAGGAGTTAAGAATTAAAGTTTCTGCTTCAGATATTTTGATTGGGTTCTATGGTACTGGAGACAAAAAAAAAATAGAAAATTAACTCCTTTTGGGATACATTTTTACATGGTATACATTTTTTAAAGGTATTTTGGAAACAATGAGCATACAATAGCAATGGTTGATTAGAGAGTTGTTCCTTTAGAGTGAAAAGTTTGTGTTCGTTATTAAAATGCCTTTGTATTTTGGAGGTTGTACTTTGAAAACAGTACATAAAGCAATATTCTACTCTATCTGTACCTGTATCTTAAGTCCATTTGTGTCTCATTTCAAGCCTCACATTGAACATTGGAAACTTTAGGAGATGCACATAGACTTGCAAATATACACATGTGTATACATACATGTATGTACATAAACACAAGTGTGTACACATATGTATATAGGTATATAAAATCTGTGTTTTCAGCATTTAGCCAAGTTTTTAAGTAGTATCTGCCTTTATCCAGTTTTGGTGTTGAACTTTTATCCCATGTTGAAACTTTGTTATAGACCTAGCTTTTAGAAACTAATTAAATACTGATTAGATTAAGGGGGAAATTAATATATTACTTTTCTCTCACAGTATCCAATAAATGGCTCCATGAACGTGGACAAGAATTTCGAAGACCTTGCACCTTGTCAGAATTGGAATGACCAACAGGCTTCCCTTCCTCTCCTATTGTTGTACTCTTATGTGTCTGATATACACATTTCCTAGTCTTAACTTTCAGGAGTTTACAGTTGACTAACACTCCATGATTGATTCAGTCATGAACCTCATCCCGTGTTTCATCTGTGGACAATCGCTTACTTTGTGGGTTCTTTTAAAAGTAACACTAAATCACCATATTGCATATGTACAACCTTAAAGTTCTGTTGGTATCACAGAAGACAAGACAGAGTTTAAAGTGAGGAATTTTATATTTAAAGAACTTTTTGGTTAGATAAAAATATAATTTGAGCATCCAATTTTACTATTGTACTACATCTCAGTCGGTGGGTGTTAAGCTAGAATGGGCCGTGTGATAGGAAACAAATGCCTTACAGATGTGTCTGGGTGTTCTGTTTACCTAGTGTCTTACTCTCTTTTCTGGATCTGAAGACGAGTAATAAACTAGGACACTAACTGGGTTCCATGTGATGTTTCATATGGTCTTCTAAGTTGACTTTTTTCCTCCCAAGTCCTTTTTAAAGAAAGTATACTGTATTTTACCAGCCCCTCTCTTTTCTCATAGCTCTTCTGTGGTGAATTAAACCTACTTGAGTTAAAATATTTCGCTTTTTTTTTTTTTTTTTTTTTTTTTTTTAAAAAAAAGTCCTGCATAACAACACTGGGCCTTCTTAACTAAAATACTCACCACTTAGTCTGTTTTTTTATCCCTTTTTTAAAATGACAGATGATTTTGTCCAGAAATTTTGCTGTTTTTCTTAGTGCTAATACCTTGCCTCTTATTCCTGCTACAGCAGGGTGGTAATATTGGCATTCTGATTAAATACTGTGCCTTAGGAGACTGGAAGTTTAAAAATGTACAAGTCCTTTCAGTGATGAGGGAATTGATTTTTTTTAAAAGTCGTTTTCTTAGGAAGCCAAAATGTTTGTTTTTTTAAGATTCTGAAATGTGTTGTGACAACAATGACCTATTTATGATCTTAAATCTTTTTTTAAAAAATGTTTGTTTTCTGTGTGGTGTTTTTCGTATTTAAATCCAAATGTATGATGTGGCAGTAACAGGTTAACTTATGTTATTTCTTTAGCACACATAGGGCTTAGGTTTATACTGTTGGTTTCCACTCACACTAATGTCACATGGTTAAGGAAGAAAAATTTGGGCTCTCTGAAGTTTCAGATATTTCATGAGTCCAAATGTGTTTCCTTCAAACAGAGCTCTAAAATACTTTACTGTGGTTATGAAGTTATTATGGGCCAGGCACAGTGACTCATGCCTTCAATCCCAGCACTTTGGGAGGCTGACACAGGCAGATCACTCGAGGCCAGGAGTTCGAGACCAGCCTGGCCAACATTGTGAAATCCCATCTCTACTAAAAATACCAAAATTAGCTGGGTGTGGTGGTGCATACCTGTAGTCCCAGCTACTTGGGAGGCTGAGGCAGGGAAATAGCTTGAACCCAAGAGGCAGAGGTTGCAGTGAGCTGAGACTGTACCACTGCACTCCAGCTTAAGTGACAGAACGACTCAGTCTCAAAAAAGAAAAGTTATTATAATAATGGTACTTAAGACTTTCTCCAATAAAAAAATGTGTGGTGATACAAAGCTGTGAGCTTAATAAAGTATGTTAATTGATGCTTTAGACTATTTACATTACTTATTGTGAATCCTAGTTCACACAAGGGTTCTTTATCCTTATCCTTTATGTAGTATTTAAATACTGAAGGAAGAATTTGGTTTGATTCTCTGGGAAAGTGGGTGTTTTTACCCATTTTAAAAGTGAACTCTGAAGTTCCTTTCTTCTGACTAGCCTTTGTTCCAACATAAGTATTTTAGAAATATGGAGAATTAAGTTCAGCACTGTCATCCACTCAGATTTTGTGACCATTGATGGTTTTTTAAAAACTTTTTTAGTAAAGTAAATGGAAGCAAAAAACTCAAAAATGTAGAATATAGGGGTTCAAAGGATGTAAAATACCGTTTATTGCCATGTGTGTTATAGAAAGTAGAATACAAGTATCTTTCAGAAGGAAATTACATATTCCATAATCTTACAAATTTCATTATATTCAACTTGGAACCCCACGTGGGAATTATTAAATTCTTTCAGAATTAGATCATACAGTACCCTTTAAAGTTTTATAATTACCAATTATTTTTCTTTCCAAATGAAAAGAGAGGGAAAAATCCAGTATGAAGCTTTTAGTTCCATTACTACAATTCTGTATTTCTCTTAATGCTGAACTTTCACACAAAGGAGGACTGGAACTACCTTGGATAATGTGGAAAATGTGGAAACTGGTTTCCTCACCAACCCTAAGCCTTTTCTTCCATATTGGAAGTTTCATCAGTCATTAATTTTATTCTCATTAACTTTAAATAGGGAGTTATCACAAATATGGAGTTAACTGAAGTATCCACCAGAACATCTTAACAGTGGGGTAAGCAAATGTGGTAACTAGGTGGTAATAACCTAGTAAGATTACAAAAAGAACAATGAACTGACTTTAGGATTCTTTGGAAAGCTGAATGGTAAATGCAATAAATGAAAGTGATCAATCATCTACTTCAGTGAAATTATAATAAAATGGTTATTGGCCGGGCATGGTGGCTCATGCCTGTAATCCCAGCACTTTAGGAGGCCGAGGCAGGTGGATCACCTGAGGTCAGGAGTTTGAGACCAGCCTGGCCAACATGGTGAAACCCCATCTTTACTGAAAATACAAAAAATTAGCTGGGCATGGTGGCAGGCGCCCATAATCCCAGCTACTCGGGAGGCTGAGGTGGGAGAATCGCTTGAACGTGGGAGCCAGAGGTTGCCGTGAGCAGAGATCACGCCACTGCACTCCAGCCTGGGCAACAGAGCGAGACTCCATCTGAAAAAATAAAAATAAAATGGTTATTACGGTGTGAGAGTGTAGAGAAGTTACAAATAGTAAACCAACACACACATATATATGTATATAATTTATAAACTAATATGTGTGTGTATAAAAAATCTTGCTGCTTAAAAGAATCTAAATATCTTTACATAGCCATGTGTTGACTGCTATATGTAACTTCCATACCACTTAAGTCTATATAGCTGAAAAACGAACAGGTTGTATGCAGAGCCCAATGGACTAAACTATTGAATGACTGGATTGCTGTTAAATATATAGGCTGGGCACAGTGGTGCATGCCTACAATGTCAGCACACTGGGAGGCCAAGGTGGGAGGATCTCTTGAACCCAGGAATTTGAGACCTGCCTGGGCAACATAGTAAGACCCTGTCTCTTACTAACAATCAAGTTACCCAGCTGTGGTGGCATATGCCTGTGGTCCCAAGCTACTGGGCAGGCTGAGGTGGCAGGATCCCTTGAGCCTGGGAGTGAGCTATGCTTGTGCCACTGTACTCAAGCCTGGGCAACAGAGCAAGACCCTGAAAAAACAGTGTGATACTAAAACACATACACACACCAAATCAGGATTAAGTAATTATAAATCACTTGAACAGACAGAATTATGAAATAAAGATTGCTAGGAGAAAGCAGAATGGAAAAAATGACATCTTAATCCAGATAGCCAGCAACACAAGGACCAATCTCTTCTCTTGGCAGTGCTTATTTTTACTATAGTAAAAGTTAGTGTTTTAGAGGGAACAATATTGGGTAACTTAGACAAAAAGGAATGAGTTAATAGAGAACCATAAGTTACCAGATTTATCAGAATAAAATTTCATAATCCTGTGTTCCTAATGTCCTTGGATATTATTCAATCACTTTAATGATGTTTTGCAAAATTAACTGTAGTAGACCAGTAAAGTTCTTTTGGTTGCCTACTTTCTTAAATTTGAGGACTTTAAAGTTTACTTTCTGTGTAAATGTAGCCTTAAGTTAAATACAAATTTCGACTCAGGAAAACTGGTAAGAATGCCCTACTCTAACTTATATACAAGCAGATGTTAAGTAAAAGGAGCAACCAAAAGGAGTGGAAGTCCTCCATCGCCTGCTTTTGAGGTCTTGTTGAACTTTCATTGTAGCACTATTCTGTTGAAATTAGTTATATGTTGCTTAATGAGAGGAAAATGCCTCATCATTAGAAGATTGTTGTTGTGGGAACATCATAGAGTGTACTTACACAAACTTAGATGGTATAGTCTGCTACATACCTAGGCTATGTGATACAGCGTATTGCTCCTAGGCTGCAAACCTATACAGCATGTTACTGTACTGAATACTGTAACCAATTATAACAGAGCTAACAATGTATGTATCTAAAAGTAGAAAAAGATACAGTATAGAGTATTTTAATCTTACAGGACCACCACCAGATAAGCAGTCTGTCATTGACTGAAAGGTTAGGTGGCACCTGACTGTAGTGTTATACAGAGCAAGATAATCACATATGAAATAAGCTCTAAAATCTGAAAAAGGAAAATATCTCCAATTTTGTCAGTTGGTCTTTTCAATTCATAATAGGCTTATTTCTAAAAGTCTGTTTTAGGCTAAGCACTTCAAATTCAGAATAGAACATTTTAAATATAGATTGATGTACACTTTACATTTCAGTGCTTTTTAGGGAGAAGGATTGTGTTTCAAGTTAGAAAAGGCATTCACATAAGTCCAAAAAAGAGTCAGAATTATTGTAATACCTACTTTAATAAGTATAGTTGAACTCCATTCCAATGTAGGTTTTACACAGGTTTCGATATATCATGAGTCATATATATAATAATTACATAATGGTTAATGTATAAGAAATATTAATGTCATCTTTTGATACATGCATGATTAAATCATTAAGTCTGAGAAAACGAAATAACTTACATAACAGTTGAATTTAGTTCTATTTTTACTTTGCTTTTAAAAGGCAAAAAAGTGAGGTTCTGTTATGTGAAACACCTTTTGACTTGTAAGAGAAAAAAAGTAGTCCATACTAAAAATAATCAGTGCTATCTTTCCCACATTCTTTTCTTATTTCTGCAACTATGGGGAAAATAGTCCATGAAAAGTTCAAGTAAGGGAATATTGAAAGTGCTCTGAAACAGTGCTAGAGTCAGTGTGGCTTCTAGATGAGCTACCATGGGGTTTCTTCTCCACAAAGGCGTTTACATCAAAATAAACTACATCAGTAAGTACCTCCTTCATTTAATTCAGTTGACTTTGTAGCAAGTCTTTCTAGATAAAGAAAGCAGTGTTATTTACATTATAGTATAAACTTCTAATCTCAGTGAAAACCAGAACTTTTCTGTAGTGTTGCTCAGTTCCCTCCCTTGAACTGGAGGGAATGGAGCAGAACTTATTTCCAGCATTCTCACTCATCTGGGGGCTTCCTGAAGGAGTGTCTGTTTCACTTAACAGAGCGCTCACATGGGGAAAGGCAACATGTCTGGGAAAAGCTGCAGGACTTGAAGCTGTCACCCCAGGCTGCTCCCAAGGCTCAGAACATGCCTGCTAATTAGTGAAGGAGGGTTGTCCTCATCATGGAACCAGTCTGCAAAAACTGGGAGAGATGATTTTTTTTTTTTTTGTAATTCCCATTTTTCCAGCAGAAAACCACAAGGCAAAAACAGGAAAACGTGGCCCATTCAAAGGGAGAAAAGGTGACAGAAACTGTCTCTGAAGAAACACAGATATTAGACAAATACTTAAAACACCTGTCTTAAATATGCTCAACAAGCTAAAGGAAAAGCATGGACAGAGAGCCAGAAGAAGTTAGGGAAATGATATGTAGAATATCAACAAAGAGACAGAAAAGGAACAAAACGAATTCTGGAGCTGAAATATACAGTACCTGAATTGAAAAATTCACTTCAACATCAGGCTAGAATTCAAATTAGATCGTTATGACATTAAGATGTAATCCTCATAACTGCAAAGAAAATATGTATTGAATATAGACAAAAGGGTATCAAAAATGTGTTTACTACAAAAAAGGGTGGGGGAAGCCAGTAATAGAGACCAAAAAAAAAAAAAAAAAAAAAAAACACTGCCAGGGGCAGTGGCTTACACCTGATATCAACACTTTGGGCTGAGGCAGGAAGATTGCTTGAGACCAGGAGTTCAAGACTAGCCTGGGCAACATAGACGCCATCTTTTCAAAAAATTAGCCAGGTTTGGTGGTACATGCCTACAGTCACAGCTACTCTGGAGGCTGGTGTGGGAGAATTGCTTGAACCTGGGAGGTCAAGGCTGCAGTGAGCTGTGCTTGTGCCACTGCACGCCAGCCTGGGCAACAGCAAGATCCTGTCTGAAAAAAAAAATCTTAAGACATGAAAACAAAATGGCAGAGAAGTTCTTCCCCATCAGTGACTAAATGGATTAAACCCTCTGATCAAAAGATATAGATTGGCATAATGGATCAAGAAAAAAAAAAAAAAAAAAAAAAAAACAGGAGCTAACTAGCTGCTGTCTGTAAGACTCACTTTAGATCTAGAGACACAGGTACAATGTAAGGGGATGGAAAAACATTCCCTGTGGAAATCCCAATGAGGGTGCTATGGTTTGCATGTGGTTTGTCCCCACCAAAACTCATATTTACATTTAATTGCCAATGTAATCGTTTTGGGAGCCTGGGTCTTAAGAGATAATTAAGATGGATTAACATCTTTCCCATGAGAAGACAGTTAGTCGAAACTCTTGCAAGAGCATGTTGTCATAAAGTGGTTCATCTTCCTGTGTCCTGTCTCTTTTATATACACTTCTTTCCCCTTCCACTTTTCCACCCTGTTATGAAGCACCATGAGGCCCTCACCAGATGCCACCACCATGCCCTTGTAATTCCCAGCTTCCAGAATTGTAAGCCCAGTAAATTTCCTTATAAATTACCAAGTGGTAGGTATTCTGTTACAGCTACAGAAAAGACTAAGGAGATTTTTGCAGAAATAGGAAAATCCATCCTAAAATAAGGAATCTCAAGGCATTCTGAATAGCCAACAATCTTGGTAAAGAATAATATTGGAAGTCTCACAAGTCCTGATTTCAAAACTTACCACAAAGCTACAGTAATCAAAACTGGTACTGGCATAAAGACACATACAGACAGCCCAGAAATCCTTGTAATTCAATAGGAAAACAACTCAAAAATGGGCAAAGGACTTGAATGGACATTTCCCCAAAGAAAATATACAAACATCCAATAAACACATGAAAAGATGCTCAGTATCACTAGTCATTAGGGAAATGCAAATCAAAACTATAATACCACGTTGGGATTATTACTATTAAAAAATAGATAATAACAGGTGTTGGCTAGAATGTGGAAAAATTGGAACCTTTGCATTACTAGGGGGAATGTAAAATGGTGCAGGCACTGTGGAAAGTGGCCTGACAGCTTCTCAAAAAATTATACAGTTAACATATCCAGCAGTTCCACCTCCGGAATCATATACCCCAAAGAAATGAAAACAGGGACTCAAAGAAGTACTTGTACATCATGTTCATAGTAGCATTATTCGCAATAACTGTAAGTGGATGCAATTAAGTTGTACATAGACAGGTGAATGGATAAATGTGATATATACACATACATAATACAATGTTATTCAGCTAAAAGAGGAAGGAAATTCTAAAGTTTCTTTAACATGCATGAACCTTAAAGACATAGTAAGTGAAATAAGCCAAACACAAAAGGACAAATACTGTATGATTCCACTTATATGATGTACCTAAAGTAATTGAATTCATAGAAACAGAAGAATGATGTTTACCTTGGGGGAGGGGAATTGTGAGTATTTAGTGGGTACAGAGTTTCGGTTGGGGAAAATGAAAAAGTTCTGAAGATGGATGGTGGTGATGGTTGCATAACAATGTAAATGTACTAAAAGCCACAAAATGGTACACTTTAAAATGGTTAAATTGATAAGTTTTACATTATACATATTTTATTGTGATTATGTATGTATAACATGTACATACATAAATTCGGATTTTTTTATGGTGATTATGTATAATTTTATTGTGATTATGTATGGATACATATAATCCCAATAAAATATGTATCCAAACATAATCACAATAAAAATACATAATCACGATAAAAAATTAATCAGAATTACAATGTGGTCCTGCAATTCTGCTTTTTGATTTATACCCTACATAACTGAAAGCAGGAACTTGAAAATATATTTGTACATCCATGTTTGTAGCAGCATTATTCACAATAGCCAAAAAGTGGAAGTCACCCAAGTGTCCATCTACAGATGAAGAGATTAGCAAAAATCTTAAAGGTGAAAAACAGGATAATTAAGAGAAAAAATAGAAGTAAAAGACCTCAAAGAGACAGACATTGAAAATAAGCAAAGGCAGGCTGGGCAACATGGTGAAACCCCATCTCTACAAAAAACTAGCTGGGTGTGGGTGGCACATGCCTGTAGTCCCAGCTACTTGGAAGGCTGAGGTGGGGGAATCACCTGAGCTGAGGAGATTGAGGCTGCAGTGAGCCATGATCACACCACTGCACTCCAGCCCCAGGCTGGTTGAAGGAGTGAGAGCCTCCAATGGGTCTCAAAAAAGATTTATCATATAGATAATAGGAAGTCCAAAACAAAACCAAGGAAAAGAACAAAGCTTAAAAATTATATTTTAAGAAAACTTTCATAAACAACAGTATTTAAAAACCACATATTGAAGAGCATATTATATATGTAAGAATATTGAGTCAGAATGACCAACACGAATTGATTCTTACAAAATTACCAGATTTTAAAGAGGAGGAAAATCCTGTGGGGATTTAGGCAGTAAAAGCATGTGACTGGGCCAGGCACAGTGGCTCGCACCTGTAATCCCAGCACTTTGGGAGGCCGAGGTGGGTGGATCACTTGAGGTCAGGAGTTCAAGACCAGCCTGGCCAACATGGTGAAACCCTGTCTCTACTGAAAATACAAAAAATTAGTCAAGCATGGTGGCAGACACCTGCAATCCTAGCTACTCAGGAGGCTGAGGCAGGAGAATGCGTTGAACCCAGGAGACAGAGGTTGCAGTGAGCTGAGATCACACCACTGCACTCCAGCCTGGACAGAGTGAGACTCTGTCTTTAAAAAAAAAAAAAAAAAAAAAAAAAAAAAAAAAAAGCACATGACTTACAAGGAAGAGAAAATTAGATTATCAGATATTGACGGCAACACTTTATTCCAGAAGAAAAACGGGTATGTTTAAGATAGTCAAGGAAAGAAAATGTGAACAAAGAATTTTATATCCAGCATAACTAACCTTTAAGTATAAAGCATACAGACAAATCTATTAACATGCAGGAATTCAGAAAATATTCTTTCTATAATCCCTTGAAAAGGAATCTACTAAAGAATGAGCTTCAGGCACTCAAATGGAAATTATGAAATAGATGTGAAAGACAATGAGAGCATTCACTAGTTATCAAATCTTAATGTTTTTGGTATTATACCATAAACACTACTTAACATAAATTTAATGTTTATGGCATAGTAAAAAAAAAGATTTAAAATTTGTGTATTCTATTAGAAAAACCCAAAGTAAGTTGAAAATAAGTAGTGCTTTGCTGAAAGTTTACAATACTAAATATCCATGTTAGAAGAAACATTCAAAATTATTTAAGTTTCCACCTTATGAAGCTAGAAAAACCATATAATGGAATGTTGTTTGACTATAAAAAGAAGTGAAGAAATAAGGTAGTCATCATGGACCATGCAGTGAATGATTCCTTATATGTGAGATGTCTAGAAAAGGCAAATCTATAGAAACAGAAAGTAGTTAATGGTAGCCTTGGAATGGAGGAGAGAAATTGGGAGATAATAGCTAAGGGGTATAAGGTTTATTTTTAGGGTAATGAAGATGTTTTAAAATTATGATGGTAGATGCACAGTTCTGTGAATATACTAAAAGCCATTGAATTGTATACATTAAGTTGGTAAGTTGTATGGTATGTGAATTGTATCTAAATAAAGCTATTTTTTAAAAGCTAGAAAAAGATCAAATTAAACTCAAAGTAAGCAGAAGCATGGTGACAAAGAACAGAAATGAAAGAAATTGAAAATAGACAAACCATAGAGAAATGAAACCAAAAGTTGATTTATTTTTTTTTCAAGACAGGGTCTTGCTATGTTGCCCAGTCTAGCCTCGAACTTCTGGGCTCAAGTGGTCCCCATGTCTCAGCCTCCTGAGTAGCTAGGACTACAATAAAAGTTGATTTCATAAATAGATTAATATAATAGACAAACTTCTAAACTGGTAAGGAACAGAGAGAAGAAACAAATTGCCAGTATCTGGCATGGGAAAAGAGACATTACTACAGAGTCTACAGACATTAAAAGGATGATAATGGAATTTTAAAAAAATAAGAGCACTTCTTTATTTTATTTTTTTGTAGAGATGGAGTTTTGCTGTGTTGCCTAGGCTGGTCTCAAATTCCTGGACTTAAAGAGATCTGCCCACCTCCACCTCCCAAAGTGCTGGGATTACAGGTGTGAGCCACTGTACCTGGGCAATAATGGAATATTATTACCATATTTATGCCAATAAATTTGACAATGTATTTAAATGTACAGTTACTGAAAGAAACTAATTACAAAGTCCATATACAAATTTACTCACAAAGAAACAAAGTCTGAATAAGCCTCGCATCAAGTAAAGAAATTGAATTAATAATTTAAAATATTACCACAGAGCAAAGCTGAGGTCCAGATAACTTTACTGGTGAATTCTATCAAACATGTTGAATACCCATTCTATAGAAACTGCTTCAGAAAATAGAGAATGGAAAGCTTCCCACTCGTTTTAAGAGATGAGCATTACACCAATACCAAAACCAAAGACATTCAAAGGAAAAAAAAAAACTACCCATCAATATTTCTCATGATCACAGACGCAAAATACCTTAAAAAAATATTAGCAGCAGGGCATGGTGGCTCATGCTTGTAATCCCAGCACTTTGGGAGGCTGAGGCGGGCAGATCACCTGAGGTTAGGAGTTTGAGACCAACCTGGCCAACAAGGTGAAACCCCATCTCTACTAAAACAATACAAAAATTAGCCAGGCATGATGGTGGGTGCCTGTAATCCCAACTACTCGGGAGGCTGAGGAAGAACTGCTTGAACCCAAGAGGTGGAGTTTGCGGTAAGCCGAGATTGCACCACTGCACTCCAGCCTGGGCGACAGGAAGAGACCCTGTCTCAACAACAATAAGTAAATAAATAAATAAATAGTAAAATAAAATAAAATATTAGCAAGTCTAGCCCAACAATAAACAAATGACTAAGTTGTATTTATCTCAGGCATACAAAATTGGTTTAACATTCAAAATTAAATCTATGTAATTTACCACAGTACCAGAAAAAAAGAGAAAAAAACCCACATGATTACTTCAATAGAGGCAGATAAAGTATTTGACAAAATTCAATATTGTTCTTTTTTTTTAAAATTATACTTTAAGTTCTAGGGTACATGTACACAATGTGCAGGTTTGATACATAGGCAAGCATGTGCCCTGTTGGTTTGCTGCACCCATCAACTCATCATTTATTAGGTATTTCTCCTAATGCTATCCCTGATAGGCCCCGGTGTGTGATGTTCCCAGCCCTGTGTCCAAGTGATCTCATTGTTCAATTCCCACCTGAGTGAGAACACGCGGTGTTTGGTTTTCTGTCCTTGTGATAGTTTGCTGAGAATAATGGTTTCCAGCTTCATCCATGTCCCTACAAAGGACAGAAAGTCATCCATTTTTATGGCTGCATAGTATTCCATGGTGTATATGTGCTACATTTTCTTAATCCAGTCTATCATTGATGGACATTTGGGTTGGTTCCAAGTCTTTGCTGTTGTGAATGGTGCTGCAATAAACATACGTGTGCATGTGTCTTTATAGTAGCATGATTTATAACCCTTTGGGTATATACCCCGTAATGGGATTGCTGGGTCAAATGGTAATTCTAGTTTTAGATCCTTGAGGAATCACCACACTGTCTTCCATAATGGTTGAACTAATTTACACTCCAACATTGTAAAAGCGTTCCTATTTCTCCACATCCTTTCCAGCATCTGTTTCCTCACTTTTTAATGATTGCTATTCTAACTGGCATGAGATGGTATCTCATTGTGGTTTTGATTTGCATTTCTCTGATGACCAGTGATGATGAGCATTTTTTCACGTGTCTGTTGGCTGCATAAATGTCTTCTTTTGAGAAGTGTCTGTTCATATCCTTTGCCCACTTTTTGATGGGGTTGTTTTTTTCTTGTAAATTTGTTTAAGTTCTTTGTAGATTCTGGATATTAGCCGTTTGTCAGATGGGTAGACTGCAAAAATTTTCTCCCATTCTGTAGGTTGCCTGTTCACTCTGCTGGTAGTTTCTTTTGCTGTGCAGAAGCTCTTTAGTTTAATTAGATTCCATTTGTGTATTTTGACTTTCATTGCCATTGCTTTTGGTGTTTCAGTCATGAAGTCCTTGCCCATGCCTATGTCCTGAATGGTATTGCCTAGGTATTCTAGGGTTTTTATGGTTTTAGGTCTAACATTTAAGTCTTTAATCCATCTTGAATTAATTTTTGTATAAGGTGTAAGGAAGAGATCCAGTTTCAGCTTTCTACCTATGGCTAGCCAGTTTTCCCAGCACCATTTATTAAATAGGGAATCCTTTCCCCATTTCTTGTTTTTGTCAGGTTTGTTAGAGATCAGATGGTTGTAGATGTGTGGTGGTATTTCTGAGGGCTCTGTTCTGTTCCATTGGTCTATATATCTGTCTTGGTACCAGTACCATGCTGTTTTGGTTACTGTAGCCTTGTAGTATAATTTGAAGGCAGGTAGCGTGATGCCTCTAGCTTTGTTCTTTTTGCTTAGGATTGTCTTGGCTATGTGGGCTCTTTTTTGGTTCCATATGAGCTTTAAAGTAGTTTTTTCCAATTATGTGAAGAAAGTCATTGGTAGATTGATGGGGATGGCATTGAATCTATAAATTACTTTGGGCAGTATGGCATTTTCACGATATTGATTCTTCCTATCCATGAGCATGGAATGTTCTTCCATTTGTTTGTGTCCTCCTTTATTTCATTGAGCAGTGGTTTGTAGTTCTCCTTGAAGAGGTCCTTCACATCCCTTTTAAGTTGGATTCCTAGGTATTTTATTCTCTTTGAAGCAGTTGTGAATGGGAGTTCACTCACGATTTGGCTCTCTTTTTGTCTGTTAATGGTGTATAGGAATGCTTGTGATTTTTGCACATTGATTTTGTATCCTGAAACTGCTGAAGTTGCTTATCAGCTTAAGGAGGTTTGGGCTGAGACAATGGGGTATTCTAAATATACAATCATGTCATCTGCAAACAGGGACAATTTGACTTCATTTCCTAATTGAATACCCTTTATTTCTTTCTCTTGCCTGATTGCCCTGGCCAGAACTTCTAACACTATGTTGAACAGGAGTGGTGAGGGAGGGCATCCTTGTCTTGTGCCAGTTTTCAAAGGGAATGCTTCCAGTTTTTGCCCATTCAGTATGATATTGGCTGTGGGTTTGTCATAAATAGCTCTTATTATTTTGAGATATGTTCCATCAATACCTAGTTTATTTAGTTTTTAGCATGAAGGGCTGTTGAATTTTGTCAAGGGCTTTTCTGCATCTATTGAGATAATCATGTAGTTTTTGCGATCGGTTCTGTTTACGTAATGTATTATGTTTATTGACTTGCGTATGTTGAACCAGCCTTGCATCCCAGGGATGAAGCCAACTTAATCGTGGTAGATAAGCTTTTTGATATGCTGCTGGATTCAGTTTGCCAGTAGTTTATTAAGGATTTTCACATCGATGTTCATCAGGGATATTGGTCTAAAATTCTCTTTTTTTGTTGTGTCTCTGCCAGGCTTTGGTAGCAGGGTGATGCTGGCCTCATAAAATGAGTTAGGGAGGATTCCCTCTTTTTCTATTGATTGGAATAGTTTCAGAAGGAATGGTACCAACTCCTCTTTGTACCTCTGGAATAATTCGGCTATGAATCTGTCTGGTCCTGGACTTTTTTTTTGTTGGTAGGCTATCAGTTGTTGCCTCAATTTCAGAGCCTGTTATTATTCTAGTCAGAGATTCAACTTCTTCCTGGTTTAGTCTTGGGAGGGTGTATGTGCAGGAATTTATCCATGTCTTCTACATTTTCTAGTTTATTTGCGTAGAGGTGTTTATAGTATTCTCTGATGGTAGTTTGTATTTCTGTGGGATCGGTGGTGATATCCCCTTTATCATTTTTATTGTGTCTATTTGATTCTTCTCTTTCTTTATTAGTCTTACTAGCAGTCTATCAATTTTGCTGATCGTTTCAAAAAAAAGAAAAAACACCAGCTGCTAGATTTATTGATTTTTTGAAGAGTTTTTTATGTCTCTATCTCCTTCAGTTCTGCTCTGATCTTAGTTATTTCTTGTCTTCTGCTAGCTTTTGAATGTGTTTGCTCTTGCTTCTCTAGTTCTTTTAATTGTGATGTTAGGGTGTCGATTTTAGATCTTTCTTGCTTTCTTTTGTGGGCATTCAGTGCTATAAATTTTCCTCTACACACTGCTTTAAATGTGTCCCAGAGATTCTGGTACGTTGTGTCTTTGTTCTCATTGGTTTCAAAGAACATCTTTATTTCTGCCTTCATTTCGTTATGTACCCAGTAATCATTCAGGAGCAGGTTGTTCAGTTTCCATGTAGTTGTATGGTTTTGAGTGAGTTTCTTAATCCTGAGTTCTAATTTGATTGCACTGTGGTCTGAGAGACAGTTTGTTGCGATTTCTGTTCTACATTTGCTGAGGAGTACTTTACTTCCAATTATGTGGTCAATTTTAGAATAAGTATGATGTGGTGCTGAGAAGAATGTATATTCTGTTGATTTGGGGTGGAGAGTTCTGTAGATGTCTATTAGGTCTGCTTGGTACAGAGCTGAGTTCAAGTCCTGCATATCCTTGTTAATCTTCTGTCTCGTTGATCTAATATTGACAGTGGGGTGTTAAAGTCTCCCATTATTATTGTGTGGGAGTCTAGGTCTCTTTGTAGGTCTCTAAGGACTTGCTTTATGAATCTGGGTACCCCTGTATTGGGTGCATATATATTTAGGATAGTTAGCTCTTCTTGTTGAATTGATCCCTTTAACATTATGTAATGGCCTTCTTTGTCTCTTTTGATCTGTGTTGGTTTAAAGTCTGCTTTATCAGATACTAGGATTGCAACCCCTGTTTTTTTTGTTTTGTTTTGTTTTGCTTTCCATTTTCTTGGTAGATCTTCCTCCATCACTTTATTTTTAGCCTATGTGTGTCTGTCTTTGCACGTGAGATGGGTCTCCTGAATATGGCACATGGATGGGTCTTGACTCTATCCAATTTGCCAGTCTGTTTCTTTTAACTGGGGCATTTAATCCATTTGCATTTAAGGTTAGTATTGTTATGTGTGAATTTGATCCTGTCATTATGATGTTCGCTGGTTATTTTGCCCGTTAATTGATGCGTTTTTTTCATAGCATCGATGGTCTTCACAATTTGGCATGTTTTTGCAGTGGCTGGTACTGGTTGTTTCTTTCCCTGTTTAGTGCTTCCTTCAGGAGCTGTTGTAAGTCGGGCCTGGTGGTGACAAAATCTCTCAGCATTTGTCTGTCTGTAAAGGATTTTATTTCTCCTTCACTTATGAAGCTTAGTTTGGCTGGATATGAAATTCTGTGTTGAAAATTCTTTTCTCTAAGAATGTTGAATATTGGCCCCCACTCTCTTCTGGCTTGTAGTGTTTCTGCCAGGAGATCCACTGTTAGCCTGATGGGCTTCCCTTTGTGGGTAACCCGACCTTTCTCTCTGGCTGCCCTTAACACTTTTTCCTTCATTTCAACCTTGGTGAATCTGACAATTATTGTCTTGGAGTTGCTCTTCTCATGGAGTATCTTTGTGGTGTTCTCTGTATTTCCTGAATTTGAATGTTGGCCTGCCTTGCTAGGTTGGGGAAGTTCTCCTGGATAATTTCCTGAAGAGTGTTTTCTAACCTGGTTCCATTCTCCCCATCACTTTCAGGTACAACAATTAAACATAGATTTGGTCTTTTCACATAGACCTATATTTGTTGGAGGCTTTGTTCATTTCATTGTATTCTTTTTTCTCTAACCTTGTCTTCTCGCTTTATTTCATTAATTTGATCTTCAGTCACTGATATACTTTCTTCCACTTGATCCATATGGCTATTGAAGCTTGTGCATGCATCACGAAGTTCTCGTGCCATGGTTTTCAGCTCTATCAAGTCATTTAAGGTCTTTTCTACACTGTTCTAGTTAGCCATTCATCTAATCCTTTTTCAAGGGTTTTAGCTTTCTTGCGATGGATTCAAACATCCTCCTTTAGCTTGGAGAAGTTTCTTATTACCGACCTTCTGAAGCCTACTTCTGTCAACTCATCAAAGTCATTCTCCGTCCAGCTTTGTTCTGTTGCTGGCAAGGAACTGCGATCCTTTGGAAGAGAAGAGGTGCTCTGATTTTTTTTTTTTTAGAATTTTCAGCTTTTCTGCTTTGGTTTCTCTCCATCATTGTGGTTTTATCTACCTTTGGTCTTTGATGTTGGTGACCTACAGATGGGGTTTTGGTGTGGATGTCCTGTTTGTTGAGGTTGATGCTGTTCCTTTCTGTTTGTTAGTTTTCCTGCTAACAGGTCCCTCAGCTGCAGGTCTGTTGGAGTTGACTGGAGGTCTACTCCAGACCCTGTTTGCCTGGGTATCACCAGTGGAGGCTGCAGAACAGCAAATATTGCTGCCTGATCCTTCCTCTGGAAGCTTTGTCCCAGAGGGGCAGCCACCTATATGAGGTGTCTGTCGGCTCCTACTGGGAGGTGTCTTCCAGTTAGGCTACATGGGGGTCAGGGACTTGAGGAAGCAGTCTCTTCCTTCTCAGAGCTCAAATTCCATGCTGGGAGAACCACTCCTCTCTTCAGAGCTGTCAGACAGGGACGTTTAAGTCTGCAGAAGTTGTCTGCTGCCTTTTGTTCAGCTATGCCCTGCCTACAGAGGTAGAGTGTAGAGGCAGCGGGCCTTGTTGAGTTGTGGTGGGCTCTGCCCAGCTTGAGCTTCCTGGCCGCTTTGTTTACCTACTCAAGCCTCAGCAATGGTGGACGTCCCACCCCCTGCCCAGCTGCAGCCTCGCAGGTCAATCTCAGACTGCTGTGCTAGCAGTGAACAAAGCTCCATGGGTGTGGGACCCACTGAGCCACGCACAGGAGAGGATCTCCTAGTCTGCCAGTTGTTAAGACCTTGGAAAAATTGCCGTGTTTGGGTGGGAGGTCCCGTTTTTCCAGGTAGTTTGTCATGGCTTCCCTTGGCTAGGAAAGGGAAATCCCCTGACCCCTTGCACTTCCCGGGCGAGGCAATGCCCGCCCTGCTTTGGCTTGCCCTCCATGGGCTTCGCCCACTGTCCAACCAGTCCCAGTGAGATGAACTGGGTACCTCAGTTGGAAATGTAGAAATCACCCGTCTTTTGTGTCGATCACTCTGGGAGCTGCAGACCAGAGCTGTTCCTATTTAGCCATCTTGGAATGCCCCTCATTATTTTTTCTTTTAAACAGCAAGGAACAGAAATTTCCTCAACTTCATAAAAGGCATTTATAAGAATCTTATTCTAGCATATTTAAACAGTAAAGGACAGAATGCCTTCTCCTTATGTTTGGAATAAGGCAACAATATCTGCTTTCCTCCATTCCTACTTAACATTGAACTAGAAATCCTAGTTAATGCAATAACGTAAGAAATGGAAATCAAAGGCACACACCTCGGAAAGAAAGAAGTGAAGTAGTAGTCATCATTCATAGGTGACATGATGGTGTTGATTAAAAAGAATCCTAGAGAATCTACAAAAGAGTTTTTAAAACTCAGTAGAGGTTAACAGGAGTGTGGAATACAAAGTCCCTATACAAAAATGAATTAAAAGCTGAATTTTAAAAAACAGTATGATAGTCTGAAAAATGTTACACTTAGATTTAAATTTAACAAAATATGTATAAGAGCTGTATATTGAAAAACTATAAAACATTGCTGAGAAATGTTAGAGAAGATCTAAATAAATGGAGATAGATATCATGTTCACAGATCAGAGGACTCAATTTTGCCTTCCCCAAATTAACCTATATATTCAAGACAATCCCAATCAAAATCCAAGCAGGTTTTTTTTTTAAATAGACTCATTCTAAAAACAAAAAAAAAAAATTAATTGAAGAGACAGGGTATTGATTGCTCTGTTACCCAGACTAAAATGCTGTAGCACAATCATAGCTCACTGCAGCCTTGAACTCCTGGGCTCAAGCAATCCTCCCCTGTCAGCTTCCTGAGTAGTTGGGGTTATAGGTATGAACTATAATGCTTGCCTCATCCTAAAATTTATGTGGAAATACAAAGGATCCAGAATAAAGACGACAATTGGGGGGGAAAAAAGGAATAAAGTTGGAAGATTCACATGACCTAATATAAGACTTTTATTTTTTTGGGAGACGGAGTCTTACTCTGTCTCTCAGGTTGGGTGCAGCAGCGTTAGCTCACTGCAACCTCTGCCTCCTGGAATCAAACAATTCTCCTGCCTCAGCCTCCCAAGTAGCTGAGATTACAGGTGCCCGCCACCACACCCAGCTAATTTTTGTATTTTTAGTAGAGATGGGGGTTTCACCATGTTGGCCAGACTAGTCTTGAACTCCTGACCTCAAGTGGTCCACCCACCTCGGCCTCCCAAAGTGCTGGGATTACAGGCATGAGCCATTGCGCCCAGCCTAAAGACTTTTTATAAAGCAATGATAAACGAAGATAGTGTTATTATTCTAAGAATAGACATATAGATCAATGGAACAGAATAGAAAGTCCAGAAAGAGACAAACACATACACATTCAATTGATTGTCCGCAAAGGAGTCAACACAGTTCAGTAGAAAATGGATACCTTTCAACAAGTGTAACTGGAACAAATTTGTTATCTATCACCTATGTATCAAGCCATAACCTTTACTTCATGCTATATACAAAAAATAAGTTGAAATGAATTATATACCTGAATGTGAAAGTTACAAGTATAAACATTTAGGAAAAAAATACTTTTGACTTTGGGGTAGGCAATAGTTTCTTAGGACATAAAAAGCATTAACCTCGGCCAGGTGTGGTGGCTCATGCCTGTAATCCTAGCACTTTGGGAGGCTGAGGCAGGAGTATCACTTGAGGTCAGGAGTTCAAGACCAGCATGGGCAATATAGTGAGACCGTGTTCTATTAAACAAGCAAACCAGAAAACAAACAAAAAAAATCATTTACCGTAAGAGAAAAAAATACATTGGAGGTTACCAATATTTGAAAGTTCTTTTTGAAAGTCACTTAAGAAAATGAAATGGCAAGATGCAGACTAGAAGAAAATTTTGTGTGTGTGTGTGTGTGTGTGTGTCTGAAAAAGGACTTGTATCCAGATTGAGGCAGTTCAATTTAAAAAGGGCAAAGATTTTAATAGACGCTTTCACTAAAGAAGATACATGAATAACTACAAACCATATGAAAAGATGCTTAAGATCATTGGTCATCAAGGAAATGCAAATTGAAATCACAGTAAGATACTACTACACACTCACTATACTGGCTAAAATTAAAAAGAGTGACAATGGAGGATGTGCAACCACTGGAACTCATATACTCTTGGTGGAAATGCAAAATGGCACATCCACTTTAGCAAGCAGTTTTGCAGTTTCTTATGAAGTTAAATATGCAGTTGACCCTTGAACAACATGGGTTTGAACTGGATTTTTTTTCAGTGAAACACAGATGGAAAATACATATTTGCAGGATGCAAAACCCACATATATGGAGGTCTGACTTTTCAAATATGCATGTTCCACAGAGCTGACTGAGAAACTTGAGAATGCATGGATTTTGGTATATATGGGAGGTCCTGGAGGAATCCACTGTGTATACCAAGGAATGACTGTGTACTTCTCATATAACCCATGAATTCCATTCCTAGGTATTTTCCCCAAGAGAATTGAAAATGGGTACATATAAAGACTCGTAATATGAGTGTTCACAACAGCATTATTCATAACAGCCCTGAACTAGAAACAACCCAAATTTCTATCCACAGTGAAATGAGTAAACAAGCTATGGTATTGCCATTTAGAGTAATACTCAGTAATAAACTAGTTATATATCCAATGATATATATGAATCTCCAAAAATGCTGTGTGAAAGGAGCCAGGCATGAAAGAGTAAATACTCTATAGTTACATTGATGACACTGTAGGAAAGAAATTTATAGTGATTAGAAAGTAGATCACTGTTTGCCACGGGCAACAGTGGGGTGGGAGTAGGCTGGGAATTGACATGAAAGGTGCACAAGAGACATTTTGGGGTGATCAAAATGTTCTGTATCCTGGTGGTTCCTCAGGTGCATACATTTAACAAAACTCATTTTATAGTATATTTAAAATGCATGCATTTTATTCTATGTAAATTATTCATTAAAGTCTACTTTTTAAAAATTAGCAAACAACCAGGCAATGTAAACCATGCATCAAAAATATTGTGACCAAGTATCATGTATCCCAAGAATGTAAAGATGGTTCCACATTTTAAAAATCTGTTAATAAGGATGGGCGCGGTGGCTCACACCTATAATCCCAGCACTTTGGGAGGCTGAGGCAGGAGGATCACTTGAGGTCAGGAGTTAGAGACTAGCCTGGCCAACATGGCGAAACCCCATCTCTACTAAAAATACAAAAACTTGCTGGGCGTGGTGGTGCATACCTGTAATCTCAGCTACTTGGGAGGCTGAGACAGGAGAATCACTGGAACCCAGGAGGCAGAGGTTGCAGTGAGCCGAGATAGTGCCACTGCACTCCAGCCTGGGGGACAAGAATGAAACTCAGTCTCAAAAAAATCTGTTAATAAAATCCACAATATTAACAGATATATTGTTGGGGAAAAGTACTTGACACCCACTTACGATTTTAAAAATAAGACAAAATACTCTTTGAAAACTAGAAGAAGGGAACCTCCTTAACTTGATTAGCAGGATCTAACGAATATCACACTTGATTGTGAAACTAATTTTGAAACACTTCAGATAATGCCAGAAATAAACTCAGAGTGCTTGGTAGCACTTCTTCCACTCAAAATGGTTCTAGATGTGTTGATAATGTAAGAAAAAGAAAAGAAGTAGGAGATAATTTAGAAAACCTCACTCTGCCTATTCCAATTCTTACTTTCATATACCAAAGAGGCTGAAAGTTAAAATATTTGCAAGACTTCCATATCTGCAAGAATCTGCCTAGGCTTCGTCAAGCAAATATACGCCAGAACAATATATGGCAGCAATTGCACAAGGAGACCGGATCTTTTGTGGCAAGCCTCATGA
Organism: Papio anubis; assembly: GCF_008728515.1. Taxonomy (NCBI): domain Eukaryota; kingdom Metazoa; phylum Chordata; class Mammalia; order Primates; family Cercopithecidae; genus Papio; species Papio anubis. Next base: position 69,536,632 of record NC_044986.1, on the reverse strand, counting down.
TGGTGGCATCTGGTTCTTTCAGAGCTTCTGTGACACAGTTTCTGGCATATATATATATATATATAGAGAGAGAGAGAGAGAGAGCGAGCGAGCGAGAGAGAGACAGAGAGAGAGAGAGACAGAGAGAGAGAGAGACAGAGAGAGAGAGAGACAGGGTCTTGTTCTGTTGCCCAAGCTGGAGTGCAGTGGCACAATCATAGCTCACTGCATCCTTGAACTCCTGGGCTCAAGTGATCCTCCCACCTCAGCCTTCTGAGTAGCTAGAACTACAGACGCACAACACTGTCTGGTTAGTGTCTTAAGTACTGAGTGGCAGCAGTGGTAGGTTGGAAATTTTATTTGCCATCTAGCATCCAAGTTCAACACTCGCATAGATTTTGTGACCAAATTGATAATTTTTAACAAACTACCTTTTGCTTAAATTGTTGTGTTCTAAGCAGCAAGAGTCTTACTACTTACTATTCTTGGAAATAAAAAGTAAAACACACCTAGCCCAGGCCAGGCACAGAGTGAGCACTCAGTAAGTGGTGGTCACTGTTAATTACAGTTAAGCTAAATAAATTTCATAGAAGAATAAGTGAAACTGAGCCATAAAGGATGTATCAGATTTAACCAGTTAGAGGAAGGCGTTTCAGGAGAGGAGTATGGTAATTAAAGACTGTGTAGAAAAGACAGTATGCTATGCTTCTTTAGTCTGGAGGTGAATTTAACTTACATGAAGCAAAGATAAGGTGATACCTATGAACTTGAATCTTTAAAAAGCCTCAAGTGGTCAGGTTATCTATTATAAACTTGTGGTTTTTAAAAAAGTATTTTAGTATTTAAGGATTATATATTCTACTTCCACTTAGGTTTTTTTTTTTTTTTTTTTTTTTGGTAGTGTCTGGCTCCGTTGCCCAGGCTGGACAGTGACACAATCTCAGCTCACTGCAACCTCTGCCTCCTGGGTTCAAACAATTTTCGTGTCTGAGCCTCCCAAGTAGCTGGGATTGCAGGCATACACCACCACATCTGGCTAATTTTGTATTTTTAGTAGAGGCAGGGTTCTACCATGTTGGCCAGGCTGGTCTTGAACTCCTGACCTCAAGTGATCCACCCACCTCAGCCTTCCAAAGTGCTAGGATTACAAAGTGTGCTATCACACCCGGTCCCACTTAAGATTTCAGTTGAAGAGCGGCTCTGCTGCTTCTGGAATAGAGAGTATGTGGGGCTGTGAATTGGGATAGCTGAGTTTTAGTCCCAGCCAGGGTCAGCTTCATGGGTGCCATCCCCCCCAGAAAAGCCCCGTGGTTGGTTTAATGCTCTGCTGTTACTGTCTTGAAGTTCTTAAAATTTTTATCTTTGAACTCGTGTTCTGTACATGAAATCTAATGGGAGAATAGAGCATGTAGGTGAGCAGTGGAGACACAATCGGATCTGTGGGCACAGGAGGAAGCTCAGGTACCCCTGGTATGTCTACTATACATGCCTCAGGGCTGTTCAGGTCTCTGCAGGAACTTGAGGCAGCTGGGATAAGCCTCAATAAGATCGTCTTGCCAATTTCTCAGCAGAAATCTTAGAGGCCAGAAGCAGTGGGATGATTGATTGACTGATTTTTATTTATTTACTTATTTGAGACAAAGTGTTGCTCTGTTCCTCAGGCCTGGAGTGCAGCAGTGCAATCTCGGCTCACTGCAACCTCTGCCTCCCAGGTTCAGGCAATTCTCCTGCCTTAGCCTCCTTGGTAGCCGGGATTACAGGTGAATACCACCATGCCTGGCCAATTTTTTTTATTTTTAGTAGAGACAGGGTTTCACCATGTTGGCCAGGTTGTTCTCAAACTCCTGACCTCAAGTGATCTGCCTGCCTCGGCCTCCCAAAGTGTTAGGATTATAGGTGTAAGCCACCACACCCAGCCTAGGATGATACATTTAAAGTGCTGAAAGAAAGAGGAAAAAAAAAAAAATCAACTGATGGCATCTTTGATTTTCTTGTTAAAAAAAAAAAAAAAAAAATATATATATATATATATATATATATATATATAAATTTTAAAATTTATAAATTTAAAAACATCAACTGAGAATTATCCAGCAAAGCTGTTCTTCAAAATTGAGAGATTAAGACATTCCCAGATCAATAAAAATGGAGGGAGTACATTGCCACTACACCTGCCCTACAAGAAATGCTAAAGGGAATTCTTCAGGTTGAAATGAATAAATGCTAGACAACAACTCAAAGCCACATGAAGACAGAAGGATTTTTATTAAAGGTAAATGCATGGGCAAATACAAAAGATTACTATAAAAGATTATTATAATTTTGTTTTGGAACTCTACCTTTTATTTTCTAAGGGATTTAAAAGATAAACACCTGAAAAGTAATTACAAATCTATGTTATTGGGCATACAGTGCATAAAGATATAATTTGTGACATTCATAAATGGATGGGTAGAGCTAAATAGGAATAGGGTTTTTTGTATATGATTAACTTGGTATCAATTTAAGTTATACTGTTGTAACTTTAATGTGTTGTATGTAATCCCCGTGGTAACCACAAAGAAATATCTATAGAATATACACAAATTAAATGAGAACGGAATAGAAATGTGTCACTACAAAAAAAAAAAAAAAAACACAAAAGCAGGCAGTATGGAGGAAATAACAAAAATGTTATCAAACATATACAGAACAAATAGTGAAATGGCAAGAGTAAATCCTTATCAATAATTACTTTAAATGTAAATAAACTCTCCAACTAAAAGGCAGAGATTAGCAAATATGGATTAAAAAAAAACATGATCCAAGTGCATGTTATCTGTAAGAGACTCCCTGTAGATTTAAAGATAAAGAGGCTGAAAATGAAAGGATAGAAAAATATATTCCATGCAAACAGCAAGTAACCAAAAGTGATTTGAGGTGACTGTCCTAATTTTAGACAAAGTAGACTTCAAGTGAAAAAAAAAACTGTTACAAGAGACAAAGGACAGTATATATTGATAAAAGGGTCAATTCATCAAAAAGATATAACAAGTATAAACATATATGCACCTAACACCAGAATGCAAAAAAAAGTAAATATTGACAGGGAGAAGTATACAGTTCTACAGTAAGAGGTATAGAATTCAGTATCCCTCTTTTAATAATGGATAGGACAACCAGACAGAAAGTTACTAAGGAAATAGAGGACTCGAACAATACTATAAAACAACGGACCTAAATACACATACAGAACGCTCCACCTAACAGAATACACATTTTCCTCAAGTGTACACAGAACATTCTCCAGAATAGACCACATTTTAGGCTACAAAACAAGATTTGAGAGCTGAGATTTGACTGGAGTGTTGACAGGAGAGCACTAGAGTGCAGCAGGGGAGGGGAGATGCAGCTGTGGTGATTGGAAGTTCAGGAGGACAGCGTGGAGGCACCCGGCCACTGCAACCTTGTCCCCTACTCCACATGACAACCATTCCCCAGATAGGATCTGCTCAGAGTCACTAGGGACTTGGTGTTGTGGGGAGAAGGTAAGCAGAAGATCTCCACCAGCCCCCTTTGCCACCAGAAACACCAACAGTCCTTACAACAGGAGAATCCCATAGGCCTCACAGCCCTGAGCCCAGTTTGGAGAACTGCCAGGAATTCATGCAGCTGCATTGCCCCAGATTAGGGACACAATGTGTGCACTCCCCACCCCAACCCTCTGTGAACCAAGCTGCTGCAGCATGGCACCATCTTGAGATGAGAGTCACCTCTGGTGTGCTTCCTGCCCTGGGGGCACCAGTAGCCACTGCACCTCTCCAGCACTGTGACGCCCTCTTCATTCCACCAAGCCCACAATGGTAGCTGAATGCCACAACCCCAGCTGTGTGGAGCCTGGGCCCAGGATTGGCTGTGACTCTGACCCTGCATAGCAGGGAAACCAACCCCTGCCAATGCACTTCCAGTTGGAGGATCAGCCTGGCAGTCTCATGCAGGGCAAACCTTCGCTTGACCTGGCCAAACTGTGGCATGCTCTCTCCCAAGCAGAAGAGGCCCCTGAGCAGCTGATACACCCCTAGGCCAGCAGAGGAGCTATGCATATATACGCACACTCAGGACCTGAGAAACAGCCCTGCAGAGCCCCCATCCCCACAGACACACCCCTAGCCTGCCCAAAGGCCTTATTCTCACAATCAAGGCCTGAGAAACAGTCCTATGGGGTGTCCCTAGAAGGCATTCCCCCAGGCTGACCAAACAGCTGTATGTGTGCCTGTGATCAAGGCCTTTGAAGTAACCCCATGGACTGTCCCTAGCAAACACATCTGCAGACCAACTGAGCTGCCATGCAGCTGTGTCTGTGGCCTAAGAAAAAGCCCTACAGGCCATCCTAGTTAGGCACATCCCTGAGCCAGCCTAGCAGCCTTGCACCAGTATTCCAGATTTGAGAAGCAGCCTCACAGGACACCTTCATGGACTCACCCCTAAGCCAGCCAAGTAGCTCTGTGCCCGCATCCCAGGCCTACAAAACAGCCCTGCGGACCATACCCTGCAAAAATGCCCCCAGGCTAGCTGAGCAGCTGTGCAGCTGTATCATGAGACTTAGAAACAGTCCTGTACCTGCTCCTGACAAATACGCCCCCAGGCCAGCCAAGCAGCCACGCACTCAAGTCCTAGACAAGAAAACAGTAACATGGGCCACCCTCAACAGACACCACCAGATCAGCCAAGCAGCCTTGTGCCTACATCCCAGGCCTGAGAAGCAGCCTTGTAGGCCACCCTTGTAAGACATATTCCCAGGGCAGCCAAGCAGCACCAAAGTCCTGGATTGGAGAAACAGCCCTGTGGGCCACCCCCAGCAAACATGCAACCAGGCCAGTCAAATAGTCATATGCCCACCCCTGAGAAGCAGCCTTATGGGCCACCCCTGACAGACATATCCCTAGACTGGCCAATCAGCCAAGGGCTCATGTCCTGGACCTGAGAAATAGTCCTGTGGGCCAGCCCAGCAGACCTGCACCCAGGTTAGCTGAGCAGCCCTGTGATCATGTCCCAAGCCTACAAAACAACCCTGTGGATCACTCTGGGCAAACACACCCCAGGCCAACCAAGCTGCCATGCTATGTCCCAGGCCTGAGAAACAGACCCCAGGCCAGCCAACCAACTTTGTGCCTGTGTTTCTGGCCAGTGTAACAGCCCCATACCCCCAACCCCAATGAGTCAGACTCCAAGTTGGCTGACCCACTGTGTGCATGCACATGCCTCCAACCTGAGAAACAGCCTGGCAAGCCCACACTTGGCAAAGCTGCACCACAATCACCACAAACTCTCTCAGCCTAGGCCACTAAGAAACACACAAGCATCATTAATATGGATTACAGCTGAAGCAACTACATGGAGAATATACTACTACTGCATCCACCTAGAAATCAATGCGCCCCACCAAACCAACAGCCCAAGATTCATTCATACAAATAAATCTTTCCCTACAACACCAACTCCATAAAAATGGAAGAGGCAACTTCTGTATCAGAGGCGTAGAAATCAATGTAGGGATATATAAACCATGAAAAAGCAAGGAAACATGACACCTCCAAAGGAAAACAATAATTCTCCAGCAACAGACTCCAATCATAGGAAAATATATGAAATGCCAGAAAAGGAATTCAAAATAATAATATTAAGGAAACTCACTGAGCTACATGATAATACAGATAGACAATTCAATGAAATCAGGAAAACAATTCATGATTTGAAGGGCAAATTCACCAAAGAGACGGACAGTTATAAAAAAGAATGAAGCAGATATCCTAGATAATTTAATGAATGACATAAAAATACAATTAAGAGCATCAACAGTAGACTAGACCAACCAGTAGAAAGAACTGCTGAAGTTGAAGACAAGTCTTTTGAAATAACAAAAATAGACAAGACAAGAAAAGAAAAAAAAAATGAAGAAAGCTCACAGGATTTGTGGGACACCATTAAGTAAACAAATATTTGTATTACGGGCATTCTAGAAGAGAAGGGGAAAGGTGAGGATAACATATTTAATGAAATGATAGCAGAAAACTTTTTCCAAGTCTTGGGAGAGAGATGGACATCCAGGTCCAGGCATCTCAAAAAATAATATATTTCACCCCAAACAGATAATCTCTGAGGCACACTCTAGTCAAATATCAAAAGTCAAAGCCAAAGAAAGAATTCTAAAAGCAGCAAGAGAAAAGCAGCAGATCATGTACAAGAGAGTCCCCATTAGGCTCAAAGTGGATTTCTCAACAGAAATCTTATAGGCAAGGAGAGAATGGGAGGATATATTCAAAGGACTGAAAGGAAACAAACAAACAAAAAAACCCTGTTGGCCAAGAATATTATACCCAGCAAGACTATCTTTCAAAAATGAGGGAGGAATACAGTCATTCACAGACAAGCAAAAACAAAGTGAATTAATCACTAGACCAACTTACAAGAAGTGCTCAAAATAGTCCTACATCTGGAAATGAAAATATGATAATCGCCATAATGAAAACATGAAAAATATAAGACTCACTGGTAGTGCTGATATACCAAGAAAAAAGGAGAAGGAATCAAACTTTATCACTACAGAAAACCACTCAATCACTAAAATAACAGAGGAAGTAAGGACCAAAGGATATATGAAACAAAAGAAGACAATCAATAAAATTATAGGAATAAGTCCTCACCCGTCAATAGTAACCTTGAATATAAATTGATTAAATTCCCCCATTTAAAAGATATAGACTGGCTGAATGGATTAAAAAAAAACAAGACTTAACTCTATGCTGCCTACAAGAAATTAATCTCACCTTTAAAGACACACATAGATTGAATGGGAAGGAATGGAAAAAGATATTCCATGCAATTAGAAACAAAAATCAAGCAGGAATAGCTATACTTAGACAAAACAACTTCAAGTCAAAATCTGTTAAAAGAAAAAGACAGGCCGGGCGCGGTGGCTCAAGCCTGTAATCCCAGCACTTTGGGAGGCCGAGACGGGCGGATCACGAGGTCAGGAGATCGAGACCATCCTGGCTAACACAGTGAAACCCCGTCTCTACTAAAAAATACAAAAAAAATAGCCAGGCGAGGTGGCAGGCGCCTGTAGTCCCAGCTATAGGGAGGCTGAGGCAGGAGAATGGCGTAAACCTGGGAGGCGGAGCTTGCAGTGAGCTGAGATCCGGCCACTGCACTCCAGCCTGGGTGACAGTGCGAGACTCCCTCTCAAAAAAAAAAAAAAAAAAAGAAAAAGACAGAGAGAGAAGGACATTATATAGTACTAAAGGGATCAATATAGCAAGAGAATATTGTAAATAAATATGCACCCAACACCAAAGAAGAGATAGACCCCAAAACAATAATAATTGGGGACTTCAACACCACATGTTCAGCATTAGATGAATCATCTAGACAGAAAATCAACAAAGAAACATCAGATTTAAACTGTACCATAAACCAAATAGACCTAACAGACAGTTATAGAACATTTCACCCAACAGCAGAATATACATTCTTCTTATCAGGACGTGGATTGGATTTTCCAAGACTGACCATATGTTAGGACACAAAATAGTTCTCAAAAATTTTTTTTAAATCAAAATATATCAAGTATCTTATCTGATCACAATTGAATAAAACTAGACATAACAAGAGGTACACTTGAAACTATATAAATGCACAAAAATTAAACAACATGCCTCTGAATGACCAAGGGGTAAAGGAAGAAATTAAGAATGAAAATTTAAAATTCTTTGAAACAAATGAAAATAGAAACACACCAAAATCTATGGGATACAACAAAAGCAGTATTAAGAGGCAAGTTTATAGAGATAAATGCCTACATCAAAAAGTAAAAAGGTTGCCAATAAACAACTTAGCAATAAACCTCAAGGAACTAGAAAAGTAAGAACAAACCAAGCCCAATATCAATAGAAGAAAAAAAAATCAGACCAGAAATAAACAAAATTGAGACTAAAAATACAAAAGATCAGTTAAACAAGAAGGTTTGTTTTTTTTTTTTTTTTTGAAAAACTAAAATAAAAAAACAATTAACTAGACTAAAAAAAAAAAAAAAAAAAAAAAAAAGAGGGAGAGTAGAAACAGGACTAGCATGGTGGCTCATACCTGTAATCCTAGCACTTTGGGAGGCCAAGGCAGGTAGATCACCTGAGGTCAGGAGTTTGAGACCAGCCTGGCCAACATGGTGAAACCCTGTCTCTACTAAAAATATAAAAATCAGTCAGGCATGGTGGCACGAGCCTATGATCCCAGCTACTCAGGAGGCCGAGGCAGGAGAACTGCTTGAACCTGGGAGGCGGAGGTTGCAGTGAGCTGAGACTATGCCACTGCACTCCAGCCTGGGAAATGGAGTGAGACTCTATATCAAAAAAAAAAAAAAAAAAAAAAGGAAAAAGAAAAAGAAAAGAAAAGAAACAAAAAAGGAGTTGTCACAACACAACAGATACCACAGAAATATAAAGGATCATTAGAGACTAATATGAACAACTATTCTAATACATTTAAAAACCTAGAGAAAATGGGTACATTCCTGGACAGATACAACCTATCAAGATTGAACCAAGAAGAAATATAAAATCTGCACAAACCAGTAACAAGTAATGAGATTGAATCAATAATAAAAAGTCTCCAAGCAAAGGAAAACACAGGAACAGAATGCCTCACTGCTAAATTCTACTGAAGTTTTAAAGAATTAAAACCTATTTTGTCAAACTATTTTAAAAAATTGAAACAGAGGGAATTCTTCCTGACTCCTTCTATGAGGTCAGGATAACCCTGATAACAAAACCAGAAAGAACACAACAAAAAAGAATACTACAGGCCAATATCCCTAGTGAACAGACACAAAAATCCTCCACAAAATACTAGCAAGCAAATTCAACAGTACATCAAAAGATAACACACCATGATCAAGTAGGATTTATCCTAGGAATGCAAGGATGGTTCAACATACACAAATCAATAAACATCATACATCAAGAGAATGAAAGACAAAAGCTGTATAATCATCTCAATAGATGCAGAAAAAGCATCTGATAGACATCCCTTCACAATAAAACCCCCTTTTTTTTTGAGACAGTGTCTCACTTTGTCACCCAGGCTGGAGTGCAGTGACATGATCTTGGCTTACTGAAGCTTTGACCTCCCAGGTTCAAGCGATCCTCCTGCCTCAGTCCCCCAAGTAGCTGGGACTATGGGCACATGCCACCACACCTGGCTAATTTTTTTTTTTTAAATTTTTTAAAATTTTTTGTAGAGACAGGGTTTTGCCACGTTTTCCAGGCTGGTCTCAAACTCCTAGGCTCAAGGGATCTGCCTGCTTCAGCCTCCCAAAGTGCTAGGATTATAGCTGTGAGCTACCGTGCCTGGCCCACAATAAAAACTCTTAAGAAATTAGATATACAAGGATATAATCTCAACATAATAAAGGCCATGTGTGACAAACCCATGGCTAACATCTTACTGAATGGAGAAAAGCTAAAAGCTTTTTCTCTAAAAACTTGAACAAGACAGTGGATTTTTGAGACAGGGTCTTATTCTGTCACCCAGGCTAGAGTGCAGTGGCATGATTATAGTTCATTGCAGCCTTGAACTTTTAGGCTCAAGTGATCCTCCCACCTCAGCCTCCTGAGTAGCTGGGACTACAGGCACATGTCACTACACCCAGCAATTTATTTTTTGTATTATTATTATTATTATTTTTTGTAGAGATAGGGTCACACCATGTTGCCCATGCTGATCTTGAACTCCTGGGCTCAAATGACCCACCCACATCAGCCTCCCAAAGTGCTGGGATTACCGGTGTGAGCTACCATGCCTGGTCCACTCTCACCACTTTTATTCAACATAGTACTAGAAGTCCTAGCTAGAACAATTAGACAAGAGAAGGAAATAAAGGACATCCAGATTTGAAAGGAGGAAGTCAAATTGTCTTTTGCAGAGGACATGATCTTATATACAGAAAAACCTAAAGACTACTAAAAAACTCTTGGAACTCGGAAAAAATTTAGTAAATTTGCAGGTTACAAAATCAATATACAAAAATCAGTAGTGTTTCTATACACCAACAACAAACTAGCTGAAAAAGATATCAAGAAGGCAATCTCATTTGCAATAGCTACAAAAAATAAACACCTAGGAATACATTTAACCAGGGAAATAAAAGATCTCTCTCTACAAGGAAAACTGAAAAACACTGATGAAAGAAATTGAAGAGGATACAAATAGAAAGACATCTCATGCTTATAGATTGCAGAATATTGTTAAAATGACAATACCATTCAAAGAAATCTACAGATTCAATGCAATCCATATCAAAATACCAATTGCATCCTCACAGAAATAGAAAAAATAATCTTAAACAGTGTTTGGAACTCCAACAGATCCCAAATAGCCAATGCAATGCTGAGCAAAAAGAAGAAAGCTGGAGAAATCACATTACCTGATATCAAAATATACTACAAAGCTGTAGTAACCCAAACAGCATGGTACCCAAAGAGACAAACAGATCAACAGAACAGAATAGGGAATCCCAGAAATTAATCCATATTACAGCTAACTGATTTTTGATAAAGGTGCCAAGAATACTCATGGGTGAAGGACAGTCTCTTTAATAAATGGTGCTGGGAAAACTGGATATCCACATGCAGAAGAATGGAACTGGAACCCCACCTATCACTCTATAGGCAAATCTGTTTAATAATAAAAATGGATCAAAGACATAAACGTAAGACCCAAAACTATCAAACTGCTAGAAGAAAACAGGGGAAACATTTCAGGACATTCATCTAGGAAAACATAAATAAAACCTCAAATGCACAGGCAACAAGAGCAAAAATAAACAAATTGGATTATATCAAACTACAAGGCTTCTGCACAGAAAACCACAAAACAAAACAATCAACAGAGTGAAAAGACAACCTACAGGATGAGATAAAATGTTTTCAAACTACTCATCTGATAGGAGATTAATATCCAGAATATGTGAAGGACTCAAAGAGCTCAACAGAAAAAAAACAAAAAAAAAACAAAAAAAAAACTCACTATGATTAAATAATGAGCAAATGATCCGAATAGACATTTTTCCAAAGAAGACACACAAATGGCTACAAATGTATGAAAAAATACTCAGCATCACTAATCATCAGATAAATGCAAATCAAAACCACAATGAGGTATCATTTTTCCCCAGTTAGAATGTCTACTATCTAAAAGACTGAAAAATAGCAAATACTGTCAAGGATGTAGAGAAAATGGAACTCTTATACATTGTTGGTGGGAATGTAAACTAGTTTTGGAGAATAGTATGGAGATTCCTCAAAAAACTACAAATAGAACTACCAAGTGATCCAGCAATCTCACCACTGAGCATTTATCCACAGGAAAGGAAATCAGTATATCAAAGAGACGTCTTCACTCCCATGTTTATTTCAGCACTATCCACGATAGCCAAGAGATAGAATCAACTTAGGTGTCCAACAACAGATGAATAGGTACAGAAAATGTGATATATATATGTGTATCTACTATTCAGCCATAAAAAAGAATAAAATCTTGTCATTGGTGGCAACATGTGTGGAACTGGAGGACCTTTTGCTAAGTGAAATAAGCCAGGAACAGAAACTTAAATACTTTCTATTAAGTATAATAAATGAATATGTTCACACTTTTATGTGAAAGCTAATAAATGTTTATCTCACAGAAGTAAAAAGTAGAAGACAGGATACTAGAGACTGGGAAGGGTGGGAGGAAGGGAGAGTTTTATTGAAAGATACAAAATTACAGCTAGACAGGAGGACGAAGTTCTAGTGTTCTATATCACTGTAGGATGACTCTAGTTAATAATATATAGTTTCAAATAGCTAGGAGGAGGATATTGAATGTTTTCAGCACAAAAGAAATGATAAATGTTTGATGATGGATATGCTTATTACCCTGATCTAATCACTATATATGTATCGAAACATCACTATGTAGCCCCCATGTATATGTACAATAATAATTACTATTTTTAGAGATGGAGGTCTCATTCTTTTGCCCAGGCTGGAGTGCAGTGGAACAACTATAACTCACTGTAGCCTTGAACTCCTGGGCCCCAGTGATCCTCCTGCCTCAGTCTCCCAAGTAGCTGGGACTACAGGTGCATGCTACCACATCCAGCTAATTTGTATTTGTTTATTTATTTATTTATTTTTAGATGGGGTGTGGGGTCTTGCTCTGTTGCTAGGCTGCTTTCAAACTCATGGCCTTAAGCAGTCCTCAGCCTCCTGAGTAGCTGAGACCACAAGCATGGGCCACCAAGCCTGGCCTATTATTTGTCAATTAAAAATAAAGAAAATTAAAGTATTTTAAAATACTGAAATCATACAAACTATCTTTCCAACCAAAATGGAATTAAATTTGAAATCAACAGAAGAAAAACTGGAAACTTCATAAATATATGGAAATTAAACAATGTGGTCTTAAACAACCAATGGGTCAAAGAAGCAATCACAAGAGAAATTAGGAAATACCTTGAAACAAATGAAAACATAAATACAATATATTAAAACTTATGGGATACAGTAAAAACAGTGCTGAGAGAGAGATTTATAGTTGTAAGTAAATGTATTAAAAAAGAGGGAAGATCTAAGTAAATAACCTAACTTTTATACCTTAAAGAAATAGAAAAGGCCAGGCACAGTGGCTCATGCCTGTAATCCCAGTACTTTGGGAGGCCAAGGAGGGGGAATCACCTGAGGTCAGGAGTTCAAGACCAGCCTGACCAACGTGGTGAAGCCCTGTCTCTACTAAAAATACAAAAATTAGTCAGGCGTCGTGGCACATGCCTGTAATCCCTGCTACTCGGGAGGCTGAGGGAGGAGAATTGCTTGAACCCAGCAGGCAGAGGTTGTAGTGAGCCAAGATCATACCACTACACTCCAGTCTGGGCAACAAGATTAAAACTCCGTCTCAAAAAAAAAAAAAAAATGGAGAGCAGGCTGTGTGTGGTGGCTTGTGCCTGTAATCCCAGCACTCTGGGAGCCAGAAGCAGGTGGATCACTTGAGGTCAGGAGTTTGAGACCATCCTGGTCAACATGGTGAAACCCTGTCTCTATTAAAAATCCAAAAATTAGCCAGTCATGGTGGCACACACCTGTAGTCCCAGCTACTCTGGAGGCTGAGGCAAGAAAATCACTTGAACCTGGGAGGTGGAGGTTACAGTGAGATGAGATCATGCCACTGCTCTCCAGCCTGGGTGACAGAGTGAGACCCCTTCTCAGAAACCAAAAAGAAAAGAAAAGAAAAAGAAGAGCAAACTAAACCCAAAAGTCTAAGGGGGAAGCAAATAATAAAGATTTGAACAGAAAAAAAAATAAAATAGAGAATAGTAAAACAATGGAGAAAAATCAACAAAACCAAAGATGGTTCTATTAAAAGATCAACAAAATTGACAAACCTTTAGTTAGAATGACTTAGTAAAAAAGAAGACTCAAATCTCTAAAATCAGAAATGAAAGTAGGGACATTACTACTAATTTTACAGAAATAAAAAGGGTTATAAGGGAATACTGTGAACAACTATACACAAGCAAGTTGGATAACCTACATGAAATATACAACTTCCTTAAAAATGCATGATCTGCCAAAACTGAATAATGAAGAAATAGGAACAGACTTATGAAATAGGAACAGACTAATGAAATAGGAACAGAGTATGGGATTGAATCAGTAATCAAAAATTTACCAATAAAGAAAAGCCCTGGACCAGATGGCTTCACTGGTGAATTCTACAAAACATTTAAAGAATTAACACCAAACCTTCTCAAATTTTTCAAAAAACTAAAGAGAGGAGAACACTTTCTCACTTATTCCTGAGACAGAGTCTTGCTCTGTCACCCAGGCTAGAGTACAATGGCATGACCTTGGCCCACTGCAACCTCCGCTTCCCGGGTTCAAGCGATTCTCCTGCCTCAGCCTCCCAAGTAGCTGGGATTACAGGTGCCTGCCACCACGCCTGGCTAATTTTTTTTTTTTTTTGAAATAGAGACAGGGTTTCACCATGTTGGCCAGGCTGGTCTCGAACTCCTGACCTCAGGTGATCCACCTACCTCGGCCTCCAAAAGTAACTTTCTCACTTATTCTAAGAACCCAGAAAATTCTAATCCTAAAGCCAGGCATACACTACAAGAAAACTACAGACCAACATCCCTCACAAATAAAGATACAAATATCCTCATCAAAATACTAGCAAGTCTGGGTATAGTGGCTCACATCTGTAATCTCAGGACATTGGTAGACTAAGGCAGGAGGATTGCTTAAAGTCAGGAGTTTGAGACCAGCCTGGGCAACATAGTGTAAGACCTCTTCTCTTAAAAAATAAAAAAAAATAAAAATAAAAATAAAAATAAATTAGCCAGGTGTGAGCCTGTAGTCCTAGGTACTTGGGAGGCTGAGGCAGGAAGATCACTTGAGCCCAGGAGTTTGAGGCTGCAGTGAGTTATGATCATGCCACCATACTCCAGCTTGGGCAAGAGTGATACCCTATGTCTATAAACAAACAAAAAGTACTAGTGAATTGCCAGGCTCAGTGGCACACATCTGTGTGCCTAGAAGTTAGAAGCTGTAGTATACACAATCATGCCTGTGAATAGCCACTGCACTCCAGCCTGGGCAACATAATGATATTCTGTTTTTTTATTATTTTTGTTTTGTTTTTGTATTTTTAGTTTTTGGGTTTAAAAAATTTTTTTTTGTTTTGAAACAAGGTCTTACTGTCACCCAGGCTGGAGCGCAGTGGCATGGTCATGGCTCACTGCAGCCTTGACCTCCTGGACTCAAGTGATCCTCCTGCCTCAGCCTCCTGAGTAGCTGGGAATATAGACGCATCCACTGCATCCAGCTATTTTAAAATTTTTTTATAGAGGTGGAGTCTTGCTATGTTGCCTATTTTCCAGGCTGGTCTCAAACTGCTGGTCTCAGGTGATGTTCTTGTTTTGGCCTCCTAAAGTGCTGAGATTACAGGCATGAGCCACTGTGCCCAGCCAAGACTCTTAAAAAATACTAGCATATCAAAATCAATAATAAATTTTAAAGGATTATACATCTTATCAACTGAGATTTATTCCTGAAATACAAGGATGGTTCAATGTATTAAAAAATCAATTAAGGCTGGGTGTGGTGGCTCACACCTGTAATCTCAGCACTTTGGGAGGCCAAGGTGGGTGTATTGCTTGAGGTCAGGAGTTCAAGACCAGCCTGGCCAACATGGCGAAACCCTGTCTCTACCAAAATACAAAAATTAGCTGGACATGGTGGCAGGCACCTGTAATCCCAGCCACTAGGGAGGCTGAGGCAGGAGAATTGCTTGAGTCCAGGAGGTGGAGGTTGCAGTGAGCTGAGACGGTGCCACTGCACTCAAGCCTGGGTGACAGAACAAGACTCCGTCTTGGGGAAAAAAATAATAATAATAATGTAAACCTCACATTAATAGAATGGAGGGGAAAAAACCCACACAATCATCTCACTTTATATACAAAATGCATCGGGCAAATTTCAATACACTTTCATGATAAAAACACTCAACACACTAGGAATAGACAGAAATCTTCTTAATGTGATAGAGGCCATGTGTGAAGAACCCACAGTTAACATCATACTCGATGGTGAAAGACTGAGAGCTTTTTCCCTAAGATCAGGAATAAGACGATAATACCAGCTTATATCACTTTTGTTCGCCATAGTATTGTAAGTTCTAACCACAACAATTAGGATAAAATAAAGCAACAAAAGGCATCTAAATTGGAAAAAAAGAAGTGAAAGAATCTCTGTTCACAGATGACATAATCTTATATGTAGAAAATTCTTAAGATACATGTGCATGTATGCACAGACACACACACACATACATACACACACACACACATTGTTAGAACCAAACAATGAATTCAGCAAAATTGTAGGATACAAAAGCAACACAAAATATAAGTTGCATTTTATACATTAATAATTGGCAATTGATAAGGAAATTAAGAAAATAATTCAATTTACAAAAGCATCAAAGAATAAAATACTTAGGAAGAAATTTATTCAAGGAAGTGAAAGTCTTTTTCACTTCAAGGAAGTGACAGCCTTGCTCTGTCACCCAGGCTGGAGTGCAGTGGTGCGATCTCGGCTCACTACAAGCCCCACCTCCTGGGTTCATGCCATTCTCCTGCCTCAGCCTCCCAAGTAGCTGGGACAACAGGCGCCCACCACCGTGCCTGGCTAATTTTTTGTATTTTTAGTAGAAACGGAGTTTCACTGTGTTAGCCAGGATGGTCTCGATTTCCTGACCTTGTGATCTGCCCACCTTGGCCTCCCAAAGTGCTGGGGTTACAGGCGTGAGCCACTGCACCCAGTGTGAAAGTCTTATATACTGAAAAATATAAAGCATTGTTAAAATAAATCAAAAAGGATGTAAATAAATGAAAGCATCTTGTGTTCATGGATTGGAAGACCTAATATTGTTGAGGTGACAATATTAACCAAAGTCTTCTACAGATTTGATGCAATTCCTATTAAAAATCCCAATGATTTTTTTGCAGAAATAGAAAAGTCCATCCTAAAATTCATGTGGAATCGTAAGGATCCCCAAACAGCCTAAACAGTTATGAAAAAGAACAAAGTTGGAGAACTCCTGTTTCCTGATTTCAAAACTTGATATGGTGCTGGGCGCAGTGGCTCGCACCTGCAATCTCAGCACTTTGGGAGGCCGAGGTTGGGGGATCATTTGAGGTCAGGAGTTTGAGACCAGCCTGACCAACATGGTGGAACCCCATCTCTACTAAAAATACAAAAATTAGCTGGACATGGTGGCGTGCACCTGTAGTCCCAGCAACTTGGGAGGTTGAGGCAGGAGAATTGCTTGAACCCAGGAGGCGGAGGTTGCAGTGAGCTGAGATCATGCCACTTCACTCCAGCCTGAGTGACAGAGCGAAACTCTATCTCAAACAAACAAATAAACAAAAAAACAAAAAACCAAAGAACTTGATATGGGGTGGGGGAGAGGTGTGGAGCAACATGGCAAAATAGGAGCGTATACCATTTGTCCTCTCTTCAGGAACACCAAATTTTAACAGCTAACTGCACACAAAAAGCATCATCACAAGAATCAAAATTGGGTGAGCAATTGCAGTACCTGGTTTTAACTTTATACTACTGAAGGAGGCACTGGAGAAGGTAGGAGAAGCAGTCTTGAATTGCACCCCTCCCTGCCACCCCACACCCCCGCAACAACCATTCGGCAGGGAGAAATCTGTGACCTTGGGAAAGGGAAGGTACAGTAACTGGGGGGCTCTCTCTCTGTCTCTCTCTCTCTCTTTTTTTTTTTCTGAAATAGACTCTCACTCTGTCACTCAGGCTGAAGTGCAGTAGCGCAATCTTGGCTCACTGCAACCTCAACCTCCTGGGCTCCAGCAATCCTCCTACCTCAGTCCCAAGTAACTGGAACTACAGGCACATGCCACCACACCTGCTTAACTTTTGTTATTTTTTGTAGAGATGGGATTTTGCCATGTTGCCCAGGCTGGTCTCAAACTCCTGTACTCAAGTGATCCACCCGCCTCAGCCTCCCAAATTTCTAGGATTACAAGCATGAGCCACTGTGCCAGGCCAACTGGGGGACTTTACATTGGACTCGGTGCTGTCCTGACACAGCAGAGAGCAAGCTGTGCGGGGCTCAGCCAGTGCTCATGCGCAGAGACAGCATCAGGACCAGCCCTAGCCAGAAAGGAAGTGCCCATGCCAGCAGTAAGAACCTGAGTTCTCGCCACTATGGCCAAAGTGCTCTGGGGTTCTAGGTAAACGAAAGGCAGTCTAGGACACAAGGATTGCAATTCCTAGGCAACTCTTAGAAATCAGGTAGATTTCTAAGGTTTTTGACTCAGGACTGGGCAGGACTCAGAGCCAGTAGACTAGGGTGGCATGTGACTTAGGAAGATAGCAGATGGG
The DNA here is from genome assembly GCF_008728515.1 of Papio anubis. Taxonomy (NCBI): domain Eukaryota; kingdom Metazoa; phylum Chordata; class Mammalia; order Primates; family Cercopithecidae; genus Papio; species Papio anubis. The sequence continues at coordinate 69,518,669 of NC_044986.1, read as the reverse complement.
GCAGCTAAGGGTGGGCTTGTGCCACCCTCCCCACACTCAGGCAGCCCCCCTCACAGCAGTGGAAGTGTCTCCTTCCTTCTGCTTGAGGAGAGTGAAGAGTTAAGAGGGCTTTGTACTGCATCTTGGATGCCAGCTCAGCCACAGCAGGATAGGGTACCAGTCAGTCATGAGGCCCCTGTTCCCAGCCCTAGCTCCTAGACATTTCCAGACACACCCTGGGTCAAAAGGGAACCTGCTGCCTTGAAGGGGAGGATCCAATCCTGACAGGACTCATCACCTACTTACTGAAGAGCCTTTGGGCCCTGAATAACCAACAGTGATACCCAGGGAATATGCCATGGGCCTTGGGCTCTGAGAAGGGCTGAATTCAGGTGTGACCCAGCACATTCCCGGGTATGGTGTTACAGTGAAAGATTCCTTCTGTTTGAGGAAAGCAGAGGGAAAAGTAAATAAAACTTCATCTTGTACCTTAAGTACCAGCTTGGCTACAGTGGGGTAGAGCACAAAGCAGGCTGTTGGGGTCCTTGTGTCCAAACCTAGGCTCTTGGAAAGCATTTCTGGACCTGGGCCAAAGGGGAGCCCACTGCCCTGAAGGGTGAGTTCCCGGCCTGGAAGCATTCACAAGCTGACTGAAGAGCTCTTGGGTTTCAGTGAACACTGGCAGCGGCCTGGCAGAACACCCCTTGGGCCACTGATGGTGATGCCCAGAGAGAGGCTCCTCTGCTTGCAGAAAGGGGAGGGAAGACCAGGTGGGACTTTGTCTTGTGGCTGGAGTACCAGCTTAGCTGCAACAGAACAAAACATCAGGTCGATTTTTAAGGTTTTTGACTCCAATCCCTCACTCCCAGACAGCATCTCTAGACCCACCTGGGGCCTGGGGGAGCTTGCTGCTCTGAACAGGAAGGGACACAAACCTGGCTAGCTTGGCCACCTGCTGATCGAAGAGCCCTAGGTCCTTGAGTGAACATAGGTGGTAGCAAGGTAGTGATTACAGCAGGCTTTGGGCAAGACCCAGTGCTGTGCTGGCTTCAGGTCTAAACCAGCACAGTCCCAACAGTGGTGGCCACAGGGGTGCTTGTGTCCCCCCAGCCCCATTTCCAGGCAGTCCAGCACAGTGAGAAAGGCTTTGTTTGGGAGAACAAAGTAAGAGAAAGGAAGGGGCAGGGGGCGGGGGAAACAAGTGTCTCTGCCTGGTAATCCAGAGAATTCTTCTGGATTTTATCCAAGACCACCAAGGCAGTACTTCCATAAGTCTGCAAGAACCACAGTGTTACTGAGTTTAGAGCCCAAGTCCCTTCCAACACTGGGAAAACTTTTCTAAGTAGTATGGGCACAAACAAGCTCAGACTGCAAAGACTACAAAAAATGCCTAACTCTTCAATGCCTAGACACCCATGGACATCTACAAGCATCAAGACCATCCAGGAAAACATGACCTCACCAAACAAATTATATAAGTCACCAGGGACCAATTCTGGAGAAACAGAGATATGTGGCCTTTCAGACAGAGAAATTATTAAAATGAGTCAAGCAGAAATTCTAGAGTTGTAAAATGCAATTTAAATACTAAAGAATGCATCAGAGTCTTGTTTTTGTTGTTGTTGTTGTTGTTGTTTGAGACAAATCTTGCTCTGTTGCCCAACGGAGCACCAACATGTCTGACAGCAGACTTTTCAGTAGAAACCTTACAGGCCAGGAGAGTGTGGCATGACACACTTAAAGTGCTGAAGGAAAAAACTTTTACCCTAGAATAATATATCTGGTGAAAATATCCTTCAAGCAAGAAGACCTTCCCAGACAAACAAAAGCTAAAGGCTTTCACCAACACTAGACCTATCCTACAAGAAATGCTAAAGGGAGTTTTTTAATCTGAAAGAAAAGGAGATTGATGAGCAATAAGAAATCATCTCAGCTAGGCATGATGGTTCATGCCTGTAATTCTAGCACTTTGAGAGGCACAGGAGGGCAAATCACTTAAGCCCTGGAGTTCAAGACCAGCCAGGGTGACATGGTGAAACCTTATTTCTACTAAATAAATAAATAAATAAATAAATAAATAAATAAGCAAGCAAGCAAGCCAGAGTGGTAACATGCACCTGTAGTCCCAGCTCCTTGGAAGGCTGAGGTTGGAAAATTGCTTGAGCCTGGGAGGTCGAGGCTACAGTAAGACATGATTGTGCCACTGCATTCTAGTCTGGGTGACAGAGTGAGACCCTGCATATATATATCTAAAGCATCTGAAGGTATAAACTCACTAGTAATAGCACAAAGAAAACACAGAACATTGTAACACTGTAATCATGGTGTATAAACTAGTCTTAAGTAGAAAGACTAAATGAACCAATCAAAAATAGTATCTACTACTTTAAGACAGTACAATAAGACAAAGAAAAACAACCAAAAGTTAAAAGTAGAGTAATGAAATTAAAGTGTACAGTTTTTATTTTCTTTCTGCATGTTTGTTTATGCAATCATTGTTAAATTGTCATCAGTTTAAATAGAGGATTATAGGAGAGTATTTGCAAGCCTCATGTTAACTTCAAATTGGAAAACATACAACATGGCCGGGTGTGGTGGCTCTCGCCTGTAATCCCAGCACTTTGAGAGGCCGGGGTGGGTGGATCACCTGAGGTCAGGAGTTCAAGACCAGCCTGGTCAATATGGCAAAACCCTGTCTCTACTAAAAATACAAAAATTAGCTGGGCATGGTGGGACATGCCCGTAGTCTCAGTTACTCAGGAGGCTGAGGCAGGAGAATCACTTGAACCTGGGAGGTGGCAGTTGCAGTGAGCCAAGATTGCACCACTGCACTCTAGCCTGATTGACAGAGCAAGGCTCCATCTCAAGAAAAGAAAAGAAAAGAAAAGAAAAGAAAAGAAAAGAAAAGAAAAGAAAAGAAAAGAAAAGAAGAGAAGAGAAGAGAAGAGAAGAGAAAAGAAAAGAAAAACATACAACAGATACCCAAAAAATAAAAAGAAACAAATTAAATCATGCCAGAGAAAATCACCTTTACTAAAAGGAAGATAGGAAGGAAGGAAAGAAGAAAGAGAAGACCACAAAGCAACCAGAAAACAAATAACAAAATGGCAGGAGTAAGTCCTTACTTATTAATAATAACACTGAATGTAAATGGACTAAACTCTCCAGTCAAAAATGGCTGAATGGATAAAAAAGCAGGACCCACTGATCTGTTGCCTATAAGAAACACACCTCACCTGTAAAGATACGCACAGACTGAAAATAAAGGGATGGAAAAAGATATTCCATGCCAAAGGAAACAATGAAAGAGCAGCAGTAGCTATACTTACATCAGACAAAATAGATATCTTTTTTTGAGATGGAGCCTCGCCTTGTCACCCAGGCTGGAGTGTAGTGGGGCAATCTTGGCTCACTGTAACCTCTGCCTCCCTGGTTCAAGCAGTTCTCCTGCCTCAGCCTCCCAAGTAGCTGGGATTACAGGCACATGCCACCATGCCCAGCTAATTTTTGTATTTTTAGTAGATACGGGATTTTACCATGTTAGCCAGGCTGGTCTCGAACTCCTGACCTCAAGTGATCTGCCTGCCTCAGCCTCCCAAAGTGCTGGGATTACAGGCATGAGCCACTATGCACCTCTATGCCCAAAATAGACTTCGAGACAAAAACTGTAATGAGAGACAAAGAAAGTCGTTATATAATAATAAAAGGGTCATTCAGCAAGCGGATATAACAATTGTAAATATGTATGCCCCCCACAGTGGAGCACCCAGATATATAAAGCAAATATTATTAGAGCTAAAGAGAGAGGGAGGGAGGGAGGGAGGGAGGGAGGGAGGGAGAGAGAGAGAGAGAGAGAAAGAGAGAGAGAGAGAGAGAGACTGCAATACAATAATAGCTGGAGACTTCAACATCTGACTTTCAGCACTAGATGTGATCTTCCAAACAGAAAATTAGCAAAGAAATGTTGAACTTAATCTGCACTACAGAACAAATGGACCTAGTAGATATTTACAGAACATTTCATCCAACAGTTGCAGAATGCACATTCTTTCCTTCAACACATGCATCATTCTCAAGGATATTCTGTATGTTAGGTCACAAAACAAGTCTTTAAACATCCAAAAAATTGAAATATAAGCATCATTCTGACCACAAAATGAAACTAGAAATCAATAAGAAGAATTTTTGGAAACTATACAAACACATGGAAATTAAACAATATTCTACTGAATGATCAGTGTGTCAATGAAGAGATTAAGAAGGAAATTGAAAATTTTCTTGAAACAAATAATGGAAACACAATATCCCAAAACCTACAGGATATAGCAAAAGCAGCACTGAGAGGGAATTTTATAGCTATAAGTGTCAACATCAAAAAAGAAAAATTTCAAACAAATAACCTAATGATGCGCCTTAAAGAACTAAAAAGCAAGAGCAGAGCACACCAAACCAAAAGTAGAAAAAAGGAAATAATAAAGATCAGAGCAGAAATAAGTAATTTGAAAAGAATACAAAAGATCAATGAAACGAAAAGTTCATCTTTTGAAAAGATAAATAAAACTTACAAACCTTTAGACAGATAAATAAAACTTACAAACCCTTAAACAGACTAAGAAAAAAAGAAAGAAGATCCAAATAAATAATCAGAGCTAAAAAAGACATTACGACTGATTCTGTAGAAATTCAAAGGATCATTAATGGCTACTATGAGCAACTGTATGCCAACAAATTCAAAAATCTAGAAGAAATGGATAAATTCATAGACACATATAACCTACCAAGATTGAACCATGAAGAAATCCAAAACCTGAACAGATCAATAACAAGTAACAAGATCGAAGCCGCAATAAAGTCTCCCAGCAAAGAAAAACTTGAGACCTGATGGCTTCACTGATGAATTCTACCAAACATTTAAAGAAGAATTAATACCAATTCTACGTTAACTATTCTAAAAAACACAGGAAGAAGGAATACTTCCAAATTTATTCTATAAGGCCAGTATTACCCTGATACCAAAACCAGACAAAAACATTAAAAAAAAAAAAAAACAAAACTATAGGCCAATATCTCTGATGAATATTGATACAAACATCCTCAACAAAAAACTAGCAAACCAAATTCAACAATACATTTAAAAGATCATTCATCATGACCAAGTGGGATTTATCCCAGGGATGCAAAGATGGGTCAATATATGTAAATCAATCAATGTAATACATCATATCAACAGAATGAAGGACAAAAATTGTGTGATCATTTCAATTAATGCTGAAAAAGCATCTGATAAAATTCAACATATCTTAGTGATAAAAATCCTAAAAAAAAAAAAAAAAAAAAAAAAACCAAAACTGGGGATAGAAGGAACATACCTCAACACAATAATAGCCATATATGACAGACCCACAGCTAGTATCATACTGAATGGGGAAAAACTGAAAGCCTTTCCTTTAAGATATGGAGCACGATAAGGATGCCCACTTTCATCACTGTTATTCAATATAGTACTGGAAGTCCTACCTAAAGCAATAAGACAAGAGAAAGAAATAATGGGCCTCCAAATTAGAAAGGAAGAAGTCATATTATCCTTGTTTGCAGATGATATGATCTTATATTTGGGAAGACCTAAAGACTCCACCAAAACACTATTAGAACTGACAAATTTAGTAAAGTTGTGGGATGCAAATTCAACATACAAAAATCAGTAGTATTTCTGTATGCCAACAGTGAACAATCTGAAAAAGAAATTTAAAAAGTAATCCCATTTACAATAGCCCCAAATAAAATTAAATACCTAGGAATTAACCAAAGAAGTGAGAGATCTCTACAAGAAAAACTATTAAACACTGATGAAAGAAATTGAAGAGGACACACAAAAAAATGGAAAAATATTCCATGTTCGTGGATTGGAAGAATCAATATTGTTAAAATGTCCATTACTATCCAAAGCAATCTACAGAGTTAATGCAATCCCTATCAAAATACCAACGACATTCTTCACAGAAGTAGAATAAACAATCCTAAAATTTGACCCAGAATAGCCAAAGCTATCCTGAACAAAAAGAACAAAACTGGAGGAATCACTTTACCTGACTTCAAATTATACTACAGAGCTATGCTAACCAAAACAGCATGGTACTGTCATAAAAACAGACACATAAACCAATGGAACAGAATAGAGAATCCAGAAACGAATCCACATACCTATAGTGAAATCATTTTTGACAAAGGTGCCAAAAACATTCATTGGGGAAAAGAAAGTCTCTTCAATAAATGGTGCTGGGCAAACTGGATACCCATATGCAGAAGAATGAAACTTGACTCCTGTCTCTTACCACATGCAAAACTCAAACTAAAATGGATTAAAGACTTAAATCTAAGCCTCAAACTATGAAACTACTACAAGAAAACATCAGGAAAACTCTCCAGGACATTGGTCTGGAGTGATACCCTGCAAGCACAGGCAATCAAAGCAAAAATGAGCAAATTAGATCACATCAAGGTAAAAAGCAAAAACAACAAAAAACTTCTGCGCAGCAAAGAAAACAATCAACAAAGCGAAGAACCAACCTACAGAATTGGAGAAAATATCTGCAAACTACTCCGCTGACAAGGGATTAATAACCAGAATATATAAGGAGCTCAAACAACTCCATAGGGTAGGGGGGAGGGGGGATGTGAATGATTCAATTTAAAAAATAGAAAAATTCTGAATAGCCATTTCTCAAAAGAAGATATATGAATGGCAAAGAGGTATATGAAAAGGTTATCAACATCATTGGAGAATGCAAATAAAAACTGCAAAGAGATATCTAATCCCAGCTAAAATGGCTTTTATCCAAAGACAGGCAATAGCAAATGCTGGCGAGCATACAGAGAAAAAGGAATCCTCGTACACTGTTGGTGGGAATGTAAATTAGTACAACTACTATGGAAAACACTTTGGAGGTTTCCCCAAAACAAACAAACAAAAAAAACCCTAAAAATAGAACTACCACATGATCCATTCATCCCACTGCTGGGTATATACCTAAAAGAAAGGAAATCAGTATATTGAAGAGATATCTGTACTCCTCTGTTTTTTTGCAGCACTGTTCATAATAGCCAAGATTTGGAAGCAACTAAGTGTCCATCAACAGATGAATGGATAAGAAAATACAGTACATATATATAACAGAGCACTATTCAGCCATAAAAAAGAATGAGATCCTGTCATTTGCCACAACATGAATACAATTGGAGATCATTATGTTTGTTAAGTGAAATAAGCCAGGCATAGAAAGACACACTTTACATGTTCTCACTTATTTATGGGATCTAAAAATAAAAACAACTGAATTCATGGAGATAGAGAGTAGAAGGACGGTTACCAGAAGCTGGGAAAGGTAGTGGGCATAGCGAGGAAGTGGGGATGGTTAATGGGTACAAAAAAATAGCTGGAAAGAATAAGACAAAGTATTTGATAGCACCATAGGGTGACTTTAGTCCATCATAATTTAATTGTACACTTTAACTAAAACAGTATGATTGGCTTGCTTGTAACACCAAGGATAAATGCCTGAGGGGATGGATACTCCATTTTCCATGATGTGATTCCTATGCATTGCATGCCTGTATCAAAGTATCTCATGTATTCCATAATTATATAACCTACTATGTACCTACAAAAAATAAAAATAAAACACTAAAATTTGATACAGAGCTAATCAAAACAGTATGGTATTGGCTTACACACAGACATACAGACCAATGGAATGGAATAAAGAGCCCATAAATATATGGTTAAATGATTTTGACAAGGATGCCAAGACTTTTCAATGGTGGAAAGGATAATCTTTTCAACAAATGGTACTAAGAAAACTGGATATCCACGTGAAAAAGAATGAATTTGATACCTTACCTTACACCACATACAAAAATTAACTCTAAATAAATCAAATCCCATATAAATGAATCAGAATTTCTGGGGGTGGGCCTGGACATCATATTTTTCAAGCTCCCTATGTGACCCTAATGTGAAACAAGGTTTAGAACAACCGATCTAGCCCCAGTGCAGTGGAACAGGCTATGTGGCTCCTAAAGCAGTTCCGAAACATTTTTGAGCTATTTTTAACAATGACAACACTGGGCCCCCGAGACAAGTTTTAACTAACTTTGAAGGTCAGTGTTCATTAGCACATACATTATTGATGAAATTGGTCTCATTACTTTTCATCCTTTCTCATACATAAAGTAAGGGTATTCCAAAAACTTCTATATGGAAATAAAAGAGGGAGGAAAACTTTGTGAAAGAATGAAGACATTTGGAACCCAAGAGTTTGATGAAAACAGATGGAAAGTGTAGCTAGAATTCGTGAGACTGACATTCAGAAATACCCTGTTCTCTTCACTAAATCCCTAACCAAGTTGTTGAGTTAGAAAACCCATGGTATAAAGAGGCTGATTTCTAAAATATGCTATTAATTTAGGTAGTGAATGCTGGTTGTCACATAGAGAAAAGCATCCTGTAAATAAGTAATGCTCAATTTTTCTTTACGTATTCCAACGATATTCTTCTGTTTCTCATTCAAAACTGACAGCATCTCTCATCATAACAATGGTATGTCAGCAACTGCAGAAGTCAAACCTTAGAGTGTAGGTAGAAACAACTCAGGAAGGGAATGTGCTATATTCTTTCTCTAGAAATCCATTTGCTTCATTCTTTACAATTTTGAGAAAAACACTGGGAGTCATGATAGGCTAAATTTTCTTTTTATTAAGAGAAAGCTTTGCTTCACCCAGGAGGTGAAGGCTGCAGTGAGCCATGATCAAGCCACTGTCTCCAGGTGACTGAGTGAGACCCTGTCTCAAAAAAAAAAAAGCATGTTTAAATTTTCAAACTAAAACATAATCATTCCCTCCTTACATATTAAAAATGTAATAGCTAACTCTGAAGCTACCAAGAAAGCTGATGAGCATAGAGGGAATTCAAGTATTAGAAGACCTGCTGGATGAGATTAACTTTCATATTCCTGCCAACACAGAAGATCTATAATTCCAGGCCAGGCACTGTGGCTCATGCCTGTAATCCCAGCACTTTGGGAGGCTGAGATGGGTGGATCACTTGAGGTCAGGAGTTCAAGACCAGCCTGGCCAACATGGTAAAACCTTGTCTCTACTAAAAATACAAAAATTAGCTGGGCTTGGTGGTGGGTGCCCATAATCCCAGCTACTTGGGAGGCTGAGGCAGAATTGCTTGCATCCAGGAGATGGAGGTTGCAGTGAGCCAAGATTGTGCCACTGCACTGCAGCCTGGGTGACAGGGTGATATTCTGTCTCATAAAAAACTATAATTCCAAAGAAATAGACTTGTACCTCAATCCTAGCAACATAAATAAAACTATTATTACTATTATTATTATTATTTTGAGACAGGGTCTTGCTCTGTTACCCAGGCTGGAGTGCAGTGGCACAATCTTAGTTTACCACAACCTCCACCTCCTGGGCTAAAGCAATCCTCCCACTTCAGCTTCCAGAGTATCTGGGACTATAGGCAAACGCCACCATGCCCAGCTGATTTGTTGTGTTTTTTGTAGAGACAATGTTCTTATGTTTCCCAGGCTGGTCTTGAGCCATCTGCCCTCCTTGGCCTCCCAAAGTGCTGGGGTTACAGGGGTGAGCCACAGCTCCCAACCCTGTTATGTGATTTTTAAAAATGGATCAAAGACATAAGAGCTAAAACTCTAACACTCAAAGAAAACATAGGGTCAAGATCTTCATGACTTTGGATTTGCCAACGCTTTCTTGGCTATGACACAAAATCAGTCAACAAAGGACAAAAAAATAGATAAATTGGACTTCATCAAAATTTCAAACTTTTGTGCAAAGGACACTACCAAAGAGTGAGAAGGCAACCAACAAAATGGGAGAAAATATATGCAAATTATATATCTGATAAGAGATGATGATGATGATGATGATGATTTGAGACAGAGTCTTGCTCTTTTGTCCAGGCTGGAGCACAGTGGCATGTTCTCAGCTCACTGCAGCCTCAACCTCGTGGGCTCAAACCATCCTCCCCTCTTAGCCCGCTGAGTAGCTGGGACTACAGGCACACACCACTACACCTGGCTGTTTTTTGTAGAGGTGGGGTTTTGCCATGTTGCTCAGGCTGGTCTTGAACTCCTGAGCTCAAGCAATCCACCCACCTCAGCCTCCCAAAGTGCTGGGATTACAGGCATGAGCCACCATGCCCGGCCCTGATAAGAGATTAATATCCAGAGTATATAGAGAACTTCTGACACTCAACAATAACAAAAAAACCCAATTGAAAAATGGACAAAGGTCTTAAATAGATGTTTCTCCAAAGAAAATATACAAACAGCCAAAAAGCACAATAAAAGATGCTCAACATCACTAATTATGAGGGACATGCATGAGATACTACCTCACAGTCATTAGGATGACCATTGTCAAAAAAAAAAAAAAAAAAAAAAGGGAAACAAGTGTTGACGAGGATGTGGAGAAATTAGAAATCTTGTCCATTGCTGGCAGGAATGTAAAATGGTACAGCCACTGTGGAAAGCAGTATAATGGTTCTTCGAAAGTTAAACATAGAATTACCACCCAGCAAACCCACTTCTAGGTATATGATACCCAAAAGAATTGAAAACAGGGACTTGAATGGGTATTTGTACACCAATATTCATAGCAGCAGTATTCTCAGTGAAGTATTGATACATACCACATGGATGAACTGAAAATTATACTAAGTGAAATCAGCCGGACACAAAAGGACACATATTATATTATTCCATTTATGTGGGGTACCTAGAATAGGCAAATTCATAAGAACAGAAAGTAGAATAGTGGCTGCCAGAGGCTGGGGAAAGGGGGAATGGGGACTTACCACTTAATGGGAACAGAATCTTGGTTCAGGATGATGAAAAAGTTCTGGAGATGTATAGTGGTGACGGTTGCATGACAATATATGAATAATCTTAATGTCACTGCATTGCACACTTAAAAATTGTTAAAATGGTAAATATGTTATGTATATTTTATCACAGTTAAAAAATGTATAAAGTTTCAAGAAATGGGGGGAAAATACTATTAACAACTCTAGTAACAGTTGCATCAGCAAAAAGATCCTTCTCAAAATGAAAAAGTATCAAATATTCCTTGCTATCTTACAACTGCCAAGAGCAACTGACATCACATTCAGTTATACTGATTGAAAATTAGGTTGTTAAAAGCATAAACTTTGATGACCTAATCAATGAATTTTCAGAAAAGCCAGTCAGAAAAATCCTATGATCAAGATATTGCATAATCTATAGTATCATATAAAATTATGACACCAAAAAATTTTTTTTAAATTTATGTATATATTGATACCCATGTATCTCTATTAACCTTATTATATTTTACAAATAATAAAAATTTTTTAAAGGAAAAAGCTTTATAGTTAGCTTTTTTTTTTTTTTTGAGGCGGAGTCTCGCTCTGTCACCCAGGCTTGAGTGCAGTGGCACGATCTTGGCTCACTGCAGCCTCCACTTCCCCGGTTCAAGCAATTCTCCTGCCTCAGCCCCCTGAGTAGCTGGGATTACAGGCACGCACCACCACGCCTGGCTAATCTTTTTGTATTTTTAATAGAGACAGGGTTTCACCATGTTGGCCAGTCTGGTCTCGAACCCCTGACCTCAGGTGATCTGCCTGCCTCGGCCTCCCAGAGTGCTGGGATTACAGGTGTGAGCCACCATGCCCAGCCTATAGTTAGTATATTAATGGCACGTTCCTCTGCACTTGGAAAAGGAGCTCTGTATTCTCAGTTTTGTTTTGGCGAAGCCCCACAAATTATGTAGCTGGCCCTGGTGCCAGCTTACCCATTGATAGCCTGTCCAGCTTTGATCAAGTCACTTACCCTCTGCACCAGTTTTCTCACCTCCGAAATGGGAACATTTACCCTGCGTGAACATTTGTGCATATGTGCATGTGTATGTCTCCGTGTCTCTCTGTGTATGTGTGTGTGTATGAAAGTGGTTTGAAAAAGTATAGATGCTTTAAAATATTGGGTGGCATTGTTGTGACTGTGAATAATTTTTAACCACTGCCCTTCCTGGAGTCTCTTTAGCCAAACACATTTACTGGAAATGAAGAAATTAATTCATTTAATTCATTATTTTCCATGGGGCTTTCCAGATAAATATTTGAGAAAGGAGCTAAATGATTCATGTGGTCCATAAAGGTATCATTTTTATAGACTGGTGGTTATTTTATTATTATTATTATTTTGAGATAGAGTTTTGCTCTTGTCGCCTATGCTGGAGTGCAATGGCATGTTTTTGGCTCACTGCAACCTCCACCTCCTGGGTTCAAGCGATTCTCCTGCCTTAGCCTTCCTAGTAGCTGGGATTACAGGCAGCCACTACCTCGCCCGGCTAATTTTTGTATTATTAGTAGAGACGGGGTTTCACCATGTTGGCCAGGCTGGTCTCAAACTCCTGACCTCAGGTGATCCACACGCCTCGGCCTCCCAGAATGCTGGGATTACAGGCGTGAGCCACCATGCCTGGCCCTAGACTAGTGATTTTATAGATGGCATTTCTTCACACGACTAAAAGCAGAGTCTAAACTGAAAATGATACGAAAACACTAGACTTCAGTCAACAGTCTTAAAAGCCTAAACTCTCAAATACACTATTTGATAAACCCTCTGACTTTTAAGTAACTCAAAGGAAAAACACCAGCAGGAGAGCAGAGTGCCCCCAGAATCGTCCTTGGGCCATCTGTAGATCTTGTCTTACGATTCAGTGCTGCTGAGTGTAAACAGAGACACTGCTGTAAATAGAAGCAAAACTGTCCCTGCACTCAGATGGCTGCATCTGGGAGCTCTGCCAAATTAGAGGATTCATAAGTCTGAGAGCCATGTGGGTTCCAAAACAGAAGCCGGGGTCTCACATCTGAACTTCTACTTAACACACACTTGGTACAAACTCTGACAATATTGTGACCCTTGGTAAAGTGACTATTAACCCCTATCACTGGGGCTTTCCTGAGCCCTTTACACATCCTCCTGACTCTCCTTGGAGACTGTGTAGGTAGCTAGCTGGCTGAGGGGTGCGACTAGGACCTTCAGGCAAGCTCTTCTACCAAGAGGCTGGCCCTGAAGAGCCACACTTGTAACTGATCAATAGGTAAACAAGCTGGTGGGGGTAGAACTCCGAATGCTTCACCGTTTCTGCGTCCTCGAAGTTGGTCAACATCTCCCTCCTCCAGGGTGGCAGAATCCACTTTGAAGTGTTCTCTCTCCCTGGCCCTCCCACTCCCTAACCTTTGCCCTCTTTCTAATTGCCCTGATCTCATCCCAACCTCCGTAGCTATGTTTAAAGTCCACCTCTGGGGAACAGACAGATTGAATGTTCCAGATAATCCCTTTCCCAGTCCTGCCTGACATCTGGGTAGGGGGTTTGTCCCTGGACTTCTGGGACACTGGCTGGGGTTTGAGGAGAGAAGCCAGTACCTACCTGGCTGCAGGATGAAGCTGGCCAGTGGCTTCTTGGTTTTGTGGCTCAGCCTTGGGGTTGGCCTGGCTCAGAGTGACACGAGCCCTGATGCGGAGGAGTCCTATTCAGACTGGGGCCTTCGGCACCTCCGGGGAAGCTTTGAATCTGTCAACAGCTACTTCGATTCTTTTCTGGAGCTGCTGGGAGGGAAGAATGGAGTCTGTCAGTACAGGTGCCGATATGGTGAGTGTGCGTTTTCTCTTTCTGTGAAAACTGTCGCTGGTGGACCCATGGGCAGCCCCAGAGAGGCCACGATCTGTCTTGGACTTTTTCCTGTTAACCATTTAGAGCTGCCAGATTTAGCAGATAAAAATGTAGGACACCCAGTGAAATGTGAAATCCAAATGAACAACAAATAAGTCATTAGTATAAGTATATCCAGTGAAATATCTGGAACATACTTATCCTGACAAATTCTTCGTTATCTCAAACTCACATTTCACTGAGCTTCCTGTATTGTATCTGGGTAACCTTCCCTGGGCCATTTTATGAGTTTGTTGTGAGGCTGTTCTTAGGAAAAGGGTACCTGGGGTGGGAAGAAGGAGGGTGGGTGTGAGAGGTCTCTGTGAGGAATTCCCAGGGATGAAAACTGAAGCTGAACATGCAGAGGAAAATCTGCCACGGGACAAAACCGCCTCTTCAGTTGCTCTGTGCTCAGCTTGGAAACAAATTGTCCCTCCCCGCTGCTGCAGTTCACACCGTCCTCCCAGCTCTCGGTCCCTGACTGCCATCAATTTATTGGACTTTCCCAGGGGAGCTGTCCCTGCCTGCGGCCTCGGCAATGATAGGCCTGCTGTGGAGAGAAAGGGTTCGTGGCTCACCAGGGATCCCAAGGGCTGTCCCCTGGGCTTGGCGCCAGATGTAGAATTGTGAGCTGGCAGGAGCACTTCCCCTACCTTGCCTGAGTAGGACTGGGGTACACAGGAGCTGAGGTGCACACCTGACTGCCGGCACGGAGTCCCTGGCACGAGTGCTTCCTTCACTGGGCCCTGGAAATTAATGTAATGGGAGCAAAATGTGGAGCCCCAGGCCCTGAAGCTGGGTAGCACCTTATAATTGCCGATGCGCATGAAAGCATGCACAGTCTCAGGTCATGGGTAGCATTAGTTTTATGGTTTAATTAGTCAACTATCTCATCATGGGATTAGAAATGAAAATGATCAGTTTAGTCTAACAGGAAAAAATATTTGAGAAATATTTTCTCCAAATAACAGAGAAAAAGTCCACTTTCAAGAGATGCACAAAAAAACTACAAACTTCCCGGAATCACCCCATAAGTCTCTCTATTCGTTTTTGAGTGGGGAAAATCGCTTCCTTATACACTAACAGTGACTAGGAGGTAATGGTTAATCATTGCATCAGGACCCAAAGTTTTGCAGCATAGATGGTTTAACCATCTATAGTTAAAATCTATGGTTTAACCATTTATGCTGCAGCTTCTTTGTGAAAGCTTCACAGAGAAAAATGCCTGGTCTGTTAGGACCCACCTTGGCCTGAAACCGTGTATTTGTCCAAGGCAGTTAGACCAACGCAGAGGCCTTGCCACTGGATTATGCTCACCTCGTTTGCACAGATGGGGCAGGGAAGGGGTTGACTCACTTCAGACATTGGAATCAACACAGGTGTTTTCCTTCCTAAAGGCAACACAAGACTAATATCTGTGGTTCAGCAAATAGGTAACAGCAGGAATTTTTATTAGGAAATCAAGAACCAAACCCTCTTCTTCCTTCTCTAGCAAAACAGCATTAAAAGACTTCAGCAAATTTTAGTTGCAGAGCCTCTGGCTGGGCAGGGTGGACGCCAGCAGCAACTGGTGGGGGATGGGAAGAGTAAATAGAGAGAAGAGGAAGGCAAATAACTCTTCTCACTTTGTGTAAAACGGCCTGCTCAATGAGAGGCCTGAAAAACACTTAGAAAAATAGGGGACTACGCCTCCTTACCTTGGAACCCAGTGGAGCCAAAAACCTGTCGGCTGTGCCCAAGAGTACAAAATATCTTCTCAAACTGATTGTGAATCGAGCAATCTTTGGAACAGACAACGCCTACTAACGAGTCTGCGCTTTTGTAGTTTGCTCTGTGACGCAACCGTGCTCTCATGCACCGTGCTTGTTTTTTAAGTAGTGATTCTCAAACTCGCCTGTGCATTGAAGCCCCTGGAGGGCTGATTTAAATAGGTCGCCGGGCCCCACTCCAGGTGTTTCTGATTAGTAAGAGTTTCTGGGCTTAGGAGATCCTCCTGCCTCAGCCTCTCAGTTAGCTTGGGCTACAAGTATGCGCCACCATGCCCAGATAATGTTGTAACTTTTTGTAGAGAAGGGAGTCTCACCATCTTACCCAGGCTGGTCTCCAACTCCGGGGTTCCAGCAATCCTCCCAACTTGGCCTCCCAAATTGCTGGGATTATAGGCGTGAGCCACAGCACCAGCCAGATCTTACCTTTGATAGGTACTAACTACTATTTAAAACAGCGGCTTTCTAACTTGGGTACACTTCAGATCACCTGCGGGGCTTTAACAACACCTGGCACCAAATCAATTAAATCAAAATTTCTGTGGGTTGGTCCCAGACATCAGTAGTTTAACGTTTTTCCCAGGTGATTGCAAAGCACAGCCGAGGTAAAGGAATGCCATTCTATGACGTCATTCTTAGAGAACTTCAGCCCACAGGTTAAATTATGCAGGCAGATAAAACTGTGTATGTATCCTGGTAGCCCACGATAGCATGTCAACATTGTTTTCCATGCTTCTCGTATCTAAAGTAATTTGTTCTCGTGCCAACACACAAAATCTGTACTTGTCAAACAAGTGGGCTATAAATATGACAAGATCCAGCGTGTGTCAATGGCATACCTAGCACAGCTGTCATTAAGGAGTCTGTACCAGCCGGGCGTGGTGGCTCAAGCCTGTAATGCCAGCACTTTGGGAGGCCGAGGTGGGCAGATCACGAGGTCAAGAGATCGAGACCATCCTGGCTAACATGGTGAAACCCTGTCTCTACTAAAAATACAAAAAAAAATAGCCGGGCATGGTGGCGGGCGCCTGTAGTCCCAGCTACTCGGGAGGCTGAGGCAGAAGAATGGTGTGAACCCGGGAGGCGGAGCTTACAGTGAGCCGAGATTGCGCCACTGCACTCCAGCCTGGGCGACAGAGCGAGACTCCGTCTGAAAAAAAAAAAAAAAAAAAAAAAGACTCTGTACCAATGCAAACAAGACTTCCTTGAGAATTGTTTCCAAAATGTAGATACCCTTTTCCATCTCCAGAGATTCTGATGCAGTAGGCCTGTGGAGGGACCTTGGAACTGCACTTTTTTTTTTTTTTTTTTTTGAAACAGAGTCTCACTCTATCACCCAGGCTGGAATGCACCACCACCACGCCCAGCTAATTTTTTGTATTTTTAGTAGAGACAGGGTTTCATTGTGAGCTAGGATGGTCTCAATCTCCTGATCTCGTGATCCGCCCCCCTCGGCCTCCCAAAGTGCTGGGATTACAGATGTGAGCCACCTCGCCTGGCTGGAACTGCACTTTTAATGGGTAGTCTTTGAACTAGACTTTGAGAAATAAGCACGGTAATGGAAAAATCATGGATTTGAATTTAGGGGAAAATATCCCATTGCTGGTGACCTTGGGTGAGTTATCTGACTCTCTCAACCTTAGTTTCCTCAAATATGTAAAAATAGTGTTACTAATACCCACCTTGCAAAGGTGTTGTGAGAATTAAAGATAATATACATAAAGAATCAGTAGTATATAGAGAGCATAGTAGGTACCAAACACATTTTATAAACGTTATGAGAAAGACAGTCTAGTGAACAGGTTAATTGCATTCAGATTCTTCCAGTTCTCTTTCAACATAAAAATGAAAAATCCCAGAAATCCCAGTGGCTGGACAACAGCCTCTCAGCTTCTGGAAGAAGTCCCTCGAGGGAACAATGACTGGAGAGTTACCTGCCTCACGAAGGTCTCTGGAGCTGGGTCAATGGAGCAGAGTTTCTATGATGATGCTGTTCACGCTTTCACACTTTAATAAAAGATCCTGAAAATGAATTTCTTCCTGGATTTAGTTCCAAGAGTAAAAGTATCTTAAAAGTTTCTTTAACCATCAGTTTATTGTAATCCCAGCACTTTGGGAGGCTGAGGCAGGTGGATCATTTGAAGTCAGGAGTTTGAGACCAGCCTGGCCAACATGGTGAAACCCCATCTGTACTAAAAATACAAAAATTAGCTGGGTGTGGTGGCGCGACCTGTAATCCTAGCTACTTGGGAGGCTGAGGCAGGAGAATCACTTGAACCCGGGAGGCGGAGGTTGCAGTGAGACGAGATCACACCATTGCACTCCAGCCTAGGCAACAGAGCGAGATTAAGTTTCAAAAATAAACAAATAAATAAAAATAAATATCAGTTTATTTTTTAAAGAGAATTTTTATCTGAAGTTTTACAGCAAAATTTTATAAACCTGTGAGTTTGTATCTTTTTCCAGGGAAATAACTCACAGACTTCATCAGATTCTCCAGGGGATCCAGAGCCCAAAAAATGAAAACAGCCACTGGCTTAGAGGCAAACAGATTATTCTTGTTTTTGGGTGACTGACCTCCTAGTCTGCTGGGGACTCAGGGAGCAGGGGAGATGCTCCTGGGATGTGGGACTTTCAGTACTAACACTGGGATGGTACCAGGCAAACCAGGACAAGTTGGTCACCCTACCTTTTGCAGTAACTTAATCTGTTTTCGCAACTGAAATACAGAGTTCTTCTCTTCAGGAGAATTGCCTCTGTCCTGCTGTGTTCCATTGATGTATTAGTCATGTTGCATCTGAGTGTTTCTGAGAGGAAGGAAGACATACTTTTCTTTTTTTTTTCTGGAATTTTGTTTTTCTTGAGATGGAGTCTCCCTCTGTCACCCAGGCTGGAGTGCAGTGGCACCATCTCGGCTCTCTGCAGTCTCCACCTTCTGGGTTCAAGTGATTCTCCTGCCTCAGCCTCCTGGTGTAGCTGGGATTACAGGCATGCGCCACCACGCCCAGCTACTTTGTATTTTTAGTAGTGACGGGCTTGCACCACGTTGGCCAGGCTGGTCTCGAACTCATGACCTCAGGTGATCCCCCTGCTGGGCTTCCTAAAGCGCTGGGATTACAGGTGTGAGCCACTGCTCCCCGCCTGGAAATTATTTTTTCTCACGTTTGAGACAGCTAGTCGGGGTTGTTGATGAAGCCATGCCTATAATAGTTTAGTAAATACTCTTATTATTCATTTGGTATCATTATCTGTTCTTTATAACAATACAACATTAATAGAAAAATCATACTATTAAGTGGAAAATTGTAAAATAAATGACAAAGACACAATATGTATACTACAAAAAGGTTCTTACGAACTGTGAAGAAATAGGCGAAAGGTCTAAAAGAAAAATGAGCAAAGAATGGAAATAGGCAATTGACAGAAAAGAAAAACTAAATGGTTTGCATACAAATAATATGGTTGAATTCAGTATTGATCAGGGGCCTACAAATTAAAGTAACAATGAGATGCCACTTTCAGCCAACAGAGTGGCAAAATTTAAAAGAAGAGTGATAAGAACTATTGCTGCCAGACAGGAAAAAACCACTCCCGTGAATTTCTTTTGGAAATATAAATGTTAATCCTTTTTTAAATGTTGATTTTTAAGTTCTGGGGTACATGTGCAGGATGTGCAGTTTGGTTACACAGGCAAATGTGTGCCACAGTGGTTTGCTGCAGATGTACCTTTCAATAAAGCGTACTCACTCCCTGCTAGCACCTCCCGGGGAACCAGCTGGGTGGAGAGGATGGACGCACCCTCCCGGGAAGGCAAAACTCTTGCCCTGGGACACAAAGCCCTGAAAGTTTGTGCTGCTCTTTCCAGTGAGAGATAAAAGGGTGGGCTCAGGAGGCAGTGTCCACCACTGGCAGGCAGAGCTCTTGGATTCTTGGCTAACTCTTCTCAATCTCCCTCCAGTTTGTCTTTTAAGACTTTTATGGTATTTCACTTTATTCAGAAGCTTTTAAGTTTTATAAGATCAAATCTGTCAGTCTCTTTCTTTATGGCTTCTGAATTTTATGTCTTGATTAGAAAACCATCCTCACATCAAGATTAGAA
Organism: Papio anubis; assembly: GCF_008728515.1. Taxonomy (NCBI): domain Eukaryota; kingdom Metazoa; phylum Chordata; class Mammalia; order Primates; family Cercopithecidae; genus Papio; species Papio anubis. Next base: position 69,499,040 of record NC_044986.1, on the reverse strand, counting down.
CAGTATTCTGCTGTTTTTTTCTGTGAAAGCAGCCATAGCTAAATCATGAGTGCGGCTGTGTTCCAATAAAACTTTTTTTATGAACACTAAAATGTGAATTTGAGCAGGATCAAGTTGTCGGCCTCTCACTCCTATAAACAGCTCCAGCCAGAAAATAAAACATCTGTGGATATGATACATTATTAATGCCTAGACTTAAAACATCAACCATAAGCTCCTCAAATGATAATTTGAGGATATGGTATTCTTGAATGATTTCTGTTTTTGCCTAGACTGAAACCATTACCTTTTGTCTTAGAACTTATACTTTCAGCTTCATTTCTAAACAGAATTTCTGAAGTTAACATAAAACATTAAATAAAATAAAAATAACCATCATCAGCTGCAGGCTGGATAGGAATTCCATTCCGGTATCTTTCAAACTAGAATAGCAGAGTTTTATCTTCTGTGAGTTATCAAGGGCAAAAAGGCAGAGGGTAACCCAAGAAACCGAGCCAAGTCTGTAGCGAATGTCCTTTTCAGCAAAGTTGTGAAAAAGATGTTTCATTCTCTGGCTAGGCATGGTGGCTCACGCCTGTAACCTTGGCACTTTGGGAGGCCGAGGAGGGCAGATCACTTAAGGTCAGGCGTTCAAGACTAGCCTGGACAACATGGCGAAACCCTGTCTCTACTAAAAATACAAAAACTTAGCCAGGCGTGGTGGCAGGCACCTGTAATCCCAGCTACTCCGGAGGCTGAGGCAGGAGAATGGCTTGAACCCAGGAGGTGGAGGTTGCAGTGAGCTGAGATGCTGTCTTGAATGTGGGGCCACCATGATGAGACTAGTGTCCTCGTAAGAAAAGAAAGAGAAAGAAGAGAAGACAAGGCCATCTGCAAGCCGGGAAGAAGGCCCTCACCAGACATGGAATGCACTGGCATCCTGATCTTGGAATTCCCAGCCCTCAGCACTGTGAGGAATAAATTTCTGCTGTGTAAGCCATCCAGTCTATGGTATTTTTGTTATAGCATCCAAACTGCCTGAGACAGGGAATGACTGCTGAATGGGCACAAGGTCTACCTTGGGGGTGATGAAAATGTTTTTGAACTAGATAAAGGTGATGGTTGTACAATATTGTGAATATATTTAATTGCACACTTTAAGACGGTTAATTTTATGTTATCTGAATTTCACCTCAATAAGAAAAAGAAGGCTGGGTGCTGTGGCTCATGCCTATAATCTCAGCCCTTTGGAAAGCCAAGATGGGTGGATAGCTTCAGTCTGGGAATTCAAGACTAGCTTGGGCAACATAGCAAAACCCCATCTCCACAAAAAAATACAAAAATTAGTCAGGTGCAGTGATAGCACTTGTAGTCCCAGCTACTAGGGAGGCTGAGGTGGGAGGCTTGCTTGGGCCTGGGAGATCGAGGCTGTAGTGTGCCAAGATCACACCACTGCACTCCAGCCTGGGTGACAGAGTGAGAGACCTTGTCTCAAAAAATAAAAGAAAAAAAGAAAATGAAAAGAGGCAGGGCACAGTGGCTCATGCTTGAAATTCTAGCAGCTCATTAAGCTGAGGTTGGAGAGCTGCTTGTGCCTAGGAGTTTAAGACCAGCCTGGGCAACATAGCAAGACCCCATCTCTATAAAAAAATTTATGAGTTAGCCATGCACGATGGCATGCACCTGCAGTCATAGCTACGTGGACAGCTGAGGCAGGAGGATCACTTGAACCAGGGAGCTTGAAGCTGCAGTGAGCTATGATTGTGCCACTGCACTCCAACCTGGGTGACACAGCGAGACCCCATCTCTTAAAAAAGAAGAGGAAGAAGAAGAAAAAACAAATAGTTACACCATCAAAAAAGTGAAAAGACAACCCATAGAATGGGAGAAAATATTTGCATATTTGACAAGGCACTTGCTTCCAAAATACATAAAGAACACTTACAACTCAACAGTAAAAAGATAAATAACTCAATTATAGAGTGGGTAGAGGCTTTAAAAAGACATTTTCCAAAAGAATTTATATGAATGGCCAATAAGCACATAAAAAGATGCTCAACATAATCATTAGAGAAATGCAAATCATAACTACCGTGAAACACCACCTCACTCCCGCCAGGATGGCTACAATAAAAAAGACAGACAATAGCTAGTGTTAGTGAGGATGTGGAGAAACTGGAACCCTCACGCATTGCTGGTGGGAATGTGGTGCAGTCACTTTGGAAAACAGTGTGGCAATTCCTTAGAATGTTCAACAGAGTTACCATATGACCCAGCAATCCTATTCTTATGGAGAAATGAAACACATGTCCACACAAAAACCTGTCTACAAATATTAGTAGCAGTATTATTCATAATAGCTAAAGGGTGAAAACAGCGCAAATGTCTATTAACTGATGAATGGGTAAACAAAATATGGTATGCCTATACGATGGAAGGTTTTTCTGGCAATAAAAAGAACTTAAGTACTGATACATACTACAACATGTATGAAACCAGAAAACATTATGCTAAGTGAAAGAAGCCAGACACTAAAGGCTACCTGTTGTATGATTTAATTCATGTGAAGGAGTTGCCTAGGGCTGGGGGTAGGGAGATGGGAGTGGTGACTAATGGGTACAGGGTTTCTTTTTGAGATTATAATGTTCTAAAATTAGATTATGGTGTTGACTGGACAACTCTGTGGATATGCCAAAACCATTGAATCGTACACATTAAATGAGTGAATGTATATGATATATGAATTATAGCTCAATAAAGCTGTCATAGAAAAAAATATAACAAAGAGATTAAAATCATAATGGCAGGCCAGGCAAGGTGGCTCACACCTGTAATCCCAGCACTTTGGGAGGCCAAGGTGGGTGGATCACTTGAGGCCAGGAGTTCGAGACCAGCCTGGCCAACATAGTGAAACCCCATCTCTACTAAAAATACAAAAAGTAGCTGGGTGTGATGGTGTGCACCTGTAACCCCAGCTACTCAGGAGGCTGAGGCAGAAGAATCACTTGAACTTGGGAGGCAGAGACTGCAGTGAGCCAAGATTGCACCACTGCACTCTAGTCTGGGCGACAGAGTGAGATTCCGTCTCAACAACAACAACAAAAAATCATAATGGCAACTGAAACAGTTATATATTATTGAGCAACAAGGTACCTCAAAACTTAGCAGCTTACAGTAGCAAAGATTATATCACACAGTTGCTAAGGGTCGGGGATCCTGGAGTGGCTTTGCTGGGCAATTCTGGCTCAGTTTCTCGTAAGGTTGAGGTCATGTTGCCCAGCTGATGCTGCCATCTCTGGAGATTCAGCTGGGGCTGGAGGATCTCTTGTTAAATTCATGTGGCTATTGGCAGGAGGTTTTAGTTCTTTGCCAGATGGGTCTTTCCATGGGACTGTTCATGACGTAACTTCCCCTAGAGTGAACGGTGAGAGAGGGAGAGTAAGAGAGCCCAAGACAGAAATCGTGGTCTTTTATAGCTTAGTCTTAGGAGGAACACACCTCCACATCTGCAGTATTCTCTTGGTCACACAGACCACTCCTGGGACTACATACAAGGAGGTGAATACCAGGAGGTGGGCATCATTGGAAGTCATCTTGGACCACAATGTTATAACCACATGTATCACAGCAACAAATACCCAAAGTGTGGCAGAAACTGCTTAGTGTCCCCTAATATCCATTCTTCCTCTTTTCTACAGTATCAAGCCCCTCCTTCCACATTTTAGCTGGGCTCATGGCTGCCCACTTCATTTTCTAGCCCACCTTTGCAACCAGATTTTGCCATTTGATTAAGGTCTGGCCAGAGGGAAGTATGAGGAAGTGACGGGTATAACATTCTGGAGTGTGTTTACTGAAGAGAGGGGCTGGACGCTTCCAACTCCTCCCGTCCTGTTACAGGTAATATGGATGTTGGCTGAAGCGCCATCTTAGACCATGAGAGCCAGGGCTACACTCTACAGCTGGTAGAGTAGAAAGCTGGAAGCAGCCTGGGTTCCAGGAAAGTGCCGATTTACTATACCAGAGGCATGAGTCTTAGCTCCGGATTTTTATGAGATATTCCATCTTGTTTAAGGATCTGAATAATATAGGTATATAGAAAGTATAATACACATATGGAGAAAATTGCAGTGCCCTGTTGAATGACATACAGGAAGACATAAGTAAACAGAGAACTATACCGTGTCTGTATTTGGTGAAGGAGCATGAGTATCCTAGACGAACAGGACAGCTGTCTCCAAATCTATACATTCGATGGATTTTTCAATAAAACTCTTGACCATCTTTCTTGCAGAATTTACTAAGTTGGTTCTACAAATTCAAAAAAATTGCAAAGTTCTTTGTGAGAGTAAAGGTCCAAGCATAATCAAGACAATTTTGCAGAATGATACAAAGTAAGGGCTTTAAAATATAAACTTAGTGTCTAAAAGTTAAAACAGAATGATGAGTGCAAAGAGGCTTCAACAGCACCCTAAACCTGTACTTTAACTGTCACATTTAATTAAATAAATGCCTAAGATATAACATCGTTATAGCAAGTTTGGCAAATGTTAACATTTATTATGTTTGTGCATTTGGTACGAGTTGTTTGTTTCTCTGACTTTTCAACAGTTTTGAAATATTTCATAACTACGAAATAATTAAGTTTGTGATCAAGCTGTGTTCTGCTTGTTCTTTGAGTGGTGTATGGTCTTGCAGTGGTTAAGGAATGAGGAAACTTGAGCTTTAGTTGGGTTTTGCCATGGCCCTTATCTTCAAGGTTATGCATTTAAAAAACATTAGAAATGTAAGTAAAGAAGTGCTCACTGAGTGCGGTGGCTCACGCCTGTAATCCCAGCACTTTGGGAGGCCGAGGCAGGTGGATCACTTGAGGTCAGGAGTTCGAGACCAACCTGGCCAACATGGTGAAACCCTGTCTCTTCTAAAATTACAAAAATTAGCTGGGCATGGTGGCACATGCCTGTAATCCCAGCTACTTGGGAGGCTGAGGCGAGAATTGCTTGAACTCAGGAGGCAGAGGTTGCAATAAGCCAAGATCACACCACTGCACTCCAGCCTGGGTGAGAGAGAGAGAACCTGTCTCAAAAAAAAAAAAAAAAAAAACTCATGAGATTTTTTGAGATTAGGAGAAAAAGTCAAAGTCGTCTGAAAGTCATTATTCTTCTGTGAGAAGAATCATCATCATCATCACCTGATTTGGATGTGAGGAACAGTGACTTTTAAAGAAAAAGTGAAATATGCTTTTAGAAAATTTTCATTTGATGAATGTTCCCAAATGCTTGATTTCTAAATATTTCTTCTTGCTTTCCTTTCTTCCTCCTGCAAGGAAAGGCACCGATGCCCAGACCTGGCTACAAGCCCCAAGAGCCCAACGGCTGCGGCTCCTATTTCCTGGGTCTCAAGGTACCAGAAAGTGTATGTACTGCCAGCATTACCTTCTTGGTTGATTGGTTCTGACTGAGAGCAATCCTAGAGTTATCCTTGATGGAAGTGATTGTTTCTGGAAAAAAGTTGAGCAATACAATTAAGTATTTTAAGGATATGAGGGAGAGAATTTTCAAAGAAGATATGTGATTTCCTTTTCCCAGGGACAGCTGTCCCTCAGATAAACCCTTGGTAGTGGATCAGAACTTTGAAATCACCACTGAAAATGTCAGCTGAGACTTAGGACATCACGACATAACTTAATTTGAGATAGATCTGACAGGTTTGACTTATTGAAATTAGTGGACCATTCCAGTGATGTGCCGGAGCCAGCTGGTGCTGGCCAGTGAGAGCTGATTGTTACATATCATCATGACTTTTGCAAGCAGCTGACTTCATGTTAGTAGTGCCAAACTGGCTATGTTTGGAGTGCTGACATCGTAGAAATCTGCAAACACACAAACATAGCCCATGCCCTGCTAATTTTTGTATTTTTGGTAGAAACGGGGTTTCACCATGTTGGCCAGGGTGGTCTCGAACTCCTGACCTCAAGTGATCCACCCACCTCGGCCTCCCAAAGGTGACTGGGATTATAGTCGTGAGCCACCACGCCCAGACACATGTGGCATTTTATGAACTTAGTTACACAGTTTATGCCACTACATTTACAGTTGTTTATAGGATGCTTAGTAAGCATGGGTGTGTGTGAGATGTTGTGGTTTAACTACAGCCCTCTTGTGATCAGGAGCTGTGTGTTCTATACCCACTCTACTTTCCAACACATCCACACACACTCACACACACACACCTTTAAAATAGTGCTGTCTGGGATGCTGGTGATCTCTTGATGAACTGAGGCTGAATTTTTTTATACTTCTTAGCCGTAGAATCCTTTGCTCACACAAAATCTCACATGGGAATGTTAAGTGTTAATTAATTTAGAAGCCCTGTGGCTCTGCTCTCTTGACTACCCTTCCGGTCTCTATTTTCATTACTGTAAGCTGCCTCTGAATTGTAAAATTACTAACATCTAAAAAAAAAAAAAAAAAAAAGGTGAAAAATGGGCCAGAATCGCTTATTGAACTAATAACTAAGTAACAATGAAAACTTGTAATCCTGTGACTGTTGGCATTTTACTGAGTCATTGATGTTTCTGAATTGATCGGGATATGCAATAGAAATGTGAGAACCGGCTAGTTAATAACAAGGTGGGCAAGGTTGCCTAAGGTCCTTAGTCTAAACGTGGCATTTCTTCCCCTTCTTTTCCCTTCCTTCCCTTTTCCCCAGATGGACTTGGGCATTCCAGCAATGACCAAGTGCTGCAACCAGCTGGACGTCTGCTATGACACGTGCGGTGCCAACAAATATCGCTGCGATGCAAAATTCCGATGGTGTCTCCACTCCATCTGCTCTGACCTTAAGCGGAGTCTGGGCTTTGTCTCCAAAGTGGAAGGTAGGTATCTCAATGGCATGTACAGTGCACAGGGAGTTTTGTTCCTGTTTTCACACTGAGATATAGCCAGAACCCCTTGACTCAAAGAGATCATCAGAGCTAACTGAATATTCTTGACGGAACACTGTGGCTGAGCAAGAAATGGTGAAGGAAAGATTCTGGGCACTCCTTCACTAAAGTTCTTGCTGTCCTGCCCGCGAGCTGCTGGCTCCACTCCTGAAGGTAAACGACTACACCAAAGCCTTCCCAGAAAAAATAAAAATCTATCATTTAAGGCTGGAGAAGGAATTGCCCAACTGGCTTGGATTATCCATTCCACTGTTAAATAATTTTCCATATCAGGAATTATTCCTTATAGGACCGCTTGGTTTGGCTTAAGCCTTTTTTGTTTGTTTGTTTTGTTTTCAGTCAGGGTAGGAATTCAAGAAACCTTTTCTGTGTAAAGATCTCTATACACTTGAGGACAATTATTTTATTTAAAAATTTAAACAAATTTTTTGAGACAGAATCTCATTCCGTCACCCAGGCTGGAGTGCAGTGGTGTGATTTTGGCTCACTACAACCTCTGTTTCCGGGTTCAAGTGATTCCTGTGCCTCAGCCTCCCATGTAGCAGGGATTATAGGCATGTGCCACCATGCCCAGCTGATTTTTGTATTTTTAGTAGAGATGGGGGGGGGGGTCTCACCATGTCGCCCAGGCTGGCCTCGAACTCCTGAACTCAAGTGATCTGCCTGCCTCAGCCTCCCAAAGTGCTGGGATTACAGGTGTGAGCCACCATGCCCAGCAAGGATAGTTATTTTAAACAACTGCTTTGCTACCTAGTTTCTAGCACTGACTATTTCTTTTTCCTAATTTACTTAGGAAGTTTTTACTCTCTCAGTTTCTGAAGCCAGGATATTGTATCCAGTTGTGAATTAGCATTTTCTATTTTTAGAAGACAAGAGTTGAAATGCAGGCTGATAAAGAGCTGGCTCCACACCACAGACAGTGTCTGCAGCAGAGAGAATTTTGGATCTTTTCATAGATCAATGTCTAGAGTGCAGTCTGGAGGTGAAGGTGTGAGGGCTTGGAAATGTGAATAATTCAGTGTGCCCTATGAAAGGGAGTATCATCCTATTTTGTTTCTACAGAGGATGAAAAAGTGCCTGCTGCTAATCTATGGTCAGGTCAAGTTACTTTCTGCAAGCAATGTCCTATTGATTCATTCTCCCAAGTATCTCTTTCATATCTCACTTGCCTGGTTACTGCAAATTAACCCAGTCTCTGTGTCCCATCTAATTGATGGTCACCATTGGGACCAGATATGCCACACAAATCTGATCATCTTGACCCCCTGTGTAAATCATTCAATACATTCCTCCTTATGGATTAAATCCAGACTCCTCAGTATGCCGTACATGGCCCTTTCTGATTCAGCCCTAGCCTTCCTCTCCACCATCATCTTGGGCATTCCTGGTCTCTCTCCTGACTCCTGCCTCAGTGGGCTCAGAACTGTCCCTTCGTAGATTCTACAAAAAGAGTGTTTCCAACCTGGTGAATCAAAACACAGGTTCCATTCTGTGAGATGAATCCACACATCATAAAGCACTTTCACAGACAGCTTGTTTCTAATTTTTTTTTTTTTTTGTACGTTACTCGATTTTTCCTTATAGGCCTCAATGGTCTCAGAAATACCCCTTCTTAGATTCTACAAAAAGAGTATTTCGAACCTGGCGAATCCAAACACAGGTTCCTTTCTGTAAGATGAATCCACACATCACAAAGCATTTTCAGATAGCTTGCTTCTAGTTTTTATCGCGGGATATTAGATGTTTTTCTTATAGCCCTCAATGGGCTGAGAAATGTCCCTTTGTAGATTCTACAAAAAGCGTGTTTCCAACCTGGTGAATCAAAACACAGGTTCCGTTCTGTGAGATGAATCCACCCATCATACAGCATTTTCAAAGATTGCTTATTTCTCATTTTTATCACAGAATATTCTATTTTTCCTTATGGGCCTCAGTAGGCTCAGAAATGTCCCTTCGTAGATTCTGCACAGAGTGTTTCCAACCTGGTGAATAAACTACTTGGGTAGATGGCCCATTCCTTTCTGCCCCTGTGTGAAACGCACTAATCATTCATTTTTTGTTGTTGTTGAAACAGATTTATTAAGTTACAATTCACACACGATACAATTCACTCATTTAAATGCTTTTAAATATGTTCACAGAATTATGCAGTCAATCCCACAGTCAATTTTAGAACATATTCATCATCCTGAAAAGAAACCCCAGGGCCATTAACAGTCTCTCCCCAAACTCCCCCTGCCCAGCTTGAGGAAATCACGAACCTACTTTCTACCTCTAGAACTGCCTGTTCTGGACATTTAGTATAAATGGAATCATATAATATATGGTTTTCTGTGACTGACTTACTTTACTTGGCAAGGTTTATCCATGTTGTAGAATGTATCAGTATTCCATTCCTTTTTATTGCTAAATAATATTCCATTGTATGGCTGTATTGTATTTTTTTTTTTTTTCTTTTTTAATTCTACTTTAAGTTCTAGGGTACGTGTGCACAACGTGCAGGTTTGTTACATATGTATACATGTGCCATGTTGGTGTACTGCACCCATTAACCCGTCATTTACATTAGGTATATCTCCTAATGCTATCCCTCCCCCATTCTTCCACCCCACGACAGGCCCTGGTGTGTGATGTTCCCCACACTGTGTCCAAGTGTTCTCATTGTTCAATTCTCAACTATGAGTGAGACCATGCGGTGTTTGGTTTTCTGTCCTTGTGATAGTTTGCTGAGAATGATGGTTTCCAGCTTCATCCATGTCCCTACAAAGGACATGAACTCATCCTTTTTATGGATGCATAGTATTCCATGGTGTATATGTGCCACATTTTCTTAATCCAGTCTATCATTGATGGACATTTGGGTTGGTTCCAAGTCTTTGCTATTGTGAATAGTGCTGCAATAAACATACGTGTGCATGTGTCTTTATAGTACCATGACTTACAATCCTTTGGGTGTATACCCAGTAATGGGATGGCTGGGCCAAATGGTATTTCTAGTTGTAGATCCTTGAGGAATTGCCACACTGTCTTCCACAATGATTGAACTGGTTTACAGTCCCAACAACAATGTATAAGTGTTTCTATTTCTCCACATCCTCTCCAGCACCTGTTGTTTCCTGACTTTTTAATGATCGCCATTCTAACTAGTGTGAGATGGTATCTCATTGTGGTTTTGATTTGCATTTCTCTGATGACCAGTGATGATGAGCATTTTTTCATGTGTCTGTTGGCTGCATAAATGTCTTCTTTTGAGAAGTGTATGTTTATATCCTTCGCCCACTTTTTGATGGAGTTGTTTGATTTTTTCTTGTAAATTTGTTTGAGTTCTTTGTAGATTCTGGATATTAGCCCATTGTCAGATGGGTAGATTGTAAAAATTTTCTCCCATTCTGTAGGTTGCCTGTTCACTCTGCTGGTAGTTTCTTTTGCTGTGCAGAAGCTCTTTAGTTTAATTAGATCCCATTTGTCAATTTTGGCTTTTGTTGCCATTGCTTTTGGTGTTTCAGTCATGAAGCCCTTGCCCATGCCTATGTCCTGAATGGGATTGCCTAGGTTGTCTTCTAGGGTTTTTATGGTTTTAGGTCTAACATTTAAGTCTTTAATCTATGTTGAATTAATATTTGTATAAGGTGTAAGGAAGGGATCCAGTTTCAGCTTTCTACATATGGCTAGCAAGTTTTCCCAGCACCATTTATTAAATAGGGAATCCTTTCCCATTTCTTGTTTTTGTCAGGTTTGTCAAAGATCAGATGGGTGTAGATGTGTGGTGTTCCATTGAGGCCTCTGTTCTGAGGCCTCTGTTCTGTTCCATTGGTCTATATCTCTGTTTTGGTACCAGTACCATGCTGTTTTGGTTACTGTAGCCTTGTAGTATAGTTTGAAGTCAGGTAGCATGATGCCTCCAACTTTGTTCTTTTGGCTTAGGATTGTCTTGGCAATGTGGGCTCTTTTTTGGTTCCATATGAACTTTAAAGTAGTTTTTTCCAATTCTGTGAAGAAAGTCATTGGTAGCTTGATGGGGATGACCTTGAATCTATAAATTACCTTGGGCAGAATGGCCATTTTCATGATATTGATTCTTCCTATCCATGAGCATGGAATGTTCTTCCATTTGTTTGTGTCCTCTTTTATTTCATTGAGCAGTGGTTTGTAGTTCTCCTTGAAGAGGTCCTTCGCATCCCTTGTAAGTTGGATTCTTAGGTATTTTATTCTCTTTGAAGCAATTGTGAATGGGAGTTCACTCATGATTTGGCTCTCTGTTTGTCTGTTATTGGTGTATAGGAATGTGTGTGATTTTTGCATATTGATTTTGTATCTGTAGGCTTTGCAGAAGTTGCTTATCAGCTTAAGGAGATTTTGGGCTGAGACCATGGGGTTTTCTAAATATACAATCATGTCATCTGCAAACAGGGACAATTTGACTTCCTCTTTTCCTAACTGAATACCCTTTATTTCTTTTCTTGCCTGATTGCCCTGGCCAGAACTTCCAACACTATGTTGAATAGGATTGGTGAGAGAGGGCATCCCTGCCTTGGGCCAGTTTTCAAAGGGAATGCTTCCAGTTTTTGCCCATTCAGTATTATATTGGCTGTGGGTTTGTCATAAATAGCTCTTATTATTTTGAGATATGTTCCATCAATACTAGTTTATTGAGAGTTTTTAGCGTGAAGGGCTGATGAATTTTGTTGAAGGTCTTTTCTGCGTCTATTGAGATAATCATGTGGTTTTTGTCTTTGGTTCTGTTTATATGATGGATTACATTTATTGATTTGCATTTGTTGAACCAGCCTTGCATCCCAGGGATGAAGCCAACTTGTTCGTGGTGGATAAGCTTTTTGATGTGCTGCTGGATTTGGTTTGCCAGTATTTTATTGAGGATTTTCGCATCGATGTTCATCAGGGATATTGGTCTAAAATTCTTTTTTTGTTGTGTCTCTGCCAGGCTTTGGTATCAGGATGATATTGGCCTCATAAAATGAGTGAGGGAGGATTCCCTCTTTTTCTATTGATTGGAATAGTTTCAGAAGGGATGGTACCACCTCCTCTTTGTACCTCTGGTAGAATTCAGCTGTGAATACATCTGGTCCTGGACTTTTTTCGGTTGGTAGGCTATTAATTATTGCCTCAATTTCAGAGCCTGATATTGGTCTATTCAGAGATTCAACCTCTTCCTGGTTTAGTCTTGGGAGGGTGTATGTGCAGGAATTTATTCATTTCTTCTTCATTTTCTAGTTTATTTGCGTAGAGGTGTTTATAGTATTCTCTGATGGTAGTTTGTATTTCTGTGGGATCAGTGGTGATGTTCCCTTTATCATTTTTTTATTGCATCTATTTGATTCTTCTCTCTTTTCTGCTTCATTAGTCTTGCTAGTGGTCTATCAATTTTGTTGATCTTTTCAAAAAACTAGCTCCTGGATTCATTGATTTTTTTGAAGGGTTTTTTGTGTCCCTATTTCCTTCAGTTCTGCTCCGATCTTAGTTATTTCTTGCTTTCTGCTAGCTTTTCAATGTGTTTGCTCTTTCTTCTCTAGTTCTTTTAATTGTGATGTTAGGGTGTCAATTTTAGATCTTTCCTGCTTTCTCTTGTGGGCATTTAGTGCTTTAAATTTCCCTCTACACACTGCTTTAAACGTGTCACAGAGATTCTGGTATGTTGTGTCTTTGTTCTCATTGTTTTCAAAGAACATCTTTATTTCTGCCTTCATTTCATTATGTACCCAGTAGTCATTCAGGAGCAGGTTATTCAGTTTCCAAGTAGTTGAGTGGTTTTGAGTGAGTTTCTTAATCCTGAGTTCTAGTTTGATTGCACTGTGTTCTGAGAGACAGTTTGTTATAATTTCTGTTCTTTTACATTTGCTGAGGAGTATTTTACTTCCAACTATGTGGTCAATTGTGGAATAAGTGCGATGTGGTGCTGAGAAGAATGTATATTCTGTTGATTTGGGGTGGAGAGTTCTGTAGATGTCTATTAGGTCTGCTTGGTGTAGAGCTGAGTTCAAGTCCTGGATATCCTTGTTAACTTTCTGTCTTGTTGGTCTGTCTAATGTTGACAGTGGGGTGTTAAAGTCTCCCATTATTATTGTGTGGGAGTCTAAGTCTCTTTGTAGGTCTCTAAGGACTTGCTTTATGAATCTGGGTGCTCCTCTATTGGGTGCAGTTATATTTAGGATAGTTAGATCTTCTTGTTGAATTGATCCCTTTACCATTATGTAATGACCTTCTTTGTCTCTTGATCTTTGTTGGTTTAAAGTCTGTTTTATCAGAGACTAGGATTGCAACCCCTGCTTTTTTTTTGTTTTGTTTTCCATTTGCTTGGTAGATCTTCCTCCATCCCTTTATTTTGAGCCTATGTGTGTCTCTGCACGTGAGATGAGTCTCCTGAATACAGCACACTGATGAGTCTTGACTCTTTATCCAATTTGCCAGTCTGTGTCTTTTAATTGGAGCATTTAGCCTATTTACATTTAAGGTTAATATTGTTATATGTGAATTTGATCTCGTCATTATGATGTTCGCTGGTTATTTTGCTCGTTAGTTGATGCAGTTTCTTCGTAGCATCAATAGTCTTTACAATTTGGCATGTTCTTGCAGTGGCTGGCACTGGTTGTTCCTTTCCACATTTAGTGCTTCCTTTAGGAGCTCTTGTAAGGCAAGCCAGGTGGTGACAAAATCTCTCAGCATTTGCTTGTCTGTAAAGGATTTTATTTCTCCTTCACTTATGAAGCTTAATTTGGCTGGATATGAAATTCTGGGTTGAAATTCTTTTCTTTAAGAATGTTGAATATTGGCCCCACTCTCTTCTGGCTTGTAGGGTTTCTGCCAAGAGATCCACTGTTAGTCTGATGGGCTTCCCTTTGTTTTGTGGGTAACCCGACCTTTCTCTCTGGCTGCCCTTAACATTTTTTCCTTCATTTCAACTTTGGTGAATCTGACAATTATGTGTCTTGGAGTTGCTCTTCTCGAGGAGTATCTTTATGGCATTCTCTGTATTTCCTGAATTCGAATGTTGGCCTGCCTTGCTAGGTTGACCTGCCTTGCTAAGTTCTCCTGGATAATATCCTGAAGAGTGTTTTCCAACTTGGTTCTATTCTCCCCATCACTTTCAGATATACCAATCAAACGTAGATTTGGTCTTTTCACATAGTCACATATTTCTTGGAGGCTTTGTTCATTTGTTTTTACTCTTTTTTCTCTAAACTTCTTGCTTCATTTCATTAATTTGATCTTCAATCACTGATACCCTTTCTTCCACTTGATTGAATTGGCTACTGAAGCTTGTGCATGCGTCATGTAGTTCTCATGCCATGGTTTTCAACTCCATCAGGTGGTTTAAGGTCTTCTCTATGCTGTTTATTCTAGTTAGCCATTCGTCTATTCTTTTTTCAAGGTTTTTAGCTTCTTTGCGATGGGTTCAAACATCCTCCTTTAGCTTGGAGAAGTTTGTTATTACTGATCGTCTGAAGCCTTCTTCTCTCAACTCGTCAAAATCATTCTCCGTTCAGCTTTGTTCCATTGCTGGTGAGGAACTGCATTCCTTTGGAGGAGAAGAGGCTCTCTGATGTTTAGAATTTTCAGCTTTTCTGCTCTGGTTTCTCCCTATCTTTGTAGTTTTATCTACCTTTGGTCTTTGATGATGGTGACCTACAGATGGGGTTTTGGTGTGGATGTCCTTTGTTTGTTAGTTTTCCTTCTAACAGTCAGGACCCTCAGCTGCAGGTCTGTTGGAGTTTGCTGGAGGTCCACTCTAGACCCTGTTTGCCTGGGTATCACCAGCGGAGGCTGCAGAACAGCAAATACTGCAGAACGGCAAATGTTCCTGCCTGATCCTTCCTCTGGAAGCTTCATCTCAGAGGGGCACCCAGCTGTATGAGGTGTCTGTCGGCCCTTACTGGGAGGTGTCTCCCAGTTAGGCTACTCGGGGGTCAGGGACCCACTTGTGGAGGCAGTCTGTCCGTTCTCAGATCTCAAACTCCATGCTGGGAGAACCACTACTCTCTTCAAAGCTGTCAGACAGGGATGTTTAAGTCTGCAGAAGTTTCTGCTGCCTTTTATTCAGTTATGCCCTGCCCCCAGAGGTGGAGTCTACAGAGGCAGGCAGGCCTCCTTGTGCTCCAGTGGGCTCCACCCAGTTCGAGCTTCCCAGCAGCTTTGTTTACCTACTCAAGCCTCAGCAATGGTGACGTCCCTCCCCCAGCCTCGCTGCCCCCTTGCAATTTGATCTCAGACTGCTGTGCTAGTGGTGAGCGAGGCTCCGTGGGCATGGCACCCTCTGAGCTGGGCGCAGGATATAATGTGGTATGCTTTTTGCTAAGACCATTGAAAAAGTGCAGTATTAGGGTGGGAGTGTCCTGATTTTCCAGGTACCGTCTGTCACAGCTTCCTTTGGCTAGGAAAGGGAATTCCCTGACCCCTTGCGCTTCCCGGGTGAGGCGATGCTTCGGCTCACACTCCGTGGGCTGCACCCACTGTCCAACAAACCCCAGTGAGATAAACCTGGTACCTCAGTTGGAAATGCAGTTGGAAATGCAGAAATCACCCATCTTCTGTATCGCTCATGCTGGGAGCTGTAGACTGGAGCTGTTACTATTTGGCCATCTTGGAACCTCCCTCAACATATTTTCTTTATCCATTCATCAATTGATGGACATTTGTGTTGTTTCTACCCTCTGGCTATTATGAATAATACTGCTATGAACATTTATGCACAAATTTTTGTGGAAACATATGTTTTAATTTCTTTTGGGTATGTATCTAGGAGAGGAATTGCTAGGTTAAATGGTAACTCTATGTTTAACATTTTGAAAAGCTGCCAAACTGTTTTCCAAAGTGGCCACACCATTTTGCATTCTCACCAGCAAATTGTGAAGGCTCAGGCTCTTCCACATCCTCACCAACATTTGTCATTATCTGTCTTTTTAATTATAGACCCTACTCCCTGTGAAGCTGTATCTCATGGTAATTTTAATTTGCATTTCCCTGACAGTTACTGAGGTTGGGCATCTTTTTATGTGCTTATTGGCCATTGCATATATACTTGGATGTCTATTAGGATTCTTTGTCTCTTTTTAAATTGTGTTGTCTTTTAATTATTGAATTGTAAGAGTTCTTTATATATTCAAGTCCTTTATCAGATATATGATTAGCAAACATTTTCTCCCCCCTTTTTTTGTTTTTTTCCCCTTACTTTCTTGATGGTATTATTTATAGCACAGAAGTTTCAAATTCTAAGTCCAATTTATCTATTTTTTAATCTGTTCTTTTGTCATTTGTACTTTTGGTGTCATATGTAGTAATGCTTTGCCTAACCCAAGGTCACAAAGAATTACTCATGTTTTCTTCTAAGAGTTTCATTGTTGTAGCTCTTAACATTTAGGTCTGTGATTCATTTTGAATTAATATTTGTATATGAAGAAATATAAAAAGGTCCTAAGAAAAAGGTCCAATTTCATTCTTTTCTATGTGGATATTCAGTTGTTCTGGCACCGTTTGTTGAAAAGACTATTCTTTCCTACATTAAATTATCTTTGCACCCTTGTCAAAAATCAATTGACCATAAAGGTTAAGATTTATTTCTAGACGCTCAGTTCTATTCCACTGATCTATGTCAGGACCATGCTGTCTGTTACTGTTGTTATGCAGTAAATTGTGAAATCAAGATGTGTTCTTAAACTGTGTACTTTTTTGTCAAAACTATTTTGGACATTCTGGATCCCTCACATTTCCATATGAATTTTAGGAACTGTTAGTCAATTTCTCCAAGGAATGGCAGCTAGAATTTTGAGAGGGTTATCATTGAATCTATAGATCAGTTTGAGAATATTGCCATCTTAACAAAATTATATTTATATCAATGTCCTTTCCATTTATTTAGGTCTTCTTTATTTCAACAATGTGTTTATAGCTTTCACAGTACAAATCTTGGACTTCTGTTAAATTTATTCCTAAGTATTTTACTCTTTTTAATGCTATTGAAATGTAATTGTATTTAAATTTTATTTTCAGATCATTTACTAATAATGTATAGAAATACATTTGATTTTTGTACATTGATCTTATATCCTGCAACACAGCTGAAATAACTCCTTAGTTCTAATTGATTTTTTTCATGGATTCCATAGGTTTTTCTATATATAAGATAATGCCATCTGCTTTTCATCTTCCTTTACAATTTGGATTTTTAAAATTTTTTTCTCTTGCCTAATTGCCCTGGCTAGAGCTTCCAATACAACATTGAATAGAAGTGTTGTGAGTGGACATTCTTGTCTTGTTTCTGATCTTAGAGTAAAAGCATTTCATCTTTCACCATTGAGCATGATTGTTAGCTATGGCTGTCTCTAGATGGGCTTTATCAGGTTGTGGGAGTTCTCCTCTTTTCCCAGTTTGTTGAGTGTTTTTTGTTTTTTTTTTTAAATTCTTCTTCTTCTTCTTCTTTTTGTTTTCCTGAGACAGAGTTTCACTCTTATGCCCAGGCTGGAGTGAAGCGGTGTTATCTCAGCTCACTGCAACCTCCGCACCCCGGGTTCAAGTGATTCTCCTGCCTCAGCCTCCTGAGTAGCTGGGATTACAGGTGCCCGCCACCATGCCTGGCTAATTTTTGTATTTTTAGTAGAGACAGTGTTTCACCATGTTGGCCAGGCTGTTCTGGAACTCCTGACCTCAGGTGCTCCACCCGCCTTGGCCTCCCAAAGTGTTAGGATTAAAGGCGTGAGCCACTGCGTCTGGCTGAATGTTTTTATCATGAAAAAGTGTTGGATGTTTTCAAATGTTTTTTCTGCATCTATTGAGATGATCATGTGGTATTTGTTCTATATTCTATTGATGTAGTGTATCATATTAATTGATTTTAGTATAGTTTAGCATTATTGGGCTAAATCCCACTTAGTCATGATGTAAACCTTTTTATATGTTGCTGGATTCAGTTTACTAGTATTTTGTTAAGGATTTTGCATCTATAGTCACAAGAGATACTAGTCTATAGTTTGTTATTTTTGTGATGTCTTTGGTTTTGGTATCAGAGTAATATTGACCTCGTAAAATGAGTTGGGCAATGATCCCTTCTCTCCTAATTTTTTAAAAAGTTTAGAAAGGATTGATATTAATTCTTTAAATGTTTGGTAAAATTCCTCAGTAAAGCCAAGTAGAACTGGATTTCTTTGGGGAAGTTTTTAATTACTAAATCACCAGCTTGGGTTAGTAATTGTATTTGTATACACTAACAATCTATTCATATTTTCTATTCTTCTTGAGTCAGTTTCAGCAGTTCATGTCTTTCTACAAACTTGTCCATTCCATCCAAGTTATCCACATTTTTTGGCATGTAGTTATTCATAGTATTCCCTTATAATCCTTTTTATTTTTATTTTTTTGAGACGGAATCTCACTGTGTAGCCCAGGCTGGAGTGCAGTGGTGCGATCTTGGCTCACTGCAATCTCTGCCCCCGGGTTCACGCCATTCTCCTGCCTCAGCCTCCCGAGTAGCTGAGACTACAGGCGCCCGCCACCACACCCTGCTAATTTTTTGTATTTTTCGTAGAGACAGGGTTTCACTGTGTTAGCCTAGAGGGTCTCGTTAGCCAAGAGGTCTCCTGGCCTCTGATCTGCCCGCTTCGGCCTCCCAAAGTGCTGAGATTACAGGCGTGAGCTACTGTGCCTGGCCCTAATCCTTTTTATTTCTGTAAGATTGTTGGTGACATTTCTCTCTTATTCCTGAATTTGGTAATTTGAATCCTCTCTTTTTTTCTTGGTTAGTCTAGCTAAAAGTTTGTCAACATTTTTTATCTTTTCAATGAACCAACTTAAAAAATTTGCTATATCATTCACATACCATAAAATATACCCTTCACTTCAGTGGTTTTTGTATATTCACAGAATTGTACAACCATCACCACAATCTAATTCTAGAACATTTTCATTAGTCCCAAAAGAAACCCTGTAGCCATCAACAGTCATTACTCATTACCTTCCCTACCCCACCCCAGCCCTAGACAATCACTGTTTTACTCTCCGTATGGATTGCCTATTCTGAAAATTTCATATAAACGGAATCATACAATATGTGGCCTTTTGTGTCTGGCTTCTTTTGCTTAACATAATGTTTTCAAGATTCATCCATGTTTTAGTATGCATCAGTACTTCGTTTTCCTGACCATTCTTGAAGTTTAAACTTAGATATATTACTTCCCCTAAGATACCTCCCCTAATAACCCTTGCTGCGAAGGGATAGAGACCCTTTCTGTGGGCTCCCATACCACCTTGGGGTTATTTTCATCATGAAGTAGTGTAGCTATCTGTTTACCTGTCCACCACTTTATCCAAACTGTGGAGTCCTTAAGTTGAGGATGATGCCTTTTGTCTCTGTATCCTTGGCTCCTAAGACAGTGGCTAACGAACATATCCAACACATGCAAATGTTTTTCCATCAGCGAATGGTTGTTCATCCAATACCTGAACAGTGAAAACTCTAGGCGAGATTGGGTGTGTTCCGGGTGGTATGTCCATAGATGGGAAAGCTATGGAAAACATAAAAGAGGGAGTCTTCTGCAAAAAACATTCTCCACGGAGTGAGCACGGTGGTGTGGGAGGTTCTGGTTGCTCACCATTGTTTTGATCAAGGGCCCACATGCGAGGGCACCTCCAGGTGTCTTCTGCTTTACTGGATTGGGTGGGAGCTTTTCTGAGAATGTTCTCTGAAATGTATGCTCTTCCTTTGAATTCTGTATTTGGATTACTGTCTCTACTTTCCTCTGGGTATCATGTCATCTCTGGAAATACAGTTCCTCTTCAGAATTACTCAATGTTAACCTTTCTGTCCCTCTTCATCTTTTTCAAGTAGCCTGTGATTCCCTGGTTGACACCGTGTTCAACACCGTGTGGACTTTGGGCTGCCGCCCCTTTATGAATAGTCAGCGGGCAGCTTGCATCTGTGCAGAGGAGGAGAAGGAAGAGTTATGAGGAAGAAGTGATTCCTTCCTGGTTTTGAGTGACACCACAGCTGTCAGCCTTCGAGATGTCAATCGAGTCAGCGTGACTCATTCGTTCTTCCAACAGTTTGGACACCACAAAGCAGGAGAAAGGAAACATTTTTCTACACCTGGAAAGTGAGTCCTATCTTTTGAGGAAAATTGAAAAAAACATGGAGTGGTTTGAAGGCTACTCTTCATTTAAGACTGCTCTCCCCAGCCAAGACACGTTGCCTGGAAATTCAGTTCTTAGCTTAAAGACTAAAATGCAAGAAAACCCTGCAATTCCTGGACCTGACAATTATTTTCATGAGTGAAATTGTGGGGAGTACAGGCATTTGGGAGGCAATGACTTTCTGCTGGCCCATGTTTCAGTTGCCAGTAAGCATCTCACATTTAATAAAGTGTACTTTTTAGAACATTTGGATAGAGATGAATGAATTCCATTATCACCAATATGCTTCCATTTCACTTAGAAGAGACCAAAACCCAACCTGGTAAGTTCCACCGATGACCACAGTTATTCCCACTGATGCTAAAAAGAGAAAACAGGTGGGCAGGTTCAGAGGCTTACCTGATTAAGGCCAATGGAGGAGAAGGTCAGATGGAATTAGGTCTCTGAGGATTCATTTTTCCCTTCGGTGACCTGACCCTGCTGGTATTGCCAGTTACTAAATGACGTTAGAGTCATGCTAAGATCTGAGATGTACTTGGTAAGAGTTACTAACGGAGCTGGCTAGGAAAAGTCCCTGCAGCCTGTCGGGAGTGAGAGACAAGTGGCCATTCCCTAACTTGCGGGTCACAACCCTAACCATGGATTAGAATCACCTGAGAATCCTTTACAACAAACCAATAAAGAATACACACTGGTATTTTATAAATGTTTTCCAGGTGATTCTGCTGCACAGAAGGGCTGGGGGCCACTAATCTACAGCAGAAATTGGCCCACTAAGTCCTGTGGACCAAGCCTAGCCCAAAGCCTGTTTTTGTTGTTGTTGTTGTTGTTGTTTGTTTATTTGTTTGAGAGGGAGTCTCACTCTGCCACCCAGGCTGGAGTGCAGTGGCTAGATCTTGGCTCACTGCAACCTCCGCCTCCTGGGTTCAAGTGATTCTCTTGTCTCAGCCTCCTGAATAGCTGGGATTACAGGTGCCTGCCACCAGGCCTGGCTAATTTTTGTATTTTTAGTAGAGACGGGGTTTCACCATGTTGGCCCGGCTGGTCTCGAACTCCTGACCTCAAATAATCCCACTGCCTCGGCCTCCCAAAGTGCTGGGTTTACAGGCGTGAGCCACCACACCTGGCTCAAAGCCTGGTTTTGAATCTTTTTTTGCAATAACCATGCTCACATTTGTTCACATATTCTCTGTGGCTGTCCTTGCACTACAACAGCAGAGTTGAGTAGCTGTGGCAAAGACTGCAGGGCTCAGAAAGCCTAATACATTTACCGGTTGGCTTTTTACAGAAAAAGTTGCTGACTTCTATCTAAATCCTTTTCTCCTTGCCCTTACTTTTGTTAATTTTACTTTTCTACTAAGAACCATTAAATGTAGCATTTTGTTTGTTTGTTTGTTTGTTGGGATTTGGGGTTTTTTGGAACAAGGTCTCACTCTGTCACCCAGGCTGGAGCACTACCATGGCTCACTGCAGCCTCAACCTCCTGAGCCCAAGCAATCCTCCTACCTCAGCTCCCCAAGTAGCTGGAACCACGGTGGCACACCACCATGCCAGGCGAATTTAAAACAATTTTTTTGTAGAGACGAAGTCTCACTATGTTGCCTAGGCTAGTCTTGAGCTCCTGGGCTCAAGGAAATCTCCCACGTTGGCCTCTGAAGTGCTGGGATTCCAGGCATGAGCCACTGAGCCCAGACTGCAGCAACTTTTAAAAACTAAAAGCAGAAAAACTTTTCTGATCTTATGTAAAGGCCATAAAATTAATTGGCATATAAAGAAATTGGAGTTAACTGCAGATAAAATTTATCTTTGTGGTTTATATTTTTATTTTTTGTGGTTTATAACTTTATTTCAATAAAACTTATTAAGTACCTACAAAACAGTATGGCAGAATTGTATACTTTTTTCTATTATCTTATCAACCTGAGGGTACAGAACACCAAATAACAGGGAATATGGTACCAAACTTTAATTCTGTTACATCTCATTGAAGCACTTAAATACATGTTGATGAATTTATTAATATTTATTAGGTAAAAATATTTCACTTAAGGCAATATATTAGAAGTATCAAAAGATGGCCGGGCACGGTGGCTCACGCCTGTAATCCCAGCACTTTGGGAGGCTGAAGTGGGTGGATCACCTGAGACCAAGAGTTCGAGCCAGCCTGGTCAACCTGGAAAAACCCCATCTCTACTAAAAACACAAAATTTAGCTGGGTGTGGTGGTACATGCATGCCTGTAGTCCCAGCCACTCAAAAGACTGAGGCGGGAGAATTGCTTGAACCCTGGAGGCAAAGGTTACAGTGAGCTGAGATTGCGCCTCTGCACTTCAGCCTGGGTGACAGAGCAAGACTCTATCTCAAAAAAAAAAAAAAAAAAAAAAAGAAAAAGAAATTAGTATGAGACAGAAAAACCAAATACTACTTTTAAAATTATGTACTATTTTATTGATAAACTTCCAACTCCCCTATCATTAGTCTGCATTTGAATTGAAATTACAAGGTATAACTATTATTTACATATTTAAGGAGTCACTGGGTATTTAAGTCATAATTTCAGTAACTGTTTAATTTTTCTAGGGTTTATTACTTGAAATATTATACCCGGCTTCTGATTTTGTGATCTGATTGCATCGTACACGAGGTATTTAAGTGTAGGAAGGAAATGAGAGAAATGGGGTGAGTGTCTTTCTGGGTGGACAGTTTAGTTTTCAGCCCTAGAAAGATGAAACCCCACCCAGGCCACGTTGTTCAGCAGTGCTGTGGCCTGTGCTGACCGAATGGACCAGAATCAGAGTGAGTTGGTACTGGGAGTCTGAACTCACAGTGTGAAGTCTGAGCCTAGGTGCTGGCGGATGTTCTTAGAGGGCCGGGGGGAGAAGCTCCAAAGAGCAGAGCCACCCAATATAGGGACTCGAGGTGTGGCTGCGAACTAGTCCTCCCAGTCAATACGGATGGGGCCGCCTGTTAGCGTCTGGCTCTGTAGACCGGCTGAGTCCTCTCCTCCTGCCCCGCGACGCATTCGCCGGTGGCAACCCTGGGCACAGCGGGAACGCTCGTCCAACACTCCACAGACAAGAACCCGGCAGTGCAGAAACACTTCCTGAAGAGATGATCACGATTGTTAATAAAAACAGTAACTGCTGCCACTTGGGGGGCACCCTAAGGAGCCAGACACAATACTCAATGTTCCCAAGCATTAACTCATGTAATCTTAACAAGGACACCCACAAGCAGAGGTTATCATCCCGTTTTACAGATGAGGAAACAGACAGAGAGGTAAAGGAACTTGCCAAAATGTAAACATTTAGTAAAAAATGTGGCAAAGGTTGCATTTAAGTCACGTGGGTGATCAAAAAACCCATATTCATAACTCCTGCATGGAGCTGGAACAGAAGAGGCCTTTGTGAAGCAACATCTACTAGAACATCTTCCTTCTTCACACCAAGGTCTGGGGATAGCATTGGCTCCCATGCACTTGTGCTGTCAAATAACCAGTGTTCTCTGCAAGCGCCTTTCTGTAGGTAACTGCCTGGGCTGCCTGCCTGATTGAGGGCGATCGGGATCAGCCATCATTGTCAGCAGTTGTTCTGTAACCATGGTGTAGCTGGAACGGACCCGCATATACTTACAAGCAGTGTGGAAAAGAATGTCGGCCTCTTCAACTTCCTTTTGTTTAAATGTTTCGCAACTACACTCTAACAACAACGATAAAAAAACTTTCAGCTTATCTCACTACAACCTTTTCTATATAGCCCTTTATAACCTCTATCCATGAGTATACATGTTTTTTAAATGTAACATATTTAATATGCCTGTAAATTGCTATGACAACAGTTTTTATGTCTGCTTTTCCCGTATTTATCATTTTAATAACTCTTAATATTGCATTAAATTGATATACTGTGGCCCTTAGCCCTGTTCGTTGGGGGCTTTTTCTTCTACCCCCTTATAACAATGATCTACAGACACTTCCAACACATCTTGTCCATTTTGGCTTAAAAATCTTTTTGGGGCCAGGCACATTGGCTCACGCCTGTAATCCCAGCACTTCGGGAGGCCGAGGCGGGCGGATCACAAGGCCAGGAGATTAAGACTATCCTGGCTAACACGGTGAAATCCTTTCTCTACTAAAAATACAAAAAATAGGGTGTGGTGGGGACTGCCTGAAGTCCCAGCTACTCGGGAGGCTGAGGCAGGAGAATGGCGTGAACCCGGGAGGCAGAGTTTGCAGTGAGCTGAGATCACACCACTGCACTCCAGACTGGGTGACAGAGCAAGACTCCGTCTCAAAAAAAAAAAAAATTTTTTT
The DNA here is from genome assembly GCF_008728515.1 of Papio anubis. Taxonomy (NCBI): domain Eukaryota; kingdom Metazoa; phylum Chordata; class Mammalia; order Primates; family Cercopithecidae; genus Papio; species Papio anubis. Next base: position 69,474,673 of record NC_044986.1, on the reverse strand, counting down.
TGTTTGTTTTTAGGGACAGGGTCTCATTCTCTCACCCAGGCTGGAGTGCAATGGCCTGATCATAGCTCACTGTAACCTTGAACTCCTGGGCTCAAGTGACCTGCCTCAGCTGCCTGAGTAAGCTAGGACTACAGATGTGTGCCACTATGCCCAACTAATTTTAAAATTTTTTGTAGAGAAGAGGTCTTGCTATGTTGCCCAAGCTGGTCTCAAACTCCTGGCCTCAAGCAATCCACCTGCCTCTGTTTTGTTTTGTTTTTAAGAAACTGTCAGAATTGGAATTTTTAGATAAAAGAATATGATGATTTTATGATTATTATTACATATTATCAGACAATGTTCCAGAAAATGTACCAATTTATACTGTCGCTGTATACTTCTCCCTGTAACCTTGTAAGTGTTGTATTTTATAATTTTCATAAATTTAATATGTATAAAATGGTGTCTTATAATTGTTTTCATCAGCACTTAAGTACTATTTTCAGTGAACATTTCACTATTTGTCTTTTCTGTGAATTTCCTGTCCATATCCCTTGCCATTTGACCAATCACCACACTGACTTTTCAACCATAACTGCCTGCAAAGATTTTAAATTAAATTATGATCCTATAATATTTTCTTTGAACAGCACAGTGATTTTGGCAGGCAGTGGGGTGTGACATGCATGAAAGGGTTAAGCTTCTCAATGGCCAGTTTCTCTGTATTTTTTCTTGAGCCCATGCAGATCCTCACAGTGGGCTCTTGGAATGTCAATATATTGGGACACCAAAAAAAAAAAAAAAAAGGCTCAGGTTCAGGGGTTATAAATTAAAGATGTTCAACTCACCTTGTGGTCTTTGCCCACAAACTTGAAGACAGGGACCTGGAAGTGCTTTGCTAGGTGATCCCGGGAAGTGTACTGCTTTACCGAGTCATCTGAAACGCAGCTGAAAGTAGGGCAGATAGCACATAAGACTTGATTGCTTCAGCAGAGGTGGAAAAACAATCTAGCCCAACATTTTGGCCCAAGGAGAGCCAAAGGGGTGGAGGAGGCTGGAGTGTACTCAAGCTTTTTGGGAATGAAAGAAAAATTAAAGTTTTCCCTGTGAAGGCCTCTTCAGACCTAGCCTTTTTCACTAATAGCGTCTGTCCCATTTATCATTCGCTGTACTCACAAACTGGACACCAGTTTGTGTCATGAGCCACTGCGCCCAGCCTAGGAGCCATTTTTGACTCTCCTCTCCTTCACTAGTTTTACCTCCAAAATGTCAGTAAGTGGTTCCTGAACTAATAAAGAGCTGACAGTCGTGCCATGCAGTTTTAGTAAATAACTGGGTGTGCTGTGAACTTAGAGGCTGGATGCGAACTAGGGGTGATGAGACCATTCCCGCAGCAGCATTACCCATCCCGGATGAGGTAGTATTTCAGGACCTCGTCGATCTTGGAGGTGGGGGTGGCGAAGCAGCTCTCCACCAAGCTTTCCAAGCCGCTCACGTGCACCAGGGGCTCAATGCCAAAGTAGAGGGAGTCACGAAGCTTGAGGGTAGGCAGAGCTTCCCGGTAAGGTTCCTCAAACTCATTGTCCTTGAAGATCTCCAGAGTGAATGGGAAGATCCCATGATTTCGGCTCATGATTTCCAGTGGGGAGTTTCTAAGGTTGGGAACGTATCCTTCAGAAATGGTGTACAGGCATGGAAACTCGCAGGTCACTGGGATCAGCAGCTTGCTGGTTCGGATGATGAAGTCCCCGCTGCTCCCTGGGGTCTGCTTGGGTAGACCTGTCACGAGGTTGCTGGCCACAATCTTGTCATTCACCACCTGAGCCAGGTGAGGGTGAGGAGAGGAAAGAGATTGTCTGTTTATTTCTACAGAGTTTTTTTTATCCTCCCCTCTCACCTTAACATTCTACCAGCGTCTATCTAACTCAAAACACATTAGAGATTTGGTTGCCTAAGGCTGAGTTTTGTTTTGTTTTGTTTTTTCCCACTGCCCTCCTCTTTTTATCACGCCATCCTGACTGTTAAGAGTCTTAGCTCTACCAAAACACAGCCAGACTGCTTCTTTAAGTGGGACCCTGTTCTGCTCCTTATCTCTGGGGGGGACCTCCCAACTGGGGCCTCCTACTGGCTCTGCCCATATTCTCCAGCAGACAGAGTTTTGACTTCTACCTGTGATGGAGTGCCAAGGGGGAGGGGTAGGCTGTTTGGACAACTGTTTGGACAACTCAGCCATTTTAGCCTGCAGGGAGTCCAAACTGTCTAGAAGTGGATGCAGTACCCCAGGATGGCATAGCTGCTCTAGGAAAGCATGGCCACATGGCTTCTTTAAGTGGGTCCTCGATCCTTTTCCTCCTGGCTGGGTGAGATCTCCCAAATGGGGTATCCAGTCACCTCCTAAAGGTGTGTTCAGGTAAGCAACAGGTCTGTACCCACTGGGATGGAGCTCCCAGAGGAAGGGGCAGGCCACCATCTTTGCTGTTTCAGCAACTTAGCTGTTTCAGCCTCCAGGCTTTGGAGAGCTCAACCTGACTGGGGGGTGATGGAAATGGTACCTCAGCACACTTCAGTTGCTCTATGAAAGCAGGGCTAGACTGCTTCTTTAAGCAGGTCCCCAATCCTTTTCTTCCTGGCTGAGTGAGACCTCCCAACCGGGGTTTCCAACCACCATCTACAGGTATGTTAAGACTGGCAACAGGTCTGTACTGTGCAGGGATGGAGCTCCCAGAGGAAGGGGCAGGCTGCTATCTTTGCTGTTTCACAGTCTTCACTGGTGATACCTCCAGGTACCGGAAAATCTGAGGTGACTAGGGACTGGAGCAGATGCCCAGCTAACCACAGCAACCCTACAGAAAGGTGGCCAGACTGTTAAAAGGGGGGAAAAAAGGCCAAATCAGTACACCTGTAATCCCAGCACTTTGGGGGTCCCAGTCAGGTGGATCACCTGAAGTCAGGAGTTCGAAACCAGTAGCCAACATGGTGAAACCCCATCTCTACTAAAAATACACAAAAATTAGCCAAGTGTCATGGCATGGGCCTGTAATTCCAGCTACTCAAGAGGCTGAGGCAGGAGAATCGCTTGAATGCAGGAGGCAAAGGTTGCAGTGAGCCGAGATTGCACCACTGCACTCCAGCCTGGGTGACAAGAGTGAGGGTCCATTTCAAAAAAAAAAGTGGGAGAACAAAACCCCCCAAACCTCATCCAAAGATCAGCAACATCAAAGACTGAAGGTAGATAAGCCCTCAAAGATGAGAAAGAATCAGTGCAAGAACACAGGGAAAACTCAAAAAACTAGAGTGCCCTCTCTCCCCCAAATGACTACATCACCACTCCAGCAAGGGTTTGGAATGGGGCTGCAGCTGACATGGCTGAAATAATAGAAGTGGACCTCAGAATGTGGATAAAAACGAACTTCGCTGAGCTAAAGGAGCATGTTCTAACTCAATGCAAGGAAGCTAAAAATCATGATGAAACATTATAGAAACTGACAAAGAAAATAGCCAAGATAGGCCAGGCATGGTGTCTCATGCCTGTAATCCCAGCACTTTGGGAGGCCGAGGCAGGTGGATCACAAGGTCAGGAGATCGAGATCATCCTGATTAACATGGTGAAACCCCATCTCTACTAAAAATACAAAAATTAGCTGGGCATGGTGGTATGTGCCTATAGTCCCAGCTGCTGGGGAGGCTGAGGCAGGAGAATGGCATGAACCTGGGAGGCGGAGCTTGCAGGGAGCTGAGATTATGCCACTGCACTCTAGCCTGGATGACAGAGTGAGACTCCATCTCAAAAAAAAAAAAAAAGAAAAGAAAAGAAAATAGCCAAGATAGAGAAGAGCATAACCAACCTGATAGAGCTAAAAAAAACACAAGAATTTCATAATGCAATTGCAAGTATTAATAGCAGAATGGATCAAGCAGAGGAAAGAATCTCAGAGCTTGAAGACTGTCTTTCTGAAATAAGACAGGCAGACAAGAATAGAGAAAAAGTAATAAAAAGGAATGAACAAAACTTCCAAGAAATATGGAATTATGTAAAGAGACTGAATATATGACTGATTCGAGTACCTGAAAGAGCTGGGAGAATAAAACCAATTTGGAAAACATATTTCAAGATATCCATGAGCACTTCCCCAACCTTGCTAGACAGGCCAACATTCAAATTCAGGAAATGCAGAGAACCCCAGGAAGATACTCCACAAGAAGATCATCCCTGAGACACAAAATCTTCAGATTCTCCAAAGTTGAAATGAAAGAAAACATGTTAAGGGCAGCCAGGGAGAAAGGCTAAGTCACCTACAAGGGAAGCCCATTAGACTAACAGTGGACCCTTCAGCAGAAACCCTACAGGCCAGGAGAGACTGGGGGCCAATATTCAACATTCTTAAAGCAAAGAATTTTAAATGGCCAGGCACAGTGGCTCACACCTGTAATTCCAGCACTTTGGGAGGCTGAGGCAGGCAGATCACTTGAGGTCAGGAGTTTGACACCAGCCTGGCCAACATGATAAAACCGCATCTCTACTAAAAATATAAAAATTAGCCAGGCATGCGTGTAGTCCCAACTACTCAGGAGGCTGAGGCAGGAGAATCACTTGAACCTGGGAGACAGAGGTTGCAGTGTGCTGAGATCATACCACTGCACTCCAGCCTGGAAGACAAAGCAAGACTCTGTCAAAAGAAAGAAAGAAGGAAAGAAAGAAAGAGAGAGAGAGAGAGGAAGGAAGAAAAGAAAAGAAAAGAAAAAGAATTTTCAACCCAAAATTTCATATCCAGCCAAACTAAGCTTCATAAGTGAAGAATAAATAAGATCCTTTTCAGAGAAGCAAATGCTGAGGGAATTTGTTACCACCACACCTGCCTTACTAGAGCTCCTAAGGAAACACTAAATATGCAAAGGTAAAACCACTACCAGCCACTATAAAAACATACTGAAGTACACAATGACAGGATCAAATCCACACATAATAATACTAACCTTAAATGTAAATGGATTAAATGCCCCAATTAAAAGACACAGAGTGGCAAACTGGATACAGAGCTAAGACCCATTGATATGCTGTCTTCAAGAGATCCATCTCACATGCAAAGACACACATAGGCTCAAAGTAAAGGGATTGAGGAAAATTTATCAAGCAAATGGAAAACAGGAAAAAGCAAGAGTTGCAATCCTACTTTCCAACAAAACAGACTTTAAATTAGCAAAGATCAAAAAAGACAAAGAAAGGCATCACATAATGATAAAGGGTTCAATTCAACAAGAAGAGGTAACTATGGTAAATATATATGCACCCAACACAGGAGCAACCAGATTCATAAAGCAAGTTCTTAGAAGCCTTCAAAGAGACTTAGATTCCCACACAATAATAGTGGGAGACTTCAACACCCCACTGACAATATTAGACCATCAAGACAGAAATTAACAAAGATATTTAGGACCTGAATTCAACTCTCGATCAGTTGGACTTGATAATTATCTATAGAAGTCTTCACCCCAAAACAACAGAATATACATTCTTCTCATCACTACATGGTACTTACTCTAAAATTGACCCATAATCGGAAGTAAAACACTCCTCAGCAAATGCAAAAGAACTGAAATCATAACAGTCTCTCAGACCACAGCACAATCAAATTAGAACTCAAGACTAAGAAATTCACTCCAAACCATACAATTACATGGAAATGTAATAACCTGCTTCTGAATGACTTTTGGGTAAATAATGAAATTAAGGCAGAAATCAAGAAGTTCTTTGAAACTAATGAGAACAAAGATATAACATACCAGAATCTCAGGGACACAGGTTAGGCAGTGTTAAGAGAGAAATTTATAGCACTAAATGCCCACATTAAAAGCTATAAAGATTTCAAGTTAACAACCCAACATCACAACTAAAAGAACTAGAGAACCAAGAGGAAACAAACCCCATAGCTAACAGAAGACAAGAAATAACCAAACTTAGAGGTGAACTGGAAGAGATAAAGACACAAAAAAACCATTCAAAAGATCAACAAATCTAGGAGCTGGTTTTTCCAAAAAAGTTAATAAAATAGATAGATCACTAGCTAGACAAGGAAGAAAAGAGAGAAGAATCAAATAAGCACAATCAGAAATGATAAGGGGATATTACCACTGACCCCACAGAAATACAAACAACCATCAGAGAATATTATAAATGCCTCTATGCATATACACTAGAAAACCTAGAAGAAATGGATAAATTCCTGGACACATACATCCTCTCAAGACTGAATCAGGATGAAGTTGAATCCCTGAAGAGACCAATAATGAGGCCCTGAAATTAAGGCAGTAATAGCCTACAACCAAAAAAAAAAAAAAAAAAAGCCCAGGACCAGACAGATTCACAGCTGAATTCTACCCCCTGTACAAAGAAGAGCTGGTACTATTCCTACTGCAACCATTTCAAAAAATTGAAAGGGAGAGACTCTTCCTTAAGTTGTTCTATGAGGCAAGCATCATCCTGAACCAAAATCTGGCAGAGACACAACAAAAAAAGAAAACCTCAGACCAATATCCTTGATGAACATTGATGCAAAAATCCTCAGCAAAATACTGGCAAACTGAATCCAGCAGTACATCAAAAATCTTATTCACCACAATCAAGTAGGCTTCATCCCCAGGATGCAAGGTTGGTTCAACATATGCAAATCAATAAATGTGATACATTACATAAATAAAACTAAAGACAAAAACCATATGATTATCTCAACAGATATAGAAAAGGATTTCAATAAATTTTGGCATCCTTTCATGTTAAAAACTCTCAATAAACTAGGTATTGAAGGAATATACTTCAAAATAATAAAAGCCATGAATGACAACCCCACAGCCAACATCATACTGAATGGGCAAAAGCTGGAAGCATTCCCCTTCAAAACAAGCACAAGACAAAGATGTACTCTCTCACCACTCCTATTCAACATAGTGTTGGAAGTTGCCAGAGCAATCAGGCAAGAGAAAGAAATAAAGGGCATTCAAATAGTAAGAGAGGAGTCAAACTATCCCTGTTTGCAGATGACATGATTCTATATCTAGAAAACCCTATCATCTCAGCCCAAAAGCTTCTTAAGCTGATAAACAACTTCAGCAAAGTATCAGAATACAAAATCAATGTGCAGAAATACCAGCATTGTTATACACCATCAACAGTCAAACTGAGAGCCAAATAACAAATGAACTCCCATTTGCAATTGCCAGGAAAAGAATACCTAGGAAAACAGCTAACAAGGGAAGTGAAAGATCTCTAAAAGGAGAACTATAAACCACTGCTTAAAGAAATCAGAGATGACACAAACAAATGGAAATACATAGGAAGAATCAATATTATTAAAATGACCATACTGCTCAAAGCAATTTATAGATTCAATGCTTTTCCATTAAACTACCACTGATATTCTTTGCAGAAAAAATCTATTTTAAAATTCATATTGAACCAAAAAAGAGCCTGAATAGCCAAGGCAATCCTAAGCAAATAACAAAGCTAGAGGCATCATGCTACCCAACTTCAAATTATGCTATAGGGCTACAGTAACCAAAACAGCAAGGTATTGGTACAAGAACAGACACAGATCAATGGAACAGAAAAGAGAACCCAGAAATAAGACTGCACACCTACAACTATCTGATCTTCAACAAACCTGACCAAAACAAGCAATGAGGAAACAGTGCTGGGATACATGGCTAGTCATATGCAGAAAATTGAAACTGGACCCTTTCCTCACACCATATAGGAAAATTAACTCAAGATGGGTTAAAAACTTAAGTGTACCCTGGTGTGATTCCGTCCTGTGCGGCTGTTCTCTTGAGCAGTGGTTGTTTATCTCCGTCCGCCTTCTCTCCCACCTGTGTGTGCTGCCACCCAATGGAAGATTCGATGGACATGGACATGAGCCCCCTGAGGCCCCAGAACTATCTTTTTGGTTGTGAACTAAAGGCTGACAAAGATTATCACTTTAAGGTGGATAATGATGAAAATGAGCACCAGTTATCTTTAAGAACGGTCAGTTTAGGGGCTGGTGCAAAGGATGAATTGCACATTGTTGAAGCAGAGGCAATGAATTAAAAAGGCAGTCCAATTAAAGTAACACTGGCAACTTTGCAAATGTCTGTACAGCCAACCATTTCCCTTGGGGGCTTTGAAATAACACCACCAGTGGTCTTAAGGTTGAAGTGTGGTTCAGGTCCACTGCATATTAGTGGACAGTACTGAGTAACTGTGGAGGAAGATGCAGAGTCAGAAGATGAAGAAGAGGAGGATGTGAAACTTAAGTATATCTGGAAAGCAGTCTGCCCCTGGAGGTAGTAGCAAGGTTCCACAGAAAAAAGTAAAACTTGCTGCTGATGAAGATGATGATGAAGATGATGATGATGATGAAGATGATGAGGAAGCTGAAGAAAAAGTGAAGAAATCTATACAAGATACTCCAGCCAAAAATGCACAAAACTTAAATCAGAAGGGAAAAGACTCAAAACCATCATCAACACCAAGATCAAAAGGACAAGAACCCTTCAAAAAAACAGAAAAACTCCTAAAACACCAAAAGGACCTAGTTCTGTAAAAGACATTACAGCAAAAATGCAAGCAAGTATAGAAAAACGTGATTCTCTTCCCAAAGTAGAAGCCAAGTTCATCAATTATGTGAAGAATTGCTTCCAGATGACTGACCAGGAGGCTATTCAAGATCTCTGGCAATGGAGGAAGTCTCTTTAAAAAAATAGTTTAAACAATTTGTTAAAAATTTTCCATCTTATTTCGTTTCTGTAACAGTTGATATCTGGCTGTCCTTTTTGTAATGCAGAGTGAGAACTTTCCCTACAATGTTTGATAAATGTTGTCCAGGTTCCATTGCCAAGAATGTGTTGTCCAAAATACCTGTTTAGTTTTCAAAGATGGAACTCCACCCTTTACTTGGGTTTAAGCATGTGTGGAATGTTATGATAGGACATAGTAGTAGCAGTGGTTGGACATGGAAATGGTGGAGAGACAAAAAGATACACATAAAATAAAACTCAGTATTTTCATAAAGTAAAAAAAAAAAAAAAAACAAAAAAAAACTTAAATGTAAAACCCAAAACTATAAAAATCCTGGAAGACAACCGAGGCAGTACCATTTGAGACATAGGCACAAGCAAAGATTTCATGATGAAGATGTCAAAAGCAATTGCAATAAAAGCAAACATTGACAAATGGGATCTAATTAAATTAAAGAGCTTCTGCACAGCAAAAGAAGCTATCATCAGAGAGAACAGACAACCTACAGAATGGGAGAAAATTTTTTTTTCTCTGATGAAGGTCTAATATCCAGCATCTACAAGAAACTTAAATTTATAAGGAAAAAAACATTAAAAAGTGGAAAAGGACATGAGCAGACACTTCTCAAAAGAAGACATACATGTGGCCAACAAACATATGAAAAAAAAGCTCAACATCACTGATTATTACAGAAATGCAAATCAAAACCACAATGAGATATCATCTGACACCAGTCAGAATGGCTATTAGTAAAAGTCAAGAAATAACATGCTGGTGATGTTGTGGAGAAAAAGGAATGTTTTTACACTGTTGTTGGGAGTGTAAATTAGTTCAACCATTGTGGAAGACCGTGTGGTGATTCCTCAAAGACCCAAAGACAGACCTACCCTTTGACCCAGCAATGCCATTACTGGGTATATACCCAAAAGATTATAAATCGTCTTATTATAAAGACACATGCAATGCACGTGTATGTTTACTGCAGCACTATTCACAATAGCAAAGACATGGAATCCACCTAAATGCCCATCAATGATAGGCTGGATAAAGAAAATGTGGTACATATACACCAAGGAATACTTGTAGCCACAAAAAAAAGAATGAGATCATGTCCTTTGCAGGGACGTGGATGGAGCTGAAGGCCATTATCCTTAGCCAACTAACACAGGAACAGAAAACCAAATACCGTATGTTCTCACTTATAAGTGGGAGCTAAATGATGAGAACACACTGACACATAGTGGGGAACAGCACACACTGGGGCCTATCAGAGAGTGGAAGGCAGGAGGAGGGAGAGAAGCAGGAAATATAACTAACAGGCAGTAGGCTTAATACCTGGGTGATGAAATAATTTGTATAACCAACCCCCATGACACACATTTACCTATGTAACAAACCTGCACATGCTGCACATGTACCCCTGAGCTTAAAATAAAAATAAAAATAAAACTCAGCTTCAAAGACTATGGTATACAAGAGTAAGAAATGATCTGTGGTCGGCTGGGCACGGTGGCTCATGCCTGTAATCCCAGCACTTCAGGAGGCTGAGGCGGGTGGATCATGAGGTCAGGAGCTCAAGACCAGCCTGATCAACATGGTGGAACCTTGTCTCTACTAAAAATATAAAAATTAGCTGAGCGTGGTGGCACACACCTATAGTCCCAGCTACTTGGGAAGCTGAGGCAGGTGAATTGCTTGAACCTGGGAGGTAGAGGTTGTGATGAGCTGAGATTGCGCCACTGGACTCCACCCTGGGCAACAGAGTGAAACTCCGTCTCAAAAAAAAAAAAAAAAGAAATGATCTGTGGTCAGAAAGGGACGAGTGTGATGATGAGACTAGAACTCATTAGTGGCTGACATCTCTCCTCATCCATCATTCCCATCTTCATTTACCCATCCTTCAATGCCTCACTCAAACTCATCTCTTCTAAGAAGTCCCCCCAGGTTTACCATGTACAGTTGATGCCCATTATTCGTGCATTTAGTATGTGTGAATTCATCTAGCAGCTAACATTTATTTATAACCCCAAAATCAGTACTCACTATGCTTCTGAGGTTATTCTCAGAATGTGCACAGTGGCACATTCCCAGCTGAGGTCCAACAAGGCACCACTGCCTTCTTGTTTTAGCTCTCATACTGTAAACCAGGATCCTTTTTGTGATCTACAGAACGGCATGCTTTTGCATGTTTGTGTTTTGTGAGCAATGTTGCTGTTGAAAGGCACCCACACATGCAGTGCAGATGGGCTGTCTAGTGATCCCAAGCACAAGGAGGCTATGACAGCCTTACAGGGAAAATGGGAAAATAGGTGTTTGATAAACTCCAGATATGAGTTGCAGTGCTGCTGGCCATGAGTGCAATGTTAATGAATCTATAATGCATATTAAATAAGGTATCTTTAAATGGAAACACACACAGAACAAGACTGTTAACTGATTGGTTAACAAAAATGTTGTAACCAGAGGATTACAGGAACCTAACCCAGTGTTTCCCCTAGGAGCAATGCTTACTTGCTAAAGAAATTAGCTTCCGTATTACCTAATTCATTGCTTGTGGCAGCTTGGTAGAACATAACTACTGTGAATAACAAGAATCAACTGTAACTTAAACTCACATGGCTCGCATTTAGAACTTCTCTTTACCTCCTAATTAGCCCATTATTATACATGGCTTTATATCCTAACTATTGGTATTATACAGCCTAACTCTTTGCTGTGTACTTTTTAATAAATAAGAAAATAATACCAAAAAAAAAAAAAAAAAAAGGCTGGGTGCAGTGGCTTACACCTGTAATCCCAGCACTTTGGGGGTCTGAGGCAGGTGGATCACCTGAGGTCAGGAGTTCAAGACCAGCCTGACCAACATGGTGAAATCTCGTCTCAACAAAAATACAAAAATTAACCGGCCGTGGTGGCAGGTGCCTATAATCCCAGCTACTTGGGAGGCTGAGGCAGAAGAATCGCTTGAACCCAGGAGGCAGAGGTTGCAGTGAGTCAAGATTGTTCCATTGCCAGCCTGGGCAATAAGAGCAAAACTCCATCTCAAAAAAAAAGAAAAAAAAAAAAAAGAGTTTTACACACTACTTCTTGGGCAGCCCCACACATTCCTTTAGAGTATTACTCATAATACCCGATCTCTGCAGAATCAGCGAATCCAAAGCTCTGGTATTTTAGAAAAGGACAGCTTCCGCCCGTTATGTTTCTTTCAGGAATTTTAGACCTGGTGATGCGGCGGCAGCATGACCTTGTGTGAACTCTTGCACACTCAGAATTTCGGCTGTGGCATTCACCGGATGGTCTTCAGCTCTTTATCTCCAGATTCCTCTGCTCTGCCGTACACGGGAGAATAGCGCCAACCTACCATGCGGCATGTCCATTTGATTATCCACCGATATGATCAACATAACTTGCCTCAAGTGGGACCACCTGCTCCTTGGATATCCCCCACTTGTCTCACTGCAAGTCGAATCAGCTTTCTGATTTTCATTTAATTAGAGTCATAAATAAATATTCATTTAACCAAATGATCGCAAAGGCCTCCGTGCTGATCCACATGCAGGCCCCCTCTGCTCTATCCATCTTGCAAGCTGCTGTCAGATCATGGCATTCATCACCACAGTCCCTGCCTAAACCCATTTCTGTGGGATCAAATCCAGACGGCTCACCCTAGCACACAAGGCAGGCCTTTGGAAGCTCAGCCCGCCCCATCTACTTTTCCGGTTTCATTTTCCAGTAGGAATTCCTGGCCAGTCCGGCTGCACTCTCCACATGCCTCCGCACAGGCCTGCATATCCCCTCTCAGAGACTAGCTCACTTGTTTCCCATCTGAAAGGCTCTTTCTTTTCCTCTCTGCTGTGTAAACCACACACACACTTCCACCTGGATCCAAGTCCCACTTGTCTTGACTGCTGCTGTGTTTGTCCCTTGACTGGACTCCTACAGGACCTGTCATCCGTCTCACTGTTCATCCTTTCCTTACATTTTCTGTGTCATCATCTCAATTTTGCTGTGCAAGTTCCTAAAAGGCAGGACTTCATACATGTCTAACTCTCCAGCACAGGGCTGTGTGCAGATTTTGGGATGAAAATATAAACCTTTTCACTCAACCTGGTTCAATACTTGAACTCTCCACCATAAATGAACCATCATCTGTATTAGTTACTTTCTTCAAATAAAATAGTTGGTCAGAGGGGATGTAGCCAGCCTTCCAGTACCACCGGTACTGATGCATTCAGGAAAATGTCTGCGCATACTGGAGAGATGGGGTATTTGAAAACAGGAATAGCAGAATTCTTCATAGTGCCAGGACCACAGCAGATGCTCAAGAACGTGTTGGTTAAATGAATGACATAAGATGTTTTGAGCTCAAATCTTTTGTGCGTAAATATCTCATCTATGACACAAGCCACATGGCATACCTCTGTCCACCACCTCCCAAATAACCGGCTTTTGGCCATTCCCTGAGTGCCCTCCAGGAGGAACCTACATCGACCACTGTACCACACGTCTTGAGAGAGAAGAGGATGTTAACATGGGTGCCGTTGGACACTCCTCGGCAGGAGGTGTTGGTCAGGAAGAGTTCCAGGCCACCAACCAGCTCCCTGGGGATGCTCACTTCAATGGCATTTGATTTGCACAACACAGGGACTGCAGAGAAAAGAGGCCACTGTTAGAGCCAGGAAACCTGAATCGAGAGGAAGCCTTTTAGGAGAAATAATTTCACCCTCACAAAACCTGAGCTTTTTGTTCCATCCCCAAGGAAATCAGAGGGGCTGAAAACAAGTTGGTGAATAAAACCACTATTCATAACTCCCAAGATTATGGTGAAATAATGTTCCTCAAATATATGGTTCCCTGAATTAGGAAATACCAGGTTCGACTTTCAATTCACCAAACATTGGTTTCAAAGTGTAGCCAGCATAACTCTGTGAACTGAAACACCTAAGAGATTAACTTTCAGCACAAACACAGTTTATTGGCAATACAGAAAAAGTGCTGCTTTGATATAGGCCTAAGGTACATAACGATACTGCTGTGACTTTACCATTAATTACTGCCTAGTAAAACAGAGACAATAAAAACAGTGTTAGCGCACTTGGGAAAGGCTTCCAAATTGTCCTTGCATTGCTCAGGAAACCATAAACTCTGACTATAAATTTCACCACTTTAGCTTAATATAAAAAAGATTGCTTTTCCTTAGCATTCCCAGGTTCTTCTCTAGACTCTGCAAATATCCTGAAAAGAATACTTGAGCTCTGTCAGCGTCCAATACGTGAAGACACATCATAACGATGGTGTAGTGGTGCAAAGAAATCAGACACAGGTGCCCCTTACATGTTTGGTAGATGAATGGATGAATATTCTGGACATCAGGAACTAGATTTCCAGGCCAGGCACGGTGGCTCATGCCTGTAATCCCAGCACTTTGGGAAGCCGAGGGGGGCGGCTCACTTGAGGTCAGGAGTTCGAGACCAGCCTGGCCAATATGGTGAAACCCCACCTCTACTAAAAACACAAAAATTAGCCAGGCATGGTGGCACAAGCCTGTAATCCCAGCTACTCAGGAGGCTGAGGAAGGAGAATTGCTTGAACCCAGGAGGTAGAGGTTGCAGTGAGCTGAAATCACATCACTGCACTCCATCTGAGCAACAGAGTGAGACTCTGCCAAAAAAAAAAAAAAAAAAAATTAGATTTCCAGAAAACAATTATCAGAGGATTGTTAACCCTCATATCCTAAGTGTAGGGAGAGGAATATGTTCCTCAGGGCTTTCAACTGAGTTCACTTAGTGTCAAGCCCTGTTAGAAAAGAGAGTAGCTGTATCAATGACTTATGCTTCCATATTGAGTATTAGTCATACAACTAACCATAGAAAGTAGTCAAAAACCAAAGATAAACAGCAAATTAAAGTTAACTTTCTGGTAATCCTTTCTTAGAGATCTTCTCTGTTAAATGATTCCAGAGTGATGATTCAGCAATATACACTGCTCAAAGAGCCATTGTTCTAAAAGACGAGAACCCTGACACACTTGGGGGAGGAAGACAAAGAGCTTTGCGAGAGGAAGAAGTGTAATCAGAGTAGAGACAAGCCCCCGCTCCGCCCCATGTACTACCTTGGCAAGTGTGGTTATCCTCAGACAGCACCAGGCCCCGGGGACATTCGCACTGGTAGCCTTTCTCAGATCCAAGGCAAGAGTGGCTGCAGCCACCATTGTTATTGTGGCATCCTTCAATGTCTGCAGTAGAAGCCAACAGAAAAGGGAATCATCTTGCAACCCTCTACCCCAAGAATTCTGGCACTTTGCATCAGGGATTATACTTAACTTATGGTAGCATCCCTGGTGCCTAACCTAGTGACTGAGACATTCGGGCAAGACCTCAAAGAATGTTTATGAAATATCATAGCTACAAAGAGCAATCTTCCAATATCCGTAACTCTACCCAATTAAGCTGGTCAGGAATTTTGTAGCATGTCCTTCAGTTTGGGTTTGTCTGATGTTTTTCTTATGGTTAGCTGGGGGTTATGAGTTTTTAGGACTAGGACCCAAAAGTGATTTCTTATTTGCTGTAACATTTAATCCAACCAATTTGACATTTTATAGAGCACTATTGACGTAAAAGAGACTGACAGAATACAAATTCACCTGAATTGGCTGGATAGATCTGACTTATTGTGGACTGGCTGGGTCACCTGGCCCTCTCCTCAAATATCTAGGACAAGAGCACTGGGGGTGAAGGGCTTTGGGCTGACAGCAAACTATAAAAATGAGGCCTGGACATCATGCTGAGTCCATTAAACAAAATTCTTGGTGATTGTCCTCTTATGAGATGGTTTTGTTTAATTTTCCCTTTTTAATGTTTTGCATGTTCAAAAAGCAAACTCAAGGCAATGGACAAAAAGGAAAAATATTCCATTGAAAACTGAAGAATCTATAAGGTGATTTCATGTTTAACAGAGAAAAAAAAAAATGACCTTTGTGGGACTTGGACATTATCTTCTAGGTCAGAGGTTGTCAAATTCTAATCTGCTACACATTATTACAAATAAAGTTTTATTGGCACATAGCCGTGTGCATTCATTTACCTGCATGGCTGCTTTCTCACTACAAGAACAGAGTTGAGTAGTTTCTACAGATTCTGTATGGTCCACAAAGCCTAAAGTATTTACCATCTGACCTTTGGAGAAAAATTTGTTGACCCCTGTTCTAGGTTAAAATAAAGAAAGGGAATGTTTTCAAAACATCTGAGATGCTCAGGGAAAGATAAAAGCTGATTTCCAGTTATAGCAATAACTCTCTCAGTTCAATAATAGTTTTTAAAAAGCAGTTACTTGGAACATCAATAAATTAACTTAGGATGAATTAGTTTTTGTGAAATGTATATAGAGAAAAATATGGCAATGAATTACTCTTTGCAACACTTAAAAGAGATTAAGTAATACTAGTTTATACATCTGTATTTTTTGTTTGTTTGTTTTTTGTATTTTTAGTAGAGACGGGGTTTCACCGTGTTAGCCAGGATGGTCTCAATCTCCTGACCTCGTGATTCGCCCATCTTGGCCTCCCAAAGTGCTGGAATTACAGGTGTGAGCCACCATGCCTGGCCATTATACATCTGTATATTTTTGAAGGATAAAAGCATACCTAAGGGCTTTTGAAATGGCTGAAGATTATATATAATACTATAGAAGAAAGCACAAAAATATGTTGTAAGATGTTAAAATGAACATTAATAGCACTTTTTTCCCTTAAAAATTACCTTCCTTAAGTCATTTTATTTCTCTGAGTCACAATTTCAATATCTGTAAAATGAAGAGGTTGTACTAAATGTTCACTCAGGATATTTTCAGGTCTAAAAATACAAAATATAAAAGAAACTGAAAATTTAAATTAGCTTAAAATATTTAAGTCTCTCAGGAAGATATACCAAAATGTTTAGAATGGCTATGTCTGGCAAATGGATTGTGGGTCATTTTAATTATTTTTCTCTTGCTCCTCTGTATTTTCTTCTACACTTTTGTGATAAAACAAAACAGGCAGGTGTGGTAGCTCACACCTGTAATCCAGCACTTTGGGAGGTCAAGACAGGTGGACTGTGTGAGCTTAGGAGTTCAAAACCAGCCTGGCCAACATGGTGAAACCCCGTCTCTACTAAAAATTAGCTGGGCATGGTGGCAGGCACCTGTAATCCCAGCTACTCAGGAAGTTGAGGGAGGAGAATCACTTGACCTGGGAGGCAGAGGTTGCAGTGAGCTGAGATCGCCCCACTGCACTCTAGCTTGGGCAACAAAGTGAGACTCTGTCTTAAAAATAATAATAATAATAAATAAATAAATAGTAAGTAAAACAAAAAATAAAAATTACTTAAAAACTAACAAGAGATGAATTAATGCAGGAACAGAAAAATACTGCATGTTCTCACTTGCAAGTGGGAGCTAAACAATGGGTACACACAGGCATAAAGATGGGACAAATATAAACTATATAAAAATAGACACAGGGAGCCTGGCACAGTGGCTCACACCTGGAACCTCAGCACTTTGGGAAACCAAGGCAGGTGGATTGCTTGAGCTCAGGAGTTCGAGAGCAGCCTGGCCAACATGGTGAAACCCTGTTTCTACAAAAATTAGCTTGGCGTGGTGGTGCATGCCTATAGTCCCAGCTTCTCGAGAGGCTGAGGTGGGAGGATCACCTGAGCTCAGGGAGGCAGAAGCTACGGTGAACCAAGATGGCACCACTGTACTTTAGCCTGGGTGACAGAGTGAGACCTTGTCTCAAAAGAAAAAAAAAAAGAAAGAAACTGGGAACTCCAAAAGGTGGGAGGAGGGAGCAGGGTGAGGGTTGAAAAACTACCTATTGGTACTATATTCACTATTTGGGTGACAGGCTCAATAGAAACCCAAATCCCAGCATTAAGCAATGTCTCCATGTAACAAACCTGTGCATGTACCCCCTGAATCTAAAAAAAAAAATTTAAAAGGCCATTTTTTTAAAAAAAAATGAACATATAATTATCAAATAGCTTAGCTAAAGAAACATATATGTTTGGACTATCAATAAAACTTAAGGGTTATAAACAGGAATATTAATCCTAAAGTATAACTCACACTTAATTTTCATCTTCTGCTAAAATATTTTTTCAGTTATGGTTATTAGGTTTTAAGATTATATGAGGCAGGATTAACTGCAATCTTTCCAATAAAGTACTCATAAATAATTACAAATGTTTTTATGGAACATTTTATTAACATTCAAATATGTAAAGATTCATACATAAAATAATTAAGATTTAAGGAGGACTCTGGACATTACCCCTATTCAATAAAGTTTAAAATACATTTAGTCTTATTATAAGGAACAGTAATTTAATATTCCGGTTAATGGTCTCTCAGTTAATAATGCAAAGTTAGTTGCATGAAATAAAATATGGACACTAGCCATAATTTTTCCCTTTGGCGTAGTATTTTATTATTTTGAATATAGCTAGAATAAAGTGAACTTTTGTAAGTAGTACCACAGCTCTATTATTCCACAAATTTAATTATCCTAAGGAACAAATATATATCCTCTGTAAATAATAACAATTATACCATTTATCTCTCCATGTAATCTGCAGGGTGTCATGAGAACTCTGACTTATTAAAGTAGAAGTGATGGAATTTTTTTTTTTTTCTTTTTCTTTTTGGTCGCCCGGGCTGGTTTTTTGTATTTTTTAGTGGAGACGGGGTTTCACCATGTTAGCCAGGATGGTCTCGATCTCCTGACTTCGTGATCCGCCCGTCTCGGCCTCCCAAAGTGCTGGGATTACAGGCTTGAGCCACCGCGCCCGGCCCTTTTTTTTTTTTTTTTTTTTTTTTTTTTTTTTTAAGATGGAGTTTCTCTTTGTTGCTCAGACTGGAGTGCAGTGGCGCTATCTCAGCTCACTGCAACCTCTGCCTCCCAGGTTCAAATGATTCTTGTGCCTCAGCCTCCTGAGTAGTTGGGATTACAGGCGCCCACCATCACACCTAGCTAATTTTTGAATTTTTAGTAGAGATGGGGTTTTACCATGTTGGCCAGGCTGATTACCAACTCTTGACCTCAAGTGATCCACCCACCTCAGTCTCCCAAAGTACTGGGATTACAGGCATGAGCCACTGTGCCTGGCGAATTTTAGTTGTGACAATTTGCAAGGGTAAATGTGCCTTAGAGAAGGGTTATTGTCTAAGTTTCATATAATAATGGTAGGCAATTTCCATTTCAATTATTTGATATATATTATGAATTCTTTTTTGTTATTAGTTATATAAATGTATAAAGTCCTATAAAATGTCTGCTATTAAAAACAGATCTAAAAGTAAAATTAAATAGATTATTTTATTTACCCCCCAAACTGTATTCATCTCCCATAAACACAAAGCATATGGGGAGGAGAGGAAATGGCTTAAACTTCCAAGATGATAAAAGTCACCCGTGGAACTTGTTGAAAACACAAACTCTAAGGCCCCATCTTAGCTCCTCTGAAGCTGAGGCTGCAGGAGAGGGTCTCAGAGGGGCTGAGTGTAAAAGCCCCAGGTGCTTCTCAGTAGCAGGGAAGTTTGGGAAACACAGCTGTCGGCCAGTGGTTATGCTACTGCCTCTATTACCTGGCTAGTCCAGGTGTGCTCCTTGGACCAGCAGCATAGGTGACTCCTAGAACGTCTTTAAAAATGCAATATATTGACCTGATCTCAGACCTACTAAATCAGAATCTGCATTTTGACAAGATCCTAAGTGATTCATGGGCACATTAAAGTTTGAGAAATACCGAATATCCCCCCTCCTTTTTTTTTTTTTTTTTTGAGATATTTTCTCTCTGTTGCCCAGGCTGGAGTGCAGTGGCGCAATCATAGCTTAATGCAGCCTCAAACTCTTGGGCTCAAGTAATCCTCAGTCTTCTGAGTGGCTGAGACTACAAGCATGCACCACCATACCCAGCTAATTTTTATTTTTTAATTTTTGTAGAGATAGTGTCTTACTATGTTGCCCAGGCTGGTCTTTCAAACTCCTGGCCTCAAGTGATCCTCCCACTCCAGCCTCCCAAAGTGCTGTGATTTCAGGCATGGGCCACTGCACCTGGCCAGAACACCCTATTTTTATTTCTCGTATAAAAATGTGGCTTTCTGCCTCTTGCAAAATTCGCTCCTGTTAAATCTTAGAGACAAAATCAAAACTGAATTCTGTCCACAGTGTGAGTATTCTCAATGTTGATGAACCCCTTTGTCATTTCTTTGCACAGCCAAACTGTTGCTCTCTTTGGACACTAAGGCAGTTTCCTGAACATCAGAGAATAAGCCAGTGGCTTCCTTTGGCTCTTGATTTGGGTCCCTTCTTGCCCATTCTCACCTTCACAAGTCTTGCCGTCACTTCTCAGCACACGGCCAACCCCACACTCACAGCGGTAGGAGTTTTTGAGGTTCACACAGATCTCACTGCAGCCACCATTGTTTTGCTCACATTCATTTTCATCTGCAGAAGAGAAACCACACTGTTTCTATACTGCTGAGTGATTCAGCCTTTCCCAAACCCCTGGGCAGAGTTTCCACATCTTTTCAGATCCTGTTGATGGACCTTCCACCACCCAGCTCCCCCTCTGATCCAGTATCATCGCTCCCATCTACCTGATCTCCTTAACCATGTTATTGGTTCATCTGCCCTTTACTGAGTGGAAGGTACCTAACTGCTTGCCAATTACTTTCTCTTCAGGGAAAAACAATGGGAAAATGAAGTTCCTTTTGTGTCCTGGGTACACCTACTTATTTGTATTGGTGAATTTCACTTTCTTTAATGAGTTCCTGAGAAGTTGCTAAATAAATACAAACTTATAAAGTAAATTGTTTTAAGTCATGAGAGGAGCTTACATTACAGAAGGAAATAGCTGATAAAATATTTTGTAAGGCAATTTTCTTTTATAATATGAACTATTGCCCTCAAAATCTGTTTTTTAAATTAGTATATTCTCACACTGTACTTAAGCAATGGTTGCTAATCTTTTTAAGAATCTGATGGAGGGTATGGACTCTTGCTGTAAAAAAACGCACAGTTGGCAGAAAATGTCTATGCCTTTCTTTTTACAAACAAGGAAAGGGAAGCTTGGGAGCTAAATTTGTCATGGTCCTCAGGAATAACAGGCCTAGATAGGACATAAACCATGGACTGAGGTTTAAACACCCATGCGGTGACAGGAGTCATCACCTTGGCCCCAGGAGAGGAGATAAGCTGTGACTGAAACCCTGCTTAAGTCTAAACCCCAGAAAATGTATCCCCTCAATGAGATGGGGAGAACTTTGCCCAGCGGCCCAGGGAAACAATAAGGAAACTCCGCCCAAGGCTCTAGGAGAAAGAAAAGCCTTCACAACCAATGGAAGCCCCAAGCCAGGGCTCTGCCATGGCTCAAGTATGGTTTTACACTTCCCACACGGTATGGGGAATCTTGAAGCTGAGAAATTGATGGAAAATTTGGCCTGGTCTGATAAAGAATCTGTGATGCCAACAGAAGCATTTGAAAAAGTGCTCTGTGTAAAACTTCCTCAAACCAGGTGCTGTGGTTTGGATATTTGACCCCTCCAAGTCTCATAGTGAGATTTTTCTTTTTTTTTTGGGACAGAGTCTCTGTCACCCAGACTGGAGTGGAGTGGCACGATCTCACCTCACCGCAACCTCCGCCTCCAGGTTTCAAGCGATTCTCCCGCTTCAGCCTTCCGAGTAGCTGGGATTACAGGCACGCGCCACCACGCCCAGCTAATTTTTGTATTTTTAGTGGAAACGGGGTTTCACCATGTTGGCCAGCTGGTCATGAACTCCTGACTTCAAGTGATCCAACTGCCTCGGCCTCCCAAAGTGCTGGGATTACAGACATGAGCCTCCATGCCTGGCCTCATATTGAGATTTGATCTCATGTTGGAGGTGAGGCCTAATGGGAGGTGTTCGGGTCTTGGAGGCAGGTCCCCTGTGAATGGCTTGGTGCTATCTTTGCAGTAATGAGTGAGTTCTTGCTCTATTAGATTAGTTTCAGCATGTTTAAAAGGAGCCTGCCACCTCCCCCTTCTCACTCTCACTTCCTGTCTTGCCATGAGATTTCTGCACATGCCAGCACCCTTCACCTTCCTCCATGAGTGGAAGCAGCCTGAGGCCCTCCCCAGATGCTCAGTCTCCCAGCCAGCAGCATTATAAACCAAATAAACCCATTTTCTTTATAAATTACCCAGCCTCAGGTATTCCTTTATAGCCACACTAAACAAAGATACCAGATGACAAGAGTGGTGTCCTACAGAAAAAAAAACTACAACAGAAGATGGTTTGCCACAAGACACTTAAATGAGGAATGATCCACTGTGAGACAGCATTGGTGTGATCATTGGAGGCTTTGAACTGGAGATAACAGAATTATCCAGAAAAGTCCATAATACAAGTATTTAAAGAATTAGTAAAAAGATAAAAGAAAGGACAATAAGCAAAATAAAAGAAGTGTGTAAAAAGACAAGGCAGAACTGAAAACAAACAGAACTTGTAGAAATGCAAAATGTAGTTGATAATATTAAGAATCTTTATCAAGTCCCCTTCTTTCCCTTTCCTCATTATATTGCCTGGAAAGTAGACGGTTAGAGGCTCACAGCCTTCCCGGATGTGGACATGGTGACACCCATGCTTGGGTAGGTCCCTTAGAAGCCTCCATTCCAAGCCTGGACTGCTTATCTTATGAGAGAGAAATAAACTTCTACTTTTCAAAGCCGTCATTATTTGGGGGTTTATTGTTTATAGCTAGTGAAGACACTCTATGCCCAAGCAGTTCCATTCTTACGGGTACCTGCTAGAGAAAATCTCACACACTGGGTAAGGTATCATTTTTATGTTAATTCTAAGAACACACAAAACAATGCTATCTACTGTTATGGGTACATACATAAATAATAAAAGCATTAAAATGGGACCAGAAGAACACATGCTAACTTCAAAACAATGATTACCCCTGGAGGGTGAGAGAAGAAAGCAGGATGGGGTAGGATGGCTTTATTGTATTTACAAAATTATATTTAAATTAAAAGAAAAAGAGGGCTGGGCACGGTGGCTCACGCCTGTAATCCCAGCACTTTGGGAGGCCAAGGCGGGTGGATCACCTGAGGTCAGGAGCTCAAGACCAGCCTGGCCAACATGGTGAAACCCTGTCTCTACTAAAAATTCAAAAAATTTAGCCGGGCGTGGTGGTGGGCACCTGTAATCCTAGCTACTCTGGAGGCTGAGGCAGGAGAATCGCTTGAACCCAGGAGATGGAGGTTGCAGTGAGTTGAGATGGTGCCATTGCACTCCAGCCTGGGCAAAAGAGTGAAACTCCATCTCAAAAAAAAAAAAAAAAAAGAAAAAGAAAAACAAAAAGGAAGCAAAACTTAACTCTAGTTAAATCTAGGTACATGAGTGTCTGTTATATTATTTTCTTTTTTGCTGCCTGAACAAATTATATAATTTAAAATAAATAATTAAAATTATTACATTTAAATAAAAACTAAAGGAAAATTGACACATGCTCACAAACACAAAACACTGTCTACAGTTTCAGAGGATTCACCTCCCTGAAGTCCCACAGATCCCACATAGGAACTTGGGGCTTTGATAGAAAAAGATTGTCTAAGATAAATTAAGGAAGAGAAGTGAATGATACGCTACCTTTGATGTTTAAAAATGGCCAATAAGTAAACATATTGATATGATTTGGCTGTGTCTGCACCCAAATCTCACCCTGAATTGTAATAGTCCCCACGTGTCAAGGGTGGGGCCAGGTGGAGATAACTGAATCATCGGTGCAGTTTCCCCCACACTGTTCTCTTGGTAGTGAGTAAGTCTCACGAGATCCAATGGTTTTATAAATGGGAATTCCCCTACGCATGCTCTCCTGCCTGCTGCCATATAAGATGTGACTTTGCTTCTCCTCATCTTCTGCCATGATTGTGAGGCCTCCCCGGCAATGTGGAACTGTGAGTCGATTACACTTCTTTCCTTTATAAATTTCCTTTATAAATCTAGGCTTGGGTATGCCTTTACTAGCAGCATGAGAACAGGCTAATACACATATATATATATGCATTTTAAAATCTGACTGTAGAAACCCTGGAAGCACATATAAGAAAATAATACAACCGTTTCCTTGGGATGGAGTTGGGGAAGAGGGAAATGGGGCAAGAGGGTGACTGAGAGCTAGACAGCCTGCTGTATACTTTTTCATGTTGTTTAATTTGAGAACCATTTAAATGTATTACCTCTTCAAGAGCTGTATTAAAACAAAAGCAAAGAAATGCATAAGCAACTCCTGGTTTAAAATAAAGCTAAATATTTTTGAACAGGAATACATGAGGGTAGGGAGAAACTTCAGGAACCACTATTGCCCCTACCCCAAGCCATTTAGCATTAAATCACATACTCAGAATCAACCACACCAGACCCCTAACAACTCCTATGGCAGGGCTGAAACCTGCTCCACAGGATGGTCAGTGGGGTTCATTTAGGAGGTTTTATTTATTGATGTATTTATGATTTTTGTTTGTTTGTTTAGACAGGGTCTTGCTCTTCTGCCCAGGCTGGAGTGCAGTGACGCAATTGGAGCTGACAGCAGCCTTAAATTCCTGGGCTCAAGCAATCCACCTGCCTCAGCTGAAACTTCAGCTACTTTGGAAGGCTGCCACTATGCCTGGCTAATTTATTTTTTATTTTATAGAGATGGGGTCTCACTATGTTGCCCAAGTTAGTCTTAAACTCCTGGTCTCAAGCAATCCTCTTGCTTCCTCCTCCCAAAGCACTGGGATTACAGGCATGAGCCATTGCCCCTGGCTCATTTAGGAGATTGAAGAGCAAAAGCTCTTCTAAAACAAGAAGCCACTTGGGCCCAGGATGTCGAAGCTGCAATAAGCTGAGATTACACCACTGCACTCCAGTCTGGGTGACAGAGCAAGATCCTGTCTCAAAAACAAACAAACAAACAAACAAACACCAATAAGCCTTTTATGCTCCTTTCACCTTAATCTCCTGCCTCAATCCTGACCTGTTACTGTTCTTCTTGGGGGACCAGGGTAGGGCAATCTTCCCCTTTCTCTCTAGACTTGTTTTAAATCTATTTGAGTCTGAATCCAAAACCTTCATAACATTAAAGAAAAAGAGAGATGATATTCAATCTTGGGGTTTTCATCTCTGTTCTTTTCTAGTTATAGACAACATAGTATACAATTCAACAACTCTGGATTTCCTACGGACAATCTGACTCATCTTTCTTGCTACTCAGAATGACCAAAATTATATCAGTGAAGCTAGAGGAGTAAGTCCTCAGATAATTCTAGATCAGTGCTGTCCAACAGAAATATAAAGCAAATTACATATTTAAAATTTATTAGTAGTCACATTAAAATTTTTAAAAAAGAAATGTGAAATTAATTTTAATAATATTTTATATAGCCCAATTATATGCAAAATATTTTCACTTTGATATATAACCAATATTAAAGATATTATTATTATTATTATTATTATTATTATTAGAAACAGAGTCTCACTCTGTCACCCAGGCTAGAGAGCAGTGGTGTCATGGCTCACTGTAACCTTGAACTCCTAAGTTCAAGTGATCCTCCCACCTCAGCCTCCTGAGGAGCTGGGACTATGGATACATGCCATCATACCCAGATAATTTTCATATTTTTTGTAGAGATGAGGTTTTTCTTTGTTGCCCAGGGTGGTCTTGAACTCCTGGGCTCAAGCCATCTGCCAGCCTCAGCCTCCCAAAGTGCTAGGATTACAGGCGTGAGCCACCGTGTGTGGCCAAACATCGGTTTTAAAATTAAAATAAAATTAAATTAAAATTCAATTTTTCCGTCATACTAGCCACATCTCAAGTGAGCCATGGCCACCTGTGGCTACTCTAGTGGAGGGCACAATTCTCTACTGTCCCTAACCGTGATACAAATTTGGTGTGGGGCTTTCAGTCCAGGTATAAACTAAAAAGGAAACGCCATTCCAAGTGTTTGGAGACACAAACTGGGAAAATGATGGCGCTCTGAGGCAGGAAGAGTTTTTGATTTGTCCTTTCAATCCTAATAGCCTGATTCTACCTTTGATGAGTTTCTTACCAAAGCACGTCTGCCTGTCAGGGCCTAGCACAGTTCCTGGAGCGCATGTGCACTCGCTGGTATCTGAGCAGCTGCCATGGCAGTCCTCGTCGCAGATGTCATAAAAATCTACGGAAGAATAAAGATTATCTTCATGAGAGGAGGAGACCAGAGGACACTCTTTCATTCATTTTAGAGATGGTGCGGTGGGGCAGGAGGGGTGGTCTCCCTATGTTGCCCAGGCTGGCCTCAAACCCCTGGGCTTAAGCAATTCTCCCACCTTGGCCTCCCAAGTGGCTGGCACTACAAGCATAAGCCACTGCATCCAGCTGACCCTCTCCTTGAGAGAGCCTCATGAGTGTAGCCTGGGGGATGAGTTTCCAGCCACCATCGAGGGAATTCTCATTGTTCAGGGTTTATATAACCCAGTGGAAAACAACAAACTAGGGCATCTTCTGTCTTCTAGATCAATGATTCCCAACTTCAGATCCATAGGCCCTTGAGTGGCCACAGACTGTCTGCAAATCTAAAACCTCACCATAAATGAGCTGTAGACTAAGAAAGTGTTACGTCTTACTCTTCTAGTGCTCTATTTTTAAAATGAATACAGATCTTGACAGGATTAATAACACAGAAATTAGAAGTATTGCTGACACAAAGTAGCTTCTTCCATTATATATCATTTTAAAAAATCAGTGGACACCAAACACAATCCAACCATATGGGTGTCTGATTATCTGTCTATCTATCTATCTATCTATCTATCTATCTATCTATCTATCTATCTATCTAGAGATCTTAAAAAGGGGTTCTCCATACTCAAACAAGTTGGAAATCCACTATTTAGATAACCTAAATCAATGTTTCATTTTCTTTTTTTTTTTTTTTTTTGGGTCGGAGTCTCACTCTGTCACCCAGGCTGGAGTGCAATGGCGTGATTTTTCGGCTCACTGCAACTTCCACCTCCCAGGTTCAAGCAATTCTCCTGCCACAGTCTCCCGAGTAGCTGGGGTTACA
Organism: Papio anubis; assembly: GCF_008728515.1. Classification (NCBI taxonomy): domain Eukaryota; kingdom Metazoa; phylum Chordata; class Mammalia; order Primates; family Cercopithecidae; genus Papio; species Papio anubis. The sequence goes on along the minus strand of NC_044986.1, from coordinate 69,447,808 downwards.
AGTGCACGCCACCACACCTGGCTAATTTTTGTATTTTTAGTAGAGACGGTGTTTCACCTTATTGGCCAGGCTGGTCTCTTGGCCAGGCTGGTCTTAAACTCCTGACCTTGTGATCCACCTGTCTCGTCCTCCCAAAGTGCTGGGATTACAGATGTGAGCCACCACACCTAGCCCAATATTTCATTTTCTAATGTGTTGTTTGAATGGAATTCGGACAAAATTAAAAATAACTGATTAAAGTCATAGCTCCTTTCCCCTTCTATTTCTTCAGGAATTTTTCAGAAGTTCTGTGAAGAGATCTCAGAAATCACAATCTAGAGGTATCTTTGGCCCCACATCAATGTTGTTCAGATTGAGATATAGTTGTCACTGTAACTGCGTATCCTATAGTTGGCACTTTTGGACTCCATCCGTGGCCTTGTTGGTGGAGAAAAAGAGCACAGGGAAGGTACTCACGACCACAGTAGACGTGGAAGCAGACGCTGGGCTTGGTCAGACGATACACATAGTAGCCTCCAGGGCAAGCCTTGACCTCCACTGTGGTGTTCCAGAGGCAGCAGTTCCCATTGAAGCTGGCACAAGCCTGGCGTTGCACAATACCGTCACCTTCTAGGGGGTGGCTGCCATTGAGCCAGACAGGTGCGTGGGTTCCACAGTGGTTTTCTGGTATGCAGAAGGTAGGCATGGCATCTCCTGCCATGCCCGTGAAGCGGTACCACTCCCCATCCACATGGTTGTCACATAGAGGAGGACCTTGAGACTCATCCAGTTGGTGGTCAGTGTTCCTCCAGGGCTCATTCAGGCTGATGTAAGCAGAACAAGGGTCTAAGGCTGGAAATGAAAAAGATACCTCAGAGTACCTGGAGTGTTTCAGATCACAGCACCAACAGCCCAAGTCCACCTTCCTGGTCTTGCATTTGGACATTTTTGAATTCAAAAGAGAAATTAGTTAAGGTCCCCAAAAAAATAGTTGTTTAAGGTTCCTTAGGTTGATTTAAACATGCTGCATAAATGCCCTTTTCAAAATTATTTCAAACCTAATATTAAGCGTTAGCTTGAACTGAATTTTTATCCATAATAATTATTTGATAGAAGGATAGGTGTTCAGACCAAGGGAGGTTAGGATTAAAGACTCACTGAACTCTGCGCGAGTCAGACCATACTCTGAGTATTTTGTTCATTACCTGGAAACTGTATTATTATTATTTTTGAGACAGGGTTTGGCTCTGTCGCCCAGGCTGGAGTGCAGTGGTACAATCATGGCTCACTGCAACCTCCGCCTCCTGGACTCAAGTGATCCTCCCTACTCAGCCTCTGAAGTAGCTGGGACCACAGGTGTATGCCACCACACCTGGCTAATTTTTGTTTTTTTTTTTTTTTGGTAGAGATAGGGTTCTGGCATCTTGTCCAGGCTGGTCTTGAACTCCTGGGCTCAAGTGATCCTCCTGCCTCAGCCTCCCAAAGTGCTGGGATTACAGGCATGAACTTGGCGCTCTGCTGGAGACTGTATTTTTTGAAAGCAATTGACAAACTTCAGAGAAAGTTGACCAGACTTAGAAGGGGTCCTAAAAATTATTTACTGGTGAAGTTGAGAATTATGGTTTTGAAAAAAGAAGACTGAAGAAAACACATATTCGTTTTTTAAAAATCTGGAATAGGCTTGTGGAAGAGGAATTAGCTATTCTGTTACAAGAACAAGTACGAATTATGGGGAAGCACATTTCAGTTCAGCTATCCAGTCATGGGAGAGGCTATGTCACAGGGCAGTTAGCTTCCAATCCTTGGAAATATTCAAAAAAGTATTTGGCTGGCTATTTGTAAAGATTGTAGGTGGAATTTTGCATTATTAGAAAGTTTGACTTGATCAGGAATGTGTAAAAGCTCATTCCACTGAAAAGATAAAGGCCTCGGGCACATGCCACCTATTTTGAAATACACAGTATACTAGCATGTAGTTACCAGAAATATTCTCAAAGTGAATTTTGGTATATCTTCTACCAGCTTATTGAAAATACCAAGAACTTTGTGTATTCGTAGTTAACCATGGCATTATTATCCTAGCTGTCATATAGCCAAGTTTCTCAGGCATATGTGTTTAGTGCATAAATTACCATATCTCAACCAAAACATTTTATCATATGTCATGAAGACATTGAAAAACAACATTTTGACTGGGTGCGGTGGCTCAAGCCTGTAATCCCAGCACTTTGGGAGGGCGAGGTGGGTGGATTACCTGAGGTCAGGAGTTCGAGACCAGCCTGGTCAACATGGTGAAACCCCATCTCTACTAAAAATACAGAAATTAGCTAGGTGTGGTGGTGTGTGCCTGTAATCCCAACTTCTTGGGAGGCTGAGGCAGGAGAATCGCTTGAACTCAGGAGGCAGAGGTTTCAGTGAGCCAAGACCATGCCACTGCATTCCAGCCTGGGCAACATGAGTAAAACTTTGTCTCATAAATAAACAAACAAATAAATAAATAAATAGAAAAACAACATTTCAATGACTAAAGACACCAATATCTCCAATATTCTCATTGCTCCCCTTAGCTCCAGGGAAACTAATTAATGAATCAACATAGGTAAATGGTCCTTATGAAGAATCTATGAAACCAAGAAGTTCTAGAAAGGAACATTGGCCAGAGAGTACTATATTATTCTTCTTAATGCACATGAGGTTGACTTACGTAACTGATCTTGTAGGCAGGGAATTCACATTAGGGCCAATATATTTCGTGGGCAGGGAATTCAGTATTCGCAAATACTGCACAACGATTAAATATGAATCGGCCATGATCACCAAATCTAACTTGTCTAGAAAATACTTTAGATGTTTCCAATCTACATATCCATATTTCAAAGTTAAGTTTACTCTCTAAACTTCAGTCACACGTAGCGAAAAGTATAGCCCACTGCTAATGGCCTCCAAGAAAATATGACAATTTAAGGCAAGAAAGAAGTGGGATATTGCATTTTCTGGAAATAACATGCAGGGATGCAAATGGCAGAAACAACCCTCTTTCTTTAAAATGCCCCTTATGTATCTCAGCTGAGCCCTAGACCAGAATCCTTTGAGGGGAAGAAATATCCTCAGATTCTCTCTCTCCTCAAAGGGGACAGATTTCCTCCTTTGCTCTCCCAGCTGTGGCTTTTTCTTACAAACAAGTTTCCAGAGCAGTTTCACAGGTGATTATAGAGTCATGGAAATATTTGGTTCCTCTCCCTGGCTCTAATTTTATAAGAGATGGCTAGATACTCAACTTTTAATGACTTCTACAGAAACTCCTAAACCTCTCTCAGTAACTATTTCCTTATTTATAAAGTTTTTCCTTCAAGTAAAATGTCATTTCTTGGCTGTCTGCTAAAAGTTCACTTGCTCCCCTGCTGTAGGGGAGATAGGGTATGAGGAGGAGAAATTTATCTGCCACCTTCTGTAACTAACTAAATAATACATACGTATTTTTAAAAGTTAACCATCCAATACTTTCTGACGTTAAATGTACCCATCCCACTCTACACCCTTTTAAGGCAGCAATCCAATCTAATAATCTGGCTGCTGGTTTTATATCCTGTTTTCAATCTCAGTGTGAAGCCCAGAATCTGGTATTGCACACATTCATCCTAAACTGCTGATCTATACATCTAATTGGGAGGGCTTCAAAAAGAACAGCCCTGTGGGTTCCTTCCTGGCCTGCCAGAAGCTCCTCAATGGTTTGCTAAGATGCCCACTTGCCAGCCACTCCTCTGGCGTCTTCCACCAGGACCATGCAGGGCCAAGGACAGAGAACTGATGTCTGTGTCCCCACTCTTTCGCCCCAGTGTTGAGTCCTCCAACCCTCCAGGTCCTATCCAACAGACAGCCTCCCCTGAATCACAGCCCACTTTCGACCCTGCGCCTGAGCTTGGTTGGGAAGCATCCCTTTTTTCCTGCTCCCTCCTCTTCCATCCTCCTCCCTCATCACCCCACTTTGCTTCCCCCTTTCTCATCCCTTCTTTTCCCTCTTCTCTCACTTCCAGGGCAAACACCAGCTCCAGTCCTCAAAGTTCCCCCTTTATCACGCCTCTGGCATTGAGCCATATATCATCCTTGAGGAGTTGGGGGTTGGAGGAAAAGATCTGGGAAGGGCAAGGGTATATGGAAAGAATGGGGAATACAGGAGGTACTAGAGGCAGAATAGGTAAGGAGAAGGGTGGGAAGAAAGGGGAGTGGAGATTTTTCAGGAGGACAACTTTCTGAGAGAACCTTGGGTTAGTTATTGGCAGCAGATATGGGGTGATTAATGACAGGTAGCTCAAGCATATTTTTTGGAACAGTTTTGGATTTACAGCATAATTGAGATGATAGGACAAAGAGATCCCACATGCCCTACACCCAGTTTCCCTTGTTATGGCGTGTTACCTTTAGCCATACACTTACCATACATTAGCATGGTAACTTTGTCGCGTTAATGAGCCACTATTGATACCTTCTTATTAACTCAAGTCCACACTTATGCAGACTTCCTTAGTTTCCACCTATATCTTTCTGTTCCAGGATCCCACATTACATTTAGGTATCAGGTCTCCTGAGGGTCTCAAACCGCCATTTTTTTAAATGCATTTTTATTTTTTATTTTTTTGAGACGGAGTCTCCCTCTGTTGCCCAGGCTGAAGTGCAGTGGTTCGATCTCAGCCCACTGCAACCTCCACATCTTGAGTTCAAGTGGTTCTCCCGCCTCAGCCTCCCAAGTAGTTGGAATTACAGGCATGCGATACCATGCCCATCTAATTTTGTGTGTGTCTGTATTTTTAGTAGAGATGGGGTTTCACCACGTTGGCCAGGCTGGTCTCGAACTCCTGACCTCAGGTGATCTGCCCGCCTTGGCCTCCCAAAGTGCTGGGATTACAGGTGTGAGCCACCGTGCCTGGCCACAAGCTTTTGTTTAATGTGTATCCTTTAAGGTGCTAGAGCAACCATGAAGAAATAGACCAGGGTCAATTAAATACTGAACTACTCAAAAGTGTCAAGAAGGATGGTTCTCTCCATCTCACCCCCACCCTCTCTTCCAGTTAGTACTGATATTCTACTAGAAAAAGAGGCAAGAGAGAAATCTGTTAGTAACTGGAATTGAAACTTTTCTTTGTCTGATTGGCCAGTTTTGCACCAAGTCTGAGGAGGGAGACAATTTAAGATTCACTCGATCTGTGCAAAAAGTATATTCTGATATAAAGACTGATAAGTCTGGTTTATCCAGATCTGTGCCCCTCATGGCAACAGAGCTTTCAGTCCCTTGCCTTCATTAAAGAAAAACTCTATGCTCAACTTTAAATTTTTTTTTTTTTTTGGCTCTTCAAGTTGGAAATATAAAAGTGCCTAGAACACAAAGAAGACAGAATTATTTTTACACAAACTCCAGGAACTCTTTAGCTAGTGAAAGCTGTGGGATATGGCAGATCCATGGAAATTTTGGATGTCCAGGCGAGAGGCTAATTGGAACATGTAACAGAAATTCTCTGGAAATCTATTTTCAGGGACTTTTCTTACAAGATTCTAGAGCTAGCATTTAAGGTACTGGAATCTAGTTCTTAATCATCTGTACATTATAGCAAATTGCCACAACAAAAAGTGCATTGTGCCAAGTTCTTGACGTGAGACTCACCCACGGGTGACACGGAGGTGCCTGTGATGAAGAGGCAGGTGAGAAGCAGGAACGGAGGCATCCTTCTGGACCAACTGCCAGAAACACTGGAAAATCCTCTTAATACTGGTGTTCCTTTGTCCCCTTCTCTTTCAAGCACTTTTTTTTTCTTTTTTTTTTTTTTTTTAAGGCCTCTAGGCTCTCATGAGAAAGACTTTATCAGCACCGGCAGGGGCTTTATCAGAGGAAGAGGATGAGGATGAGTGGGACAAGGTGTCCACAGCTCTGGCCTTGGCCCCAGAGAGAAGCACTGCTTTACACTGTCAACACGGTTCCTTTATTGATAGTTTTCTTTAGGAAAACAAAACAAAACAAAACCACAATCCCTCATCCTCCTATTGTTTTCTCTCAAGAATTCCCTGCAATGGAACCTCCAGTATCTTATCCAGAAGGGAATTCTAAATGAGGGACATCCCCTCACATCAAATTCTTGCTTTGTGACTTACAGGAATTGATTTCACAATGTTGCAGCCATAGCATTGCACACTAAACGAGAATGGATGAAGCCAAATCATTGAACCTGTCTTGGTCAGATAGTCAAGGAGCTTACAATAGCACACAAAACAAAGTAGTAAGGACAGGTATGGGACAAGGACAGTATTCTCTTGAAATGAGCTCCTAAGTTTGTTTTATTACGGTCTTTGACATCAAAACTTCTGAAAGAAACAAGGTTTAAATTGTGTTTTTACCAATTCAAGCAGCAATACCTCATGTTTTTATTGTCTTTACTCCCAAAATTAAAAAATGGTTTTATGTTATTTATTTCACTAATTCTCACATTAAGATGGGGTAGGAGCTTAAAATTAGAAACTACTCATTAAATTAACACTCTGGAAAATTAAATGTCAAAATTTACTGAAGTTTCACATTTAGACAAAGGAGAGAAAATGTGCTTCATAGCACATTTTTTGAGACAGAGTCTTGCTCTGTCGCTCAGGCTGGAGTGCAGTGGCCTGATCTCGGCTCACTGCAAGCTCCACCTCCCAGGTTCATGCCATTCTCCTGCCTCAGCCTCCTGAGTAGCTGGGACTACAGGCACCCGCCACCATGCCCAGCTAACTTTTTTGTATTTTTAGTAGAGACGGGGTTTCACCATGTTAGCCAGGATGGTCTCGATCTCCTGACTCGTGATCCACCCGCCTTGGCCTCCCAAAGTGCTGCGATTAGAGGTGTCAGCCACCGAGCCCGGCCAATCACTGGTTTTTGACAGTGAAAAAAGTGCAAATGGTCTCCAGAAGCACAGGGTTTATGGTCAAGCAAGGGGTTTCCATTGATCTAAAATTTTAGTTAGCTACTTTATTACTAACATCAGTGGGACACAGGCAATTTGACCATTAACTTATTAAGCTGTGGTTTGATGGCAGCAATGGATGACCCTGCTGTCTCATTGCAGGATAGTGTTGCTAAGTATTAGTGCTTTAAACAAAAAAAACAAACCCCCACAACTTCCTGTGCCTAGGAAGCCATCTGAGGGCTTCATATGTGTTGCAGAGAAACAGAGGACGTGTGCATGAGATAAACCCAGACTTGTTGCCAGGATTGATTGCTGGAGTCAAGGACTTTCACCAGATAGCTTTTGGTTCTGTAAACAAGAATTCCCAGGATGGTAAGTGTTTTTCCACCTTATTTCTATTTTTTCCTTTTTAGTTGACCTGCCCTTTCATTTTTTACTGTTTATGATGAAACATTTCAAATATATATACAAAAGTATAAAGAACGATAATGAACACCCAGCTATAATAATTACTAACATTTTGTCAATCTCATTTCATTTACATACCAGTATGCATTTCTAACACATGGTCTTTTTTTTTACATAATCATGATGCTTTTATTACAACTATGAAAATTAGTAATAATTCCTTAACTCATACCCAAACCATATTTAAATTGCTCCAATAGTTCCAAATATTCCTTTTAATCCTGGATTGAGTCAGGATTCAAACAAGATTTATATATTACACTTTGGTTGTCACTTAAATTTATTTTTATTGGCTGGGTGCAGTGGCTCATGCCTGTAATCCCAGCACTTTGGGAGGCCAAGGGGGGTGGATCACCTGAGGTCAGGAGTTCGAGACCAGCCCTGCCAACATGGCGAAACCCCATCTCTACTAAAAATGCAAAACTAGCTGAGTGTGATGGTGCACGTCTATAATCCCAGCTACTTGGGAGGCTGAGACAGGAAAATCACTTGAACCTGGGAGGCGGAGGTTGCAGTGAGCTGTGATTGTACCATTGAACTCCAGCCTGGGCAACAGAGGGAGACTCTGTTTCAAAAATATATATATTTATATTAATATATAAAAATATATATATATATATATTAAATCCATAATGGTCTTCCCCTCTTTCTCCCATTTGTTGACGAAACCCCACCATTTGTCCTACAGAATGTTCCAAGTTTTGGGTTTGGTGAATTGCTTCTTTGTGGTGTCTTGTCTCCTCCCCCATATTTAATGTTGATGTTTGGTCATATGTTATAATTTTTCTTAATTATGTGCCATTAGAATTTAAAAACAAAAATACTCTGGTGACACTGAGAGAATTTAATGTACAGAAGGCAATGCTAGAAATAGACCAGTTAGGAAGTGAATAAATCAGTCTACGATCTGCATCTGAGCTAGAGTAACAATTTGAGAGCTACCAACATATAAATGGTAATTGAAATAGGGGAGGGGGGTGAGATCACACCTATGGAAAATGGGGTCCAAGATGGAACCTTGGGGAAGCCTGATATCAAAGATGTGGACAGAGGAATACAACGCTGTAAAGGAGACCAAGAAGTAATCACAGATTTATGAAAGGAAATGCAAGGGTGGAGTCACAGGAGCCGAAATTCAAAGAGGAGGGGTTGCTCAGTGTATGATGCATTTATAAAATATAAACATTTATCAAGTAAGTATTCTTTTGAGACAGGGTCTCACTCTGTCGCCCAGGGTGGAGTGCAATGGCGCGATCTCAGCTCACCGCATTCTCTGCCTTCAGGGTTCAAGTGATTCTCCTGCCTCAGCCACCCGAGTAGCTGGGACTACAGGTGTGCACCACCACGCCCGGCTAATTTTTGTATTTTTAGTAGAGATGGGGTTTTGCCATGTTGCCCAGGCTGGTCTTGAACTCCTGAACTCAAGCTATCCACCCACCTTGGTCTCCCAAAGTGCTGGGATTACAGGCAAAGTAGGTAATCTTATATTCAGTAGGATTCATTAAAAATGACCTATACATTTATCCTAAGGAAATATCACAAGTGCACCATGGGAAACAAGGAGTTTGGACTTACTTGGGAGAGCAACAAAGGTTGGCAGTGATGAAACTGAATTAAAACTCTGAAGTGTTTCGGTGAAACTGAGCTCTAAAATCTAAGAAGTCCTATTTTTCTGTGAAATCTTTCCAGATAGATTTTAAAAGTCAACCTATTTGTATTTGTGTTTGAAAGCATCTACCACGTGCTTACCGCTGCACCCTGACGAGCAGGATACCACATTAGCGTTAACATGACCCCTGGTTACATCTTTTCTACTCACCAGTCACCATGCTCAGCAGTCCTCCAGTCACTTCATCTGGTACTTGACTACAGGACGCTCTGAGGAGTTGTGACATAGACGCCATCTCTGTGCCTTCGTTCCTTTCTCTTTAAAGCAATGGTTAGGCTAGATCAAGGGTTCTCATCAGAATCACCAGGAGGGTTTGTTGAACACTTGGATCCACTCCTAGTTTCTGATGCAAGAGGGACTGGAAAACTTGCATTTCTAACAACTCCAGGAGATGACATGCTGCTGTTCTGGGGACCATGTTCTGAGAACCCTTTTACTTTTTCCACCTCTAAAGTCTATGCTCCCTCAGCGAAACTGCATTACTTACACTCAGTAATAGATTTGATGTTATCATTATTTGCCTCTAATCCACTATGCTTTTTAAATTTCCATTGTGGTAAAATATACCTAAAATCTATCATTTTAACCACTTAAGTGTACAGTTCAGTGGCATTAGGTACATTCACATTGTTGGGCAACCATCACCACCACCCGCCTCCAGACCTTTGTCATCTTCCCAAACTGAAAGTCTGTATGCATTAAACAATAACTTCCCATTCTCCCCTCCCTTATCCCTGGCAGCCACTATTTTACTTTGTATTTCTACGAATTTGACTACTCATATAAGTGGAATCATACAGTAATTGTCCTTTTGTGACTAGCTCGATTCATTTAGCATGTGTCTTCAAGGCTCATCCTCATTATGGCATGTGACCAAATTCCATTCTTGTATGGCTGAATAATAATCAGCTGTGTGTACACACCATATTTTGTTGATCCATTCATTTGTTGGCGGACACTCGGATTGCTCCTACCTTTTGGCTATTGTGAATAATGCTGCTGTGAACATGTGTGTACACGTCTGTTTGTCCCTACTTTCAATTCTTTTGGACATATGCCCAGAAATGGAATTGCTGGATCATATGGTAACTGTTCCACTTTCTGAGGAGCCACCATACTGTTTTCCACGGGAGACAAACCATTTTACATTCCCACCAGCAGTGCCAAGGGTTCCAATTTCTCTGCTTCCTCACCACCGTTTTATTTTCTGCTTTTTCTGATAATAGCCATTCTAATGGGTGTGACGTGGTATTTCACGGTAGTTTCACCTTTCCTTAATTATTAGTGATGTTGAGCATCTTTTCGTGTTTATTGGCCATTTGTATATCTTTTTGGAGAACTGTTCAACTCCTTTGATCATTTTTAAATCAGGTTTCCTTTGTTGTTAGGTTCACTATACTTTAAGCTTGTCCTACCCATGGTTCGCAGGCCGCATGCAGCCCAACACAAATTTGTAAACTTTCTTTCTTAAAACATTGAGGTTTTTTTGCGTTTTGTTTTAGCTCATCAGTTATCATTAGTGTTGGTGTACTTTATGTGTGGCCCAAGACAATTCTTCTTCTAGTATGGCTCAGGGAAGCCAAAAGATTGGACACTCCTGCTTTAAACTTCAAATTGTAAGCTCCTTAAAGGCAGGAATCATGGTTTTATTTTCCTTAAAAAACCTAACCAAAACAAAAACAACCCTGCAAAGCTTAACAGAATGTGTGAAGTATGTAGATACTATTTACTGAATGCAAAAAATGACTTAATATTTTCAACCTTGTAAGAGTTGAAGAAGAAAGAAACACAAAAAGTGGCTCCATAGTCAAAGACAGGTTTATTTTGGAGAATATTCTGGCTGATTTCGATCAGGAGCATTCTCTTACAGACTATGGGTACTTCAGGGTTTAGTGAGGGAGAGCCTATCACGGGCTCGGAGTATTTCTGGGTGGAGGAGAATTTTATTGCAGGGTTGGAATGTCTGTTCGGAGGAGAGGTTATCTCGGGGCTGGGATGTTTCTGGTCAGAGGGGGCTTTATCTCAGGGTTGGAATGTTTCTGGTCTAAGGTGTCATTTGTGGTTTATGGTCATGCTGACATTAGCCATTAAGCTGATGATTTTGGGCTGGATTTAGGCGGTTTTTAATCAAAGGGAACTTAAAATGGCGGTGCTTGTCCAAGATGGCGATGCTCCTGCTCTGTCAAACCTTAAATTCTTACACCTTACACGTGGGTGAGGGTTGTCTGTGTTAGGCTGCTGTAAGCTGCCAGAAGGCAGGACCACAGCTACAGAGGCTGTTTGAACAGCACCTCATATTGCACTACAGCAACCAGATATTTAATACAAGTTTTTAAATATGCTTGTGGTGACCTTGGCAGCATGTGATATTTCCTGTTTGGCTACAACTGTAAATTTGATACAAACTCTGAAAATAATGAATACTTAATTTTGGTGCATCTTTGAACAATTAATTCTTGAGTCCAGGAGCCCACACTGGGCAATCCAGGTGATCCAATACCATGGACATTTTTCCTGTCAATCAGGAGATGAGGATTCAGGCTCACTGAGACTGCTGCTGCTGACTTTATTTATGGTTGTAGAGGTCACTCAACCTCTTGGTGACTCTGGCAAATTAGGAAAATACTGACTATCTTAGGTTCAGGAAGAATTAGTGAAACGCCTATTTTTGAAATACGGGCTTAAGGAAGAGAGCTTAATTTGATAATGATATTTTTATAAAAATGAATTTTAGAAGTAAAAACTTACTACCTAGAATCACAGGAAATGTAGTTTTTCTGGTTTTGTTTTAAATAATGAGATGTATCGTTCAAAAATTGAGTAAGTATTTATTGTTCCAGAAGGTACATTGCTTTTTATACATATTTCATAAATGATACAGGATTTTACACATGTTCAATAGTTTGCTATTTGTTTAAAGAACTTTTCTCCATGTCCTCCCTCCCTTGCGTCCCACACACCCCGAAAAGATTTGCTCATTGCACTGTGCTGTTTCTTCTTAAAAACCCTATGCACAAACAGGATAAATGGTTTAAAAATAATTCACACAACTTAACAAAAATAAATGAGGGAAGGAGCTGATGACTGGGGGTGGTGGAGGGAGAAGGAAGTGGGCGGAGGGTCAGGAAGTGGAGACATGCATCCTTTCATTCCATCATGCCAATGAAAGGGGTGGTGGCAGGAGTAGCAGCAGCAGCAATCCTGGCTGGCCTTCAACCTTTGCAAGGCACCTGGAGTCTGGATTTGTCATTTAAAGTTTTTCTTTTCATACACAATGATCCCAAAGGAGGAAGAAAAAGAGAAAGAAACTCCTTGCCACAATGAGGAAGGATGAATCACGTGAAAGAAAAGGCCAATCAGTGGTGTGGCAGCCCCCATCATCCTTTCCATCCTGCCCCTACAGCAGTTAAAAACAGGATATTAGACAGATTCCTTTGACTCTTCAAGCGCAGATGTCATCTGGAAATATGGTAGAAAATGTTTTGACAAAGTATAAGATTAATTCTCTTTCTCTCAATTTAAGATAAGAAAAAATAGGGTGAAGAGAGTGGGCTGAAGGAAGCCCTAGAAATGTATTTCTATATAAAGATAAATTGCACCCTTTGAGATTCACACACTTGATTTACAACAACTGAAGTTGTGGAGGTGGGAGGGCTCACAAACAGTGTGGAATTGTGTGTCCTTCGAGATGAACAAAGCCTCCAGACAAGGCAGTGCCATCTGGCTGGCCTGGAATGCTGTCACACAAGCAGATTAGCAATAAACTTATTCTGGTTGAAATGGCTACAGAGCCATGATTTTTAGCCAATTTGTAAACCTTACATCTTCCTGATTTGGTAGTACAGCTGAATGCCCCCCTTCCCTCTGATTTGTGTTGTGGAGGGAGAGGGGATTATCCATAGATAAGTATATAAAGGAGGGCAATTTCTCCTCCTATGAAAGACTAACTAATAAAAAAACAAAACAAAACAAAACCAACAACTTCATGCAGTGTTGCCAATGATTTTTAGACACTGATCCAGAGCACTGGGATATATAGACATTTAAGAAGGTATTAAGAGATAATCTAAAGTGTCAATTATTAAACAGTTTTAAGTTGGTTCCAATTATCAAATGGAAAAAATGAGTGTAGCTAAGAGGTACAGGTAGGTGGTCAGTAAAGGGATGCAGGAAGGAGAGATTCCTGGTAACTCTGCAGAGACTGGGTCCAATTTAAAATAAATGCTAATGATATTTTAGCATATCATGAGAATTTGCTTTTCTGGTAGATTTATTTACTCCTATGTCAAAAATAGGGACAGTTAAATTAAAAACAAATGGAGCAGAGTGGGGTGCTGGTGTGTTACTGTTTTGCTGACTCTGCAAAGATGCAAGAAACAAACACCTCCAGCATCATTTTCTCTTTATGAATCTCTCTACTATATAACTGCATCATTTTCATCCAGAAACTGAGATACTTGGTTAAGACAATATTCACTAAGCCCTTTGAGCTTACAGTCCACAATGCCTGATCCTCAGGTTTTAACATTCCCTTCTTCCCTCAGATCCTTTCTGTTTCTGTTTTATAATTGAAGGTAAAAACGCTCTACCCCCATCGCTCCCAGCTTCCACCTGCAAGGCTTTAATTAAAAAGGCAAACAGGTGTTCCTTCTGCCGGGATTCAGAGGCTCTTTGCAGATCAATCTTTTTCACCAATTTGTCGGAGAGGCAGATGTACTTGTAATGGGTCTCTCAGTCTCTTAAGGTCCGTTTCTGCCTAAAATAGAAACAAAAGGTGAGAAAAACTGGCTAGCGAAGCTTTCAATGAAATTACTCTCTACCGAGAAAAGGAAACTGTTCTCCATTACTATGAGTCAGAGATCATCTCAATAACTCTCAAAATAAGAGTGCCTTGAAAAACAAAGCATTTTAACTCACGACATAGGACAACAAAGGGTGAATACAAAATGGAAACCTTCCTTGGCAGTTTCAGCCCTCAACAAAGCCTCCAGAAAAAGCAGTGCTATCAACAGGGTAGGACTCAGAGGCTAAGAATGTAAAGAGCATCTGAGACAGGCATCTTGATGGTGTTTCTCCAGTGAGAAGCCCTTTCACAAGGGCTAAGAGCCAGGACTTCATGCTACTCAAGATTTTATTTATCCAGTATCTGTTTAAGTTTTTACTTAGCCAATTAATTTTAAAACAGCGTGTGGAGTCAACTGTAGTACTTTCAAAACTCACACATGCTTGGACTTCACCCCAGAGGAGTTGGACTAACGAGCAAGCCTAGGGTGAGACTGAAGCATCTGTACTTTTAACAGATCCAGGGATGATTCTGATGTATTCCCTCCAGTTTAGAACCACCGTACATAGTAAAGGAAGACAGAACTCCACTTAGGCCAAAGCAGGAATATGGATTAAGCCTATTCAAAGCACAACCCCATCATCAAGAAGAGACAGGAAAGGCAGAGAAGGGCAACTAAACATAAAGAGGATGGAAAAGCTTCTAGAGATTGCTGAAAAATCTCTAAAGTCACAAAGACTACAGAGAAAAAGAATAAGGGTTTATTCACCAAAATCAAAGATAACAGAGTGAGGAAGGCACATCCAGAAATTTGAAAGAGGTAGCTTCTACGAAAAATAAAATATATCAATCTTTTCCAAGTATCTTCTAGTTTAATAACCTCTAACCTGTCCCTGGCAAAGATTTCTAGCAGTCTTTCCCTCTTACCTGGGTTTTACTTTTCCCCACTACTACCACACATTTATGTGAAAAATCTTAGATCAATTATTATAGAAATAATCAAAAAGCAGAGGGAAAAGTAGAAACAGACAACTACAAAGAAATAAAATGAAAAAAAAAAAAAGTAAAAGTAGGCCTAAAAATGTCAATGTGCTGGTGTTAACAGGATGGAGCGGACACACCATCTTCTCACTTGCTTTTTATAAAACTTTCTAGTGAAATGTCCATGCCTAAAATAGTTACTGTAATCAACTGACGAATAATTTATACAGGAAGAAGGTTGGAACATTCTTTCAGTTTACTCATTTGAAGAACTGTGGCTGTGGATAATAATAATAACCATGCAAGATGGGGCTGGGATTTATTTTAATTTTTGTAATACCTGAGCAATTGCATCCTTGAGTTGATTGTATTTCTCTAGGTCAAAACGTGACTTTTTGGCTCCTTTATGGAAAAATAATAAGTATTGTCTGTCTCTGGCTTCTGGATAAACATACTCCTAAAAAAATGAAGAAATGGAATTATCAGTCCTTAGCATACTATCTTCACAAAATAGTCACTAACTGCTGCTAAGATTCAATACATATATACACATGTATGCTGACATGTGCTGTGTTAAGTATTTAATTACTACCTGAACATTTCTACTGTGAAACATACAGAGCAGTACACACAAAATGTACATCACAATGAATCAACACACAATGAACATGTTACTCATCACCAGATTTTATAAAAATAGACCACTGCCAACAATCCAGAAACTCCCTCTTGCCCCTTTCCAATTACTCACACTTCTTTCCCCCAAAGTAATCAGTCTCTTGACTTTTATGGTAATTGTTTTCTTGCTTTCTTTATAACTTACCTCCTTAAGCATGTATTCCTAAGTTCCACAACTTAGTGTTACCTGTTTTATGAATTTTATGGAGTCATACAGTACATATTTATATGGCTACTTGCACTCAACATTATGTTTGTGAAATTCACCTTTTGTGTATAGCTGCCGTCTATTCATTTCCATTATATTATATTGTATGACTTCATCGTAGTTTATTTAACCATTCTACTATTGATAAGCTTTTGGGTTGTTTTGGTTCTTACTAATAATGCTGCCAAAAGCATTTCTGGATTTATCTCTCCTGCTGGAGATATATCTAGGAGTGGAAAATCTTAGATCACAGGGTATGCATGTGTTCAAATGTAAGAAGTGATGTTAAACAGTTTCCAAAATGGCTGTACCAATTATATTCCTACCAGCAGGATTATGAGAGGTACCATCATTCCACATCCTTGCCAATACTTGATATTGCTGGTTTAAAAGATGTTAGCCATTCTGCTGTGTATGAAATACTATCTCATTTTAAAAAAAAGCTTTAATGAGATATAACTCACACACAGTACAATTTACCCAATTAAAGTATAATGCTGAATGGTTTATATATAGTCACAGAGTTGTACAATCATTGCTATAATTTTAGAACATTTTCATCACCCCAAAAAAGAACTCCATACCCTGTGACAGTCAATTCTCCTTTTCCCCCAAACTCCCAGTTCTAGGCAGCTACTAATCTATCTTCTGCCTCTATAATTTGTCTATTCTAGATATTTCATATAAGTGGAATCATACAATACATGGCCTTTTGTATCTGGCTTCTTTCACTTAGCATAACATTTTCAAGGTTCATCCATTTGTGGCATGTATCAGTATTTCATTTATTTTTATTGCCAAGTAACATTTCATTAATAGTTATGCCATATTTTATTTATCCATTCCTCAGTTGATAGCATTTGGATTGTTTCCATGTTGGGGCTATTATGTACAATCCTGCTGTGAACACTTGTGTACAAGCTTTTGTGTGGATGTATGTTTTCATTTCTCTTGGAGATACACAGCATTTTCCTGATCCCTAAGAGGCTGAGGCCTTTTCATTTAATCTATTATTGGCCATTTGCATATCCTTTATTAGAAATGCCTGTCCAGATCTCTTGCCATTTTTTCTAGTGGATTCTGTCACCTTCTTACTGATCTGTAGAATTTGTTTTTATATTCTGGATATAGATCCTTTGTAGGTTATATATACTGCAAGTATCTCCTTCTAGCCTGTTTACCTTCTTCATGGTGTTCTTTAATAAACAGATAATAATTTAATGTAGTCTAATTTATCATTCTTTCTCTTTTGTGATATGGGATTTTGCTGTGTTGGCTGGCCTCAAACTCCTGGGTTCAAGCGATCCTCCCATCTCAGCCTCCCAAGTAGCTGGGATTACAGGCACACACCACAGTGCCTGGCTTACTTTACCATTCTTATCCTGTATGGTTAGTGCTTTTCATTCTGTGTAAGAAATCATTCTCTATAGTCATTAAGATATTCTCTTATAGGAGTTTTATTACATTACCTATCACATTTAGATCTACAATTTACCTGGAATTTATTCTTGTTTATAGTATAAAATGGGGTTATTTCATTTTTTAATATAGGCATTCAATTATCCTAGCACCATTTATTGAAGAAGACTCTCCTTTCTTTGTAGGGCCATCTTTTTTGTTTATTTATTTTTGAGTCTCACTCTGCCACCAAGGCTGGAGTACAGTGGTATAATCATAGCTCACTCCAACCTCAAACTCCTGGGCTCAAGCAATCCTCTCACCCTGGCCTCCTGAGTAGCTGGTACCTACAGGTGCACGCCACCACACTCAACTAATTAAAAAAATTCTTTTAGCAATAGGGTCTCACTATGTTGTCCATGCTGGTCGTGAACTCCTGGCCTCAAGTGATTGATTCTCCCACCTTGGCCTCCCAAAGCGCTGGGATTACAGGCATGACCTATCACTTTTTAAAATCAAAAGTTCATTTACATTGGGTCTGTTTCTATACTCTTCTATTCTATAGGTCTATCTTTGTGCCACTGTCATTGAAGTGTTATAACTAAAGCTGTAGTCTTCATATCTAATAGAGCAAATCCTCTTACCCAGTTTTTCTTCAAGAGTTTATTGGCTTTTCTTAGTCTTTTACATTTCCATATCAGTTTTAGAAGCAGTCTATTCAAATCTCTTCCCCAATCCCCAAATCTGTTGGGTTTTTGACTGACTGGGATTGCACTGAATCTAATGGATTAGTTGGGTAGAGTTGACATGTTTGGATAGAGTCTTATCCATTTTTTATACAATATATTTCTAGGGTTTTCCCCCCTTCTTTGCCTTCTACATGTGGTCTATGTATTTTTAAAAGTAATTTTAAGGTGCAGCTTTAAAATATTTTCATTTTCTAACCATTTGTTGCTAGCATATAGATATGCAATTGATTTACATACATTGACCTTGTATCCAATAACCTTATGAAACTCACTTACGGATCCTAATCAATTATCTGTACATTTCTTCTGTATTTTTTCATGTACAAAATCTCTAAGTGTCAGTTTTCTTTCTTTCCAATCCTTATATCTTCCATATTCTGTTCTTGCCTTCTGCACTGGCTAGGGCCTCCTCTTCAAAGGTGAACAGGAGTGGTACTTCTACCTTATTCCCAGACAATGAAGGAATATTAGACATTTTAAGTCTATTTACCTGCTCCAGACATATATGTCATTGTTGTTGCATATTTAATTTTATTTATTTATTTATTTTTGAGACAGAGTCTCACTCTGTCACCCAGGCTGGAGTGCAATGGCGCCATCCCGGCTCACTGCAACCTCCACCTCCTGGGTTCAAGCGAGTCTCATGCCTCAGTTTCCCCAGTAGTTGGGGTTACAGGTGTGTGCCACCATGCCCAGCTGAATTTTTTGTATTTTTAGTAAAGACGGGGTTTCGCCATGTTGGCCAGGCTGGTCTCAAACTCCTGACCTCAAATGATCTGCCTGCCTCAGCCTCCCAAAGTGCTGGGATTACAGGCATGAGCCCGGCCTGTTGTTGCATATTTTAATTCTCTCTATATCTTAAATTCCTTAAGAGTTTATTATAATGGTTTTATATATTTAATATTTGTTTAGACTCATCACTCACAGGTTTACCATTTTTGTTGCTCTTTATTCCTTTCTGCTTTTCTGACTTTTCATGTGTGATAATCTTTCTTCTGCCCAAAGAACATCTGTTAGTATCTCCTTCAGTGCAGATCTGATGGTGACAAATTCTGTTTGTCTGAAAATGTCTTTATTTTGGAAAGATATTTTTTGCTGAGTATAGAATTCTAAGATGACAGTTATTTTCTTTCTAAAAATTGAAGATACTATCCCATTGGCTTTCACTGCTGCTACTGAGAAGTCAGCATTCAGTCTAACAGGGACTCCTTTGAAGGCAAACTTTTTCTCTCTTTGGCTGCTTTTAAGATTTTTCCATTTGGCTTTGGCTTTTGAAGTTTTACTACCGATATGTCTCAATGGAAATTTCCTTTTTTATTTTTATTTTTATTTTATTTTTTTGATACAGAGTCTCGCTCTATCATCCAGGCTGGAGTGCAGTGGTGTGATCTCAGTTCACTGCAACCTCTGTCTCTCAGGTTCAACTGATCCTCATGCCTCAGCCTCCTGAGTAGCTGGGATTACAGATGTGTGCCAACATGCCCAGCTAATTTTTGTATTTTTAGTAGAGAAGGGGTTTCACCATGTTGGCCAGGCTGGTCTCAAACCCCTGGCTTCAAGTGATCTGCCCACCTCGGGCTCCCAAAGTGCTGGGATTACAGGTGTGAGCCACTGCGCCCAGTTTTTATATTGGTTGATATTGGTTGGAATTCTTAAATCTGTAAATGGATGTCTTTCATCATTTTGGAAAATTCTCAGCCATTAATTCTTTATTTAAATATTGTTTCTTCCCATCCTCTCTCTCTTCTCCGAGACTCCAATAAAATTAAATATATATTAGGCCTTTCCACTGTGTCCTGTGTCTCTTATCCTTTCCTATATTTTACATCTTTCTGTATCTGCACACTTCATTTTGAATAGTTTCTTGTGCCTCACTCAAGGTCACGTCTAATCTACTATTAAACTCATCCATTATATTTCATTTCTAAAATTTTTCAATGGGTTCTTTAAAAAAAAAAAAATCAAGTTATCTGCCAATATTCTCAACCTTGTTGTTTATCTCCCTGAATATAGTAAGTATATTTATTTTAAAGGCTATGTCTGATAATACCAATATCTGGAGTCCTTGTGTCTGTAATGTCTATTGTTTCTGTAGCTATTTGTGTATCTGCTTATTTTTATTGTATGTCTAATTTAATGTTTGCAAAACTGGCCAGACACGGTGGCTCACACCTGTAATCCAGCACTTTGGGAGGCCGAGGCAGGCAGATCACTTGAGCCCAGGAGTTTGAGACTAGTCAGAGTGACACGGAGAAACTACAGCTTTCCAAAAAATGCCAAAAAAAAACCTAGCTGGGCATGGTGGCACGTGCTTGTAGTCCCAGCTACTCAGGAAGCTAAGAGGGAGGGCTGCTTGAGCCTGGGAGTTTGAGGCTGCAGTGAGTCATGATTGTGCCACTGCACTCCAACCTGGGCAACAGAGTGGGACCCTGTCTTAAAAAAATAAAATAAAATAAAAATAAAAAAATAAAAAAGCAAAATTATCTGTAGAAGTAATTTAAGGTTTAGAATAATGTTATCTCCTCCCAGGGATGATTTATGTTTGCTTCTGCATTAAACCTGTGAGCATCAGCACTCGGGGATTACCATTATTCCAAGACTACCTCAATCTAATTTACAGGATTGAGATGAATGAAAGATGAGCTACAGTACTTGAGAGAGCCTATAACAGGTTCATCCTTATTCTACAATGGTAGCCTTTACAGGTTCCAAATCAAAGCAAGACAGTTTCTGTTTCGCCTACTCTAGTGATCATTAGACACCAATCTCTAAGGCTGCGGTTCCTCTAGGCTAACAAGTGTGGCTCAGCTTCTTGGCCTCTCCACTATACCCTTCTCAATTAGCATAAATTACCAGAGGAAAAAGCACACCTAAATACTAGTCTCATCTTCCTGGAACTCTTCTTATTTAGACCCTCACCTAGCAATTTTTGCTATTTTGTTAGTTCTCTAGTATCTTCAAGCAGATGTGTATTGTTTTGTCTAACAATTCTAACTTTTCTTAGTGGAAGGACTGGTTGATTGCCTAGTATGCTACAACTAGAAACAGAGTAAATATTTAATTATTGATGATGACAGATAATAGATACTAGAAGACTGATAGCTAAAGTGTTTGTGGAAACCTTTTTAAAATGAATAAAATCGAGGTCTGAATCGACTGAAGGGATAATTAGTGGATTAAGAACTTGAGGGAAAGCCCTCTACATTCATCTAACATGCTGTTACTAGGCTATTCACCTATGTTCCCTTAGGATGTAAATATACACACTAATTAAGTTTATTCAAATCTATTCTGTGCTTCCTCTTTTGGGCAACCAGCATTTACTGAGCAACTATGTACTAGACTCTTCTAAAATTTCTGTGATTTGGGCTGGGTGCAGTGGCTCATGCCTGTAATCCTAGCATTTTGAGAGGCTGAGGTGCAGGATCACTTGAGCTCAGGAGTTCGAGACCAGCCTGGGCAACGTAGGGAAACCCTGTCTACAAAAAATTTTTAAAAATTAGCTGGGGATGGTGGAACATGCCTACGATCTCAGGTACTCATGAGGCTGAGGTGGGAGAATTGCTTGGGTCTGGGAGGTAGATGCTTCAGTGAGCTGTGATTATGCCACTGCATTCAAGCCTAAGAGACAGAGTAAAACCCTGTCTCAAAAAAAAAAAAAAAAAAAAAAATTGTGATTTGATAGTAAGTGAGAAAAGATGCAGATAATTTCATTAGGAAAGAAAGTCAGAGGGAGAGGTTGAAAACACAGGGAATACAAAAAATAAATTGGAATAAGATACTAGGAGGAAGGAACGGGACTAAGAACATGTGGAGGGGCTAGCCCTAAATAGGAAAATGCCACCTCTTCTTGGAATTTGATGGAAATAGTGTAAAATTCGGTACAGATATAGTTGCATTTACAGTCTTAAGAATTAGAAAGCTTCTATCTGTTAATTTCAATTTTCTAGGAGAAGTAGGAGGTAAGGTTAAGGGTGGGATGGGGATCTTGATGAAGTCTTAGAATAACTACTATGGGGATATGAGGGAAGAAAACGTGATTAGAAACACAAGCAGTGGCCCGTTCTACACTATGACATGATTTTTCTCTAGCAATATTTAATAGCCTAGACATAGATAGGATAAAGGACTAGATTAATCCAATATCAGGAGTTTATAGAGTACATACTGTGGAAAGACAAAAGGGCAGGGATGGTAGGATACTAACAAGAGAATGACAACACAGTTTAAATTGGACAGAAAAGGAAGTGATACAGGAGGAAGGTGATAGTAAAAAGTTAAGAGAAAGATGCCAGTAGCTTAAAGGTCTGGATGAGGTCGAAGGAGTGAGTGAGTGAATAAAAGGTCTAGAAAGAAAATAAATTATCAGAAATTAACATACTAATTTATATTATAAGTGGGACAGTTCTAGGAAAGAAGGCCCTGAACAGCCATTGAAGTGGTTTGCTGCAGTACAATATAAATGATGGTTATTGGAATTGAGGAGGTAAAGGGTATTAAAGGCTAGGTCACTATTTATGAACACTTTTTTCATTATTGTCCCCCTAAGTAGCCTTTTAAGGCATTTTTTCCTGATTACTCCTACTTCCCAAAGGAGGTTTAATATACTGTTTATCTGTTTATGCATTGTAATATGTAAAATGTTTTTACTCCCCAAGAATCAATGCTCACTCCCATGAGGCAACATCATCCCCTTCATTGAAAAGGCATGGGCCAGATGGTGGGACGGCTGGCCCATGTGCATGATGACACAGCTCCCACAGGCAAGTCTTACTGCCCAGCTCCTTTTCTACATAGTAGAAATCAGTACTCAGGTTCTACTGAAATATTAATCAACACTCAATATTCCATTTGATTTTATGATTTCAAGGAGCTTGCCATCTTAGAAAGATTCTTTGGAACTTAACATATTATTGGCATATATTTAGATTGCTAACAAGTACAGCAACTCATAGTAACAGCAGTTTAGAAGAGTTTAAATGCCACTGAACAGGCATTTGCTTCGGGGTATTAAGATGGATATGTTAGTAAAAATATTTAATGTGAAAACTACATTTTATTTGGTCACTGTTTTCCTATTCATAAGTGAATAGTGACTAAATTGTTTACTACTGCTATTTTGCAACTTGTCACTTGAGGGCAGCAAGACTATTTTGGGAATCACAGAATGGAGCATTTAACTAGTAGGACAGGTAAGGCATTAAAGATTCTACAGCAGCATGAAAAGGGAGAAAGTGGTAACACTGTATTCAAGTCTAATACAGAAAACATTTACAAAACAGCTTTTTGTAAGCAGTAATTATTTCCCCAATATATTTTTATTTCTATTCTAATTATAGTTTTCAAAAGTTACTCCTCATAAATGAACTCAACGGAAGGCAGTATAATTGAGTAGAAAGTGAGCAGCCTACAGAGTCACACTAATCTGGGTTCAATTCCTTGTCCTACAGTGAACTAGATATAATGTTTGGGCAGATTACTTAACCTCCTGGAGACTCAGTTTCCTCATCTATGGAATGGGGATATATAAATACTTACAGGGTTGAGGTTAAATATATGAATATATGTACTTATGTTACTAGATGTAAAATGCTTAACACATAATAAGGCTTAGCAAAAGGTACTTAACAGTAATGACCAAGCAAAAGGTATGGGTATCTCACAGTGGAAAGAATGCTTCACCTCTTCAGTAATCAAGGAAATGCAAATTCCACAAGGAAATACCACCATTTTGTACCCAATTAATCAGCAAGAGATATATCAAGGGTGATCTTTAGATTTAAGGTATAACTGGAAAAAATTAGTGCTTGGCTGAAAACATGGCTGTTATATATCTATTTACTTATGACACAGGGTCTTACACTGTCACTGGAGAACAGGGGCATGATCACAGCTCACTGTAACCTCAAACTCCTGGCCTCAAGTGATCCTCCTGCCTCAGCCTCTCAAGTAGCTAGGACTATAGGCATATGCCACCACACCTGGCTAATTTAAAAAATTGTTTTTTGGTAGAGACAGGGTCTTGCTATGTTGCAAACTCCTAGCTTCAAGTGATCCTCCTGCCTTGGCCTCCCAAAGCATTGTGTCATTTATTTGATATGTTCAGTTCATTTAGTATTTTAGATGTAAGGCACATGTTACACAGTGCCTAAGGGAATGTAGATATAAATCACTGTGTAACATGTGCCTTTTATCTAAAAGACTTAGACTTAAGTCTTTTAGACTTTTAAGACTTAGACTTAAGTCTTTTAGACTTAAAGACTTAAGTCTTAGAAATAAGATCTTAGAAATAAAAACTGAATAAAACCAAATGCTTAGCCTCAAAAGATATTACAGTCTAGGCTGGGTGCGGTGGCTCAAGCCTATAATCCCAGCACTTTGGGAGGCTGAGGCGGGCGGGTCACGAGGTCAGGAGATCGAGACCATCCTGTTGAACACGGTGAAACCCCATCTCTATTAAAAATATAAAAAAATTAGCTGGGCGTGGTGGCAGGCGCCTGTAGTCCCAGCTTCTCAGGAGGCTGAGGCAGGAGAATGGCGTGAACCCAGGAGGCAGAGGAGCTTGCAGTGAGCAGAAATCGTGCCGCTGTGCTCCAGCCTGGGTGACAGACTCTTGTCTCCAAAAAAAAAAAAAAAAGATACTACAGTCTAGCACAGAGAAAAAGAAAGCATATAATAATTACAATAAAAGGGAGCACATGGGATGAGTAAAATGAGGGGCACAATATGTTATAGGAACTTAGAAGAGGGAGAGATCAAAGTTAGCTACAAGGAATTGGTCAAAGGTTCATGAAAGATAAACATTTAAGTAAACCTTGAAAGATGACAGGTAGAGATCAACAGGGAGAACTTTCCCAGTTGAAAGAATGATGTGAAGTAAGGAACAAAAGGGTGGAAAACTCAGGTCACTGTGGGGAATAGAGAATAGAATTTGGCTTGTTTAGAACATACACAGAGGAGTTGAGAGACATCTGAAAAGGACAGATAGCAACCTGTTATGAATACCCAGGCTAAGGAGTTTGGACTTAAATCAGTAGATAAAAAGAAGCCATTAAAAGTGTGTGTAAATGAGAGAGAAGAGAGAGAGAGCACAAGAGAGCAAGCGCTAAAGATACACACACACACACACACACACACACAGAGAGAGAGAGAGACAGAAATGTCACAGACAGATGCAAGCCATGCCCAGAGCTGTGATCAGATAAGAATGATGTGACTGTTCAGTTCTGTTCACAGTGACTAGTATGAGCCAGACATGCCACTAGGTGCTAAAAAGTCTGAGCAAGCAATTGTAGGACATAAAACAGTTTACTTTCTTCTCTATTAGACACATTTGGAAGGCCAAGATAGGTTAAATAACATTCTTGTGCTGTCATTTTCTCAAACACAAATAGGTTGTGACCACTGATCTAACAACAGAAAGAAAATGCATATGTTCAACAGCAGCCATATTAAATATGAGACGCAACTGTCATCCATGTCTTTTATCTACCTCTCAATCTACAGCACTTGCTTGGAATATTGCCTAATACAC
Source organism: Papio anubis (assembly GCF_008728515.1). Classification (NCBI taxonomy): domain Eukaryota; kingdom Metazoa; phylum Chordata; class Mammalia; order Primates; family Cercopithecidae; genus Papio; species Papio anubis. The sequence continues at coordinate 69,422,432 of NC_044986.1, read as the reverse complement.
AAGTGGCACACGTGTGTGTATGTGTGTAAAGGATGAGTACTTAAAGAAAACTGGCCTTAGAAAATGAGAAAAAAGAGAAAACTCTTTTGAAAATTAAAACTTTATTACTAGCTCATAAAAAGTTACTTGAAGAGGAATTCTTACCTGACGTGTCATTACAAAATATGCATACATTGCCATGGCACTTCCATAAGTGATGAAGTATGTTACTGGCTCCATGATGTCCCAGGAATATTCCCACCAGGTAAGCCGGGCCAAAATGCCAAACTGTGTGGCCATGTAGGCAAGGCCACCCCATAGCACCAAAGTGGTCCTCTTCTCAGCTTTTCTGCTAATCTCAATTCGTACCTATTGGGCACACATAATTGTAAGGCATTTTGACATAACACCAATTTAAAAAGGTTTAAACTGTTCTATGTTCACTAAAGAAACAGGGCTCATAATCAAGACACAAGTCTCAGTTCTAGTAAATATAGCTTGTCTTCCTAAATAGTATCTGCAGTTTTCACTGAATAAAATATCTTAGGCCAGATGCAGTGGCTCACATCTGTAATCCCAGCATTTTGGTAGGTCAAGGTGGGCAGCTTGCTTGAGCCCAGGAGTTCAAGACCAGCCTGGGCAACATGGCGAAATCCCATCTCTACAAAAAATACAAAAATTAGCAGGGCATGGTGGCACATCCCTGTAGTCCCAGCTATCGGGAGGCTGAGGTGGGTGAATCGCTTGAGCCCAGGAACTGGAGGATGCAGTGAGTCAAGATCATACCACTGCACTCCAGCCTGGGTGAATGAATGAAACCGCCTTGAAAAATATATATATACATGTAAGTATAACTACTATTTAGGGCATTTGTATTTTATGTTTCACCCTAGAAGTGGGTGAAAATATGGGCATGAATAACTCAGTTTTAACAGGTCTTCATCCAATCACAAGATTATCTTCTCTGAAAGAGGGAAATGCACACATACCTATATTCTTTCACTGTTGCATACACGATTTAATCTATTCTCAGTTTTAACTCCAGTGATATACTAGGGACAGAACACGGACTCTGGATTTAAAGCAGCTCAATTCAGAGCCTTGATCTGCAAATCACCATTAACTTCATTAAAGAGTTGTTCCGAAGACTAAATAAGAAAATATAGGTAAAATACTAGCACAATTCATGAAACATAGTAAATATTCTATAAACGATGAAAATTCTTTTTCAGGAATCAGAAAATGCAAACGACTAAGAGTCTTTGTTCCCTTCCTTACTCCTTACAATCTGATTTCTTAAAATTGAAATATCATAGAAAAAATAAAGGTAACATATATTCATTGTAAACATTCAGAAACGTGTAAAGAAAAATCAGTCATAACCCGACTACTGTACTAGCATTTTGGAACGTATTCCTTCTGATTTCTTTGTGTATGTATATATATAAATGCGTCTAGGTATATACATAATACATTTAAAAACTGGATCATAGTATGCACACTATTTTATAATTTGGTTTCTATGGCAAATAAAATCTATATAGTCCCTTTAATAGTTGCATAATAATCTATATACAGTTGTCCCTAGGTATCCGTGGTGAATTGGTTCCAGGATACCCCCCAAACCAAGATATCAAAATACATAAATGTTAAAGTCCCTTATATAAAATGGGATGGTATCTGCATATAACCTATACATATATTCCCATATGCTTTAAATCATCTCTAGTTACTTATAATACAATGTAAATGCTATGTAGTTATTGTATTGATTTTTAAAATTTGTATTCTTTTTTTGTTGTTGTTGTTTTGTTTGTTTTTGAGACAGAGTCTTGCTCTGTCGTCCAGGCTAGAGTGCAGTAGTGCAATTTTGGCTCCCTGCAACCTCTACCTCCTGGGTTCAAGTGATTCTTGTGCCTCAACCTCCTGAGTAGCTGGGACTATAGGCAAATGATGCCACGACGCCTGGCTAATTTTTATATTTTTAGTAGAGATGGGGTTTTGCCATGTTGGGCAGGCTGGTCTCAAACTCCTGACCTCAGGTGATCGGCCTGCCTTGGCCTCCCAAAGCTTTGGGATTACAGGTGTGAGCCACCATGCCCAGCCTTGTTATGTTTTATTGTCCCCTCACCCCCTACCAAATATCTTCTATCTGAGGTTGGTTAAATCTGCGAATATAGAACCTACAGATAACAGAGGGCCAACTGTAATATTCCTTCTTAACTTGGCTAAAATCATTATCCACTATACTCAAGAGCCTCTCCTGATCAGCAATTATTCTGATCTTAATTTTAAAGGTGGTAAATCTGGTTAAGGGCAGTACATTCAGAACTGAAAGCTCTTAAGTCCATTATCAAGGCTCCAAACGATTCGTTTTTCAGCCCTTTCTTAGCTTTGACTTAAACTTTTTTATGGTTCAGTCCCATAAACTAAAGAACTAATTTGATTGACATGACTCAACTGCATAAAACTTACAAGAAAAAACAGAAACATATATGCTCTGGAAAAAATACAGGTAAGGTGAAAAACCTGAGATTTGAAGTTTTACCTTTTCCAGGGGAGCCAGCTGCTCTTTGAGATCCTCTAGTCTTTCAATAAGCTCCCTTTCCTTGTTTAACTGGTGCTGCTCAATGCACAGTGTGGTGTATAGCTGCTGGACCAACGTCTTTACATCATTCAGCGTTGCTGCATTTTCATGACTTAAGAGGTCTGAAACAAAGGAGTTACATTTTTAAAAAAATGTATGCCTTAAATGATTACTATTCCTAGGACTATCACATGAGGCAGACTGATGCATTATAGGTATCTCGCCTTCAGTGTTAAACTGAAGGAAAGTAATAGTTCTCTTTTTTTTTTTTTTTTTTGAGACAATGTCTTACTCTATCACCCAGGCTGGAGTGCAGTGGCGTGATCTTGGCTCACTGCAGCCCCTACCTCCAGGGCTCAAGTAATCCTCTGAGGTTAGCTTCCTGAATAGCTGGGACTACAGGTGCGCACCAGCCACAAGCCTGGCTAATTTTTGTATTTTTTGTACAGACAAGTTTTCACCATGTTGCCCAGGCTGGTCTTGAACTCCCGGGCTCAAGCGATTTGACTGCCTTGGCCTCCCCAAAGTGCTGGTGTAACAGGCGTGAGCCACCATGCCCAGCCTATAGTTTTTGTTAAAACAAAAAAGTTGTCCACAAATGTAAAAAGTTAATTCATGGCTGGGCCTGGTGGCTCACGCCTGTAATCCCAGCACTTTGGGAGGCCAAGGTGGGCAAATGATCACGAGGTCAGGGAATCAAGACCATCTTGGTCAACACAGTGAAACCCCGTCTCTACTAAAAAAAAAAAAAAATACAAAAAATCAGCTGGGCGTGGTGGTGGGCGCCTGTAGACCCAGCTACTTAGGAGGCTGAGGTAGGGAAATGCGTGAACCCGGGGGGCAGAGCTTGCAGTGAGCCGAGATTGCACCACTGCACTCCAGCCTGGGAGACAGAGCAAGACTCCGCCTCAAAAAAAAAAAAAAAAAGTAAATTCGTATTTGGGTAACTAAAAAAATTTGAAACAAATACCTACCATTATATTCTTGGAAGTCTAAATGCTACAAATGAGGGTATGATTAACATTAAGAAAAATAATACAAATAATAATGATCTTCATTAGATAAAAACAAAATTAAAGCAACTGTTAAAAACTAGTAGAGAGGTTTAGAATCAATCTGATTATTATGCTTATTAAAATGGTGACTATAACTTATCTGTAGTTCTGCCATTTTAATTGATTTTTTTCCCCTTAGTAAGTCCTAAGGGAAAAATATATAGTATTTCAAATTTGCAAATACAAAGGCATAAATAAAAATGCCATCATCCTAATAATCTTTTTTTTTTTTTTTTTTGAGACGGAGTCTCGCTCTGTCACCCAGGCTGGAGTGCAGTTGTGCAATCTCGCTCACTGCAAGCTCTGCCTCCCAGGTTCACGCCATTCTCCTGCCTCAGCCTCCTGAGTGTCTGCCACCATGCCGGGCTAATTTTTTGTATTTTTTGGTAGAGACGGGATTTCACCGTGTTAGCCAGGATGGTCTCTATCTCCTGACCTCGTGATCCACCCACCTCAACCCCCCAAAATGCTGGGATTACAGGCGTGAGCCACCGTGCCTGGCCCATTCTAATAATCTTAACTCTCATTCTTCTTCTCCCTAGTATACCAACTTTTATTCATTCCTGATGAGGAAAGACAGAGAATAGCTGTAGGAGCCTCAGTATCATGGTCTAAAGGGTATGAAGTTATGAGAACGACTGAAAGGGTGAAAGATTAAGTTCTTTCATTCAATATCCTCTACTATGAGTAGCATGTATTTCTAGAAATCTAAAAATTATGTTTTCAGAATCAAATAAAAACTCTGCTGACTAAAGCTGTCCATTTTTTTTTGAGACGGAGTCTCGCTCTGTCACCCAGGCTGGAGTGCAGTGGCCGGATCTCAGCTCACTGCAAGCTCCGCCTCCCGGGTTCACGCCATTCTCCTGCCTCAGCCTCCCGAGTAGCTGGGACTACAGGCGCCTGCCACCTCGCCCGGCTAAGTTTTTTTTTTTTGTATTTTTTAGTAGAGACGGGGTTTCACCGTGTTAGCCAGGATGGTCTCGATCTCCTGACCTCGTGATCCGCCCGTCTCGGCCTCCCAAAGTGCTGGGATTACAGGCTTGAGCCACCGCGCCCGGCCCATTTTTTTTTTTAAGCACATTTTTTTTTAGATTCTTACTAGCTTTCAATGTTAGGTACAGCATAAGGGTAGCACTCTTCTAAACAAAACAAGCCACAGTCAGAATTAACCATGTATTTCGAACATTCTTTAAGGATGTCCTTTAGTACAGTTATTATAGAAGTTCAATCAATGAAAAAATTCAAAAGAAGGTAGCAAATTGGATTAGAGAAGAGCCGATATAGTAAAACGGGATATAGCACCTAGCTGGGTATCTTGTATGCCTCAGTAAATGTGTGCTGAATTAATGGGAACATAAAAGGAAGAGCACTTTGAGTTCCAGAAGTCATCTATGTCAACAGTGTCTTCCTTGTACCAAAGCTGCTGCTCACATTTGCATATAGCCTTAAACTGTCCAAAGTTACCAGAAGAAGAAACTGCACTCTAGGAGGCTGAAGTAACTTGTCCAGAATGGCACAGTAAGGGGTAGAGTCCACGTCTCCTGATTTCTAGGCCTGTGGCTACATTACAGTGCTTCTACTATACCAATATTAAATTTCTTCTGCAAGTTCAGTCCCCTTTCATGAACTATTTTATTAGATAAAGCAGATTTGTTCCATCTTCTCCATGTATATATAAAACTCTAGTATTGGCTGGGCACGACCTGTAATCCCAGCACTTTGGGAGGCCAAGGTGGGCAAATCACGAGGTCAGGAGTTTTAGACCAGTATGGCCAACATGATGAAATTTTATCTCTACTAAAAATACAAAAATTAGCCGGGCACGGTGGTGCACGCCTGTAATCCCAGCTACTGGGGAGGCTGAGGCAGGAGACTCGCTTGAACCCAGGAGGTGGAGGTGGCAGTGAGTCGAGATTGCGCCACTATACCCCAGCCTCAAAACGAAACAAAAAACAAAAAAACACAAAGAAACTCTAGTACTATTCCTCTTAAACATCCTGAACCTAGTGCCTTCTATCTCTTTCCTCCATTTAGCCCTTCCACTAAAGCGTTGCAACACAGGGCAAAGGAACATGCTTATTCAATGAATGGCATCCCTCTTAAATACAGAATTTAAACCACTCTCTTACTGTAGTCAGCTGAAAAAGAGTGGTGGTACCTTGGATGCCAGCAATACCTTCCTCAACCAGGGACAGAAAGACACAAGGTAGAAACAAAATTTGAGCCTATTTTGCATTTTATCAAAAGGAGAAAAAAAGATTTTCTTTACTATGTTTAAAAACCAGGGAAAGGCCAGGCGCAGTTGCTCATGCCGGTAATCCCAGCACTTTGGGAGGCCAAGGAGGGTGGATCACGAGGTCGGGAGATCAAGACCATCCTGGCTAACATGGTGAAACCCCATCTCTATTAAAAATACAAAAAAATTAGCTGGGCATGGTGGCGGGCACCTGTAGTCCCAGCTACTCGGGAGGCTGAGGCAGGAGAATGGCATGAACCCGGGAGGCAGAGCTTGCAGTGAGCCGAGATTGCACCACTGCACTCTAGCCTGGGCAACAGAGCGAGACTCCATCTCAAAAAAAGAAAAGAAAAAAAAAAAAAAACAAAACAGGGAAAACACAGCCTGGGCAACATAGGGAAACCTCATCTCTACAAAAAATAAAAAATTTGCCAGGCATGGTGGCGTGTGCTTGTAGTCCTAGCTACTTGGGATGCTGAGGTGGGAGGATCTGCTTGAGCCTGGGAGGTCATGGCTGCAATGAGCTGTGATCACGCCATTGCACTCCAGCCTGGGTGACAGAGTGAGACCCTGTCTCAAAAAAATAATTAAATTTAAGATCAAGGAAAACAAAGTGTTTATGGATTTAAAATCATATTGAGTTTCTGTGAGAGATGGTATCTGATGGCATAATCTCACTATAGAATAACAGAACTAAGAGAGCTATGATGTGTGTATCTAAACATTAAAAAGGTCTTTTGAAATTCTACACCAATGCTGCTACTGAGTTACTAAAGTTCACACTTCAATTTACGATTATTTCCATGAATTACAGATTTTTGACCCTTGCAAGCTTCATACCCTAATTTACTTCTAGAAAAGCAAGGTAGATACTCCACAGTTCCTGGATACAGATAAAGCAATGGGTTGTTTTAGGCTGCCAAATCACCAGGGAATCAAATACAATCCCCTGTTTTTTCAATTTCTACCTTTTCTTATTCAATTTGAGAAAAGCTTTATTTAAAAAACTAAACATTCATTTCTGTTTAAAAAATACAGTTATTACAGAAATGGTTGGTATTTATTGATTGATTAAAATACCTTTAGTTTTTGACAACATAATATATGGAAACTCACATCTTAACTTTCCTGATTGTTATACTTTATATAGGAATATATTAGTGAACTTTCGGAATGTTACCAATAGAAAATCTAAACAGATGAACTCTCTAGGCAATTCACACAAAAACACACCTCAGTAAAATAGGACCTGTACTTCTGTTATTTTAAAGAGAACTTCTAGCCTGAGAATCAGGGAATAAAGAAGAAAAACACATTAGCATAGCTGATATATGGCTAACTGTCCCTGGTCTACATGTTTAATTATTCCAAGTTCATAAAATCTGATTCGATAATGCCTTACTACAGTTGACCCTTGAACAATGTGGTTGGGGGGCGAGGTTGGGGCACCACCCCCCTACAACTTTTGAAACCTCAAAAACTTAACTACTAATAGCCTACCTGGACCAGAAGCCTTACCAATAACATAATTAACAAATGTTTTATATATGTATTATATACTGTATTCTTACAGTAAAGTAAGCTAGAGAAAACATTACAATCATAAAGGGAAAATAAATTTATAGTGCTATACTGTATTTATTTACATTGTAAGTTTATATTGTCTGTTTGCAAGATAAATCATCTGTCTAAAATGATGGGCAACCGTAGCTGCAGACCTCAGTCTACGGTACATATCAAGCAATCCAAGTTTTTCTTGCAATGTCATCACTTTTCTCTCCTTCTTGGGACCACTTCCAGCATCACTTCATATGGGTCCCATGGTGTTATTCAAGGTGGACTAAACACACAAAAAAATTCAAGAACTGCAAGAGATCAATTTTTACTGCAATAGACAATTTACTGGAGAAATGAACTACCCATGAGGAGATAATTAGCATCACACAGCATTTTAAGCTGATATCAAAAACACTTGAGTTTACAGCAACAGCAACAAGAGGTGGCTATGAAATCACTAGAGTAGTATACTATGTACTAGAGTCAATTTTATGCAGACATTATTAAATACTGCATCTTTACATTTCTCTTAACTGCAAATGGCATCATGCATGGTCTGTGTGTGCATACGTTTTGATAATTTTTAACTTTTTGTAATAGATATGTATATATTTTATGGTAGTAAATGATAAAAAATAGGAAGGGCGTGGTGGTTCAGGCCTGTAATCCCAGCACTTTGGGAGGCTAAGGTGGGTGGATCACCTGAGGTCAGGAGTTTGAGGTCACCTGGCCAACATGGTGAAACATGTGTGCCTATAATCCCAGTTACAGGAAGGCTGAGGGAGGAGAATCATTTGAACCCAGGAGGCAGAGGTTGCAGTGTGCTGAGATTGCACCGCTGCACTCCAGCCTGGGGGACAGAGAGAGACTCCGTCTCAAAAACAAAATAAAATAAAATAAGATAGACTTGTATCTACATATATTTCATGCATTCATGACATACTTAACTTTTCTTAATTTTTTGGATATTTCTAGGTTATGTGGTTCGTTTGCAAGTTTTTTCAAATCTGCTTTGTTCAACAGTCAACTGTATGTAAAGAATATCTTTCCATTCTTACTATTTAAGGATACTTTTCTATACTTTCTCCCAGCTAGCCCCCTCTCATCTAGCTTAAAGAAAGTGAATATGGCCTCTGCACAATCAAAATGCTACCCAGTGAACACATTTAATTCACTCAATATAGATGGAATCAATGGGGAATATGAAATCACAGTGCCTTCCCTCAGAGCATCAAAGAAAAGGACGAAGCAAAATTCAGAGAAGATATTTATCACTTTTGGTTGGTCAGGGGTCAGAGAAGGAAAGAGTATGATCATTAAAGGCTTACTGGAAGAGTCAATATTGACAATTTTGACTTGAGAAAACGGGGGTTAGGAAGAAAGGCATCTTAGGCAGAAGAAAGTGAGCAAACAGTGAGATGGGAAAGAACAGGGCATAGTTCAGGAAACCATAAAGGAATACACAGTGGAGAAAAAGTAGGCAACATGTAAGAGGGAAAGAAAACATTTTAAAAGGTAGATGTGGACCAGATTATAGAGGAATTTAATAACAGGGTTTCACTCAGAACTTTTCTATGTTACACCCAATTCTTTCTCTTTTTTTTTGTTTAAAGATGTGTTGCCCAGGCTGGTTGCCACTGTGTTGCCCAGGCTGGTCCCAAACTCCTGGTCTTAAGCAATCCTCCTGCCTCGGCTTCCTAAAGTGCTGGGATTACAGGTGTGAGCCACCTTACCAGGCCTAAACCCAATTCCTAAAAGCAGGATTGAAAAGAAGGGATGTCCTACAGCAGCAGTCCCCCACCCCTGGGGTGCGACCTAGTACTGGTCAGTGGCCTGTTAGGAACCAGGCTACACAGGAGGAGGCCAGCGAGTAAGCATTACTGCCTGAACTCCACCTCCTGTCAGATCAGCAGCAGCATTAGATCTCATAGGAGCACAAACCCTATTGTAAATTGTGCATGTGAGGGATCTAGGTTGTGTGCTGCTTATGAGAATCTAACTGATGCCTGAGGATCTGACATGGAACAGTTTCATTCCAAAACCACTGCCTCTGCCCCTGCCACCACTGTCAGTGGAAAAATTATCTTTAACAAAATTGGTCCCTGGTACCAAAAAGGTTGGGAACTGCTGTCCTATGGCGCTGGTGGAAGGAGTGGTGGAAGGGGCATTAACAACAGCAGTGAGTAACAATGAATATCAAGGGCAAATAGAGAAACAGGACCAAAAAAGACACAACTCAAAACGCTATTTTAGAGGGCTACTTAGCATTGTACTGTGCAGAGCCACAGTAGAGACCAGGATGAAAAGAAATATTAGCAATACTGACTCTGTCTTTATTTAAAATTTTATTCATCATGCATTTTTTGCATTAACTCTGGTTTTTTAAAGTAGTACATTAAAATACCATTTATCTTGCTGGGTGTGGTAACTCATGCCTATAATCTCAGCACTTTGGGAGGCTGAGGCAGGTGGATAACTTGAGGTCAGGAGTTCAAGACCATTCTGGCCAACATGGCAATACCCCATCTCTACTAAAAACGAAAATTAGCCCGGCGGCTGGGCACAGTGGCTCATGCCTGTAATCACAGCACTTTGGGAGGCCAAGGCAGATAGATCACCTGAGGTCAGGAGTTCAAGAGCAGCCTGACAAATATGGTGAAACCCGTATCTAGCTTGAACCTGGGAAGTGGAGCTTGCAGTAAGCCAGTATCACGCCACTGCACTCCAGCCTGGGCGACAGAGCGAGACTCTTAAAAACAAAACAACAATTCTTTATCTTGATTACTGAGTTGTTTGGTGCCCTCTTAAAATTTGTGTCTGAGGCAAGCACCTTTCCTTTTCCCATAAAAGCATATACAGGCTGTGAACAGTGGTTCATGCCTATAATCCCAACACTCTGGGAGGCCAGAGAGGGAGGAGTGCTTGAGCCCAGAAGTTCAAGACCAGCCTAGGCAACATAGTGAGACCTTATCTCTACAAAAATAAAAAAAATTATCCAGGCATGGTGGCACATGCCTGTATGCCTGTAGTCCAAGCTACTCCAGCTGCTTGGGAGGATGAGGTAGGAGGATAATTTGAGGTCGAGGCTGCAGTGAGCTGTGATTATGCCACTGTACTCCATCCTGGGTGACAGAGTAAGACCTTGTCTCAAAACAAACAAAAAACAAAACAAACAAACAAAAAAAACAACCAACCATGCATCATGTCAGAAGTTCCTAAGAACTATTATTATTGTACAATAATTGACTTTCAGACTGCTGATCTTGAGCCATAAAAAAAGCTCAATACTTATTACAACACTTAAGAGAACAGAGAAGCCTACAGCTTATTTTAAAAAGATATCCCCTGTAATGTTATTAAAGTAGTACGACTTTTGGCCTTTATGAAGGGAAGGAGCTTCAGTTATGTAGGACATTCATTTATGTGAAACAGAGTGACAATGTCAGATAATAAAGCATTCTGGCATCTAGGCAGAATCTAAGTGATTTTAGTCAAGGCAGAATCTAAGTGATTTTAGTCAATGTACTAGTCAAGTGCCAGGTACTCAATGAGCTCTTTCAGTGTTCTTTGAATATTGTCTGTTTCTCAAGGTTACCCAAGGAAAAAAAATAAAGTTCTTTCCAAAAGCCCTTCCCACATTTCTGTGACCTTACCAAGGTTACTATTTTACCTCTTTTTGGTGGTCGTACGTGATATGTTAAGTCATTAATGACCAGCTTAAAGTCATCAAGGAGGAGGAGGTCTATTCCTGTTGAAGCAGCAACACGAACACCATCTGTGAAAATTTCAAATGAAACTTGTCATAGGTCCATAATTATTCAAGAATGGTCAGGAAAATTCAATCTTCAAAATAGTTTTTAAAAATTACCTCCTCCTTTTCAAATTTCAGTTAACTTTTTACCTCATTTCCCAGTTCTATGCAAAGTTTAGGTTGCCTAAAGCTCTGTTTTTAGGACTCGAGTTTGTGAAGATTTAACAACAGCTTCTCCTGTGAACTATATGAGCAAGTGAAATAATTAACGGTCATAGTTCTGTAGGTGTACATTGGAAATCTAGGGTCACTGGGAGAGCTGTATGGACTTAACATTGTCCATAATGGAAGCTGGTTGAGTGAAAACAAAAAAACAAAAAAACAAAAAAACAGTATTTTCTGACATATGGTACTCTTCAGTATAGTCATTGATTAGTTGCCAATAATTCAGTAGAGACAGATGCTGGGGTTAACAAAGTATTATACATCCACCACGCTGGTCTACTAATTATATTGTCAGATGAGTAGAAATGTGGTAATTGTTAACTGGTGAATCCAGGTGAAGGGTAAATGGGCATTTATTGTACTAATCTTTCAAGTTTTCTGTAGATTTAAAAAATTTTAAAGTAAAAATGGGGGAAAAAACAATGGGAAAAAAACTTAAAAATGGGAAAAAAATTAAAAAACTTAAAAAATAAATAAATGAAATACATAAAATGGTAATTTTTAGTGCCTTATTTTATATTCTTTTCAAATCATATACTTCTTTATTTTGGCAAACTTTTCTTTCCAGACATGAGGGTTTAACTACTGGAAGTATTTATTCTACACCTAAAGTAATGATAAAAAGTCTCAATAATATAAAATGTGATTGACTGTTCATCCTTGCTCATGGCATTATATGTGAGATGCTTTTGAATGAGATTCCCTGTGCATACACATTTGCTAAAATCGATCAATTATACTCTGAGTACTACTGGGAGAGAAATCACTTTCTCTCCTGGTAAGTGCTAAGCAAAAGAAAAAAGTTTTCTGAAGTTAACAGTATAGGGTTCTTTTGTAGCTACGTGTATGGTGTATGTATGTGTCTAGAAATTGCTGTGGGGTGAAATGAGGGGTAGATGGTAATTAATAATGATGGTGACTATACCTGGTGAATAGACAGCAACTCTGTCAATTCCCCGATCCTCTTCTTGCAGTTGTCGTAAAAATACACCAACAGAGTCAGAGATAGGCTTGAGTGTGAACTGACAGCGTTCACGCCGGGATGGTAGCCTCACAGATATCACAGGTAACCCATTTTGATAAACCACTGTAACATCTGAATGAAAAAGACCCAAAAACATATGATAATTGGATTTCAATGTAAGTTAAAGTCACATTATTACTATTCTTGCATGGTGGTCTATTATTAGCATGATTTAAAATGTTTTCAAAGAAGGTTTAAGAACATGCCCTTTAGCTTTAGTTGAAGGTTATTCTGGAAACTGGCTTATAAAAGATCAAATGGATCACACAGCTCATTTTACAGATATGAAAAAACAGGCAAGGAACTGTCTTCTGAGTGGGTCAAGGAGAGGCTTTCCCAAGGATATCAGGTGAAGCTCTTAATATTGGTGAATACAAGCCCTGGATCCATTTAGCAAGATTTTATTAAGCAGTCAGAGATTGCTGGGCCAGACTTCATAGCCTATAGGACGTGGCTCTTGGGATCCAGAGCTTTCAAGAAGTACCCTAATAAGTGAGACTCCTACTCCAAAACAGGCAATTCATGTATATATAGTACAAGTTGATAAGTGAGAAACAAAAGTGAAATCTTAAGCCCCTCAACTGACTGAATGGACCCCCTCTTGGCCAAAGGGACACCCAGGGTAAACCTTTAAAGCTAAGTTCTCAGCCATGACAGGATGGGAGGTCAGACACAACTCATTATATCCCCTCCTTGCTAGCCACCATTAGGCACTCCTTCCTAAGGGCTTAAGAGAAACTAGCCCTTTCAAAAGACTCCACCATTGATATCAACCAATTAACTGCCCAACACTGCCCCTCTTTTTTGCCTGACAAGAGGCCACCGACCGTGAAGTGGTTCTGGCCAGTCTACGGAGAATGCACAGTGAGGGTTTTCACACCCTCTGCTTCATCTTTTGACACCAGAGAGCTGAAAACTCCACCCTCAGATCATGCTGATGCAGCCATTTTTTGTACACGGGACCCATGAAGGGGCATGAAGCTCAGTTGTGCATACACATGTTTCTCTTTTCATAAATATGCATGACCTCTCCTATAGTGTACTGAGTATGTACATTTGGCCACCCTGCTCAGCATGCATTCCTGTTCTTTTTGCCTATTCCTCAAAGTGTCCGTTTTTGGCTTCTGAATAGAGGCTACACTTCCAGCCTGTCAGAATGGCCACCCTGCAGGCTGCAACCTTTATGAGAAATATACGTCTCCTTTCCAAATTCATGAACCTCGTCATTCTTCAGTTAACATTCTATCAAAAACAATTCATGTTCTCTTGAATGTCTTCATGAGCTTGGCTAGACAGAACCAAAACTCTGTTGTTTAAGATTTTATAACAAAATGTTATGAAGGGAAAGTTTATTATGAGTTATAAAATTGAAGGGATCTTCTACAAAAGTATAGCATAGCATGCCTATTTCCTTATTTTTTCCCTCAGTATTCTTGATTTGTAGGGCCCTAGTAAAACAAACATCAGAATAACCCTCTTTCGCAATAATTTTCAAATACATTTTTTTAAAATGCATTTTTAAAATCAAAATGTTTTACATAAGCAACTAAGCATTTAAAGATGATATTAGCACTGAGGAAAGAAAACAGGCTTTGGAGTCAAACCTGGGACTGAATCTTGGCTCTGTAATTTTGGGCATATTATGTAACTTCTCTGAGTCTCACTTTTTTCATATATAAAATGGGCTTTGGCCAGGTGTGGTGGCTCACGCCTATAATCCCAGCACTTTGGGAGGCTGAGGTGGACAGATCATGAGGTCAAGAGATTGAGACCATCTTGGCCAACATGGTGAAACCCTGTCTCTACTAAAAACAAAAAAATTAGCTGAGCGTGGTGGTGCACATCTGTAGTCCCAGCTACCAGGGAGGCTGAGGCAGGAGAATCACTTCAACCTGGGAGGAGGACGTTGCAGTGAGTCGAGATCGTGGCACTGCACTCTAGCCTGGGTGACAGAGCGAGACTCCGTCTCAAAAAAAAAAAAAAGGTTTAATCCCTAACTCGTAGAGCTGTTGTGAGAAATGAGTGAAATACATAAATAATTTAAAACACTTAGCACACTACATGATACATAAATGATAATGTTTCCTTACTAGCTCCTTTGAAGAATCAAAGGTTGGCTAGATGTGGCAGCACGTGTCTGTAGTCCCAGCTACTCGGGAGGCTGAGGCAGGAGGACTGCTTGAGCCCAGGAGTTTGAGTCTACAGTGAGCTATGATTGTGCCACTGCACTCCAGCCTGAGCAACCGAGTGGGACCCCATGTCTAAAACTTTTTTTTTTTGAGACAGGGTCTTGCTCTATCACCTAGGCTGGAGTGCAGTGGCATGATCACAGCTCACTGCAGACTCGAGCTCCCAAGCTCAAGCGATTCTCCTGCCTCAGCCTCCCAAGTTAGTGGGACTACAGGCACGCACCACCATGCCATGCTATATATATATATTTTTTTGGAGAGACAGGGTTTCACCATGTTGCCCAGGCTGGTCTTGAACTCCTGAGCTTGAGCAGCGACCCGCCTTGGCCACCCAAAGTGCTGGGACTAAAGGCGTGAGCCACTATGCCTGGCTTCTAAAAACAATTTTTAAAAATAAAATGAGTCAAAAATTACATTCTATTATGCTTCTAAGGATTTATATCCCTACTAATCAAAGAGTTTATAGGAAATGTGTGAGATTAATGTTTTGGAAATCCAAAATGCATCAAGTTTTCCACAGTTGTAGTTGTAGACATCTACATCTTATTTCCTTGTCTATTCTAGTAATTCATAAGGCCTACATTATACACAAAATCTTCACACTAAAATCTTTCATGATTTGAATTTTCAAGAAACAACCCTAATTGAGACATAGCTTATAAATAACAAAATACATTATTTAAAATGGAAATCTGATGAGTTTTGACATAAGAATCAAAATAAAGAACATTTTTGATTCCCCCAAATTCTCTGATCCCCATCCCAGTTAATCCCTGGGTAACCATTGATCTGATTTTTGTCACCACAGATTAGAGTTTTATAGAGTTATATATAAATAAAATCACACTATGGACCCTTTTGTATTTGGCTTCTTTCTCTTGGCATGATTATGAGATTCACCTATGTTGTTGTTAGTAGTTCATCAATTAACTAGTTCATTAGTAGTCATTCATTTGTATTCCTGAGAAGAGTGTCATTGCATAGACAAACCACAACTTGTTTATCCTGTTGATGAACATCTGGGTTGTTTCCAGGTTTTGGCTACTATGAATAAAGCTTTTATGATTATTTGCATACAAGCCTTTGTGTGACATGTTTTCATAGTGTATCTTTCCCTATCCTTTTACCTTATCCATGTTTTATTTAAAGTGAGTTTCCTGCAGAAAGCTTATAGTTGGGTCTTGCTATTTTATCCAATCTAACAATCTCTGTCTTTTAATTAAAGTGTATATATTATTTGTATTTAATGTAATTATAAGTATGGCTGAGTATATGTCTACCATCTTACTACTTATTTTCTATTTGACCCTACTGTTCTTTCTTCTACTTTTCCTCTATTCTTGCCATTTTTTAGATTTACTATCTTTTAATCTCTTTAAAAAGGATTTTTTCATTTAATCACTATTTATTATAATTTAATCTCTATTTTTTTTCTCACTTTTATTTTTCAGAGACAGGGTCTTAATCTGTCTCCCAGCCTGGAGTGCAGTGGTGTGATCACAACTCACTGCAGCCTTGATCTCCTGGGCTTAAGTGATCCTCCTCCCTCAGCTTCCTGAGTGGCTAGGACTAAAGGCACATGTAGCTATGCCTGGATAATTTTTTTGGGGGGGGGGCAGGGTAGAGACAGGGTCTCGTTATGTTGCCCAGGCTGACCCTGAAGTTCTGGACTCGAGCAATTCTCACATCTCAGCATCTCAAAGTGCTAGGATTACAGGATTGAGCCACAATGCCCAAGCTAATCTCGGCTGTTGACTTATTAAATACAATTTTATTTATTTATTTATTTATTTTGAGATAGGGTCTTGCTGTGTTGCCCAGGCTGGAGTGCAGTGGTGTGATCTTGGCTCACTGCAACCTCCACCTCCTGGGTTCAAGCCATTCTCCTGCCTCTACCTCCCGGGTAGCTGGGACTACAGGTACCCATCACCACACCCAGCTAATTTTTCTTTAGTAGAGACAGGGTTTCACTATGTTGGCCAGGCTGGTCTCAAATGATCTGCCCGCCTTGGCCTCCCAAAGTGCTGGGATTACAGGTGTGAGCCACCAGGCCTGGCCCTTATTTTATTTTTTTTAAGCATTACTCTAGAGCAGGTATTGCTAAACTTTGTTCTGTAAAGTCTGAGGTATTAAATATTTTAGACTCTGTGGGTCATAAGATCTCTGTTACAACTATAAACTCTGTTACTGTGGTGCAAAAGCAGCCACAGGCAATATATAAATAAATAGGCATGGCTGTGTTCCAACAAACTTTATTTATAATAAGCAATGGGCTGGCTTTGGCCTGTAGGTCAGGGGGTCGCCAACCCCCAGGACACAGACTGGTACCATGGAAAAACTGTCTTGCACGAAACTGGTCCCTGCTGCCAAAAACGTTGAGGAGCACTGCTGAAGGTCATAGTTTGCTGAATTCTGTTCTGTGTTATACATCTTTACCATATCACAATCAGTCTTCAAATAATATAGTATCACTTTAGGTATAGTTTTAGAGAACCTTACAACAATATACTTCCATTCCCCCTGCTTACATTCTTCATGGTATTGTTCTCACACATTTTTCTACATATATTATAAACCACACATTATTTTTGTGTTTTACCTTCTGATTATCTTTTAAACAGATTTTGTTTTGTATAGTATATATTAAGAGTTTGTGTATATTCTTATCTTTGTTCCTCTATGTCTTTTTTCCTCTGTCTGCCTTTTAAAAACTTTTACTTTTTAATAAAGACATGGTCTCATTCTGTTGCCCAGGCTGGAGTTCAGTGGTACCATCATGGCTCACTCAGTCTCAACTACTGGGCTCACTGGATACTCCCGCCTCAGCCTCCAAAGTAGCTGGGACTACAGGCATGTGCCACCATGCCCAGCTAATTTTTATTTTTATTTTCTTTTTGAGACAGAGTCTCGCTCTGTCACCCAGGCTGGAGTACAGTGGTGTGATCTTGGCTCACTGTACCTTCACCTCCCAAGTTCAAGTGATTCTCCTGCCTCAGCCTCCCCAATAGTTGGGATTACAGGCACGCACCACCACACCCAGCAAATTTTTGTATTTTTAGTAGAGACAGGGTTTCACTGTGTTGGCCAGGCTGGTCTCGAACTCCTGACCTCAGGGGATCCACCCGCCTCAGCCTCCCAAAGCGCTGGGCCAGCTAGTTTTTTTAATTTTAATTTTTAATTTTTATTTTTGTAGAGACAGGGTCTCACTATGTTGCCCAGGCTGGCCTCAAGCAATCCTCCTGCCTCGGCTTCCCAAACTGCTGGGCTCACAGGTATAAGCCACCACGCCCAGCTCTCTGCCTGCTTTTTAACATTTTCCTTTTATTATTGGTTTTCAACAATTTGACTGTGATGTGCTTTGCTTTTCTCTGTGAATGGTTGGGAGTTGTTAGATTTTTTAGATCTGGCTTTCCTCAAATTTGGAAAACTTTTGACCTTTATTCAACTATTATTTTTTTCTGTCTCCTACCCTTCTGGGATTCCAATTACACTTATGTTAGGCCATGTGATACTGTCTCACAGGTCACTGAGGTTTTCTTCATACATTTCAGGGGCTTCTTTTTTTCCCCCTCTCAGTTTCATTTTGGATAGTTTTAATCGCAATATACTTCAACATCATGGATTTTTTTCTTCTGTGGTGTCTAATTTTCTGGTAATTCCATCTATATGGTGTTTTCATTTCAGACATATTTTTCACCTCTAGAAGTTCCATTTCTTTTTATATCTTCCATTTCTTTTCACATTATACTTATGCTTTTCCTTTTCTCTATGAGCATAAGGATCATATTTATAATAGCTATTTTAACTTCTTGGCTGTTTATTCCATTATCTCTGACATTTCCAGGTCTGTTCATTGACTGTATTTTTGGAAGGTTTATTTTTTGCTTCTTCATATGCCTAGTAATTTTTGATTGGTGGTTAGACATTTTTAATTTTACATTGTGGAGTGCTCGGTCTTGTATAGTTAAATTACTTGCATGTTAGTTTGGCACTTTCAAGACTTCAAAAACTTCTTTTAGGAGAGATCTAGGGAATCCTTTATTCTAGGATCAATTTGTCCCTACTTCTAAGATATGGTTCTTATGAGAATGTCTACCAAATGTTCAAGTGTTCAAATGTATCTCTCTACTGTGGCTAGAGGGAAGCAAAATTATTCATTTTATGTTACTGGCAATAGCTATTTTCTAGGAAGTTTTAGCCTGGTCTTGTGGTTTAGAATTCAGCCAAAGTCTCACAGGATGCCTTTGCAGATTTCCAAGACTCCTCTTTTTCTTCATAGCTCCTTCCTCTGTAAATCTCTGTCTCATAAATTCTAGCTGCCTTGAGATTTACAAATTCTGATCTCTGTTTCTTCATCTTAACTAGATGGCCAACCTCTGTTTCCCTTCTCTGTGATGCAGTTTAGAGGCTGCCTCAGGCTGTAAACTCAACCAATGCAGGGTTTAACTCATTTGTTCCTCTTATCTCAGGCATCACAGTCCTATGTGCCTATCGTCCAGTGTCTGAAAAGAGTTGTTTCAGATATTTTGTCTGGTGTTCTACTTGTTTATAGCAGGATAGTAATTCCCACAGCAGTTAATACTTCATGGATGTATGATTTGAATTTTTACATAAAAACTAAAAGGCAAAATCAGAAATCCCTATTGCCTTTTTCTGTCCAAAGGAATAGTCTGTTTCCTAAGGAAGAAGAGGTCAAAATAGTAATTTGAATTGAATATATAGCATGTACTATCTAAAGTTTGCAATACCTAAAGATATTTTTAAAATGTGTCATATTCCTTCTTGTTCTAAAAGAATCCTTAGCAATTAATCTACTGTTTCCTGAAGTCAGAACCACTAACATGAGAATATTTCTATCTTTTCTATAGCAGTAATGATGATGAAGTCATTAAGATTAGTGATTAAATTATCCAATTATCCCCTTTCTATATATGTGAAAAAGAGTAACCACAGATCAAGAAGTAGAGAGAGTTGAATTTAAAAAAGAGATAGAATCTGTGAGTCTGAAATATATCTGGAGAATCTTGAAAGTGTCTTTGCAAAAATTATAAAAGTGAGAAAATTATGACAGTGAAAGAGACCTAATCTAACCAACCCCATACTTCCTTTAACCTCCAAACTGCCTTTGGTCATTCCTGGGCTTGGGCCTAGCTAGCTTTGGGAGAAAGTTAGTTTTTAGTTTAAATAATAGGCCTTCCCCCAAAATAAACTGCCTTCACAAAACTAACGAAAGAGCACCAGGTTAGGAAGATGGGAGGTGGCTGAATTCTGCTAAAATGTAAGTGTAAGGGATTACCAGCTATTATTCTAGAGGTCACAGATTTGCAACTTCCCCACACCCACTCTTGCAGATAACATCACTGTTGTAGAACCTAAGACTGGCCTTTTGAGATGTCCTTTCAGGCTCCTGTGGCCCCCACCCAGAAGAGGACTCAGCACATGAGGATCATTTTCCACACCCCTATGACTGCATCCACAACCAATCAGCGGCACTCATTCCCTTAGCCCCCTGCCCACCAAACTATCCTTGAAAAACCCTGGCCTCCAATTTGGGGAGACTAATTTGAGTAATAAAACTCCAGTCTCCTATTCAGCCAGCTCTGTGTGCATTAAACTCTTTCTCTGTTGCAATTCTCCTGTCTTGACAAATTGGCTCTATCCAGGTACTGGGCACAGAGAAGCTGTTGGGCAGTTACAAATGCACTAAAACATCAGTTTCACAGGTGAATGCTTAGGGGTTACTGTTTTAAAATAACTGAGTCAAAGTCAACGGAGAATATGAAGGTCTTTCATACCCAGTTTAACTTCTTCCTTTAAAGAGCATGATGCTTTTTTCAAGGGAATGAAATAAGAAAGCTTTTGAGAAACTCTACAATGAATAGCGCATTTCAGAGCTGACAAGCCTTTATTATACTGCTTTTGAAATCCCAAGGCCTGCTCTTCTCTCCTACACTGTGGATTGTAATGTCAACATTAGATTTCTTAGTTTGCAATTCAGGAATAACAATTGCCAAGGTTCCTCAAGTTTCACAATATAAACAATAAACAGCTGGTTGTAGTGAAGTCAGAATGGGTATTCACAAGCTAATGACAGTTGTCAGTTACTATCATCTAGAGACAAAATATTCTTTTAAAGTATACATTGCATCAAGTGGCTGTTTGGTTGGATTTTTTTTCTTTTGTTTTGATTTCCAAGTGAATAAAATAAGAAATAACATAAGTATGTTCCAGAGCAGTGTGTTTCAAAAAAAGCCTAGAAATTATGGAGCGTTCAACATGAATACTTAGAGTTAGAACACGATAACACGATAACAGATTTAGGCATAAAAACAGAAAGCTGTGGAATTGTGCAGACTAAGAAGAGTAGTGCAGGAACTACAAACAATTGCATTTGAAGCAGGAATACATTTTTTAAAAATGCCTTTGAGGCATCAGGAGTTGAAAAACAGTCATAAAATACAAATGCTTATTATTTTGCAAAATATTTTTTAAATGCTTGTAAAAATATATAGTATGAAGTTTGGTTAGTGTTCAAAATAATGAGTAAAATCTCCATTAAAATATATCACCTGTATATATTTTGAGGGCTTATTATGAAAGGGAACTGGTACAGTAAGGAAGCCCATGTTGGGCTTTTTCTGCAAAGCTGCTTGGAGTAGAACTATGTATGATGGATGATTTCAGGGGCTTATGATCTTAACGTTATCGATTTCCTCCCCATTTTCTGTAATATTCTGCATCATAAATGTGAGATATAATCACAGAATTTCAGTGCTGGAAGGCCAGAGAGATCATACAAACTAACAACCTTCTTTTGCAGCCAAGAATAATAGAGTCTAGTAATGTTAGATAATATTCCTGGGCTGGGCACAGTGGCTCATGCCTGTAATCCTAGCACTTTGGGAGGCCAAGGTGAGTGGATCACCTGAGGTCAGGAGTTCGAGACCTGTCTGGCCAACATGGTGAAACTCCATCTCTACCAAAAATACAAAAAATTAGCTGGGTGTAGTGGCAGACACCTGTAATCCTAGCTACTCAGGCACCTGAGGCAGGAGAATCACTTGAACTCGGGAGGGAGAGGTTGCAGTGAGCTGAGATTGTGCCACTGTACTCCAGCCTGGGCAACAAGAGCGAAATTCTGTCTAAAAAAAAAAAAAAGAAAAAGAAAAAGATAATATTCCTGAAAAGATAATATTCCTAAGATCACATAGTTCAATTCAATAGCAATAGTTCATTTGACTAAGAAATCCTCTTCTAGGTCACACATGACATTAGTTTGCTAAATTCAGTAGATATTTTAGTTCTTAACTTGCTTGTTTTAGCAGCATCTAATGTTAACGACTCCCTCACTTTGTAAAAAAGTTTCCCCATTGGCCTCTATGAGGCTTCTAGCTTTTCTTTCTGTCTCGACCTTCTAATTTCCCCTCATAAGTTATTCTTCCTCTACTCATCCCTTAAAAGTTTCTAAGTGCTTTGTCCTCGGCCTCTGTGCTTCTCAGTTCACACACTCTCTAGGGAATCTCGTGTCTTCCCAAAGTCTCATGTAAATGCTGATGATATGCCAAGCCTATATTCAATTGTCTGCTAGAAATTGGGTCTCCCACAGCCATAACTCAAACTCAAAAGTCCTAAAAGTGAATCCATCTTCCCTAACCACCCATAATCTCAACCAATAACACCACCATTATTTTATTTTTGACCAAGCCAGAAAATTACCTGCTATCCTTGACTACTCGTAGAGCCAGAATCTGAATCTGACATTCCTCAGATCTAATTACTCATCATGTCCTTTCATTTCTTTCTTTTTTTTTTTTTTTTTTGGAGACAGAGTCTTGCACCGTCACCCAGGCTGGAGTGCAGTGGCGCAATCTCGGCTCACAGCAACCTCCACCTCCCAGGCTCAAGCGATTCTCCTGCCTCAGCCTCCCGAGTAGCTGGGATTACAGGTGCCTGCCACCACGCCCAGCTAATTTTTTGTATTTTTAGTAAAGACGTGGTTTCACTATGTTGGCCAGGCTGGTCTCGAACACCTGACCTCGTGATCCACCTGACTCAGCCTCCCAAAGTGCTGGGATTACAGGTGTGAGCCACCACACCCGGCCCTTTCATTCTATTTTTAAAACATCTCTAAGCCCTCTGATACTCTCTACACTACCACCATTTTAGTCCAGGCCACCACTGTCTTTTTATTCTATCAGCTGCACTGTAATTGGAGTCCTTCATTCCAGCCTTGCTCCAGTTCAATTTTCCACATTGAAGCAGGGTGATCTTTTTCCAAATGAAGCCACTATCCTGAAGTTGGCAGTTGGTGTTTACCAACTTGGTATAAATTTCCATCCATTTATACACACACACGCACACACACACACGCACAAATATATATCTCAATACACGATATTTAGTACTGTGATAGCCAGCCTTCAAGAAGACTCTCTATAATCCTTGCCTGTAAGTATTTGTTATGGTTTGAATGTCTCCTCTGAAACTCACCTTGAAATTTAATTGCCATTGTAATAGTGTTGAGAGGCAGGACCTTTAAGAGGTGATTAGGTCATGAAGGCTCTGCCCTTGTAACTGGATTTTTGCCATTATCATAGGAGTGGGTTAGTTACTGGGGGAGTGGGTTCCTGATTAAAAAAAAAAAGGTGAGTTCAACTTAGTTTCCCCTCTCTGTCTCCTGTGCACACTTCCCCACAATGTGATGCCTTCTGCGATGTTACAATGCAACAAGAAGACCCTTGCTAGATGGACTCCTCGATCTTGGACTTCCCAGAACTGTAAGCCAAATCAATCTTTTCTTCATAAATTACTCAGTTTGCAATTGATATAGCAGCAAAGAAATGGACTAAGATAGTATAGATGCCTCTTGACTTATGATATCACCTCTGCATAAACCCACTGTAAGTCAAAAAATGCATTTAATACTCCAACAAATCCATCATAAAGTCAAAAAACCATAAGTTGAACCATCAGAAGTCAGGGATTATCTACATTCATGCCCTGAGTAGTGTCATCCACATCAAATCAGGGCTGGTCTGCAGAACCAATATGATACAGCTGAAGTGATGACTGTAACTTCTAAGACTATGTCATAATAGACTTTACAGCTTCTGCTTTGGTCTCTTGTACACTTGCTCTAGGGGAAGCCAGTCATCATATCATGAGGACAATCCTGCAGCCCTATGGAGAAGCCCATATGGAGAAGTGGTACATTCTTGACCAAATGTAAACTTGTCAACATGATCAGAAATCAATATACAGGCCAGGCACGGTGGCTCACGCCTGTAATCCCAGCACTTTGGGAGGCCAAGTCGGGCGAATCACTTGAGGTCAGGAGTTCTACATCACCCTGGCCAACATGGCGAAACTCTGTCTCTAGTGAAAAAGTACAAAAAATTAGCCTAGCATGGTGGCATGCGCCTGAAATCCCAGTTACTTGGGAGTCCGAGGCAGGAGATTCGCTTGAACCCGGGAGGCGGAGGTTGCAGTGAACCGAGTTTGCACCACTGCGCTCCAGCCTGGGCGACAGGGCAAGATTTCGTCTCAATAAAAATGGAAACAGATACACTGACATCTAAAGTTCAACTGTCTCCCTGGCCACCCTGGGAGGAAGTTCCCCTGGATCTAAGATCTCCTACTTTTAGGTAGAAGATTTTTGGAGGCTTTATTCCTCTCCATTTGGATTATTCCTTTCCACTCCTTCCCTTCATTGCTTCCTGGTTTCTTCCCAGTCCCTATCCTGGTTCCCTCCATCTGGACCCTAAAGGGAACAATTTTGTCAGCTCTGGCTTTGAGGGGTGGGGGGAGCCTTCCCAGTCCAGTCAAACATTTTCATTTTCAAAAAAGAAGAAAAAAAATTTTTAAGTTTAATTTATAAATTAGGCACAATAAGAGATTAACAGAAAGAACTAAGAAAAAATTAGAACAATTAAAACAATATGCCAGCATCACTACTCTTGTACATGGTGGGTTAGTATTAAGTAAAATAAGGGTTACTCGACCACAAGTGCTGCAGTACAACAACAGTCAATCCGATAACTGAAACAGCTACTAAGTGACTAATGGGCGAGTAGCATATAAAGCATGGATATGCTGAGCAAAGGGATGATTCACATCCCAGGTGGGATGGAGCAGGATAGCACAAAATTTCATCACACTACTCAGAACAGCATTCAATTTAAAACTTATTAATTGGGCTGGGCACAGTGGCTCACACCTGTAATCCCAGCACTTTGGGGGGCTGATGCAGGCAGATCACTTGAGGTCAGGAGTTTGAGACCAACCTGGCCAACATGGTAAAACGCTGACTCTACTGAAAATACAAATATTAGCTGGGTGTGGTGGCAGGCACCTGTAATCCCAGCTACGCGGGAGCCTGAGGCAGGATAATTGCTTGAACCTGGGAGGCAGAGGTTGCAGTGAGCTGATATTGCACCACTGCACTCCAGCCTGTGACAGAGCAAGACTCTGTCTCAAACAAAACAAAACAAAAACTTATTGTTTATTTCTGGAATTTTCCATTTAATATTTTCAGACTGTAGTTGCCCGTGGGTAATTGAAACTATGGAAAGTGAAGCCATGGAAAAAGGGGTGGAGGGGAGACTCCTATATATAAAGGATCACGGTGTTTACAACCCTCTAAAACTTGTCTTTTATGATAATCATTGCTTTGAGGTTTATCTAAATTGAATCATATTTCTGGAAACATTCACTTAAACTCCTATATATAAGGAAGTGGTAAATTTAAAAAAAAGAAAAAAAACCTCCTATATAGAATTTCATTCTATGAATACATTGCTTAACAACAGGGATACATTCTGAGAACTGCATCATTAGGTGATTCTGTCACTGTGTGAACATCATAGATAATATTTACAAAACCTAGATGGTATAGCCTACCATACACCTAGTAGGTATCTAGGTATTGCTCTTAGGCTACAAACCTGTATAGCATATTACTGTGCTGAATACTGTCAGCAACTATAACACAGTGGTATTTGTATATCTAAACATTTCTGAACATAGAAAAGGTGCAGTAAAAATACAGTATTATACTCTTTTGGGACCAATATCATATATGTGGCCCATTGTTGACTGAAATGTCGTTATTCAGTACATGCATGACTGTATACCATAATTTGTATATTGAAAAACCAGATTTTTTTCCCCTATTATAAATAAAAATAAGGCTAAGAGAAAGTAGTACTACTCAATGTTTTTAGTTTCTGATGTAAATTTTTATTTCCTTTTAGAGCCTTGTGTTTCACATTTTACTCCTTAATTCATCTGGAACTTATTTATTTTTGTGATGTTGAGAAGTTGATTGTAATAGCACCATTTATTAAATAGTCTGCCCTTTTTCCTTGGCTTTACAATGCTAATCAATCGCATGTCAGATTTCTATATATGTAAGCTTTCTCTAATCTGATCCAACAATCTTTCCTGTACCCATACTTCATTGTTTTGATTATTACAGTTTTAGAAATATGTCTTAGTACATGCTTAGGTACCACATGTCCCCGTGTTTTCCTATTCCAAATTTATCTTAGTTTTTTATATAGCTTTACTCTTTCATGTGAATTTTTAAGTAAGCTGATCAGCTCCCACTGGGGTTTTGATTAGCATTGCATTGAATTTATAAATTCATTTAAGGAAAATAGACAATTTACAATTGTTGTCTTCATATCTATTAAGATGGTATAACACTGCATTTATTCCTATCTTATGTCCTTCAATAAAGTTTATTATTCTCAATAAATGTCTTACATTTTATTTTTACTAGTTTTATGCCTAGATGCCCTCAAGTAATTTAACAATCACTTCTATATTCCTAAGGATAATTCCAAAAGTCTATATGCTTTGTTAAATTATATGTTAGACAAAATATAAGACTATCATTTTAACAGAATAAACTAAATATCTATCTACTTTGGTGACAATAAGGAGCTTCCTTATATATTATCGCAAAAACATCCTCAGAATATTTACATATACATATACATATACATATATATATATATATATACTTTTTTTTTTTGAGACAGAGTCACACTCTTGTCACCCAGGCTAGAATGCAGTGGCATGATCAGGGCTCACTGCAGCCTTAACCGCCCAGGTTTAAGAGATCCTCCTGCCTCAGTCTCCTGAGTAGCTAGAACTACAGATGTATGCGTCCACGCCCAGCTAATTTTTGTATTTCTATTTTTTTACATTTTCTTTGAGATGGAGTCTTGCTCTGTTGCCCAGGCAACAGTGGCGCAATCTTGGCTCACCGCAACCTCTGCCTCCCGGGTTCAAGCGATTCTTCTGCCTCAGCCTCCCAAGTAACTGGGATTACAGGTGCCCACCACCATGATCAGCTAATTTTTATATTTTTAGTAGAGATGGGTTTTTGCCATGTTGGCCAGGCTGGTCTCGAACTCCTGACCTAAGGTGATCCGCCCACCTTGGCCCCGTAAAGTACTGAGATTACAGGCATGAGCCACCACGCCCAGCCTAATTTTTTGTATTTTTGGTAGAGACGGTTTTACCAAGTTGCCTAGGCTAGTCTCAATCTCATGAGCTCAGGTGATCAACCTGCTTTGGCCTCCCAAAGTGCTAGGATTACAGGCATGAGCTGCTGCATCTGACAGAATATCTATAATTAATATGTATAAACAAAATGTGTTTGCTTCACAATAATTTCAGAAAAATCTACTTAAATATATAAAATAATTAAAATTTTCTTTAAATGTCAAGAGAAGAAAAATGACTGCTTCCACTGAGTTTAACAAGGGGAAAGAGTAAGTTAAACATCAAATGCTGGCAAGGATGTGAAGCAACAGGAACTCTCATTCATTACTGTTGGGAATACAAAATAGTACAACCACTTTGGTAGACAGTTTGGTGTTTTCTTACAAAAATAAACATACTGCTACCAACCACGATTCTCTGTATTTACCCAAAAGAGCTGAAAAATGCCCATATAAAAACTTGCACACAGATGTTTGTAGTAGCTTTATTCATAACTGCCAAAACTTGGAAGCAACCAAGATGTCCTTCAGTAGGCAAGTGGACAAATTGTGGTACACCCAGATAACAGACTATTATTCAGTGCTAAAAAGAAATGAGCTATCAAGCCATGAAAAGACATAGAGAAAACTTAAATGTATCTTACCAAGTGAAAGATGTCAATCAGAAAAGGCTACATACTGTATGATTCCAACTGTAAGACATTCTGGAAAAGGCAAAACTATGGAGACAGTAAAAGATTAGTACCTGCCTACCAGGAGTTAGGGAAAAGGGAGATATGAATAGGTAGAGCACAGAGGATTTTTAGGGCGGTGAAACTCCTCTGTGTGATACTATAATGGTGGATACATGTCATATATACATTTGCCCAAAACCCATAGGATGTAAAACACCAAGTGTGAATCCTAACGAAAATTAATGGACTTGGGGTTGTAATGATGTGTCAATGCAGGCTCATCAATTATAACAAATGTACTCCTCTCATGGGGAGATATTCATCATGGGGGAGGCTATGCAAGGATTTGGGGGCAGGGAATATATAGGATATTTCTGTACCCTTCTCGCATTTGGGATGTGAACCTAAAACTGCTCTAAAAAAATAATCTGTTTTTTAGTATTTTTGGTTAATTAACCTCTTTGAGAATCTGATAAAGCTATGGATGAACTTCTTCCTCAACCCTATTTCCTGAAAAAATCAAAACAGTTTGTACATAAAAATTTTAGATATAATTTATAAAATAAATTATTGTATTTATTTACAATTATTTTATAATTATATAATTTATAAAATTTCATTTTATATAACTACTTTATTTTATATGTAATACGAAGAAAATACGATTTTCTTTGTATTGCCCTATTTTAAAAATCAATGTTTACAAAACCTGAAGGATTATTTCCCTCATTTTTGAACCAAAATTAATGGCCATTTCCTGTTTTTTACAAAGAAATAAAATACACAAATTAAACGGAAAATAAAAGTTAATTCAAGAGGAAAGAACATGTAAATTCTAGGCTGCTATTGTTTGGCTTGACTAAAGAAGTCACATACTGCCCTAGTTTTGGAACATGGTAAACTGAATATTATCTTTGATATCCAAAAGGTTGTGCACTTTCTATTTTGATGAAAAGTGGTACTGAAAATTCCGAGAAAGGTATACGATAACAAATAGAATCACAGCTCACTTTGCGAAATGATGCTAGGTTAAGTTTGTGCAAGGAAACTAAGAATTGTCTGAGAATTGATTTCATATCACTACTCAATACAATATGAAAAGTGAAAAGATTATAAATCCAAGTTTCAATTGTGAGGTTTTCTGTGTGAAGGTAATCTTTAAGATCTCTGCGGTTTTCCTATATGCCTACGGAGAAACTGACAAAACTTTTCATTCATGACTAGCCTACAGAGATACTTCAAGTAGTAGAAAATTCACATGGTTGTCCATTTCTACAGGACTATAGGACTGCAGGTGTGCGCCACCACACCCAGCTAATTTTTTGTATTTTTAGTAGAGACGGTTTCACCATGTTGCCTAGGCTGGTCTCAAACTCCTGGCTTTACCTTACTCAGAGCAATAGTTTGGCTAAGAGTTTATGATTTTTCTGCCAAATCCATAACAACTATAAGGTCTTGAATTAGATTACTCATTCATAAAGCCCCAAATATCCCCAAGTAAATCAAGCCACGAATAAACTCCTCCTGTACTAATCTTTCTTTTC
Source organism: Papio anubis (assembly GCF_008728515.1). Lineage (NCBI taxonomy): Eukaryota > Metazoa > Chordata > Mammalia > Primates > Cercopithecidae > Papio > Papio anubis. The sequence goes on along the minus strand of NC_044986.1, from coordinate 69,393,099 downwards.
TTTCAAAAAGCAAAACTCCTGCCAAAAATTTAATAAAGCAAAGGAGAATTTTAAATTTTTAAACTTTTTTTTGATAAAAATTTGTTCTTATGAAATTGATTACTTCTGTGGGAGCAGACAAAATTTTTAGGCCTGTTGGAAGAGTCTTCAAAGCCAGTATGTGCCAGTGAAAGAAAGAAAAGCAATGCATTATTACAATGGGTGGAGCTGCTTTCTCCTCTGAGGCAGTATAAGTATGCACATTGCTAAGTTTGGAAGATGCGCCATCTGTGCAGAATACTAAGATCTTCATTAGAGTCAAAAATTTTTTTTGGGCCAGGCGCGGTGGCTCATGCCTGTAATCCCAGAACTTTGGGAGGCCGAGGCGGGTGGATCACCTGAGGTCAGGGGTTTGAGAACAGCCTGGCCAACATGGTAAAACCCCGTCTCTAATAAAAATACAAAAATTAGGGGGGCATGGTGGCAGGCACCTGTAATCCCGGCTACTCAGGAGGCTGAGGCAGGAGAATCACTTGAACCCAGGAGAAGCAGGGCGCAGTGAGCTGAGTGCCACTGCACTCCAGCCTGGCGACAAGAGCAAAACTCCATCTCAAAAAAAAAAAAATTTTTTTCTGGTAGTTATTTTGGCAAAGAAGTTTAACAGTCTGTCAGAGATGCTGGTAGCCATTAATATTAACAGCCTTTGTAATTTCCACAAGAGACCTGGATATTAGGAATTTTTCTTTAATTGTGTCAACATGCATGTTAACAGACAAAAACTAGGAACTAACTGCTTTGAGCAGTATCAGTTTTTTAACCAAGCTGCATTCTGGAGGAAAATGAGTTAGTTTCCAATTCCCTCAAAATTCACTTCAAAATATTGGAAAAAATGATGACAATCCTGAAGTGGATGGCATCACCTGAAATCTGACATAAATTTTCTTCTGCTCCAAGCGAAGTAGTTCACTGTCAGCACATAAAGCTTAAAGGTCTTTCCAATTTCATGTGGCTTCTTTTCTTGGTAATATAAAAGTCAATCTTGAAGAATCCTTCAAGGAAAGAGTTCTGTGATGAAACAAGTGCATCCACATTTTGGTAAAGTTTCAAATTGTAATTACTACTTACAAAAAAAAAAAAAATCTGAACTGTTGGATATATTTTTAAAATAAAAAAAATAAGGTGCTTCTGTTTTCACAACTTTGTATTTAAGCTGGTGAGAACTCTGCCACATTAAAATACTTAAGCTCTGTGTGCCCTATAATTTTTGGTGATTAAGTAGCTTCAATGCTTCATTTCTTTTTTGTTGTCAAGTCTTTTTAAAGCTGGAATGAAAGATATATAGTGGTGGGGTATAGTGGTTGGGTATGTATGTGCCCTCAATACAATAATGACACAGAATTTCCAACTGTGTACAACAGTTACTAACATGAGTTGACAAAAAGTCATTAATAACATCTGTCCCCTTTCTCTCAAAACTATTTGAAAAACTAACAAGAAAAACTCTAGACTATATAAAGAACTCTTACAACTCAATAATAAGAAGATAAATAGTCAAATGTTTTCAAAAGGTCCTTTGAATAGACACTTTACTAAATAAAATATCTGAATGGTTAATAAGCGCATGAAAAGATGTTCAATATCATTAATTATCAGTGAAATCCAAATTAAAACCACAATGAAGTAATACTGTATATCCATTAGAGTGTCTATAATCAAGATTGACTGTACCAAGGTTGGGGAGGATGTAGGGAGACTGTCACACCGATGAACTGCTGGTGGGAATGCAAAATGGTACAGTCACTTTGGAAAACAGTTTGCAGTTTCTTAAAAAATTAAGCATACACCTACAGTATAACCCAACCATTTCATTCATAAGTATCTATCCAAGAAGAATGAAAACATGTCCATACAAAGATTTATAGGCAAATGTTGGCAGCAGCATTATTTTTAATAGTTCAAAATGGAAAACAATTCTAATGTCCCTCATTTGGTGAATGAATAAACAAAATGGGATATTTCTACATACTGGAATACTACCCAGCAATAAAAATAAAGAACTACAAATACACACTATAACATGGATAAGCCTTGAAAGCATTGCGCTGTGTAAAAGAAGCTAGATGCAAGACTACATATTGTATGAGTCCATTTATATGACATTTTTGGAAAAGGTTTAACTACAGAGACAGAAAGCAAATTGGTGGTTACCTGGGGTTGAGGGTGTGAGTGAAGATTAGAACTGGGGAACTTTAAAAAAAATTTTTTTGCTACACTATCAACTGACAAACAAGCGAGCGGTTCAAAAATGGATTGTTGTGGCTGGGCATGGTGGCTCACGCCTGTAATCCCAGCACTTCGAGAGACTGAGGTGGGTGGATCACCTGAGGTCAGGAGTTCGAGACCAGCCTGGCCAACATGGCGAAACCCCTCTCTCCTAAAAATACAAAGATCAGTCGGGCATGGTGGTGCATGCTTGTAATCCCAGCTGCTAGGGAGGCTGAGGCACAAGAATCGTTTGAACCCGGGAGGGGGAGGTTATAGTGAGTCCAGACTGCACCACTGCACTCCAGCCTGGGTGCTGGTGCGAGACTCCATCTCAAAAAAAAAAAAAAAAGATGGTTTGTTGTGACAGTTGTACAATGATGGGTAAATTTTATGGTATGTGAAATACAGCTCAATAAAGCTTCTTTAAAAAGCAACAGGACAGAAAACAAAAACAAAAAAAAGCTGGAGCATATATCTGGTTCCCAAAACCACTCGCAGACCTTAGGTTTAGAATTTATATATTATCTATTACTTGGGTTGACTAAACAGATGGTTGTTTATTATTAAACAGGAATTTTCAGATACTTTCATTATTAAAATGATTTGCCCACAAACAATTTTTGTAGGGAAATCTTACATCTTTTGTTAAGTACAAGATAAACATAACAATTCTCTAGCGATTCTCACTTTTTTTTTTTTTTTTTGTGAGACAAGGTCTGACTGTCGTTCAGGAGGGAGCGGTGCAGTAGCAGATCCTAGCTCACTGTTGACTTGATTTCTCACCTCGTTGCAGCCTTGACCTCCTGGGCTCAAGCAATCCTCCCACCCCAGCCTCCCAAGTAGCTGAGACCACAGGCACATGCCACCACACCCAGCTAATTTTTGTATTTTTTGGTAGAGATGAGGTCTATGTTGCCCAGGCTGGTCTTGAACTCCTGAACTCAAGAGATCCTCCCACCTTGGCCTCCCAAAGTGCTGGGATTACAGGCGTGAGCCACTATGCCAGGTCCTAGCAATTCTTAATATAAGGCAGTTTGAGTAGGGTTACATTTCTGGATTTAAAAAAAAAGCAACTAGATAAGGCTATTTTTCTTGCTCTTTCTCTAGCTCACTTTTCACACTTTCCCAATAGCTAGAGTGAAGATAGGTCCTGGTCTACACTATTAAAAAGTATCAGGCAGCCGGGTGTGGTGGCTCACGCCTATAATCCCAACACTTTGGTAGGCTGAGGAGGGTGGATCACAAGGTCAAGAGATCGAAACCATCCTGGCCAACACAGTGAAACCCCGTCTCCACTAAAAATACAAAAAAAAAAAAAATTAGCCAGGCGTGGTGGTGGGTGCCTGTAATCCCAGCTACTCGGGAGGCTGAGGCAGGAGAATCACTTGAACCCGGGAGGCGGAGGTTGCAGTGAGCTGAGACTGCACCACTGCACTCCAGCCTGGTGACAGAGCAAGACTCGGTCTCAAAAAAAAAAAAAAGTATCAGGCATCTCCTTTCATTCTCAAAAGTGTTCTGAGTTGGATGATAAATTATACAAACTGTCTACAGCAGAATTATCCACATCATTGTAACTTCCACTAACATGAAGGGAAACCCCTGAAGGCTTTAAAGACTTCAAGTAAGTATAAACTATATAACCATAAAAATTTTACTATTAGTCATTTTACAGTTGAGGATCTGGGGCACAGAGAAATTAAAATAAGTCTAAGACCACGTGTTTTAGATTTGAGGTCTTTAACACCACCACAACCACTCCTTACAGAATAAGTACTATTTCTACATTTTTCTGTTGGAGGTGTTAACTATTACTATCTATATTTCATGGATGAGGAAACAGGCTTTGACTTATCACTTACCGGGGGTTTTAAGGAGGTTAAGTGGTAGAACTGGGATATAAACCTAGGTCTGCTTGACTTCAAAGCTTGTACTCCTAACCTTTAAGCAGAATGCCTCTCATAAAACGTAACGTGGGTGTCAGTATGGGTATGTGTTTGCTCCACAGTTTGGTCTAGGGGAATCTGTATCACTATAACATTGTATGCAAAATTTCCTATGTTTATATAAATTCTTCTAGAGAAAGGGTCTAGAGCTTTCAATAGATCCTCATAAGTATTTACGATACCAAAAAGAAAAAAAATCTAGAACCTGTTAGATTGCTTTGTTAGAGAGGTAAGCATTTAAGATAATCTACATATTTTATTATCAGTTGTTACCATCATAACCAGATTTGTCAACTAACATAATTAATAATTACTGAAAAGCAGTATATATAGGTATATTTACTAAGTATATAAATACCATAATTACAGGATATGATATTTTAGACCTTGCTCTTCTAAAAACCGAGGGTGAAGTCCTCATTTAATACTGAAGATGACCAGCAGTCACAACAAAGAGCAGGGAGTGATGGTAGAAATTTCTGTTGCTGGTGACCAAACTCTACTTACTGGAGTAGCTGTGGATTAAGCAGTTTTCTCACAAGCTATACTGACCTAAGGTAAAATTAACTTAGAAGTACAAAATTAGGCCGGGCGCGGTGGCTCACGCCTGTAATCCCAGCACTTTGGGAGGCCGAGGTGGGTGGATCACGAGGTCAGGAGATCAAGACCATCCTGGCTAACACGGTGAAAGCACGTCTCTACTAAAAATGTAAAAAATTAGCCGGGCGTGGTGGCGGGCACCTGTAGTCCCAGCTACTTGGGAGGCTGAGGCAGGAGAATGGCGTGAACCTGGGAGGCGGAGCTTGCAGTGAGCCGAGATTGTGCCACTGCACTCCAGCCTGGGTGACTAAGTGAGACTCTGTCTCAAAAAAAAAAAAAAAAAAAAAAAGTACAAAATTAGAAAGATGTACAATAAGGAACATCAAGCTACATTAAAACAAATAATTTTGTGCTTTTATTTCTTGATAAGTAATACGAATTAGTTTTCTTAAGAAGGATAAATAGTGTTAGTTGGAATTTGGGGAGACACTCTTTTTTTTCTTAAGTTGGTATCCTTTTAGTTTTTGTAAAAATAATATTGCCTTCAAACCCTCATACTGGCAACCTATTAGCATTTATGTCCTCTGATAACATTTGACCAGATACCCCAGTATAACTGTACCATTGTTAAATTACTGAAATATCTCCATATGGACAGAATATAGGTATATATAACACAGCCTATATGTAGGTATATATAACAGGATAACAGTAATGGCAATAAGTAGCAAAATTAATATCAATTCCAATATGAATTTATTAGTTCAAGTTAATTGCCACTAAATATCATAACTGCCAATAGGACTTGACCTTCCTGCTGTAGTATAACATGTGACTTGGTTGATATTCTTTATGAATATATACTGATATATGTGGATATTGAATATATGATAATTTTAAACAATATCATAAAGACTAGAAATTTTTGAATGAAATAGTTCAGCAAAAGCTGAGTGGATTCAGCAATATAAACCTTTTCTTTTCTTTTCTTTTTTTTACAGTGAGAGAAATTCTTTTTATTCAAACTATCTAATGATGGCACCCTGCAGTGGTAATGGAGTAAGTCAGAACCTGGGAGTAGTGCTGGCATAGATGTGGACAGTCACCATTTGGCTATTTAATGGACCAAGCAGTGTCAGGAGGAAGAGAGATACCCACCCACTGCATTGAAGGAGCTTAAGGAGGGAAAGGAATAGGTAGCATAGCCAGGTGGCATTATGGTCCTCTGGCTCGTGGCCATGTAGAAAGTACTGCTATCTGGGTACATATTGACTCTTGACTGGGGGCAACACAGCTACCTTTCTGGCCACAACACAGTGCTAAGTACTGTTTTTTAATTTATACATTAATTGGTACTAATTTATTAGTTTTTTTGTCTTTAAGAGACTGGAAACAGAGAGCCAGCTAATATTTTCCTTATTTTGATTTTGCTCTATTTTCCCCTTTTTAACCTTTCCATATTACAAACAAGTAGTCACAATGGATTTTTCTTCCAAATTTAGAAGATCTGGCAAATACGAGCACACTATCTATAAATTCACGTAACAGCTTTGGGAGGTGATTCTGATAACACTGCAAAAAATTATACTGACTAAAAGTTGGGGATTCTAGTGTTTTCATGATTCATTTTCTGGGCTTCTTTAGTTTTAGGCACCCTTGTAAATTTGCAGGACGCTCTTTCAGCGGTTGTTGTGCTTATGAATAAATGTTTCTAAGGTTGAAATCAGAGCTCTATCAAACTCAACTTTACACAGAGGAAACATATCTAACCGCCAACCCCTAAACTAAGCAACCTAAACTGTAAATGCACACTACTGGGTAAGAGAAATGGCAGTAAGAGTTATAAACACATCTCCCTCCACTACCATAAAAACAACAAAGGTTTGGATCCTGTCAACAGTTTATAGCATCAAAGACCTTTAAAAAGGATTGCATGTGGTCTGCAAGCATCTGTTTATCCCTTCCCACATCAAAGAAGAGTATTGTAGTCCTATACCTAAGTAGGGAAAAAGACAAGCAAGAGTAGGAGGTCTTAGACTTTGAGTTCCTTCTGTCTAGGCTCTGATACAACAAGAGGCTGGAGTGTTTGATCATCATTATCCATAATGTGAAGACCCAATGGTTGGAAAACACAAAAGATGGTGCTTCCGTGATCTTCAAATTAACCATGTCCCTAGTTTTAACAGATAAATGAGGCTGGGCACAGTGGCTCACGCCTATAATCCCAGCACTTTGGGAGGCTGAGGTGGATGGATCACGTGAGGCCAGGTGTTCGAGACCAGTCTGGCCAACATGGTGAAACCCTATCTCTACAAAAAATACAAAAATTAGTTGGGCATGGTGGTGCTCGCCTGTTCCCAGCTGCTCAGGAGGCTGAGGCAGGAAAATTGCTTGAACCCAGGAAGCGGAGGCTGCACTGAGCTGAGATCGCACCACTGCACTCCACCTGGGCAACAGACCAAGGCTCCATCTCAAAAATAAAAAATAAAAGATATATGATCATTTAATAACCTATGAAGTCTTAATGGATCTTAGTGTTTCTTCTTGGTTTCTTCTCTAAACTCATTAGATTCTCATCCAAATTTTATTTTCCTTCTCCTCCTTTCCCTCTCTAACCCCTAAGCCCACCTTAAGTGAAAGAGTATGGTTTATAAATTTTTGTGTCAGATAGAGAATAGGAAACATTGAGCTAAGAGGGAAATAATATTAGACATAAACGGTGGATTTGCTGAAACTCACCATCAGAGGGCACAACAGTACTGCAATAAACAACTCCCAAATTCTGCCAGGAAGAGATCCTTTGGTGTACCTAGACAACATAAAAGATACATCTACTGTCAGAATGGAACAACAAACATATACTTATGTGTGTGTATATAATAAATATATAAATATGATTACTTAAGTAATATGTATGCTTTGTAGAAAACTTTAAAAATACAGATAAAAGAAAATAAAAGTCTTTCAAACTCTTATCATCCTAAAATAATAGTGGTGAACATTTTGGTGTTTTTAAGATTTATGCAAACACATTTACATATACAAACACAAGTATACATGTTACATTAAACAAAATTAGAATTATACAAATCATGTTTTATGTACTTTAAAAACACTTAATATTGATTCTAGGTACTATCAGGCCTCAAGTAAACTTTCTGGCTTTTTCTTCCTCTGGTTACCTTTCAGACCTGCATCTCCTTCCTATCTCTTACCAGGTATAAGAGTTATTAAGTAGCTGTATCAACAATTTACTATTATGGAGTAGGTCTCTGGTCTTTATGTTCACTCTCCTTTTTAAAAAACTTGGAGAGGCAACCTCACTACTTGGGTCCTTAATCATGACCGCTTCAGAGTGTTAGAAAAAATCACTCCCACTCACATCCACCTCTACTACTTCCTTGAAGAGCAATGTCACTGTGGATGTGGATCTGGAACTCAGGTTCTCATAACTAAACCATGTTTCAGAATGAATACTGAATACATTTCTCACTTGGCAAATACTTTATTCCTTTGTATCTTTTACTTTCCCAGCCCCAAAAAGTATCAAAGGAAGAGGAAGGGCAGGCATTAACTGAATAAAATCCAATATACCTGCTTCAGGCCTGACATACTCCATTCCATCAGCACAAAGAAAAATCATTTAGCATCTACTAAGCTGTATTAAGGTGTGCATTGTCACAGAGTCCTAAATGATTTTTCTTTGTGCTGATGCACTTCATATGACTATCATTAATTTCCATCTCGTTTCAACTTAAGAGAGCATGCAGAAATGTGAGACTGACATTTATAAAAAATTTAAATAAATAATTTAAAAATTACTTGAGACTTGGCTTACAGCTAGTTTAGTTTTAAATCTTTGATTCATTAGGAATTACTTCTAGTCAAAGTAAGTCGAAATCTAGTTTCCCTCTAATGACAACATAGCTGTCCCATACAATGAATAATACATCTTTTCCTTTCTTATTTGAAATGTTATGTTTATAATTTTCCAGATAATTACATGAATTTGGATCTATTTCTGAACTTCTATTCTGCTCATGCTCTAGTAGCCACATTGTTTCAACATTCTAGTCTTATATTTCAGTGTCTGGTAGGGCTAGTTTTCCCTTATTACTTTTCTTTAAGAAATCTCCCAGTTATTCTTATTTGTTTCTCCACATGAACTTTAGAGTCAGTTTATCTAGACGTACACACACATGCACAGCTATTGGTTTCAAAAAAACAGTATTGTGCAGTGGTTAAAAGCACAGAATCTGAAATAATCTTGCCTGAGTTCATTTTGTAGGTCAGTAACTTTAACTGCAACCCTTGGGCAAGTTATTAACTTCTTTGTGCCTTGGTTTCTTCACTGAAAAATGGGCAAAAAGTGATACTAACATCACCCATGTAAAGTACTTGTGAGGACTAAATGAGTAATACATATAAAGTCCTTAGAACATGCCTGGCATAGAGTACATTCTCAATAAATACTAGCTATATCTTGTTGTGAGATATTAACTTCATGGGTTAAAAAAGGATTTTGATTTTTGCCAAAGAATCTTGTAAGTCTTTCCATTTAAGTCTCTGTTTGTATTTCTGAGAAGCACTTTAAAGCTGCTCTCAAGCAGATCTTGCAGGCTCTTTTTCCTCGTGTAATGGTTTTTGTACTAAGTCTTGTCCAATATTAGGAACATGATCCCTGCATGTTTGAGTTTGCATATGCCTATTACAGCTTTGCGTGTTCTTTAATTTTGTTATCCTTTCTGAGTTTCTTTGCTTTCATTTTCTTAGTAATCTGATCTGGGAATGTTTTAATAGGAGAATTAGGAGAATTAGAATCTGGGAATGTTTTAATAGGAGAATGTTTTAATAGGAGAATTACTTTAATTAATATAGCATACATATTTAAGCTCTCATCAGTTATGAAATTGTATGCGATGTTTTCTAAAGTAAAAATACTTTACTAGTGACTGGGCATGGTATCTTGCGCCAGTAATCACAGCACTTTGGTAGGCTGAGTGAGAGGACTGCTTGAACCCAGGAGTTAGAAGAGGCTGCAGTGATCTATGATTGTGCCATTGCACTCCAGCCTGGGCAACAGAGTGAGACCTCATTTCTTAAAAAACATTAAAATAAAATTACTCAATGATTTGTGCTTACTTTGTTTATGTACATATTCCTTCTGATAATAAAAAAGGTTTACTTTTTCTAGTAGCTACTTCAGAGTAAAAGTCTGAAGTCTTTTAACGGCCTCTGAAAGTCCAATATTCTCTGATATCCCATTTTCTCTGACTTCATCGCTTACCACTCTCCCTCCTATATTACTGTGCTTTACCCCTTTACACTCTTCCCTGTTTCTTGAGCCCAGCTACGTTTTTGCTTCAGGGCCTTTGTAATAGCAACTACCTTTGCTTAGAATACTGTTTCTCTAGATAACTATCTGGCTCAGTTCCTTCAAATATTTGTTCAAATTTCATTGTCTGACTAAGGTCTACTCACCCACTACAAAAAAAGCAATCTCATCAATGGGTACTCCTAATCCTTTTATGCTGTATTTCTCCCCATACATTTAACACCTCTTAACAAATTACTTATTATTTTTATTTTGTCTGTCTCCTCCAACCCATGAAGCAAAAATTTTCATCTGTTTTGGTCACTGACAGTGCTTGGCAAATAACAAGTCCTCATCGAATACATGTTAGGCAAAAAAACAAAAACAAAAACAAAAATCCTATATTTTATAGTTTTTTTTATAACTATAGTTTTACATAAAATATACTGTAACATATAAAAATCCTATCTCTATTATCAGCAATGATTAATACAGCTATGTTTCTTTTTTCTTTCCCTCTACCACTCGGTTTAGTTTATTAGATTATTTCCCTTAGTGTTTACCTTTCACTCTAACCTACGTATCTATGTATCAACTACAGACTCCCCTCCACCCCAATCTTAAGATTTTACTAGATTTATTGATTTCAAATGACATCTTTTGACAGGTTGTTATAAAACATGACAACATCATTTATTTCCTCATCGACTTTCATTACTGCACTGTCAAGGTTTTAACGATTCATATTCTGCTCTATAAATCTAATTTCCACATTTGTTTTAGTCTTAATGCTATAGATCAATGGACTCTATGTTCACTGCCAATACTCTTTAGCTGTAGTTTCTCCTTTCATTTCTTGGTTGGCTGCACTTCTTCCTGTAGAAGTAGGACTCATAAAAGCTAAATTTCCTGTAGCTTGGCATGTTAATTTCTAAATTAATCTTTCCTTGAGGATTTGGAAGGGAAAGTATCTGTGTTGAATGCTGCTTTGGAGAAGTCTGAGGTCAGCAGCTTCCTTTGGAGAACTGTGCTTGGCTGGCTTTGTTGGGGATCTGCAACCATAGGTATCATTCCTCAGGGTTTCCCCACACACCTCTATTTGACCTTCACTGGATCTGACAACCTTCCTTTATATAATAAGTGTTTTGGAATTGCAGAGATCTCCCTAGTTGTGCTGAAGATGTGGCTTGTATTTTTGTCTTATTCTCCTTCCTATTCCAAGATGTGAGAAGAGAAGAGAGAAACTGCTGCCTTTACTGGGCCATTATTTGTTTATGTAGTAACTTTTAAATACTCACATCTTCAAACACATACAGTAGGAAGCACAGTGTGAAGAAATCTCATGAACCCATCATCTGCTTCTATATTTATCAACATTTTATCAAATTCAGTTCATCTATATCCACCTAGTTTTTTCCCTTCAGTGTATCTTAGAAGGAAATCCCAACCATCATATCACTTCAATATACATACACTGGGCCGTTTTAAAACAGAAATCCTCTGTCCTCTATGACTTCATAAATTATCCTCAACAATAATAAGAGATGTTTTTGTGGGGAAGAGAACCACATCATTACATGGTTGGTTATGAGTAATATTTGTTAGATGATACAGAACATGGGTTGGCAGGCTGGCTGCCAGTTTTTGTAAATACATTTTATTAGAACATAACAAAACTCATTCATTTACTTACTCTCTATACCCCACTCAACTACTTTCACATCACAACAGCAAAATTGAGTGGTTGATATACAGCTGCAAGAGTTGAGTAGCTGCAACAGAGACCACATGGCCCACAAAGTATCAAATATTTACCATCTGGCCCTTTAAGAAAATGTTTGCTGATCCTTGCTTATAGAACAGTTTCTGTAGTTTTGGGATAATTCACTTTCTCAAAGTCCTTCCCATCTACTTCTATAATGACACTGCCAATTATAAAGTACCACATATTAAGTATTTACAAACACACATATAAGTCCTTTTTTTCCTTTAAACCTTCCAGAAGTTTAGAGTCTAATAAAGATAACAAAAACAAAAATTATTTTGCTCTTGCCTTTTTTCCTTGAAATATGGCAACAACAAACAAAAAACAAAAAAAACCAAGGAAGCAATTATAAGAGCTCAAGGTCAAAGAACCATCACTATTCTAAACTCTTCCATAACTCCCCTAAATTGAAAATATTTCGTGGTTTAAATTTTGTATTTTTAACATGTCACAAGAAAATAGTAAGTTTTTAAAAGTTTTTTTCCTTTACTGTTTAGGTTTTTTTTCCCTCCCCCTTTACTTTCCTTGGAAGCTTTTAATAAATATTTGACTGATGCTGAAAGTTTGAAAAATATACCAAAAAGTTAAAAAAGAAAGAAAAGTCAGCAAAAACAATCAGGCAAATGGTATGTAATATTTACATATTTAAATTTCACAGGCAGATACCAAGATTAAAATAGTCAATTAAGTTAAATCTTGGCAGATACAAAGATTAAACTTCAGTAAAGTTAATTATTTAGAAAGTATTTCAAAAATTATCAGAGAAAGGGAAAATCTCTAGGAATTTTTTTTTTTCCTAGTGTCTCTCTCTGTTGCCCAGGCTGGAGTGTAGTGGCGCGATCTTGGCTCACTGCAATCTCTGCCTTCTGGGTTCAAGCGATTCTCCTGCCTCAGCCTCCCGAGTAGCTGGGACTACAGGCGAGCACCAACCATGCCTGGCTGGCTAATTTTTGTATTTTTTAGTAGAGACAGGGTTTCACCAAGTTGGCCAGGCTGGTCTCGAACTCCTGAACTCAAGTGATCTGTACATCTTGGCCTCCCAAAGTGCTGGGATCACAGGCATTAGCCAAGGCACCCAGCCTCCCTAGAAATATTGGTGCCAAATGAATAAGGTGATTTGGTGCCCCCATAGTTCCTTGAAAAGAGACGGCAAGTTTATTCTTTTGGTACCAGTCCATATCTTTAATAAGTAACTTGAGAACTTTAAGGAAAATCAGGGACTTGAAACTAAAAGAAAGTATAACGTCTGCGGTAGTATTATAATCCTTTATCTTTGATCTTAATCCCTAGTGTTATCAATTTAGAGTCAGGCTACAAAACACTGTAACTTTATTTCTCCAAAACATAAGATTTAAGCCAACAAAAATTAAACTTTAGAATGATAAAAAAGATATTTTATGCCCTCAGAAAAGTATTAAATTCAAGTCAAAATTTACTTTTAAATTCCTTACTGTGATCATAAATTATTCAACTATACTTAATTCATCTTTCATAGTTCAAAAGAGCAAACTCAGCAGTATACTCCTTCCAGAAACTTGGGAGGACTGTCAAATCTAAATAACCTGTCAATAGCCCCCAAATATTCACAGTCAAATAGACATCAGGCTAAAGGAAGGGGAATGGTGAGGGGGAAGAAGGGAGGAGGGTGCAGGGAGGGAGGGAGAGAGAGGAAAAAAAAAAGAAAGAGAGGGAAAGTTATTTTCTTACTAACCTAGTTCCCTTTAAGAAAATCTTGGGATCTAATTTCATTAAGAAACAAACAGCTACCAACTACATCAAACTAAACTATATTAACTGCATCAAACCGCTTTAGATGGAATAACTGTATCTATGTATTTGTCCATGGCTAAAATCTTATTATAAATATCCTCACTCTGCCTCAAGTTTGGATATGTCCACTTGTATCTCCCTGTTACATTTCCCTTAGCACAACATGGAATGCTTATAAAATGAACCCCTTTCAATAATGTTCCAAAAATTTCGTTTCTAAGACCAGAGTACCCATATTTCAGCAACTCTGTCAAACCTGTCTCCAAAATTCAGTGCTTGTACGGATACTCCAATTAGCAGCATAAACTATTTCAGTTGGTCTAAAGCAAGACACACCTATAACAGCTTACACAGGTTGGGATCAGTCTTTTTCCATATCCCTGATACAGCAAAGTTGTTGAAACATCATATCAGCAACATTTACTACTTCTAATCTACCGATATACTAAATAAGGACTGTGGCTTTAACCTGGAGATTGGATAGTGGGGGAAAACACTGGAATGGGAAGACTTGGGCCCACTTCCACAACTCACTATCTTGAATTTCCACTTCTAAGTCTCTGTTTCTTCATCTGTTAAATTAAAAATAATGCAACAATGATAACAAAACCATTTCACAAGGCTGGTTTCACTTAAGGAAAGTGACAATATAAACATGATAACACTTGAATGACTAATATTCTACAGAAACAAACTCAAAATAAACCTTCAATATCCTTAAGAGATTGACTCAACATAAAAAATTGAATTACTGTAATACATTTCAAAAACCACAACTATCTCTAAACAGAGATAATATACAAAATAAACATCTTATGATATTAAGGTAGAAATCTGAGGTTTTAAAAGACTATCTCTTCAGATACCAACATAAAACACATTTGAAGATTTGTTGTTTTACTGCTAAGCTACTCTGAGAAATAAAAGTAATTATGATTTCTGTAAGCATTTTTTGATACAGAGTACAAATTTCTCCCTATATATTAAAGGTCTGTTTTATTTTTGACTGATGTAGGTACAAATGCATTCCATGTTGTACTGAGATGGTCATTGAATGTGTTGTTCATTATTACTTTTTAAAAACTAAAAACCCAAATGCAAAGATCTTTACTTAAAGGACTCACTGTCACATAAAACCTAGCATTTGTACCTTTTAACAATCATTTATGCAATTCAAAGCAGCATATAAATTTAGATGCAAGGGAATAAAGTCCGAATGTAAACTCCATGCGAATAGACACTCTACGTATTCCCCCGTTATCTGTGAGGGATATGTTCTAAGACTCTCAGTGGATGCCTGAAGCCACTGACAGTACAAAACCCTATGTTTTTTCATATAAACACATACCTATGGATAAAGTTTAATTTATAAATTAGGCACAGTAAGAGATTAACAATAATAAAAAAGAATAATTACAACAATATATTGTAATAAATGTTATACAAATGTGGTCTCTTAAAATATCTTATTGTACTGTACGTGGATGATTTACGTCTTGGGTGGGACAGAGTGGGACAGTGTAGGACTATGTGAGATCTCACCATACTACTCAGGACAGTGCACCATTTAAAACTTAATTATTTCTAGCATTTTTCATTTAATATTTTCAGACTGCAGCTGACTGTGGGTAGTGAAAACCACAAAAAGTGAAACAGCAGGTGAGGGGGAACCACTGTACTGTATCTGTTAAATGAATAAATGTAGTTGGCTTGTAGAGTTTTATTGAGAGTAAAAATGGAACTTCATTTGGTTGCCCTTTTTGATAGACAGTTCAGTTTGGCAATGGTTCTTTTCATCACCTGAATTCATATTTTCTTACACAGTGCCATTAAAGCCTGTGGAATCTCAATGCATTTTGTTGACATAACAATGTTGGGGAACTAGTTGCATCTATTACAACATATTGAGATAAAACTTCCTTCTTAAAGTGCCATAAAAGTTAGGAAAATACAAACTTTACAAAGTATTTTATTTTGGTTTGGTGATGGATAAACAGGTGTTAGTTACATTTGTGTCTATACCTCATAGAACTGAAAGGGCTTATATTTTTAAGTGTTTTTTTTCTACTTTGATGATGCCTAGGGCCTGAGAAATCTGTGTTTGTTTTAGAAAATGGCTACTCAAAATGTAGTCCATGGATCTGGGGCATCAGCATCACCTGGGAGCTTGTTAGAATGTCGATTCTCAGGCCCCACCTCCGACCTACTGAATCAGAATCTGCATTTTAACAAGGTCACCAGGAAATTCACACGCACATTAAAGTCTGAGAAGCACTACCACAGTTCATGCAAATGAGTTCAAAGGGATGCATTAGTTAGCTAGGAACAGTATTGTCAGACCTTTCACCATTCTCATTTATCAAGACCCCAGCATAAGCAACTAGGGCTCATACAGAGGAAACACCACATGGCAGAAACCAATGCATTGAGTTTCAAAGGCTAGATTCTAGTCTCATCTCTAGTTGCATGACCTTGAATCTTAGTTCTCATCTGTAAAATGCATGGGTTATATAACATACATTGTAAGGCCCTTCCAACTCTGAAAGTCTATTAATTCATGAAAATAAATACAAATACATTCTTTCCTGACACACAAGACACACACCACAAAGTAGTTTAGAGAAACAGTTCAACCATATGTGATAGAATAAGTAATTGGGCCTACTTAATGCTATGGGGCCTTGTCTATCAATTACTTTGTATTTATTTGGTTTGAAAAATCAACCTCTTTGTTTTCCCACTTGGTTTCTGGAAGATGCAGAGTGGTGAATAACTTAGGGAGTGGGTGGTTGCTATTAATAACTTCTCTCACTGCTTCCTTTGTTCTTGAATACTGATAAAACACAGGTAACAGACAGGATTCTGGAAAAATTAAAAACAAATTTGGAATTGTACAGGAGCAAGAGGATGTTATCGTTCTTAGAAAAAACATGGCTGAAATATTTAGAGGTGAAAGATTATGATGCCTGACACTGTCAGATCAGGAAACAATAATATGCATATGTATACATATACACATGTGCATACACATAGGTAGAGAGAAATAAAGCAAATGTGGCAAAAGATGAGTAACTGGTGAATCTAGGTAATGGGTATAAGACTGTACTTTGTAGTCTTTCCGCAATTTTCTGTAGGTTTGAATTTTTTCAAAATAAAAAATTAAGAGAGAAAAAGAATTATAAATATCTACTGACCCAATTGTGCTCTGTTGTATTCTTCTCTTTTTTAAGGTGAAATATAACAGATTTATTTACTTTTCTGTAACCTTTAAAAGGCATCAGAAAAGCTAGAATAGAAGAAAAAAAGATCAGTATAGAAAGAATTTCAGTAATGTACACTCCCATGTTGCTACTTTATTTTAACCTTGACTTACAGACTTAACTTTTTTCTCAGGTAAGGCTAAAATAAAAAGGGAAAAAGAAATGCTGGTGAGAAGTCATCTCAAATCTTCTTTGTATTAATGAAGTAAACAATTTCAAATCAAAAGTATGCTTTGTGTGATTTTCATTTTTGCTCTAGCTTCAGTTAATAACAAAAAGAATGCAGTTACCACTCACAAATATAAATAACTATAGGCCTTTCTTATTCCCCTGCAATGAGAGGGATACAACAGCTGCTATAAAAATCACTCTCTACCCTCCCATGTGTTGTGTGAGTGTGAAACTCATACCATGAAAAGAAAAAAATATAAAAAGAGAAAGTTATAGCAAAGTAGCTGGTTTTGTTTTAGAATTCTTTTTCCATTTACTGTAAGTTATTTTACCTAATTACAAATAAAATAAATATGCTACCTACATTTCTAACATAATTGTCTCACTTAGTTACAAACCTCAAAACTGGAATAACAGAAATCATGGGCCAGGCGTGGCGGCTCATACCTGTAATCCCAGCACTTTGGGAGGCCGAGGCAGGCGGATCACCTGAGGTCAGGAGTTCAAGACCAGCCTGACCAACATGGTGAAACTCCATCTCTACCGGAAAAAAAAAAAAATAATAAGGCCAGGCGCAGTGGCTCAAGCCTGTAATCCCAGCACTTTGGGAGGCCGAGGCGGGTGGATCAGGAGGTCAGGAGTTCGAGACCAGGCTGGCCAACATGGTGAAACCCCGTCTCTACTAAAAATACGAAAATTACCCGGGTGTGGTGGCATGCGCCTGTATTCCCAGCTACTCAGGAGGCTGAGGCAGGAGAATCACTTGAACCTGGGAAGCGGAGGCTGCAGTGAACTGAGATCGTGCCACTGCACTCTAGCCTGGATAACAAAGTAAGACTCCATCTAAAACAAAAAAAAAAAATACAAAAAATTAGCCGGGCGTGGTGGCAGACACCTGTAATCCCAGCTACTCGGGAGGCTGAGGCAAGAGAATTGCTTGAACCCAGGAGGCGGAGGTTGCAGTGAGCCAAAATCGCACCACTGCAGTCCAGCCTGGGTGACAAGAGCGAAACCCTGTCTCAAAAAAAAAGAAAGAAAGAAAGAAAGAAAGAAATCATGTACCACCTGACTAATAAGATTCCTTCATTCCTTCCAGATTTTATCCAGTAGGAACACCATAAGAACAACAAATCACATTCCATTAATTGGAGATTTTATAGCATTCATAAAGGCCTTTTTGGGGATAGTAGGGAGGGACAGGGTCTCACTCTGCCATCAAGACTAGAGTGTAGGCCGGGCGCGGTGGCTCAAGCCTGTAATCCCAGCACTTTGGGAGGCCGAGACGGGCGGATCACTAGGTCAGGAGATCGAGACCATCCTGGCTAACACGGTGAAACCCCGTCTCTACTAAAAAATACAAAAAACTAGCCGGGCGAGGTGGCGGACGCCTGTAGTCCCAGCTACTCGGGAGGCTGAGGCAGGAGAATGGCGTAAACCCGGGAGGCGGAGCTTGCAGTGAGCTGAGATCCGGCCACTGCACTCCAGCCTGGGCGACAGAGCGAGACTCCGTCTCAACAAAAAAAAAAAAAAAAAAAAAAAGACTAGAGTGCAGCAGTATGATCCTAGCTCACTACATCCTTGACCTCCTGGGCTCAAGTGATCCTCCTGTCTCAGCCTCCTGAGTAGCTGGGATATGCCACTGTGCTCAGCTAAGTTTTTTAATTTTTGTAGAGATGAGGTTTGGTTATGTTGCCAGGGCTGGTCTTCAACTCCTGACCTCAAGGAATCCTCCCGACTCGGCCTCCCAAAGTGCTAGGATTACAGCTGTGAGCCACTGTGCTAGCCCATAAGTCTTACTTGTCTTTAACTCTTTGGCTTCAAACAAATGCACTAATTTTGATAGCCTCTATTCTCTTTCTCTACCTTTAGCTAAGGGGACTTATTTTTATTTGCTTGGTTTTTAAAAATACCCTTAACAAAGTCATGCCAAGGTGTAACTTTACATAATGAACAGATTAAGATTAATACCAAAGAATAACAGTCATTAAGGTCTTAGTGCAGTATAAAGGGGAAGATCAAATAAGAGAGTTAAGAGGATTTTCACATATAATTCAAAACTGAAAACATTCAACCCAGAATGGTCCTCAGCCCACTCTGCCTATACTCCAGCTGACCTCTCCTGTCTGTTTAGGGATCACATGGGGACCAGTCTCTTAGCAAGCCATTCTAAGTCACAACTTTCAGTTGAGAGACCAGCAGATGCTTATTTGCGTATAAAGAAAGAATACCATTACTAACATCACTACCATCTTCTATATTTTCTGAGCATGCACAGGGCCCAATTTGCACTCTTTTTGTGACTGCCTTCTTTCACTTAGCGTGATGTTTTCAAGGCTCATCTATGTTGTAGCACATATTGGTACTTAATTCCTTTTTATTACCAAATGATATTCCATTGTATGGATATATGACATTTTGTTTATCCATTCATCAGTCACTGACTGTGTGGGTTGTTTCCACTTTTTAGCTATTATGCATAATGCTGCTATAGACATTCATGTACAAGTTTTTGTACGAACATATATTTTCCTACTTCTTGGATAGCTATCTAGGAGTAGAACTGTGGGGTCCCATGGGAACTCTGATAACATTGTGAGGAATTGCCATACTATTTATATAAAGTGGCTGCTATTTTTACATTACATTTGCATTTACAGCGAGGGTTCCAGTTTCTCTATATCCTTACTCACACTTAACACTGTCTTTTTTCTTTCTTTCTTTTTTTTTTTTTTTTTGAGACAGGGTCTCACTCTGTTGCCCAGGCTGAGTACAGTGGCACAATCAAGACTCACTGCAGATTTGATCTCCTGGGCTCCAAGCAATCCTCCTGCCCTGGCCTCTCAAAGTGCTGGGATTACAGGTAGGAGCCACTGTACCCAGTCCTATCTGTCTTTTCAATTATACTATCTTAGTAGATGTTAAATGGTATCTCATTGTGGCCTTGATTTCCATTTCTCTGATAAGTAATGATGTTGAGCATTTTTTCATATGCTTACTGACCACCTTTATATCTTCATTGGAAAAATGCCTATTCAGAATCTTTGTCCATTTTTACATTGGGTTGTCTTTTTATTATCAAGTTTAGTGTTGGTGTTTGGTAAGTCATGTTACTCTAGGAATTTGTCCATTTTGCGTGAAATTTTAAATGTATTGACATAAAGTTGTTCAGAATACCCTCATAACTTTTTAATGGCCATAGAATGTATAGTGGCATTGCCTTTTTTTGTTGTTCCTAGTATTAGTAAACTATGACTACTTTTTCTTGATCTGTCAGTCTTGGTTGTTATTTCCTTATTTATTTAGAGAAGGAGTATCGTTCTGTTGCCCACGCTGGAGTGCAGCGGCGTGATCTTGGCTCACTGTGACCTCAGCCTCCCAGGTTTAAGCAATTCTCCTGCCTCAGCCTCCTAGTAGCTGGGATTGGTGTCTGGGACAGGCATCTGTCACCATGCCCGGCTAATTTTTGTATTTTTAGTAGACACGGGGTTTCACCATGTTGGCCAAGCTGGTCTTAAACTCCTGACCTCCGGTGATCCGCCCACCTCGGCCTCCCCAAAGTGCTGGAATTATAGGCGTGAGCCACGGCCAGCCCAGCCGTTATTTCTTCTTTGATGCAGATTTCAAATACCAGAAGATTTTCCAGTGAAAATATAATTTCTATCTTAATTCCACTGTGGTTAGAGAACATACTCTGTATGATTTAAATCCCTTGAAATTTATTAGGACTTGCTTTATGGTCTAACTGTGGTCAGCTGGAAAATGTTCCATGTGCACTTGAAAAAAGCAAGAATCCTATAATACTTTTTGTTGGATTTGATGTTGCCATGGGCTTTTAATACCAGCTGAGTTGAAGTTGACATTTTCGTGTGTATGACAAAGGGCTTAACTTTGTTTCTTCACAGTCTAGAGAGATATTCTATCCCTGTAAAGTCAAGATTTTCAAGAAATTGTTCTGAGGAACTTTCTAAATATAATATGCTGCCACCCTAAACATTGTGGAGTAAAAGTCAAGCAGAAAAGCATGCTTTTGGAACTCAGGCGTGGATATCAATCTTATTGAGACTGGAAAGAAAGATTGGACTGGGTCATTTTCATTCTCCAGATGTACATAAATCAATTGGTTTTTAAAGCAGTTTTCTAGAAGGAATACACATTATTCAAAAACTTTCTCACAAATAAATCATAATATTTAAACACCAGATGAAATTTAAAATTTGCTGATTACTTCACTACATTTTATGAGACGGGTGCATTTCATTAAGAAAATGTTGATCCTTGTACTTCATGCAGGCCTTGAAGACCAAAAGTTTTAGTTAAAAAAAAAAAAAAAAAAATTAAGTCTTACAAGCCTGTTTGACTTTCGTCATGGATCTTTGTTCCCGTTCTAGTTTGTTTCCTACAATATAGGAACCCATCACTTCTCTTAGACAGGAGTAATGATCACAAAGAAGTTACAAAGTTAACAAAAAATGGGACAATGCTTTAGAAATAAAGGAAAAATCAATTTCAGTTAGCAAAATGGGCACTGAATCTAGGAACAGAATTGTATGTACAACATGCAGGTTCTGGTCTCAATATTGAGCTGTTAAAGGGCAGATTATTCTCTGGAGTCTAGTACCATGTCACCACTTGGTGGGGGGAACCAACAACAGAAAGGGAACACGTATGGAAAGTGGTAGGGAATAACTACTGACCAAAAGCACTGTTAACTTCATTTTGTTATCCCATTAAAAAATACTAACCAGGTTGGGCACGGTGGCTCACGCCTGTAATTCCATCACTTTGGGAAGCCAAGGCAGGTGGATAACCTGAGGTCAGAAGTTCGAGACCAGCCTGGCCAACCTGGTGAAACCCCGTCTCTACTAAAAATGCAAAAAATTAGCTGGGCATGGTGGTGGGCACCTGTAATCCCAGCTACCTGAGAGGTGGAGGCAGGAGAATCGCTTTAACTTGGGAGGTGGAGGTTGCAGTGAGCCAAGATCGCACCATTGCATTCCAGCCTGAGCAATAAGCAAGACTCCGTTTCAAAAAAAAAAAAAAATACTAATCAAACTGATGAAGAAGTCCAGAAGGACACCTGTGTTTCTCTTTCAAAGCAAAGTCAGAGCAATTTTGACAAATAATCACCTAAATGTTTACCCTACAGCAACTATGAGCATGAGGTCAAAAGTGAAACTGAGAAATACCAAAACTGTCTATTTCCTTCCAACAATTAACCTGGGAAGTTCATGAGTATAGCTTGTAGAACAGGAGAATGAGAAAAATTATTAAGCATCAAATCTAATAAATAGTTCCTATGGCACCTGGCACATACTACCTTATTTCTTACTGACAAAATTATCTAGAAATGTTTGTAAATAATAATGACAAAAACACAAGGCATGTAAATATATTCACATGCACAGCACAAATGAAATATTCTTTGAGGCAGAAATGTAAATGGATATTTTGTGACACATCCCCATTGATGCAAGATCCTTACTTCTAGCATGATTATTTCTTCCTGCCCTATAACAGACATATATCACTCATGTTCACTGAATAAATCGTACACACTTTCTCCTCAGACTTTTCTTCAATGGGCAAAATGTATTTTCCATTGAGGCAGGCAGTAAAAAAACCAATTTTCCTTGAGTTAACAACTATCTCACTATATTTTTCAATACACTACAATTTAACTATACAATACTATCACCTAAGATAAATTTATTGAGTACAAAACTTGTATTATGATTATGTAGAAGAATGTCCATAGGAGACACATTATGAACTTTTTATGAATGAAGTGTCGATGGCTCAAACGGCTTAGTGCAAAAAAAAAAAAAAAAAAGACTGGAAAAATGTTAACAACTACTGAATCTAGGTAAAGGGAATTTAGATGTCTACTGCATTATTCTTTCACTTCTATACAGATTTGAAAATTTTCAAAATAAAAAATAAGGAAGTATTTATTAAAAATCCAAAAATGTTAGGTTGATGAGTTATTATAGCCTAGGAAACTGAAAGTGATACTCAGAATATTGTAAGCTCCTTGAATGTAAAAACTTTACCCTTGCTTTTTATTTAATAAGAATTCTGCTACCCAAAGTTACTGATGAAAAATAAACAAACAAACTTACGGATGAATATTTAGCATGTTGGGGTAGAGGGAATGGTGGGAAACAGAAGTAGCAACAATTAATGAAAGGGCTAGCAAGTTTTGTCTTGACTGTATGTGGTAGCTGTCTCTTCTCGCCCCCCTTCTTTCCCTATTTCTACTCTGCCTTCTCACAAAAATGTCAGATGTGCCACAAAAGCTACTTCCTCAAAGTAGCAAACTATGTATGGCCTGCAAGTCATAAGGCTGTTCCTGGCTCACTTGATTTGTCAAAATAAGGAAAACTGAACTAAATCCCTCTCTGCTATTGATTTTGAGAGATGTTGGTAAATTTCTAGACACCATTCTTCATGGACTTCTCCCTTGAAAATTTCAAATGTCATCCTACAAAATATCTTATCTATTGCCCTGTCTTGTCCAGCAGAAGAAAGCATAACAGAGATACAACAGAGTAAAAACTGGCATCTGTTTATATACTGAATGAACGTTTCTAAAAAAGGAGGATTAAAGTATTAAGAGTTAGAAGTAACTTTTATTTCCAATGTGTAACACTGAATGCCAATATGTTTAACATCATTTAACAGCATTGATAAGACAATGTTGAGTCAGTATTTTTTTTTTTTTTTTTTTTTTGAGGCAGAGGTTTGCTCTTGTTGCCCAGGCTGGAGTGCAATGGTGCAATCTTGGCTCACTGCAACCTCCGCCTCCCGGGTTCACGCAATTCTCCTGCCTCAGCCTCCCGAGTAGCTGGGATTACAGGTATGCGCCACCACGCCCGGCTAATTTTTGTATTTTTAGTAGAGACAGGGTTTCACCATGTTGGCCAGGCTGGTCTCAAACTCCTGATCCAGCCGCCTTGACCTCCCAAAGTGCTGGGATTATAGGCATGAACCACCACGCCCGGTTGAGTTAGTACTATTCTTATGTCTTGACAACACAAGCTCTTTGAGGATGGCCATCATCTTCATCTTTAGATTCAATGCCACTAAATAATTCACTAATTATCTTCAGTAACAATGGCAATAAATAAAAACTGGTCAGTTCTACAATCAGGGTGTGGTAAAGGAGTTCAAGTTTCCAAAATAGAAATCATAGAAGTCAAGAAGGCCAAAGAACGTTGATGGCTTCTTAGAATAGTACTTTCTGCTTTATTTTCATAATGTGAGTTAGCAAAACACTGTGAATATTATTAACCACAACAAAGCAATCATGGTTTGCTCACACTTAGCCTCTCTCTTCTCACTAATCCTAGCTTTGAAGCACATGAAAATCTGAAAAGTCACAGGTGACCTAGGTTAGAGAGGAACTTTTCATTTTAAATCAAATTTTTCAATCTAACATAGCCAGAAGAGTTGCTTAGTTATAAACTGTTTAAGCCTTTTTAAGTTTTCTACTCTATAACTTTCCTATCAGCTAATTCTTTTTCAAGAGGGAAATTTAACATTGTTAATTTTGCTTATTTTCAAGCAGCTATTTTCCATTTTACAAAATTCTAAAAGAACAGTACAAGTCAAAATATTTTTCACATTTAGAGGTTAGAGTTAGTCCTTGACTAGATTTTGTTATAGTACATGCAAAGTCACTCAATAAATGTTAATTTCCATTGGGACAAAATCTTAGTGTTCTCTGGGTCACTGAAGTCCATTAAAGGCTCTACTATTGTCTACTTATTACTTTACTAATACAAAATAAGACACAGTTTTACTAACATTTAAGATACTTTTCGAACCAAACTGGGTGTGACAGCACACTCCTCTAGTCCCACCTACTCAGGAGGCTGAGGTAGGAGAATTGCTTGAGCCTAAGAGTTCGAGTCCAGCCTGGGCAACACAGTGAGACTCCATCTCTTAAAAACAACAACAATAAAACAAAAACTTGAACTAGACTGTAAGCCCTTTAAAAACAGGAACAGTGCATGTACTTCTATTAATGCTCATTTATAGTAACCACTTAATAACTGTCATCTTAAAGACAATAAAATTCTAATGTCCAAGGACAGTGGTCACGGCAAGCAAAGTTTAAAGAACTGATTCACACATTTATTCAAAATAATATCAGGTTTCCTTATACAGTATAGCAAACTAGCCTACCTCAGGTTACTATTAAGAAGGAGGTAAGGTCAATACAAGAAAATAAAGTGAAATTGGAATTCTACAAGGAAATGACATGTGATGAGATGGAACTGACTAAAGGGTCCTATTACTGTATTGTGTCAATGATGCCAGGTAGAAGGGTAAAAAACAAACATATCTGAGGAGAGTTTACTCTCTTCTCCAAGGTGGAAGCTTGAAATTACTCTACTTGAAATGTACATAGATATAGGGTATTTGCTTTACAATATAGAGGTCTTATATTTGATACCACAGAAATTCTGGACCAAGTAACAGACGGTGGAAGGGAAACTACTAACCAAAAATGATTCTCCTGAATGCTTCTGGATTACACTAATTTTAAGGAGTCAGGGGAAGAATATGCAGGAAACTAGCCCAATAAGTAATTATAAATCACTAGTAAAGAAATAGAAATACATGAGTAGTTAAGTTTGCTGTAGAACAATTTTTATTAGTCAATTAAGTTGTTAAATGCAACTATTTAAATAATGATAGTATGTTACCATTCCTCATCACATTTATATGAACTTGCTTGTTTGCCTGGCTGTCCAGAAGATTCTTTTGTAATGAAGGTCAGCAACCTCACCAGGTTATGTATTCATTTTTGTTTGTTTTGTTCTGAGATAACATCTCCTGTGTCACTCAGGCTGGAGTGCAGCTCACTGCAGCCTGGGTCTTCTGGACTCAAGTGATCCACCACCTCAGCATCTAAAGTAGCTGGTGGTGCTTGCCACCACCCCAGCTAAATTTTTAATTTTTAAAATAGAAATTCAGTATTGCTATGTTGTCAATGCTGTTCTCAAATTTCTGAGCTCAAGAGATCCTCCTACCTCAGCCTCCTGAGTGCTGGGATTATGTGTGAGCCACTGTGCCCCGCTGACGTCTTAGTCTTAATCACTGTGTGTTGGCTATTTAAAAGCACACACCAACTGGCTGTAAAGGAATAGCTTTCAATTACTGAATTCAGGAAGCCAGAGGAAATTTCCTTTTACTTAAATGATTGCTAAAACTTCTACTGTACAACTGAATAAATCTCATCTTTTATGTTTTGCCCATTCCTACTTGTTATTTTTAAAATATTTTAAAGTTTTCACTGAAATAGCTGAAGAAAAAAAATCTGATGTAAAACCAGACTTGTTAATGAGTGTTGAATCATATGATATACCAGTTCCTAAAAGATCCCTCTAGAGTTTATTTTTTAATTATTTTTTTGAGATGGAGTCTCACTCTGTCTCCCAGGCTGGAGCGCAGTGGCATGATCTCGGCTCACTGCAACCTCCGCTCCCCGGTTCAAGTGATTCTCGTGCCTCACCACCCAAGCAGCTGGGATTACAGGAGCCCGCCACCATGTATTTTTGTATTTTTAATAGAGATGGGGTTTCACCATGTTGGCCAGGCTGATCTTGAACTTATGGCCTCAAGTGATCCTTCTTGCTATGAAGGAATGATATTTACACTTCCCTTCCCCACCTGATTTATTTATGTTATTTTTATAATATCAAGATTATAAACTTATAATCTATTCTGAAAGTGTAATTTCCACTGAGGCATATTAACTCTGTAATGAAATGAATTTAATTCTTATCACACTGTTTTTTATCAGTTTATTTCTGAATTCTTTGATTATTCTTTCGATTAGGTAGGTTTTTAATCATGATGTAATCTGTCTGAAAAAGATCTCATGGGTATTAGATTTGCTGAGCTTTTCCATGCTAGAGCACATCGTGTACTAATATTTATGCTTAAAGTATTTTGCTGGTTAAAAAATCCCAGGTTAACCTAAAGGCATGGTCAACATTCCTCTACTGTTTTCTAACATTGTTTCTTGCTAAAGAGAAAGCTAAGGTAAGCCCAAGCTCTGTCCCCCATCCCACTACCTACATGACCACCAAATTCTTTATCCATTTAAGTTCTATACTTTCACCAAAATATGCCTCAGTATCAATTGTTCTATATCATTTATTCCTGGGCCACAGGGTAGTCATCTTTGATTCAAGGTTTTAATGATTTCAGAAAAATTTTTCTATTATAGCTCTAAATATTACTTCAGTTCCATTTGTTATTTTTCTCCACAACGAAGGTCAGCAACCAAAATCAGGCAAAATCCAGCTCACCATCTGTTTTTGTAAATAAAGTTTCACCGGAACACAGCCATATATAGTGTGTATGGCTGCTCCTGTACTATAAGAGGCAGAGCTGAATGCCTGTAACAGAAACTATATGGTTGCAAAGCCTAAAGTATTTATTTTTGGGCCCTTTACAAATTTGCTGATGCCATGCATAGATGTCCTTTGTTTTCCCTTATCATCTTCTCTATAATTTTTATATCTGTATTTTCTTAAATTTATATAATTTCCTCAAGCCTCTTAGCCATGTCTCTGATTACATTTACTCTTTGTTATTTCTGATGTGGTTTTCACTTCTCTAACACTTTTATTTTTCTTTTATACTTCTTTCCTAAGGTTTTCCCACTGGTTTTTCATCTCCTCCTATTGCCTTATTATTTCTTAACACTTGTGTTGGACAGATTCCTATTTTTTGTAACAGGTCATATCTATAATTTGAGTCTATAAAAAAACTAAATGTCAGAACACTACAACAAAGGTTCACTGGTTAGACCTTTAAAGTAATATAACCCTTACTTTTAGAGAAATCAGTACATTGCTTGGAATTCACAGGAGAGGTTCAGCATCCTCCTATATGTGGTCTAGATTTCATAGTATGTATTTGGCAAGTTATGCTTCATTGTTTGTATTCTGGGGCTTAGCTTTGTGCCTAGTTTCACTAATAATGAACTTCTTTTCTATTTTCCTGTCTTCTTGTTTTTAATGAGTTTCAAAAAAGAAAGGAAGAGTAAAAATTCCTTTATTCTGCTACTTTTAATTGAAGTCTCTTCCTCACACATTACATTGTAGGAAGAGCTAATCTTTAAAGCAAAAAATTATAGGCCTGATAGGTTTTAATGCACCAGGGAATGAAAGATATATTTAAAAAAACAAAAAAATAAAAAAAACAACATCAGCAGTGTGAAAGAATTGCTCAGAACAAGCCTGTGCCAGGAACAACATTTGTTTGGAGATCCGTTCCAGCAGCCATGCCAAATCAGTTGTATCACTTGGATTAAAGGCAGTTGCAGAATGCTGTACTATAAAAGACTTCCATGGCACACTTACAAATTAGGTTTTTACCAGTTTACCATGATTAGGATTACCAGTTTCACCTGACCATTACTAAAGTTCCTGTTGCACTCTTCCATTTGCTTTGACCCTCATTTGTTGACATGTATGTAACTGCCTTCCTTTTCCATCCCTTGCCACTTGGATTCAAATGTCTCCTCCAATTTCATAAGGTTAGATTGGGGGGTGGTTTAAGGTTCAAAATTCTTTGGGTCTAGGTGTCAGTTACAAAACACAGTGTGCAGCAAGAACCTAAATTATGTTTAAAAAATATATATGTGGCCGGGCGCGGTGGCTCACGCCTGTAATCCTAGCACTTTGGGAGGCCGAGACGGGCGGATCACAAGGTCAGGAGATCGAGACCATCCTGGCTAACACAGTGAAACCCCGTCTCTACTAAAAATACAAAGAAATTAGCCGGGCATGGTGGCGGGCGCCTGTAGTCCCAGCTACTTGGGAGGCTGAGGCAGGAGAATGGCGTGAACCCGGGAGGCAGAGCTTGCAGATCGCACCACCGCCCTCCAGCCTGGGCGACTGAGCAAGACTCCGTCTCAAAAAAATATATATATACACACACACATATATATATGTATATATATATTTATAGACCTGAAGGACATAGACTAAATAGATCTGCAGGTTATAATTTATGTACAGTTTCCATATTGTTTACAACAATCGTGTTGTTTCATTTCAGTCAGGAAAAAAAAAAAAATCACAAAAATATGCTATCCATAGTGCAGACATCAAGAGAGATGTTATTTGCTGGGCACAGTGGCTCAGGCCTGTAATCCCAGCACTTTGGGAGGCTGAGGCGGACAGATCACTTGAGGCCAGGAGTTCGAGACCAGCCTGGCCAGCATGGTGAAACCCTGTCTCTACTAAAACTACAAAAATTAGCCAGGTGTGGTGGTACATGCCTGTAATCCCAGCTACTCAGGAGGCTCAGGCAGGAGAATGGCTTGATCCCGGGAGGCGGAAGTTGCAGTGAGACAAGATTGTGCCACTGCACTCCAGCTTGGGCAACAGAGCAAGACTCCCTCTTAAAAAAAAAAAAAAAAGAGCTGGTATTTAAATTAACAGATCTCTTACAACTTCTTTCCCAAGTTTTACCTGATTTTTCATTACCTTCTACAATTAAAGGGTTAGGTTTCTGCAGAGTTGTTTACAGCTCTGGACGTTACATAACACTGCTGGCTGATGCCTTTGCTCATAAAAAGACACTAACTCTAAATGTTAATTTCAAGTTGGCTGGTCAGTTGTTGCTCACTAGCAGTCCACAACTAGCAATATATCATTTGAATTTATGTTCCAATGGGCCCTACCTGCGTTGCCAAAAGCTCTCACTTCAGCTTCCTATGGTGAATCTGTTTGAACAAACTCTTGCCATGAGTCATCCTCACAGCATATATAAAAAATCCAGAATGTTGGGCTAGGACACTGGGCTAGGAACTAGACTGTATTCCAAATGCTGGCAGCAAGGAGCCCTCATGTTATTTAATGTTTAGTACAGCTCAGAAAAGACAGTGAAGAAAGTGATCCAGGAATCAGAGGTGACAGTTAAAGCACATCTTGAAGCACTAAGCCAGAGATGATTAACTTGTCAAGCTGCGTATTTTTGAATTAGGGCTGGATACTCCTCTCCATTAACTTCCCACAGGACACTAAAAACCGGACAACATAAAGCCAAAGCATTTGATAAAACATTACATAAAGCAGTAATGGGAAGAAAGCTTACTTCCTCTTTACATTGCTTTGCAACCATTTGCTTCTGTAATGATAGAAAGGTATGTCAGAAAACAGCCCTTCATTTCTGATGCTATTTTAAAGCATATCTCAATAATACTAAAGATTGTTCACTAGAGACCATCCCTGAGGTTCCTTTGTCCTTTTGCATCATGTCTTCAACCACTAAATCTCTTTACAGAATTCTGTTCTCTCTGGTCACTTTTCTTCCTTTTGTACTGTCTCTTGCTCGGCCCACTATCTCCACCTCATATCAATAATGAAGTATAAGAAATCTTGAGGACGGGCGCAATGGCTCACACCTGTAATCCCAGCACTTTGGGAAGCCGAGGCGGGTGGATCACCTGAGCTCAGAAGTTCGAGACCAGCCTGGCCAACATGGTGAAACCCTGCCTCTACTAAAAATACAAAAATTAGTTGGTCATGGTGGCAGGTGTCTGTAATCCCAGCTACTTGGGAGGCTGAGGCAGGAGTATTGCTTGAACCAGGCAGTAGAGGTTGCAGTGAGCCGAGATCGCACCACTGCACTCCAGCCTGGGCAGTAGGGCAAAACTCCCTCTCAAAAAGAAAAAGAAAAGAAACCTTGAAATTACAAATTAAAAGCATTTTACTTTCCATGTCAAAAAAAAAAAAAAGCACTGTAAACATCCAAAATGAATAGGTAAATACTATTATTTCCTAAAATACGTTCAATATAGGAAACTGTTTTCAAGTGTATCTAGTACATAAATGACAAGGAACACAGGGTTGGCTGAATAAAATTTATTTTTTAACTGAACAAGGAGGAAGATACAGAGAAATGTTTCTGATTATATGTTAATAAAAGAAAAGACAGCATTCAGAATTCTATGAATATGAAAATAAGACTGAAAAAGACAGTATGGCCTGTTGGTAAAATTCTTTTTAAAACATAGTTATGTTATCTTGAGAAATTATCTTTTATCTTCAAAGATAAGTTAGTTAACATGAAATTTATTTTGCAAAAATTCAAAACATTATCATTACTTAGTCTCTTAATACAGAGATAGAAGAAAATCATTACATGATAAGCTCAAAGACAACTTACGCATTTTAATTAAGTGGGCCTTTTCAATCAAACTAAACTGAGTGAAAGATGCCTCTTGCTCTGGAACTCTAATGTGATCATTGAAAGAAAAGCAAAGAGAGATTGTGCGGCTGTTTAGCTAAGAAAAGAAAATCCAATTGTAAGAATAATCTGAAGGGACCCCACAGGTCTTACAAAACAAATCTTATTATTCAGATTAGTAGAGGACCAAGTCTACTGGTTATATTTGGCCCTCTTCTCATTGAACAACAGACACAAAAAAATGTTTGTCATAAAAATGTCAACTCAGTTCAACAAAAAACACGTGAACACATTAACAAGTTCACAACAAATTTTATTTTGGCTCACTGAGTCTAGAATGCAACTATCCTTTAACATTAATAACCTTTTTTCTCAAACAACAGCCACCACAACCAAACTGAAAAGGCAATCCAGACTTAAATCTTATCAATTATTTTACAGTCTATCTTTCCTACATTATAAATTACTCATTTTTGTCTTGAGAAACTGGCAGTAAAAGATTTAAGTTTATTTTGGTTCGAAGGGTGACCCCAGTTGGTAAACTAATACAGTATACACTGAATAGCTATTTCTAAAAGCATGTACTGAGAAGGCTGGAGGTTTCTTACTGGGTACAACCAAAAGAAGTTACCAAGTCTTTTCAATATTCTCCAGGCCTATTGTCCTTTCTCTACTACTACCTCCATACTCAGTATAAGCCTTATTTTAACTGTGTTCTCTAGCATTTTGGCTTCCTTGATCTCCTAGACCTACTGTGCCAATTCTAACCTTCTGGTAAATTTATTTCATCAACTCCTGCTGTGGGATAAAGCAAGGCCTATGAGAAAAAGGCAACACAGGCCAGGCGCAGTGGCTCACACCTGTAATCCCAGCACTTTGGGAGGCTGAGGCGGGTAGATCACCTGAGGTCAGGAGTTCAAGACCGGCCTGGCCAACATGGTGAAACCCTGTCTCTACTAAAAACACAAAACAACAACAACAAAAACTAGCTTGGCGTGGTGGCAGGCACCTGTAATCTCAGTTACTTGGGAGGCTGAGGCAGGAGAATCACTTGAACCTGGGAGGCAGAGGTTGCAGTGAGGCAAGATTACACCACTGAACTCCAGCCTGGGCAACAAGAGCAAAACTCCATCACCAAAAAAAAAAAAAAAAAAAAGGCAACATAATTGTCTTAACTGACGTCACTACAAAATCATGTTATCCAATCTTAGCTAGATGATAAAGTTTACCCACTAAATGCTTTCACATGTGTCAGTGGACTCTCGGACTTCTTCCCTACAGAAGCTATTCGGAACTGTTTCCTGCCTCTCAG
The DNA here is from genome assembly GCF_008728515.1 of Papio anubis. Lineage (NCBI taxonomy): Eukaryota > Metazoa > Chordata > Mammalia > Primates > Cercopithecidae > Papio > Papio anubis. Next base: position 69,360,563 of record NC_044986.1, on the reverse strand, counting down.
TTGAAGACCTCACCTCCTATTTTAATGAAACCATTAAAATAGGAAATTTCTGAAATTTCACCCTTACAATTTCTGTCTTCTCCAACACCAAGTTTCTCTCAATTTTCTCTTTTTCTCTTCTTTCATTCTAACACAGGGAAAGATGTCTCCCCACTCCTTTGCAAGGTGAATACCTTTACTTCTTCAGTTAGTTCTTCTCTCTTCCATCTTTAATGCTCCAACTTCAATGGCTTCTTTCTCCAATCTTAAACATGTCTAGTTCTACACTGTGCCCACCCCCATACACATACATTGCGCACATGCACGCGCGCGCACACACACACACAAGCCTGCCTTCACTAATCCTAATTTCCACTGATGTTTTCTCATTTTTCATACTATTATGCCTTTTTGGAAACATTTGATACTGCTGACTACCTCCTCCCTCCTGAAATTTTCTTTGAATTCTATGACACTCTAGGAGTTCCTGAATTTACTTCTTACTCTACTGTCTTTGACCACTTCTATGTCTCCTTTACTGACTTCTTGCTCTTCCAGCTATCCCCTAAATACTCATCAAGGCTTATTCTTTGCCCTTGTCTTTTCATACTTACTCTGTTTGGAGAGCTCAACCTTTCTTAGAACTTCAAGTTATTATCTCAATGAAAATAATGTCTTGAGTCCTTTCTGTACTGATTTTCAGATTCAAATTTCCAACTGCTTATTAGAATAGCTCTATCAAATATACTTCTAAGTCCCTGAAGTAATATATGTTCCCAAACCTGCTCCACTCTGATGTTTCCTATTTCGATTAATTATAACTCAAACTTTTTGGTCAGTCTCTCAGGCTTTAAGACCCATAGTCATTTTAGAGTCTTCACTTTGTACTCCCAGCCAATTCCACGTCTTATCAAGTCTACCATCACCCTTTTTGCTTCTTTCTGTTCCTTCTTTTTTCTATCAACATTAATATAACTCAGTGGTTAAGAGCACAGGCCCTAAAGTCACCAATGGATTTGAATCCCAGCTCTCCCATTTATTAGCTTTGTGGTTTGGAGCAAGTTTCATTGACTACCTCAAGTCTTAGTTTCTGTTTAGATAAATCCAGATATTGTGAGGTGACAAAGGGCTGGCCGGGCGCGGTGGCTCAAGCCTGTAATCCCAGCACTTTGGGAGGCCGAGACGGGCGGATCACGAGGTCAGGAGATCGAGACCATCCTGGCTAACACGGTGAAACCCTGTCTCTACTAAAAAATACGAAAAAACTAGCCGGGCGAGGTGGCGGGCGCCTGTAGTCCCAGCTACTCGGGAGACTGAGGCAGGAGAATGGAGTAAACCCGAGAGGCGGAGCTTGCAGTGAGCCGAGATCCGGCCACTGCACTCCAGCTTGGGCGACAGAGCCAGACTCTGTCTCAAAAAAAAAAAAAAAAAAAAAAAAAAAGACAAAGGGCTAATGCATATAAAGCATTAAGCACAGTGAGCACAGTGCCTGGCACTCAAAAAAGAACTGTTATTGTCACTACTACTGCAATTGCCTCCAATCTTTTGTCCTTCTAATATATCCATCAGAATGCACCAGTCGCTCTCCAAAAGAAAGAAAGGATGATATTATCATCTCTTCAGAACACTTTCACTGGCTCCTCATTGCTGAAAGGATAAAGACAAAACATCTTATAATTTCCAAGATGATATGGTTTGGCTCTGTGTCCCCACCCAAATCTCATGTCAAATTCTAATTCCCGATTTCGGTAGGGGGACCTGGTAGGAGGTGACTGAATCATGGAGGCGGATTTCCCCCTTGCTGTTCTCATGACAGTGAGTGAGTTCTCACGAGATCTGGTTGTCTAAAAGTATGTAGCACTTCCCTCTTCACACTCTCTCTCTCCTGCTCCACCATGGTAAGATGTGCTTGCTCCCCCTTTGCCTTCTGCCATGATTCTAGGTTTCCTGAGGCCTCCCAAACATGTTTCCTGTACAGGCTGCAGAACTGTGAGTCGATTAAACCTCTCTTCTTTATAAATTACCCAGTCTCGAGTAGTTATTTATAGCAATGTGAGAACAGACTAATGCATGAGGCTTTCCAGAAAATAAACCAATCCTAACTCTCCCTCAAGGTACTGAAAGGATACTTCCTTCTACAAGATGACCTTAAAAAATGTTACTAGGGTCTTATTTCCTTTCATCTAATGGCTATCTACGCCATGAATATTAAGAATCTACCTGAAAACTTAAAACAATTTTATGGGAACTTCATTCTTGAGTCAAAACTGTGAAATATTTCTTTGGATTCTGCAATCATTGTATGTTCTGTTGAAGCTAGTGTTTCAGATGCCTATGACTATTCTTGCCTCACAAACAAATTTCTACAGTAGACTTGTCTAATTTCAGGGCAAACATTTACTTGAATCTGTTCTCATTTGGCTGGTAATGAGATCTGTATCAGAAGCCAAAGACAAGAGAAAATGGCTGAGTTTCAAAGATAGCAGGTGGAAGAAAAGGTAAGCCAACTGCTTAATATAATGACAAAGGAAACCTAATATCCATTAGTGGTGATAGCATGGCATTGTAAAATGTGACTACTCTTTAAATTCAGGTTATTCTTCTCCTAAAAAGTGTTCCGTAAAGAAATCATCTATTTACCATCAAGTAAAATAAGCTTGTCAATAGACTGCTATAAATTTTCCTATTTCATGTTGCTTATTGACTAGATTGCATTTAAGTGACTGTTTCTATTTGGAAAAGTAATTAGATGTTTAAGTAAGTAAACAGAATCTGGACAGAAATCAATTATTTTCCTTTTCAGTTTTTTCTATTTCCTGCTAATAATTTGCAGGAAATACATATTACCAGAATATGTTATTTTATGAATAACAGATGTTCTTGGGTAAGAAAAGGAAAACGATTCCCAGTGCCCTATCTTCTGTTGGCCATCCCTTAGAACAGCCAGTCAACGCTGAAGTCAAAAATCCAACATCAGGTCTATTTTCTGAGTAAAGCTTATGTGTGTGTGAGAGAGGAGAGGGAGGGTGCGTATGTATATGGTGAAAGGAGTAAAAGGAGGCAAAACAATCAAAGTATTAGATTCACTGTTCCAATGAACTATTTAGACTTGAGTTACCTGGGAGCTAAACTTTGGAGTTTGATTATACTATCATGATTGGCCTCCTTTTCTAATAAAAATGACAAACAAAAAAAGAACTCATTGAACTTAAGCAAATTTCATTAGTCTTCTTGGCTTAGACCACATTAAAAGTTGCCATTTCCAAGGAGAAGTGCTGTCACTTTTTTTTTTTTTTTTTTTTTAAAGATTTCAGAAGAAGTGCTCTTGGCACAATAGGAAGCCATTAAAAGGTTATCTTTAGGCTTAGGTACTATACTCCAAATTCTCATTTAAGTTTTAGTTCAGCTGACTGTACTAAATAATTAAATTACTGTCAATGCATCTTCTTTCCCCCTTCACTCTACAGATGTACAACCTTATAAAAGTCTTTGTGGCCATCAGGCTTTCAAGCTCAGCTAAATTTCCACATAATAAATGAAAATGCTACTCCTGAGTGTGAAAAGCAATACAATAAATATTGTTTCTCAGTGATTTAAGGAACCACATTTACTACCAAAGCAAATGTCACTCTTTAGAGCTGTGTTATTTTGTGACTGATTCTGTAATATGGTTTAATAGCTATATGTTAGCTATATGCCTCTCCCAACCTTATTTTGTAACTCTGACATCCTCACTCCTTATGTCCCAGGCCAACGTCTTCTTGAACTGTTCCTTGAACTGGCCAAGCTTGCTTCTGGCTTCATGGCCTTGCATAATTTCGTTTCTCTGCCTGAAGTATTCCTTCCATAGATTTTTTTTTTTTTTTTTTTGCATGACTGGTTTCTCCTCATCATTCAGGTTTCACTAAATAATCCCTTCTCAAAAAGGTCCTCTCTTTCCATTCAATCTAAAGTAGCTCAACAATCGCTTTAAACACAAGACTCTGCTTTATTTTATTCTTGGAACTTCACATGTGATTCTTTCTTATTGATTTATTGTTCCCACCCTCTTCTCCACTGCCTACACCACCACTAGAATGCAAGGTCCATGACTAATTCTGTATGTTCCTGGCACCAAGAGAAGTGCCTGTCACATAACAGACACATTCCCTCAAATAACCGACACATTCCCTCAAATAACCATTGCATATCTGAATGAATTAATGAATCAAAGGCCTCCACATAGCCGTCTTTAAAGCTCTTCATGGCCGGGCGCAGTGGCTCACGCCTGTAATCCCAGCACTTTGGGAGACCAAGGCTGGCGGATCACAAGGTTAGCAGATTGAGACCATCCTGCTAACAAGGTGAAACCCCGTCTCTACTAAAAATACAAAAAATTAGCCAGGCGTGGTGGTGGGCGCCTGTAGTCCCAGCTACTCGGAAGGCTGAGGCAGGAGAATGGCGTGAACCTGGGAGGTGGAGCTTGCAGTAAGCTGGAGCTTGCAGTGAGTCGAGATCGCGCCACTGCACTCCAGCCTGGGCAACAGAGTGAGCCTCCCTCTCAAAACAAACAAACCAAAAAAAAAAAAAAAAAAAAAAAAAAAAGTTCTTCATGCCGGGTGCAGTGGCTTATGCCTGTAATCCCAGCACTTTGGGAGGCCGAGACGGATGGATCACCTGAGGTCAGGAGTTCGAGACCAGCCTGACCAGTATAGAGAAACCCCGTCTCTACTAAAAATACAAAAAAAAATTAACCAGGCATGGTGGTGCATGCCTGTAATGCCAGCTACTTGGGAGGATGAGGCAGGAGAATCGCTTGAACCCAAGAAGCAGAGGTTGCGGTGAGCCGAGATCATGCCATTGCACTCCAGCCTGGGCAACAAGAGTGAGACTCCATCTCAAAGAAAAAAAAAGAAAAAGCTCTTCATGGACTATTCCCTACCTATGTCTTTGACTTCATCTCACATCAGCCTTCTCACTCTCTGTACTTCACCACACAGGCTTTTTGAAATTTCCTATATTCTTCATTCTTCTCTGTGGGCTCCAGGCCTTTCCCCATTCTTCTGGTTAGAGAAAGATCCCCTAGGTCATTTCTTCACCTGGTTAATGCCTACTCATTTTTGCAGACCTCATTCAATTACCACCTCCTTGATAACTGGAATAGGTCAAATCCCTTATGAAATGCTCTTAAAGTTTTCTTCAAATCTCTCTTCTAAGTGCTTATGAAATTAAAATTTGATATTTAATCGTGAGATTATTAGTGTTTGTTCATCTACTAGACTGTTGCACTATGAAAGCAGGAAGTGCCTGTACATAACAGACTCTCAATAAATATTTTATTAGATGGGTAAATATCTAGGGAATGACTAGCAAATTCCACAGGGACTTTCTATAGCACAGTTGAACTGGTTTATTCAACAAATAAACAGCAAGGGGAAAAAAAGAGGGTAAACTGTAAGCAAAGGATTGGGTTCTCACTGACACCTTATCAAAATGGAAGTTCTCTGTCATCAGAAATATACTAGGGCAGCCGGGTGCAGTGGCTCACACCTGTAATCCCAGCACTTTGGGAGGCTGAGGTGGGCGGATTGCGTGAGCTTGGGAGTCCGACCTCCCTGGACAATATGGTGAAACCCTGTTGCCACTAAAATACAAAAAATTAGCTGGGCATGGTGGCAGGCACCTATAGTCCCAGCTACACAGGAGGCTGAGGAATGAGAATCACTTGAACCCAGGAGGCGGAGGTTGCAGTGAGCTGAGATTGCACTGCTGCACTCCAGTCTGGGACAAAGCGAGACCCTGTCTCAAAAAAAAAAAAAAAAAACAGAGGGAGAGGGGAGGGGAGGGGGAAAAGAAAGAAAAAGAAAAGAAACAAAGAAACTAGGGTCCAGTGAGGTGGTTCATGCCTGTAATCCCACAACTTTGGGAGGCAGAGCAGAGGCAGGAATATTACTTGAGTCTAGCAGTTTGAGAGCAGCCTGGGCAACCAGCAAATCTCCATCTCTACAAAAAATAAAAAATTAGCCAGGCCTAGTGGCACACGCCTGTAGTCCTAGCTACTTGGGAGGCTGAGGTGGTAAGATCACTTGGGCCCAGGAGATTGAGGCTGCTGTGAGCTGTGATCGCACCACTGCACTCAGCCAATCAACCAACCAACCAACCAATAAGTAAGAAGAAATTTATTGGCTAACACGTGGGTGCAATTACAATGCAAAATATTTTGTTTTCATTTTTGTTGGGAATCACACAAAATAGAACTGATACTCTTCTGTGTGCATTAATACTACAATCACTGCAGCTGTGTGCGAATTTCCCAGTTTTTTTGCATGTGATCTACAACAAAAAAACAAATTTCAATCAACTGTTAGGAAAAAGGCTGAATTAGGTTTATTCTCTATAAGAAATTATAATAGAAAATCTTTGTCATATGAAGAAGTGATCAAAGAGTATGAAGACAAAGCAGGAACAAAAAGTATTATAGAGATGTATCAGGTAATTAATTAAAATGTTTTGTTTTTCTTCTGGATTTTGTGGTATTTGAGGCATTTGTTGACTTTAAAAATAAGTAAATTGGCCAGGCGTGATGGCTCACACCTGTAATCCTAGCATTTTGAGAGGTCGAGGCAGTCAGATCACCTGAGGTTAGGAGTTCGAGACCAGCCTGGCCAACATGGTGAAACCCGGTCTCTACTAAAAATACAAAAAAAAAAATTGCCAGATGTGGTGGTGGGCGCCTGTAATCCCAGCTCCTTGGGAGGCTGAAGTACGAGAATCACTTGAGCCCAGGAGGCAGAGGTTGCAGTGAGCTGAGATCGCACCATTGCACTCCAGCCTGAGTGAGAGACTCTGTCTCAAAAAAAAAAAAAAAAAAATTGCAAATTGTTGGCACTCTTATTATATATATATATTTTTTACTTACATTCCAAAACAAAGAGAATGAACCTATAGATTAAGAAAGAATATAATGTTTGGTCCTTGTTTGGATTCCGTTTAAAATGAGCTAACTGTAAATTTATGGGACAATCAGAAAAATTTAAACAATGACTAGATATTCTATGATATTAAAAATGCTGTTAATATTTTTAGATTTGATGATGGTATTGTGGCTATCCTTACATGTCAGAGAAATATATTGAAGTATATACAGAAAAACAATATAATAAATGATTTCCATAAAACAATCCAGTATTTTGTGTGTGTGCAAAAAAATGAGTGGGGGTAAAAATGAAATAAGATAGGCTATGTGTTGGTAACTGATGAAGTTAGGTACTGGGTACATGGGATTCATTAAACCATTACTCCAACTTTCATAAAGGTTTTCAACTTTCATAGTAAAATATTAAGAAGAATATAAAATGGAAGTTTATGCTTATTACAAAAAAAATTGGAGAACAGAAACTGAAAAGCCTTTAAAAACACAAGCCTTTTCTTGGACTTTACAGCTTACATAAATAAATTAATAGCAGAGGATGCTACTGCAGAACAAATTAAACAGGCCAGATTTATGAGTTTGTAATTTTTTCTTTGTGGCAAGCATTTGTCAATTGTTTCTATTTCTGCATTTTTAAATGAAAGTTCTGTAGCTCCTCAGGCTCACTGAGTATCACAATAGGCAAGCAGAAGATGGGGGAAAATGAGAGCCAACTGGATGAAGAAATACAAGAAAAATTCAAGGAGAATTGTTGCTGATTTTGTGAAGAAATTATTTCTTTAAAAAAAAAAAAGGCAGGAAAAAGAAACAACCAACCATCTACTGTATGAGCTATATTCTCCTCCACAATAATAAAAGCCAAAATGGATTACCTAGATGGAAAACCCATGTAATTTTGCTCCTGAAAATTATTATGTTTTAAGCCTATCTTCTCTTACAATAAAATCCACAAAGGAGAAGAGGGGGAAAGGAGTATTAGTCTATTTTTGGTGAAATACAGAAACAATGAGTCATGAGTACATGAAATAAGATACAATTCTTTTGGCACACGATCTGATGGCTGTACAGGGAATGAAACCACTGTTGGTTAAGCTATAGTGAAATGCTACTCAACATAATTACTCAGGAGTTACAAATATTTCAAAGTAAGTTTGAGTGGTGATGTTTTTGTAAAGGATTTAACAGATTTACCAGATCACCTTTCATACAGAATAAGGGGAAATACATACAAACAAATATTGCTTTAATGTTCAAATAAAAGCATAAAACATAAACCAGAAATTGAAGCTTTAAGGATTATACAAAGGAATAGTGTTCTATTTGCCTTTTAAAGCAAAGGCTGAATATTTCGTATGTAGATACACACTGAATATATTTCAGCAAGGCAGGCTCCAAGAGCTGTGGCTATCCAATGGTCTATAATGGATAAGTATTTACCTTTACCATACATTTCCTTTTGCTCAGTTTCTGATGAAATTACAAATTTGTCAGCCTTGTTTAGGTTCTTGTCAGTTTCACTGGAGAACTTTTAAGACATTGTTCAGTAGCTCTGGCCAGAGTGGTTAGTTCTGAGTCATTTTTTTTATTTTTTATTTTTTTAAAGAAAACTCAAACAGAGTTTATTTAAATTTCACTTAAGTACAGAATTATTTTTAAATGAAAACAAGGCTAATAAAATTTGTCTTGTTTATTCTTTATCCCTACTGAATCAAAAGACTCACTGAAAATGCTAGTTACTGAAGCAATGATAGATGATTGTTTAAAAGGAGGCAGGGAAAATCCTCAGGAACACTACGAACCTGCCCCTCCAGAACCATGTGCCCCTTGAAGAAGTACAAGTTAAACCTAGAAGGAAAGCAGGAAATGCCTGTTGTCCTTCAAGACAGAATGGATGAACCTCTCAATAGTGGAAGTTTCCAGTTTTGTGTTGAACACTTGGTATCACAATTCCTCAAAGGCCACATAAGTGGTTTAAAGGAAATCCCACACAAATGTGTAAAAACACAATTAAGAGGTACCTAGGGCTGGGCACAGTGGCTAGCGCCTATAATCCCAGCACTTTGGGAGGTCGAGGTGGGTGGATTGCTTGAGCTCAGGAGTTCAAGGCAAACCTCGGCAACATGGCGAAACCCCATCTCTACCAAAAATATAAAAAATTAGCCAGGTATAGTGGTGTATGTCTGTGGTCTCAGTCACCCGGGAGGCTGAGGCCTCGCTTGAGCCTGGGAGGTAGAGGTTGCAGTGAGTCAAGATCACACCACTGCACTCCAACCTGGGTGACAGAATAAGACCCCCATATCAAAAAAAAAAAAAAGTTACTTTGAACTAATTACCTAGACTCATCATCAACTAATAGGAAACAGGATGTTTTCTATTATCTACTTTTAGAATGAAGTAGCAATTTTCAAGAAAACAAACTGACAAAGAATTATCAAAAATCACCTGAGAAGTCTGTGGGTCAGAGTCAGTCCAAGCCACCCAAGCGGAAGTAAGGTTTATGGGAAGAACATGAAACTAGAGTCAGAAGGGTAAAGTTCTAATGTTAGCTCCAGTACTGGCTGGCACTTATATTCACTACACTGTACCTATAAAATCAATGTACCTTTTGAAAATACTTTCAGCAAAAAAAAGAAAAAGAAAAAATGTTATGAGTTAACACTATCTAGGAAATTATGTAATCAATGAGAACCTCTCATCACCTCCATTTCTACAGCACTATAACCGAATAGTTACCTTAATAGGTGATAGTGTATAATAACACGAAAAGTACTATAAATTTTCTAGAGAACACTGCCCAAAGTACTATGAATATGTCCTCTACCTATCCCCACCCCCACAAATTAGTGAAAATATACTAAAATTTTTGGTTTCTCACTTCAGTGAAACTTTGAGAGACAGGGTCTCCCTCTATTGTTCAGACTGGAGTGCAGTGGTGTGATCCATCAGAGCTCACTGTAGTCTCAAACTCCTGGGCTTACGCAATCCTTCCACCTCAGCCTCTCAAATACCTGGGACTACAGATGTGTTCCACCATGCCTAGCTAATTTTTAAATTTTTTTGTAGAGACAGGGTCTTGCTATGTTGCCCAGGCTGGTCTCGAACTTCTGGCCTCCCAAACTGTTGAGATTAAAGGTGTGAGCCACCATGCTAGGCCTCAGTGAAACTATTTAAAAAATAATCCAACACCTTAGATTGTGTACTTCATTGTGTGTAAATTATATCAATTAAAAATGTATGATGGCAAGGTTAGAAAAGATCATCCAAACACAAATGAATTCAAAAATTTCTTTAGAAAGGCACAGCTCTCTCTTTTATTCAGTATTCTGTTATAGGATGTTTTCTTTTGTTATCAGTGATTCTCAGCCTTTCAAATTGAAAGAACAATTAAGAGGCTGTAATCTGTAGACAGGGTTTTTGGAAGATATATGGACTCATTAAGTCATTCAGTAAATACGTCTTGATACATGAGCAAGAGGCTTTTCCATCTCTTTTGCATTACCAGTTGAGTATTCTCTATTCAAAATCCTTGAGACCAAAAGTGTTTCAGATTTCGAAATTCTTTGGATTTTGAAATATCCTCACACACATAATGAAATACTTTGGGAATGGGACCCAAATCTAAACACAAAACTCATTTATGTTTCATATATACCTTATACACATAGGCTAAAGATAACTTTATACAATATTTTAAATAATTTTGGGCAGGAAACAAAGTCTGTATACATTGAACCATCAGAAAGCAAACGTTTCAACTATCTTGGCCACCATGTGGACAATTTGTGGCTGTCTGGCATCACCATCATGCTGTGCTTGGAAAAGATATATCACAACTGGAGGGCACTGGGGGAGGTATTTTTTCCCTTGAGATCCCTGAATAAACTGTGTGCTGTATTCCTGCGTTTTGACTGCAACATGTTACATGAGGTCAGGTGTGAAATGTTCCACTTGGCATGTCATTTTAGCACTCGAGAAGTTTTAGATTTTAGAGCGTTTCAGATTTTGGATTTTTGAATTAGAGATGCTGAACTTGTATTTGTCAAGACTGATTATTAAAAAATGAAATAATAGGAACTATAATCATCCAAACAAATGTTGTATGTCTAATATGTTTCAAAAGCAATGCATTATTACTTATCAGATATTATTTGTAATCCTTAAGATATGAATAAGTAATTCATAAAATAAGAAATACAAATGGCCAATGACCTGAAAAAAATGTTTAATTGTAATAATAATGATATTTATTAAAAACAATGACATGAGTTTTGTTTTACCTTTTTTTTCTATCAGATGAGAAAAGATTAGAGAGATTTAGCAGTATCGAATGTGAACTCTTAGCCCCAACAATTCTGTTTTCAAAAAATGTTCTGAGTTGAGCATAGTGGCATGTACCTGTAATCCCTGCTACTCAGGAGGCTGATGTGGGAGGATCAGTTGAACTCAGGAGTTCAAGTCCAGCCTGAGCAACACAGTGAAACCGCATCTCGTTTAAAAAAAAAAAAAAAAAAAAAAAGTTATATATTGAAATTGTCACAAGTACCCAAAGCTAGGAGTGCTTACAGAGAACAGCTTTGTGAAGGCTAGAACTTAAGATTTGTCTACCAGTTTTCAACACCAAAAATAGTGCTTGGCACACAGCAGGTAATCATTAAATATTTATTAAATGAATGAATGTTCACTGTAATACTATTAATTATAGTGAATATTTGGAAATCATCTAATAAATTATGATATATCAATACAATGAAAACTATATAGCTTTTAAAAAGGATAAGGCTGAGGCCGGACGCGATGACACATGCCTGTAATCCCAGCACTTTGGGGGGCCAAGGCGGGTGAATCACAAGGTCAGGAGTTCGAGACCAGCCTGGCCATATGGTGAAACCCCGTCTCTACTAAAAATATAAAAATCAGACGGGCATGGTGGCAGGGGCCTGTAGTCCCAGCTTCTCAGGAAGCTGAGGCAGGAGAATCACCTGAACCTGGGAGGCGGAGGTTGCAGTGAGCCGAGATCAGGTCACTGCACTCCAGCCTAAGCAACAGAGCAAGACTCCGTCTCAAAAAAATAAAAAACAAAAATAAAAGAATCAGACTGATCCACATACACAGCTGTCAAAGTATATTACAGAATCTTAGGTATAAAAATTAATTTATAAAATTAAACATAGATTGATTTTATATTCAAAATATAGAGTATGATTCTATACTTTAGCTTAAATTATATCCACACATTGTATATGCACAGAGAAAAGTCTGAAAGAATGTATATCAAACTGCTAATGAGAGGGCTTTCACTTTTTGCTCTGTAACACTTCTGTATTATTTTGATTTATAAACACCACATATTACTCAAGTAAGAAAAGATTTCTAAAAAATAAAAAATAAAAAAAAGACAACTAAATGCATCTAGGAAAAAAACTCCTGAGAGAAGCATACAAAATGCTGGGATTATGACTGTAATCCCAGCACTTTGGGAGGCTGAGGCAGATGGATCACGAGGTCAGGAGTTCAAGACCAGCCTGGCCAGCATGGTGAAACACCATCTCTACTAAAAATACAAAAATTAGCCGGGCATGGTGGCATGCACCTGTAATCCCAGCTACTTGGTAGGCTGAGGCAGAAGAATTGCTTGAACCCAGGAGGCAGTGGTTGCAGTGAGCTGAGATTAGCTGGGCGTGGTGGTACACACCTGTAATCCCAGCTACTCAGGAGGTTGATGCAGGAGAATCACTTGAACCCAGGAGATAGAGGTTGCAGTGAGCGGCCAGGTGCGGTGGCTCACGCCTGTAGTCCCAGCACTTTGGGAGGCTGAGACGGGTGGATCACGAGGTCAGGAGATTGAGACCATCCTGGCTAACACGGTGAAACTCTGTCTCTATTAAAATACAAAAAAAATTAGCCGGGCGTGGTGGCAGACGCCTGTAGTCCCAGCTACTCAGGAGGCTGAGGCAGAATGGCACGAACCCGGGAGGCGGAGCTTGCAGTGAGCTGAGATCGCACCACTGCACTCCAGACTGGGCAACAGAGCGAGACTCCATCTCAAAAAAAAAAAAAAAAGAAGAGGTTGCAGTGAGCCAAAATCATGCCACTGCACTCCAGCTTGGGTAAGAGTCAGACCTCGTCTTTAAAAAAAAAAAAAAAAAAGAATAACACAAAATTATGTTATAAAGTAGAAACAGCAAGGTGAAACATACAGAAATATACTAGTAACAGGAGACTTTTACTTCTTAGACCGTCGCAATTCATGTAGACAAAAATAATGAGGCTACTTAACCTAGTCAATAAGCTACAATACTATGGGTGCATTCTGTACCCTGAAATTAAAAAACAAAACTATTATCAAATGTCCATGCAACATTTATGAAAATTGAACACTAGGTTACAAAGAAAACATCAATAAATTCTAAGTAGTAGCAAAAATTTTTTAAAAATCCTTAATCATACTGCAATAAAACAAAATCAGAAATAAAGTCATTCCACCTGGAAATTTTGAAACTCTGTTAAATAATTCTTGGTCAAGGAGGAAACATATTTAAATTTATCTGTTAAATCCCTGTAATCCCAGTACTTTAGGAGGCTGAGGCAGGAGGATCACTTGAGGCCAGGAATTTGAGACCTGTCTGAGCAACACAGCAAGACCCCATCTCTACAGAAAAAAAAAAAAAAACTAAAAAGTAGCCAGGCGTAGTGGCATGCATCTGTAGTACTATCCACTTGGCAGGCTGAGGCAGGAGGATCACCTAAACCTAGGAGGATGAGGTTGCAGTGCACTATGTTACTCCAACATGAGTAACAAAGTGAGACCTGTCTCTTTAAAAATAAAAAATTAACAAAATAAATTTTCCTGTTTAAGCTCTGGCTTTGTATTCGTTAGGATAGCTCTTTGTTGTTTTAAAGGTTTTTGTTGTTGTTATTGTGGTTTTTTAGAGACACAGTCTCACTCAGGTACCCACACTGAAGTGCAGTGATATATAATCATAGCTCACTGCAGCCTCGAATTCCTGGGCTCTGCCTCCCATGCAGGTAAGACTACAGGTGCATGCCACCACACCTGGCCAATTTTTCTATTTTTTGTAGAGACAGGGTCTCACTATGTTGGCCAGGCTGGTCTCAAGCTCCTGTCCTCAAGCCATCCTCCCACACTGGCCTCTCAAAGTGTTGCGGTTACAGGCGTGAGTCACCACAACTGGACTGTTTTAAAGGTTTCTCTTTGAGAAATGAAAGTACTGCATGCAGTTTAAGACAATGGTTCTGAGAGAAATCACTGTCTGAGAGAAATGTTTTATGAGAAACTCTTGGTGGATCAATGAGCTCTAACAGTTACAGAAAGGCATTTTTTTTTTTTTTTTCCACTGGGACAGAGTCCTGCTCTGTTGTGCAGGCTGGAGTGCAGTGGTTCGATCTCAGCTGGCTGCAACCTCGGCCTCCCCTCCAGGTTCAAGCAATTCTCCTGCCTCAGCCAGCAGAGTACCTGGGATTACAGGCTCGGCCCACCACGCCCGGCTAATTTTTGTATTCTTAGTAGAGACAGGGTTTCACCATGTTGTCCAGGCTGGTCTCAAACTCTTGAACTCATGATCCGCCCGCCTCGGCCTCCCAAAGTGCTGGGATTACAGGCGTAAGCTGCTGCACCCGGGTCCAGAGTGGCATTTTTAACTACACTGTTCCTTTGTGCCAAGAAACAGACACCACATTATAGATGCCTCATCAGAAGCCACCAACATTTTCAGTCATCGGGAGCTACAATCAAACTGTACCCACACTCCATTTCCCCCACTAATATACTGCTGATGCCAAGTCCCAAAAATTATATCGTGTTATACACTAAATTTCAATATATCTAAAAGATAAGATTTTTAAAAATCACCATATCATACACATATACACATTTCAAATTTTTAGCAGTTTTAATGGAAAAATTTCTAAAATTTACTCATTTTTCTTAAAACATACTGAATATGAAACAATTTTAACTTGATAACCCAGAGTCAATATTACTGGAAGTGGGGTGATGCCATATCAAAAACCAAAAACGTGTGGCAATGACTGAGATGGGATGGCAGGTGGAGGCAGGGTGGGCCTGAGGAAGGTGATGATGAAAACTTACAGGAAAGTGGGGAAAATTTTATTGGAAGCTAGAGTGGTGAAAAACTTGGTAACATAGTCACCTATGGTAATGTGGAAAATAAGAAATATACCTAATGAGCTCAATGAGGAGATTTTAGGACAGAATTTTGAAGGTACTATTTGTCTTCTTCTAGCTGGCTATAGTTAAACAGAAATGGAAGAGAGATAGTATAAATTTTAAAAACTAATTTTCAAGGAATATTTTAAGAAAACATAAATAACCTAGGATTTTCTGGGTTTGAAAAATAAACATTTTTTTCATTCAATCCAGAAAGCAAGCCATTCTCAAATGAAGAAATGTATTCTGGGCAAAATATAAAATCCAGAATGAACCTTTAAAATATTTTATTAAGACTCAGGGAGATTTACATAGGTACTCTATAGACCCTATATCAAATGGGAGGTGGGGTAAACTATTTAAAGATCTTAAGGGCATGCCTCACAGATACTCTACATTAAAGAGAGATTTCTAAGAAGCCTAAGGGTCTTGTTCCACAGTAGTCTCAGAGGGAGCTCAAGGTAGAGAGGCTTATCTTTTAGAAATTTGGGGGTGTCGGTCTGTCTAATGAAGTGAATTCATAAACTGACTCATAAGAAATTCACAGAGATTCAAAAGAAATTATATCAGCTTGGACTGAAAGGGACAGAAACAGAACAAAATGAAGGGAGGCTTTTGGACTTCCCAAACTTCTTTCTATAGGCAAGAAATAGGCCAAGAAAACTACTCAGCAATAAAAACAGGCTACTTTTATGCAGAAGTAAGGATGACTCAGCAAACGAAGAGCCCAGAAGGCAGAACCAAGAGCCTTAGGAAACAACCCCATAGGCAGAAAGACTTATCCCCAGTCAAGGAAATAGCACCACGTGTCTGGTTGGATTCCAGATCAGTAACTCTACGAATCTCATTTTCCCCCTATTTGAATGGGAGGGTCTGTAGTGGTGATCCTATGTTTTTCCCACCACTGTATGTTGTGTATATGTGGGGCAGATAACTTATCTCTTTAGTAAAAGGTCTTCAAATCAAGAGGAATGACTCCCAAGGAGCTGGATGAAAGGAACTGCGACCAAGGAGCCTCAATCAAACATGGGCTTGATTTATTTCTTTAATTAAAAAAAAAATTTTAACAACACCTGCTAGAATGGGATGGACTTGATTTAGATAATGAGATCCTAGACTTAGAGTTGCTACTGTAATAGAATGTAAATTGGGAGTATTGATAGAGGTGTTGAATGTAATTTGCATATGTGAGGATTGTGAATGTTTTCTAAAGATGGCCATCCCAGTACATCCCATCTCACATGCTCAGCTCACCGCATGATCAAACTGTTATTCCTCCCATCAAGAAGTGGGTCTTGAATCTGAGTAGTCCCATGAATATGGAAGAAGTAATGATATAACTTCTGAAGCTAGGTCATGAAAAGCAATACACCTGGATCTTTGGGGATGCTTACTCTTGGATCCCAGCCACCATGCAGTTAGGAAATCTAAGTCACACAGACCACATGTAGATATATTTGAGCCCACAGCCCCAACCAAGGGCCCAGCTAATAGTCAGCCTCAGTCAGATCCGTGTGAGGAAGTCCCAGCCATCATCTGATTGTGACCATATCAGATATTCCAAGCAACAACAACCTTGCTGGGCCCCGTTAACCCACAACACTATTAAGAGACAATAATAAAATGATGGTTGTTGTCTTAGATACTAATTCTGATTTGTTACAAAGCAACAGATAACCAGAACCCAATCTGTTGCTGCTTTAATAAATTAAATCCTCATGGCCACAAAGGTATATACGACTGTTTGCCTATTCAGTAAGTGGTCCTAAACTACTGGGCTTCTACAAAAATATTTTAATAGTTCCTCCATTTCTTCCTTTTGTTGATTGCTCTCTCTTTTTAAGTGGCTCAACATCTGGCTTCTCATCTGTGACTTTATTTTGCCTGAGGATCTGAGGCAGGCTCTCCCTCACCTTGATGACAATGCTTATTTCTAAGTACCTAGCTATACTGTTGCAGTAAGCCTTAAAAAGCAGTGTAATCAGGCCAGGCACGGTGGCTCACGCCTGTAATCCCAGCACTTTGGGAGGCCAAGGTGAGCAGATCACCTGAGGTCAGGAGTTTGAGACCACTGGGCAACATGGTGAAACCCCCTGTCTACTAAAAATACAAAAATTAGCCAGGCGTGGTGGCATGCGCCTGTAATCCCAGCTACCCAGGAGGCTGAGGCAGAAGAATCACTTGAACGCAGGAAGTGGAGGTTGTAGTGAGCCAAGATCGCACCACTGCGCTCCAGCCTGGGCAACAAAGTGAGACTCCATCTCAATTTAAAAAAAAAAGAAAAGAAAAGAAAGGCAGTGTAATCATCATTACCACTAATGTCCACTGGGCATTAGCCCTATAATGCACTGTACCTTACATGCACTGATGTCATTCACTCTACAATGCAAACTCCTGAGGAGGTCTTAACATTATTTAAGATGGAGCAGGCAGGCCCCTTTTGGGGCGAGTAGGTTGGGGGGTGGAGAGGGAGAGTTAGTTATTGGGGGTTGGGCAAGCATATAAAAAAATAAAGGAAAATCCTGAGTTCCTTTAAGGGAAATTCCAGGCACCTGACCCTGAGATGTAAATAAGTAACTTGATAAAAAGAAGGTGACGGGAAGGTTAGAGATGTTTGGTTTCCCTACAGAGACTGAAGATAACATGTTAACATATGTCTCTGAGTTTTTCAAAAACCAGGAGCCCCACCTAGAACTCTCTGGGAACTGATCCACTGGCAGGTAGACCTCAGATACGGAAGAACTGAAGGCTGAACTCTGACCACCTTTCTTTGTTCTAAATTTCTTCCTGAGAGGCCTGGAGAGAGTCATCCCCAGGAAGCAGTTTAACATTCTTTTCCACTGATTCCAAATTTTTAAACAAAGCTTCTCTTCCTTAAGCACAAATCGGAAAATTTTTGACTCTACCTATGACCTATAAGCTGCTGCTTCAAGATATCCTGTCCTGTTAGGCCAAAACCACTGTGTAACCTCCATGCATTGACATAGGATTTTGTCTGTCACTTCTGCTTTCCTGAAATTTACCCCTGCCTTTAAAAACCCTTACCTGTAAGCTATCAAGGAGGTAAGGATTTAAGCATTAGCTGCCTGGTCCTCCTTCCTTGGTGCCCTGCAAATAAAAGCCTTTCTTTCTGCCACTGCAAAATGTCTGTGTGGATATCTAGTTTTACTGCTCCAGGCGAGTAAACCCCAGTTCAGTTTCATAACACTATTTTCATATTCACATGGAGATACTGAAAGACTTTACCCAAAGGTCAAACAGCTAGGAAGTGGAAGAGCTGGGATTCAAACTTGACTTCAAAATCCCCCCTCTTTAAAATGACTACATGTATGGCTGCTTTTGATAAAAGGAACTGAGGTAGCAATCTCTTCTGGATAGAATCACTTAAAAATCTTTTTAGGTTTTTTTTTTTTTTGGCATTTAGAAAGAATTTCCTACATAAAAGAAAACATGTTCAGCAGGGAAAAAAATTAAAAGTAAATTCATGTAATTACTATTCTTACATAAAGATGTAGAGATAATTTTACAACCAGTATACCTGTACTCAGTTACTAATTATTCAGATTAGTTGCACCGGTGATTTGTGGCATTTCAATAACTATGGGAAAGCACATCGGGCTGAAAGGCTTCCTGGAAATAAAAATAAAAATAACTTATCCTATATCTAAACAAGCAATATAACTAAGATAAAACCTCAAAGAAAGAGAAAGAAAAGGCATAGCCTTTTCAGCACTGTTTCTTAAAAAGAGAAACATTCTCTGAAGATAATTCATCCAAGGACTAGCATAAAAAACACTGACATTCTTCCCCTGAACTGGGGTATAGACAGGGAGGTTGTGAAGAGAGTGAAAATCAAAAAGAAGTGAAATAATGAATACTAATGGTTACGGTTTACAGTCTACACATGACATTAAAATTCAGTTCATTTTGCACAACTTTTTAACTATGGTAAGAGAGAGCCAGCCAGCAGCTGAGCTTCATACATGTGATTTTAAAACACTATAGTCATTCCATAATTTAAAGGATCTAAAATGATATAATACTCACCATTAATTTGAAACTGTTGGGAACAAGGCAGGGCAACAAAGGTAAAATGTGCCACCACTTGTTACCTCTTAACAATGAGAAGACGATTTCACTTTAAATTTTAGTATGTTTGCCACCCCTCTCCCCAACTTCTAAGACTATCAAGAATATAGAATATGAACACTATTTCTTCTGGGGAGAAACAATCACTCTGAAGAATATCCACTAATTATGTACGAATAGAGCAAGGCTTTCAAGATTTTAAAATGCTTCCAAAATATCTGATCTGTCTTTGTCAGACCACAATATGTTTCTTTGTTTCTTAGTTCTCTGTAACAAAAATGAAAAGCACTATTATGATTTAAAATAAATACTGGATTTGAGATCCTAGGAGATTACATTTCAACTGAAGTGGTGTTATTCACAAAAGAACTTCTGCAATCAAAGCTTTCTGAGCATAGTGGCATAAAGCACACCTAGTAGCTTTTATTATGTAGCACCAGCCTTCCCTAGATACAGAGCTATAAATAAATACCAGGGAATCCCAGGAATATCCAGAGTTATTTAATCAAGCAATCAGATATTTAATTTAATAAGAGATGTACACTTCAACTTTTATATCATACTTTTTATATCATCATCTCCATTCATCTACAATAGAATTCAAAAATAAAATACATCAGAATCATGTTGCAGTCTTTTTTTTAATACCACAATGTCTAAGAGGAGTGTATATGATTCACCTTACATTTCATTCCATTCAAAATCTCTAGATGTTTGTTTAGGCTTCTGGGAGTTACAAAATACATACAACATTCATGTAGCTTCTCCCCCAACCCCCAACTGGGGGTGGAAGAAGGAAGAGGGAAGGCACTGGAATTACCTGAGAATTATTTCTCTTCTCTTTCTATAGCAAATTCCAACATTCAGTGGATACAGATTCAGGGAATGTCTTTTCCCCCATCTTCTTTGGTGAATTTTGCAACATGAAAGACAGATACTAGACCTAGACCAAAATGCTGGTGTTGGGACTTCAATGCTGTAGGGTTAAGAAAGATACACAGAGTTCAGAATTCTGATGTGTACATCTACAGTTTAAATGTTCTATGATGTGTGTGGCCTAGAACAAGTTCCACATAAAGTCTGCTGAATCAAACCCCTGTCTGAATCAGAACCAAAGCCAGCAAATACATCCAAAGCGTATAACTAGAAATGGCTAGTGGACCATGTAGTGAGAAGAGGAACCGCCATCCTTCTGAAGGTCTGTGATTATGCTAGGTGGTTTTCACATTCATTTTCCTGGGCTCCATATTGTATGGTGTGATTTAAATGGCTTGAAGTCTGAAATGCCTTTAAAAGAGGAAAACTACTTTCATGCCAGAAAGTAGATTATTAGAAATATGAATCTAATTTCAGAATCCCAGGAGGGTTACAAAGATTAAGATATTGGTAGTCTTTTTCCTGGGTGAAAATTTGATGGAGAATAATGAGGGAACAGGTCTTAACAGGGATTAATGGAAAGAGAAAGGGCAAGCTAGGAACCCTGGAGGTAAACTTTACCAATCTTACATTTGAGGTGAGCAGAATTAATCTTGTATGTCAAACATGGTTTGACCTTTTTTATCTGGATGTAGTATGAAAATGGAGCAGTTTCTCATAAAAGAAAACTGAAAGTTGAAACAAGTTGATTCAAGAGTTGAAAACAAGATGGTTAGACTATAAGATGACATAAAGCTAGCATTATAAATTCTTACAAGCTCCTATACTTGACACGAAGCTAAAGCTAAGGTAGCTAAACATAACAGAAACTACAGACATTTTGGGAATGTTATATTATAATTAATACGTATTGGCAACCACCCAAATTCAAGTCATTTGACTCTATTAGATATTAACTTGTACACATGCTACCAACAAGAAAACTTTAATTACATATTATTATTTATACCTAAAACATCTTACTACCTATTGTGCTAAGATTATATTCTTTAAGTACCTTAGATGTTTCCAAAGTCTCTAGCCATTCAATCTCATTTTCAGAACTGGTCAAGTCACCCAAGGAAAAGGAGTTAGAAGTTACAAGCTAACCCTCGAATTTTCCTCATCTAATACCCCAAACCTACTCCTTAAAGGCTCAAGGAGTAGACACAAACATTATAGAAAGCAAAAGTGAACAAGTTATAGGACTCTAAGTATAGTTTTATCTTTTTCACTTAGGGAAAAAGATAAATCTTTAAGTGGCTCCAAGACATCACACTCCACTCTAGACTACTGTCAAAGGAAGGAAATCAGATATATCCAGCAATTCCTCCGCAAATGTGAGGTTTATTCCAACAAACCACCTGGTTCACTGCAGTATCTTTTAAAATATGGTTTGCTATGGACTAGCAAGCAAACACTTTATCAAGAGTCAACTATTCATGATGTGTTACTAGGTGACAATGCAAAATATGAAATGCATTTTAAAAAGACATTCTCCTGTAGCCATCTCTTAGAAGTATGGATCTGGTGTAAAATTTCCAAATAGAAAGCACAAGATGAACTTCACTCATCACTAGTTTGTGGTTTTTGTTTTTTTAGACAGGGTCTCACTCTGTGGCCCAGGCTGGAGTGCAGTGGTTCATCATGGCGCACTCTGCAGCCTCCAACTCCTGGGCTCCAGTGATTCTCCTGACTCAGGGTTCTGTGTAGCTGGTACCACAGGCACACACTATCATACCTGGCTATTTTTCTTATTTTTTGTAGCGACAAGGTCTCATTATATTGTCCAGGTTGGCCTTCAATTCCTGGCCTCAAGGGATCCTCTTGCCTTGGCCTCCCAAATTACTGGGATTACAGGCATGAGTCACTCATCACTAGTTTGTATGTACAACCATTTATGCCAGCCTACTACCTATGTGTTTGTGTTTTCACTACAATCCCATCATTTCAGCGTGCTGAAAAGCAGTCATTGAGTTGTTTAATCAACTGAAGTCATACACTCATAGTCAGCAGCTACTTATTTGGGTAAGGACTCTATACCTATTGAATAAATAAGCCAGAACCTCCTGTACAAATTGAATACAGAAAAAAACCTGTTCTTGTTTCCTGACATTGTTACCACTTTCCTCAAGCACCAGGTATCAACTCAGTGCCTATCACGTACACAGCACCACGAGGTATTGTGAAGAAAATAACTAATTCTAGGCAAGGCACAGTGGCTCATGCCTGTAATCCCAGCACTTTGGGAGGCCGAGGCGGGTGGAATACCTGAGGTCAGGAGTTCGAGGCCAGCCTGACCAACATGGTGAAACCACGTCTCTACTAAAAATGCAAAAATTAGCTGGGTGTGGTGGCGCACCTGTAATCCCAGCTACTTAGGATGCTGAGGCAGGAGAATTGCTTGAACCCGAGGCAGAGGTTGCAGTGAGCCGAGATCATGCCACTGCACTCCAGCCTGGGCAACAGAGAGTGAGACTCCATTTCCAAAAAAAAAAAAAAAGAAAATAACTAATTCTCAGACAAGGTATATATGGCTGCTAAGAGGTTACAATCTAATTGGCAAGGCAGGATACAATAATAAAAATACACATATACTGGTTTATAACAATGCTTAAGTGCCAAATGAGAGGTAAATTCAATGAAATTGGCTGGCCACGGTGGCTTATGCCTATAATCCCAGCACTTTGGGAGGCTGGGGGAAGGAGGGGGGTGCAGATTACCTGAGGTCAGGAGTTCAAGACCAGCCTGGCCAACATGGTGAAACCCCATCTCTACTAAAAACACAAAAATTAGCTGGGCATGGTGGCACACACCTGTAATCCCAACTACTCTTGAGGCTGAGGCAGGAGAACTGCTTGAACCCGGGAGGCGGAGGTTGCAGTGAGCTGGGATCACGTTACTCCACTCCAGCTTGGGTGACAGAGAGAGATTCTGTCTCAAAAAACAATACAAACAAAAACTCAGTGAAATTTGTATAACCAAAAGAAACTGCATTTTCAATGAGAAAAAAATTACCGTGGGCGGGAGTGGCCAGAGAAGGCTTTGTGGAGATAGGACTTTAGCTGGGTTTAGAAGGACATGTTATTTTGTAAGATGCAAAGGCAGCAGATTTGTCTTTCAAATTATGTTTTGTTTAGCTTAATATGAAAATAATTTATATTACATTATTAAATGGATAGAAATTTACCCTTTAAGCATGAGATTGAAATATGGTCCTTGAAAAATCCTTCTCTTCCCATATATAAATTTTCTTTGCTATTTTGCTATTTGACACTGGGGATGTAAGGATTCATAAGAGAGAGTGGAAAAGCACAAATCTGGTAATTTGCGTAAGAACAAGTGCTATGGGAAATAACCTAAATACCTAATATTCTACCAGTGATGGCATGTTTCCAGGACGATTAAATTTGGTGAGAAAACTGAAAAAGCAACGCTTTTGTGCTTCAAAATAATTTATTTATTTATTTTTACTTATCTATTTATTTTGAGACATTGTCTTGCTCTGTCGCCCAGGCTGGAGTGAAGTGGCACAATCTAGGCTCAATGCAACCTCCGCCTGCTGGGTTCAAGCGATTCTCCTGCCTCAGTCTCCTGAGTAGCTGGGATTACAGGTGCCTGCCACCACGCCCTGCTAATTTTTGTATTTTTGGTAGAGACAGGGTTTTGCCATGTTGACCAGTCTGGTCTCGAACTCCTGACCTCAGGTGATCTGCCCGCCTCCGCCTCCCAAAGTGCTGGGATTATAGGAACGAGCCACAGCACCCAGCCGTGCTTGAAAATAATTTAATCCCAACAAATCTGTAAATTAGTAACTTATATCCCAGTTCTTCCAATGAGAAAACTGAGGCACACAGAGCTAAGAATGAGCACAGCCAGGATTTAAAATCAAATATATCTGATTCTCAACCCATCTCTTTTTACTATGTGACTAATTTTAGGTAACAAAAACAGTTAACTTCTCACTCTATGTTGATGTGTTCAAGTATAACACAAGAAAGAGGATAAAGACATTAAAAAAACAAACTAGCCAGAATTCCACAAACAGCTAGCCAGAACTACATTAACTAAACTGGATGACATCTCTGGACATCAATCTCACATATAATGAAATGATCTCCACAGTAAATCAGTCCATTACGTATTACCCTATTCTTGAAATTTTGTTGCACAGCATAATACCTTTTTTTTTCACACAGTGCTTGTTCACTCCCTATTCTACGGAGAATCTTCATCTCAAGTTGGTAAGCAACACCTTGTAGGCAAGGATATGTTATTCTTTAGAATCTCTAAAGCACACATACATTCCCATAGTATATATTCAGTAAACACCTATTAAGAGTTGCTGAGCAATACTCCTTTGATTTCCATAAAAATCTCCTTTCCAAAAGGACTTTCTTCATTTCTACTACGACATTGACAACTGACACTAAATTAAAACAAGTAGCTATATGTACATAATAATGTTTTTCTTGCAAATTAAACCAAGATGAAAATTGCGGTCCTTGTAAGGGTCTTACTACAGATACAAGTTACAGATGAAGTGAGTGAGCCTTTATTTCCATGAAATGAGCCAGCAGGAGAATTTTATATAAACACTAAAAGTGAAAAACTTGCAATTCTGGACTATGTGCCAACACACAAAAGAAGCTCATTTCAATCTGTCAGATAAATGCCTACTCAACAAGCATGACTTCCTGGAATATATTTGGCTATTTTATATTCTGTTTCCTTAATCTGCCACTAACTGTGACAATCTCAGAATGTTTTTGAACTTTAGGATATATTTCTATTATGCACATTTTTTAAAACTCTAAAATGTTTTTTAAAGATGCATGTTTGACTAATTTCTGCATACCACAGGCAAGTTCATTAACTTAAGTGGTAGGGGGCAGCAGGAGGGGAGACAGGGAGACAACAGAAGCAGGGAAAGAGAAAGGAGAAAGAAAGTTGTAGCTTTGGTAAATACCACCACTAACCTTGTTGCAGAGACACTAAGGTTATTAGAAAAGTGATGGCAGTAGCACCGCCAGGTTTGGCTGGAGCAGCCACCATTACCATTTGCTTCGCCGACTGTGTAATATATGTGGAAATGTGGGAGATTCTCGTGCTAGATCATGAAACTGCATCTGCATGCTAAATATCTAGAGACAGGAAAAGCCCTGGAAAAGGAAAAGAAGAGCAATCCCTGTGCTATGTGGAAGCCTAAAATCCTTGACCAACAGCAAGATTCTCCTTGAACAGCTCTATCAAGCAAGTAAAAGACACATACCAGGAATTGGTTGACTGGTGCTTTAAAATCATTCTCCATGTGCGTTTTGCTACTCACTCCAACAAGGGCATTATATAGAGATGAGAACACATCAGCATTTAGGAATTTCCCAAAATACTCTTGGTAGGAGGGATTCCCCACACCCAAGCCCATGAAAAGGCAAAGCTGCACTGCAACTTACTTCAGCCAGAGAGGTAGAGTGCACAGCCAGCCCTCACTCACACACCCACGCACACATAGCGACAGGCTTTCCCTAGCATCCTGTACTGAAAATGAGGAGATTGTTCCCTTGACTCCCTGCACAGTGCCACATTAACATTTTCAGAAGCTACTGGATACACGGAAGGCTTTTCCTGACAAACAAGGACATCCAGAGATCTAATCCCTGCTGACAACTGCTTTGCGGGACTTTCTGTCCTTTTTGGACATGCCTACTTAAATCTATTTTTTAACCTCTCCTGCAACCAAATGTAGCTAATTAAAAATTGTACTTACCTTCAACAAAATGGGAAAACTACTCACAGCTACAAGGTGGCTTGATTTTAAGTAAGTGAATCACATTTATATTAGCTTTAAAAACCACAATTACTATTTGCATAAGAGACATGCTTCTAAGAGATCTATTAAAACAGAGCAACATTTTCCAAATGTGACAGTATTAATTTGATAGGATCTGAAAAAACAAAGCCTTTGTACTTCCCTTTTAGTCAAATTCAAAGTAATCTCTCTCTGAATTACACACTCTTTATATTGTTCTCAAGAGGGACCAGAAGAAAATCTTTTGGAAAATGTCATCGCCTGAGAGATCCAGGTAAGTGGGCACTCATCTTTGCACTACAACATGAGGGGTTAAGCAAGGAGCTACACCATCTAACAGTGCCCGGCTTTCCCCCTGGCTTCACTTGGATCAAGCAGCATGGTTAATTACGTGGAACAGCCAAAAAGGTACAGTAATTAGATATTGACTTTTGGGGGCTGGTAATTTCTACAGTGCCTATGGCTCTAGACTTCCTAATAAGCTTTTCCTTAATCTGCTTCTGAAACTAAAGAGTCAAGAACAAAGTAAAATAATTTTTTAAAAAAAAATAAAGAAACAAGCAACATCCTCCCCACCCCCCAACATTTGGAGCTAATGATTCGGAAAATCCTTCCTACAGGCATTTGATTTTAGGGACTTGTCACATTTTCTTTCCCAACTCCACTCCACCCCACTCTATGCGTTTTTCTTGGCATGATCTCTCTTCCTCCTTTGAGAAAATAAACTGCAATTGCTCTACATTAACACTTCAGATACAACAGCTCCCCCCAGCAAAATCCTCCCTTCATCCTAGAAGGTTTAACTTGACATGTTTTTTTCCTCAGAAGAAAACAGGCTAGAAATCCCAACACTGTTCCACTAAGTAAACTCTCCTAGGACGAGAGGATTCACATGGCATATGCAAAGCCTCCTAGATGCCGAAGAGTTGAATGAGTGGCATGTGGCAGTTCCATACCTGAGTCCAAAACACATCCCTTCAAAGAGCCACCAGTGTGATATCCTCAATAATATTCTAAAATGAATAGCATCACACTGTTTTGGACATGAAGGTGATGGTTCTGAAAGCATAGGAAGGAATGTAAAACATAATCCATTTCAAAATATCTGGAGGCTCTACATAAAATGTAACTAGTTGGTATACCCATGCCAGATGATAAAATCTAATTTGAAAAGTCTACACATTGACATTCTCTAGC
The DNA here is from genome assembly GCF_008728515.1 of Papio anubis. Taxonomy (NCBI): domain Eukaryota; kingdom Metazoa; phylum Chordata; class Mammalia; order Primates; family Cercopithecidae; genus Papio; species Papio anubis. Next base: position 69,333,476 of record NC_044986.1, on the reverse strand, counting down.
CAAGGTGGAGCACATGCAATGTGGTGGTTTCATTCAAACTATTCAATGAAGTACTTAGGATGAATATTGATTATGCTTAAAGTGCATTCCACAAATACTTCAAACCAATTATTTCCTTTTTCCATGGCCGGAAACTCCCTACACACTTTCCTATAGGAAGCTTAAATACAAGCTCTCAGCCGGGCGCGGTGGCTCATACCTGTAATCCCAGCACTTTGTGAGGCTGAGGCAGGCGGATCGCAAGGCCAGGAAAGCAAGACCATCCTGGCTAACATGGTGAAACCCTGTCTCTACCACAAAATACAAAAAATTACCTGGGCGTGGTGTCGCACGCCTGTAGTCTCAACTACTCAGGAGGCTTAGGCAGGAGAATGGCGTGAACCTGGGAGGCGGAGGTTGCAGTGAGACAAGATGGCGCCACCACTGCACTCCAGCCTGGGCGACAGAGCGAGACTCCATCTTAAAAAATATATACATATACATACTCTCATATTTAAGCCTCAACTGATTCTGCAAATTGCTCAGGTTTGCCTTAGGTTCAGTGAAAGACATTACCAGTCACAAATATTTCCAAACTCCTTCTTTTGCAGGATGTTGGCTCACAGTAAGACAGCTGCACTAGAATCAAAATAACTTCTGCAGCTACTGGCTTTGTTGGACAAGATACGAACAATCTATAAGCCCTATATGCAAGGAACTTAGAAACTAATGAGAGGAACTAGACACACATCCCTATAAAGTTAAATAAGCAAACAAAATGAGTTCTACATAAGAGGCAGAAATTCAGTTTGATTTTTAAGGATTATGGGCTGGGTAAAGTGGCTCACGCCTGTAATCCCAACACTTTGGGAGGCAGGCGGGCAGCCTGAGGTCAGGAGTTTGAGACTAGACTGGCCAACATGGCGAAATCCCGTCTCTACTGAAAATACAAAAATTAGCTGGGCATGGTGGCAGGCGCCTGTAATCCCAGCTACTCAGGAGGCTGAGGCATGAGAATCGCTTGAACCCAGGCGGCAGAGGTTGCAGTGCGCCGAGATTGCACCACTGCACCCCAGCCCAGGTGACAAGAGCAAAACTCCATCTCCAAAAACAACAACAACAACAACAAAACAGATTCACGATTTTAAGGATTATGTACAAGTTAGAAAAATGGAAAAGAATAAGAGAGTATTTGAAAAAGCACAGAGTGAAGAAATACACACATAGCATGAGGGTATGAAAGTACTGGGCACTCTACAAGTAAAAATGGACAAGCTTAAGTATCACTCTACCTCTACAAGTACTCCACAAAGGAGTTTTGGGGCAGACTAAGGAAGAATATGGCACATTCTTTTGTATTGCCAATTACTGTGTTACTCTCATCTGAATGTGTGGTCATGGTATTTTTTGTGGAATCAGCAATGGTGAAGGAGAGCTCTAGGGCAGGGTATAGAGACTCATGATCTGGGGACTGTGGGGAGGAGTCTGCAGTGTCCTGGTAGCATTCGTTGGTTTCTGTCGTGAAAGTGACCCCAAACATCTGATGAAGATGAAAAGGAGTTTCCCCTTGTTGCAGCCTATTCATGGCCACAAGTCAGTGTCCTTGTTCTGTCAGAATTGACTATTTGGATCTTCCAGAGAGATCCTGTCACTAAAATGGATTCCAAGATCATTATTCCTTTGGCCAAGTCAAAAAGACCTTAAATATACTGCAGCAACCAAAGGAAGAGGAAAAAAAGAGAAATGACATAAAAGTAGGTTCCTATTTTTCTGAAGTATTATTTGGGAACTAAGCACCCTGTCACTCTCATTCTTCACCTAGGAATTAGCTCAGGCTAAGCTCTCATATTTAAGCCTCAACCGATTCTCAGGAAAACAAAACATCTGTTTAAGTTTTACAGATGCACATGACCATCTATTTCTAAAAACAACCATAAATACTCAAACTCCCAAAGGCTTGTTTTAACCAAACATTGAATAAATGAATGATACTTCAAATACTGTATACTCTGTGTATTTTTGGTTTTGTGGAATCTTTACCACCTATAACCTGACTAGGACTTAAGAGATGACTTTAACTCCACAATGATTCATTTAAAATTAATAAATCTAAGATATTGAGTAAGCTGTAGGAGAAAGCAAAGTGTCAGAGGCAAAGTTAAGCTATGGGGAAAAATTCTGAAAGCTTGCAGCCCAGGTTAAGAGTATGATGATTAGTTAGTTTATACATCTAAACGAAGATGTCCTATTGGCTCCAAGTAGCCTCAGCCTCAACAATTTTTTATCTCCAAACTCTGCCCGACAAATTCAATTCACCAGAATTATCCTGATTACCAATAACAACACACCAGATTCTACATCAAATATTTTCCTACCTAAATTTCCTCCATAGTTCCATCCTCTTTCTCCCCACTCCAGTGTTCCAATTCTTTAAAAAAAAAAATTTAATTTTGAGTGTTCCAATTCTTAAAATTCCATTAAGAAGGCAAATACCCCCAAATAAATGAATAAAATATTAATTAAATTATTGTCTCTACATGTCAGTCAGACCAATTAAATGGGTATCACAATGTCACCAAATTAAAACACCATTCAGTGTTTCATTATATTTGTGTTATATTTGCAGAATGATTTTAATTCTTTAAGAGTCCTTTCCCATCTAAAACTTCATTTAACTATCACAAATAAGCCTGTGAGTGTAAAGAAGACACTAACATTGGAGAAAACCAGAGATGCAGTGACATGGTAAGATCCAGACATCACTCTTCCAAGTCTTTCCTTGCTAGATCTTTCCAGATGATGGGAAGGTTGGGAGGGGGCAGCAGGAGAGAAGCTCTGAGTGATTTCATCTAAATCAAGGAGCCCTGATATTCCTGCTATGGTAAGAGGTTATGGCAAATTTGTTTTAACAAATGATGACAACAGTATCTCTCTTCCAAATTCACCCAACACACGCACACACACACACTTAGCCAAAGAATACTTTAAAACATTAAAATAACCGGCAGACTTAATTTTCCATTTCATCCTTCCACAGCTGTTTTTTAAAAATCCTTTTAAGAAATAATTTACATACCATAAAATTCACCCTTTTAAAATGTACAATTAAGTGGTTTTTAGTATAGTTACGTAACCATCACCACTATCTAATTCCAGTAATATCATCACCCTAAAAAGAAACTTCATACCCATAAGTAGTCACTCTCCATTATCCTCTACCCAGGCCCTGGCAACCACTAATCTACTTTTTCTCTATGGATTTGCCTATTCTGCACATTTCAAACAAATGGAATCAGGTATTATGTGGTCTTCTGTGACTGGCTTCTTATCATTTACCATAATATTTTCAAGGTTCATCTGGGTTATAGTATGTCTCAGTATTTCATTCCTTTCTAGGCTGAATAATATTGCATTGTATGGATATACCACATTCTGTTTATCCATTCATCAGATGACAGATATTAGGGTTATTTCACTTTTTGGCTATTGTGACTAATGCTGCTATGAATATATGTACAGGTTTTTGTGTAGATATGTGCTTTTATTTCTATTGGGTATATACATATTTACAAGTAGAATTGCTAGGTTCTATGGGAAATATACGTTCAACATTTTGAGAAGTAAACTATTTTCCTAAGTGGCTGTGTACCATTTTACAATCCCAACAGCAATGAATGAAGGTTCTAATTTCCCCATATCCTCACTAACACTTGCTATTTTCTGTCTCATTATTCTGGCCATACAGTATGTATAAAGTGGTATTTCATTGTGGTTTTCATTTGTATTTCTATAATGACTAATGATGTTGAGCATCTTCATGTGCTAATTGGCCGTTTGTACATCTCCTTATAGAAATGTCATTTCAAATCACCCCATTTCTGTTGGGATTTTTGTCCCTTGTATTATTGGATTGTGAGAGGTTTTTTAAAAAAAATTCTGGATGCAAGTCCTCTAACAAATAGATGATCTGCAAATATCTTCTCCCATTTCGTGGATTGTTTTTTAACTTCCTTAATGGTATCATTTTGCAGCACAGAAGTTTTCAATTTTGATGAAGTCTATTTTCTGCCACTTGTGCCTCTAGTGTTATACCTAAAAGATCATTTGACGAGTCCAAGACCAAGATCATGAAGGTTTATACCTGTTGTCTTCAGAGTTTTATTGCTGTAACTCTTACATTTAGGCCTTTCCCAAAGTGCTGTGAAAATATACTTCTGAGGCCAGGCTCATGCCTGTAATCCCAGAACTTTGGGAAGCCGAGGTGGGGGTATCACGAAGTCAAGAGATTGAGATCTACCTGGCCAATATGGTGAAACCCCGTCTCTACTATAAATACAAAAATTAGCTGGGTGTGGTGGCGTGTGCCTGTAGTCCCAGCTACTTGGGAGGCTGAGGCAGGACAATCACTTGAACCCAGGAGGCAGAGGTTGCAATGAGCCAAGATCATGCCACAGCACTCCAACCTGGCAACAGAGTGAGACTCCATCTAAAAAAGAAAAGAAAAGAAAAAGGAAAACAAAAGAAAAGGAAAAGAAAAGAAAAGAGAAAAGAAAAGAAGAAAAGATACTTCTGAATTCTCGATTCTATTCCATAGTCCATCCTTATGCAGGCTCTCCACTGTTTTCATTACTGTTGCTTTGCAGCCAGTTTTTTTTCCCCGCTGAATTTTTTTTTTTTTTTTTTCGGTTTTCCAGTATTTATCATATACCGAAAAATCCTTTGTTGCTTAGTACATTATTTCAATGTGTACTTGGCCAGGATAGTGATTTTTTATATTAACAGTCAAAATCTAGTTTGACCAGTTAGTCCAATATTCAATTGTTCTCATTATTTCCATGCATGATATTTTTTAATGCCTGTGGGGCATTTTAATTATAACTATTGGTTTATTACAAAACAAGGACAGTGTTCTTGCTAGTATGAATCAATTAAGTTATCAACATGATTATGCTTCCACTTTATATTCTTTGGTGCTCTACCCCGTGCCTCCCAACCTCCCCCCCGTTCCCCCTGCCATTCCCAGCCTCTGTAACTACCATTCTACTATCTTCATGTGATCTACTTTTTAAGCTCCCACATATGAATGAGAACATGTGATATTTCTATCCGGGCTTAGTTTATTTCACTTAAGATTATGGGTTCCAGTTCCATCCATGTTGCTGCAAATGACAGGATTTCATTCCTTTTTAAGGCTGAGTAATATCCCATTGTGTATATATACCACATTTTCTATATCCTTTCATCCACTGATGGGCACTTAGGTTGATTCCATATCTTGGTTATTATCAATATTGCTGCATTAAACATAGGAGTGCAGATAACCCTTAAAAATATTGATTTTCTGGCCGGGCACGGTGGCTCAAGCCTGTAATCCTAGCACTTTGGGAGGCCGAGACGGGCGGATCACAAGGTCAGGAGATCGAGACCATCCTGGCTAACACGGTGAAACCCCGTCTCTACTAAAAAGTACAAAAAACTAGCCGGGCGAGGTGGCGAGCGCCTGTAGTCCCAGCTACTCGGGAGGCTGAGCCAGGAGAATGGCGTAAACCCGGGAGGCGGAGCTTGCAGTGAGCAGAGATCCGGCCACTGCACTCCAGCCTGGGTGACAGAGCGAGACTCCGTCTCAAAAAAAAAAAAAAAAAAATATTGATTTTCTTTCTTTTGCCTATATACCCAGTAGTGAAATTGCTGGATCATATAGTAACTCTATTTTTAGTTTTTTGAGGAAATTCCATATTGTTCTCCATAGTGGCTGTAGTAATCTACATTCCTAACAACAGTTTATGAGGGTTCCCTTTTCTAGACATACTCATCAACATCTGTTACTGTCATTTTTAATACAAAACATTTTAACTAGGATGGAATGATACCTCATGGTGGTTTTGATTTGCATTTCTCTAATTATTAGTGATGCTGAGCATTTTTCATACACCTATTTGGCCATTTGCATGTCTTCATGTGTTTGAATCTTTTGCTCACTGTATAGATTATTTGTTATTCTGCTCTTGGGTTGTTTGAGCTCTTATATATTCTGGTTATTAATGCCTTGTCAGATGCACATATTTACTCCCATTCTCTGTGTTGTCTCCTTACTGGGTTGACTGTTTCCTTTGCTGTGCAGAAGCTTTTTAACTTGATGTAATTCCATATCTATTTTTGCTTTTGGTTGCCTGTGCTTTTGAGGTCTAACCCAAAAAATCTTTGCCTAGACCAATGTCCTGGAGGGTTCCCCCAGTATTTCATTTTGGTAGTTTCACAGTTCCAGGTCTTAGATTTAAAGCTTTAATACATTTTGATGTGAATTTTGTGAATGTAGAGAGATAGGGGTCTAGTTTCATTCTTCTGCATATGGTTATCTAGTTTTCACAGTACCATTTATTGGAAAGACTGTCCTTTCCCCATTGTATGTTCTGGTGCCTTTGTCAAAGATCAATTGGCTGTAAATGCATGGATTGATATCTGGATTCTCTATTCTGTTCCATTGGTCTATGTGTCTGCTTTTATGCCAGTATCACGCTATTCGCTTACTGTAGCGTTGATGTCAGGTAGTGTCTCCAGCTTCGCTCTTTTTGCTCAGGATTGCTTTGACTATTCAAGGTCTTTTGTAATTCCATATAAATTTTAGAATTTTTTTCCCTATTTCTATGAAGAATATCATTGGTATTTTGATAGGTATTGCACTGAATCTGTAAACTACATCAAGTAGTACTGTCATTTGAAAAATATTAATTCTTCCAATTCATTAGCATGGAATATCTTTCTGCTTTTTTGTATCCTCTTCAGTTTCTTTCATCAGAGTTTTATAGTTTTCCTTGATCTTTTACTTATTTAGTTAGATTAACTCCTAGGTATTTTGTAGCTATTATAAGGGGGATTGCTTTCTTGATTTCTTTTTCAGATTGTTTGCTGTTGACATATATAAATGCTACTGATTTTTGTATGTTGATTTTGTATCCTGCAATTGTCCTAAACTCATTTATCAGTGTTAACAATTTTTTTTGTGGAGTCTTTAGGTTTCTCTAGGTATGAGATCATGTCATCTGTGAACAACGCTAATCTGACTTCTTTCTTTCCAATATGGATGGCCTTTATTTCTTTCTCTTGCCTAATTACTCTGGCCAGAACTTCTAGTATTATGCTAAATAACAGTGGTAAAAGTAGCCACCCTTGTCTTCTTCCAGTCCTAAGATAAAAGAATGTCAATTTCTCCCCATACAGTATGATGTTAGCTATGAATTTGTCATTTATGGCCTTTATTATTTTGAGGTGTGCTCCTTCTATACCCATTTTGATGAGGGCTTTTATCATAAAGGGGTGCTGAATTTTATCAAATGATTTTTCAGCATCTGTTGAAACAATGATGTGGTTTTTGTTAACTTTGTTAATGTGATATATCATGTTTATTGATTTGCATGTGTTGAATCATCCTCTTATATCACTGGAATGAATTTCACTTGATCATGGTGAATGATCTTTTTAACGTGTTGCTGAATTTGGTTTCCTGGTGTTTTGTTGAGGATTTCTGCATCTATGTTCATCAATAATATTGGCCTGTACTTTTCTTCTTTTCTTGGGTCCTTTTCTGGTTTTGGTATCAGGGTAATCCTGGCCTCACAGAATAAGATTGGAAGTATTATCTCCTCTTCAGTTTTTTTTTTTTTTTTTTTTTTTTTAAGAGATAGGGTCTCACTCATGTTGCCCAGGTTGGAGTACAGTGGTACAATCATAGCTCACTGCAGCTTCAAACTCCTGGTCTCAAGTGATCCTCTCACCTCAGCCTCCCACATAACTGGGGCTACAGGTACATGCCACCAAACACAACTATTTCTTAAAACTGTTTTTGTAGAGACAGGGTCTCACTATGTTGCCCAGGCTGGTCTCAAATTCCGAGTGTCAGGGGATCCTCCCACCTCAGCCTCCCAAAGTGCTGGGATTACAGGTATGAGTCACTGCACCTGGCCCCATTTTATTACAGCTTCAATTTCATTACTCATGATTGGTTTGTTGAGGTTTTATATTTCTTCATGGTTCAATCTTAGCAGGTTATATGGTATCCAGGAATTCATCCATTTCTTCTAGATTTTCCATTTTGGTGGTGTACAGTTCTTCAAAACAGTCTCTAACCATTCTTTGTATGTCTGAGGTTTCGGTTATTATTCCTCCTTTATCATTTTTTGTTTTATTTGGATCTTCTCTCCTTTGTAGACTAGCTAAAGATTTGCTGATACTGGTTATCTTTTTAAAAACCCAACTTCTTGTTTCATTGATCTTCTGTGGAGATTTTTTGGTCTCAATTTCATTTACTTCTACTTTGATCTTTATTTCTTTCCTACTACTAATTTTGGGTTTGGTTTGGTCTTCCATTTCTATTTCTTTGAGGTGCATTGTTAGGTTGTTTACTTAAATTCTAATTTTCTTTTTTGATAGAAGTGTTTATTGTCATAAACTTCCCTCTTAGTAATGCTTTTACTGTATCCCATAGATTTTGGTATGTTGTATTTTCCATTTTCATTTGTTTCAGGAAATTTTTAAATTTTCCTCTTAATTTTTTCATTGGCCCACTGGTCATTCAGGAGCATGATGTTTAATTTCCATGTGTTTGTGTATTTTCCAGGGTCCTTCTGTTATTGATTTCTAGTTTTATTCCAGTGTGGTCAGAAAAGATACTTGATACTATTTCTGTTTTTTAAAAATGTCTTCAGACTTGTTTTGTGGCCTATGGGATACTCTATTCTAGAAAATGTTTGATGTGCTAATGAAAAGAATGTGTATTCTGCAGCAATTGGGTGAAATGTTCTGTAAATATCAAGTCTATTAGATCTAGTGTGTAGTTTAACTCAGATGTTTCTTGATTTTTCTGTCTGGACAATCTGCCCATTACTGAGACTGTGGTGTTAAAGCACCCTACTATAGTTGTGTTGTAGTCTGCATTTCCCTTTAGATCTACTAACATCGGCTTTATACACTTAAGTGCTCCAGTATTGGGTGCGCAGATATTTATAATATAATTTGTATATCTTCTTGCTGAATTGATCTATTTATCTTATATGGTGCCTTTCTTGGTTTCTTTTTACAGTCTTAGATTGGTAGTCTATATTATTCAATGTAAGTATAGCTACTCCGACTCTTTTTTGGTTTCCAGTTGCATGGAATGTCTTGTTCCACCCTTCATTTTCAGCTTATGTGTTTCTTTATTAGTGAGGTGGGTTTCCCGAAGACAGCATAGAGCTGGGTTTTGTTTCTTTGTCCATTCAGCCACTCTATGCCTTTTAACTGGAGAATTGACAATACTACTTTCAGTGTTATTATTAATAAGTAAGGACACAAGACTGCCATTTTGTGGCTTATTTTCTGATTGTTTTGAACCACTTTTCTTCCTTTCTCTCTCTCTTCCTTTGTGGTTAAGTGACTTTCCCTAGTAATTTGTTTTTAATTTGTTGCATTTTTAGTGAATCTATTATAGGTTTTTGTACTCTGGTTACCATGAGGCTTACAGAAAACATCTTAGAGATATAACACGTTATTTTAAAGAGATGAGAACTTAGATCAAAAATACACAAACAAAGGTAAAACAAAAAAAAACAAAAAAAAATTCTATGCTTTAACTCCATCTCCTCCATATTTTGACTCAATTTACATTTTTAATATTACCTCCATTACCTATCTCTTAACAGGTCGCTGTAGTTATTATTGTTTTTGACAGATGTGATTTTGGGCTTCATATTAGAGTTATAAGTGTACTGCACACCACAATTGCAGTAATACAGTATTCTGTATTTGCCTGTGTACTTAATATTACCAGTGGATTTTATACGCTGAAAACGCTTCTTTTAGCACGTTACTGGTTTGTTGGTTTGTTTGTTTTTCTTTCAGATTGAAGAATTCCCTTTAGCATTTCTTGTAAGATGGGTCTGGTGGTGGTGAATTCTCTCAGCTTTTATTTGTCTGGGAAATGCTTTGTTGTACCTCAGTTTTTGAAGGATAATTTTGCAAAATATTCTTGGGTGGCAATTTTTTCCTTGAGAATTCTGAAAATGTCATTACACTCCCTCTTGGCCTGTATGGCTTCCACTGAGAAGTCTGTTGCCAGACTAATTGGAGTTCCTTTATATGTGACCTGCTGCTTTTCCTTGCTGCTTTTAGGATCTTCTTTTTGTTCTTAACTTTTGAGAGTTTATTATATGCCTTGAGATAGTTTTATTTGGGTTTAATCCTGTAACTGGATAGTTCTATCTTTTTCAAGTTTTAAAAAGTTACCTGCTATTATTTCCTTGAATAAGCTTTCTATCTTTCCTCTTGCTCACCTCCTTCTTGAACACTAATAAGTCTTAAATTTGGCCTTTCGAGGTAATTTTCTGTATCTTATACAGTCTGTTCCTTTTCATTCTTTTTTCTGCACTGACTGTATATTTTCAAATAGCCCATCTTCAAGTTCACTAATTATTTTCTCTGCTTGGTCCATTCTGTCACTGAGAGCCTCCATACAGTTTTTCAGTTAAGCAAATGTCTTTTTTGTTTCCAAGATTTCTGTGGGGTTTTAAAAATTATTTCAATCTCTTTGTTAAATTTCTCTGATAAATTTCTGAACTACTTTTCTTTGTTATTTTGGAGATTGCTCAGTTTCCTTAAAACTGCTATTTTGTGCCAGGTATGGTGGCTCATGCCTGTAATCCCAGCAATTTGAAAGGCTAAGGTAGGAGGAACACTTGAGCCAGGAATTCAAGACCAGCCTGGCCAACATGGTGTGACCATCTCTACAAAAAACTCAAAAATTAGGTGTTGTGGCATGTTCCTGTAGTCCCATCTACTAAGGGAGCTGAGGTGACAGGATTCCCTGAGCCTGGAAGGTTGAGGCTACAGTGAGCCATGGTTGTGCCACTGCACTCCAGCCTAGGCGACAAGGTGAGACCATGTCTCAAAACAAACAAACAAACAACAACAACAACAACAAAAACCCCTGCTATTTTGAATTCTTAGAAAGCTCATAAACTGCCATCTTGTTAGGGCCAGTCACTGAATTTTTGCTTTGTCCTTTTGGGAAGGTCACGATTCCCTGTTGTTTCTTATGGGTATACCTTCTATGTCTTTGCATTGAAGGATCTGTTATTCTGGTTTTCTCTATCTGGCTTGTTTTTATTTTGTTTTGAGACAGAGTCTCACTCTGTCACCCAGGCTGGAGTGCAGTGGCACGATCTCAGCTCATTGCAACCTCCACCTCCCAGGTTCAAGCAATTCTTGTGCCTCAGGCTCCTGAGTAGCTGGGATTACAGGTGTGCACCACCATGCCCAGCTAATTTTTGTGTTTTTAGTAAAGACGGGGTTTTGCCATGCTGGCCAGGCTGATCTTGAACTGCTGGCCTCAAGCAATCTGCCTACCTCGACCTCCCAAAGTTCTGGGATTGCAGGCGTGAGCCACTGCACCCAGCCTTGCTTTGATTTTTATTAGATGTATCTGCTTAGTGAATCAATATTGCTAAGTCACTGCCTCCTTTTGAGCTCTAGGAGGTCCCAAAGAGATTGTCCCAGCAGTGTGTCAAGGCTAGCTAGGAGTTCGTGCCCATGCGACTTGGGGAACCTAACCCCTACAGCATGGTGCTGCTCAACAGCCACTGTGATTTGGCATTTTCTTTGACTGAGTAACAGCAGTTTTCAGGGCTGAGGATGGTAGTCCCACCTCTCCACTTTGTCTCTGCCTGTCCTCAGGCATTTTCTCCCTTCAGGCAGTCACTGTGCTTCCCACAGGTTAAGGCAAGGACAAGTCTCCCAACAGGGAACCCAAGATGGTGGGGAAGTTCGCTGACTACCTCACTGTTTCCAGTGTAGAAGCCATGAGTTGGAAGGATATTTTACAAACTCTTGGTCCTGGGTAGAATGGGGTAGTGGGGCAATGAAGATGTGGAAGTCTGATTCTCCTACCGTCTGCTTAAAATTTTTCACTTCTCTGTGGCCCTAGGATTCTCTAATCCTCATATTTGAACTCTGGGTTGTTACTGGTTAAAATCTTAGTGCTGTATATTAATTTTTGTGGTTCTGTGGTGGGGGGGTATGGGGCAAGGGGTCTGGGGTAGTTAAGCCAGTTTGCTTCCACACTGTCATTTTGGAACTAGAAGCCTTGTAGTAAGTTTTAAGTGTGAGTCCTCCAACTTTGTTCTCATTCTTCACGATTACTTTGCCTGTTCTGGGTTCCTTGAATATCCATATAAATTTTAGGATCAGCTTATCAAATTATGCAAAAAAAAAGCAAGAATTTTTAGAGTAATTACGTTAAATATGTAGAACAATTTGAGAGTATTGACATCTCTTAACAATATTAAGTGTTCTGATCCATAAGCATTGAACATCTTTTTTCTTTTTTGGGTTTTCTTTCTTTCAATGTTTTATAATTGTCAATGTATAAATCTTGTGCTTCTTTTTATAATTCCATAGTTATTTTGGTCACAGAGACACAGTAGAACTGATATTCATTTCTGACTAGGTATTTTAATGGGCCTCACTGTATTTGGTTTGAATGTGTATATACAAATTTATTCTCTTTCATTTTTTTTCACCCATTATACATTCACATTATGTGAAACGTTATGTAATCTGCAAACCTGTAAAAACCAGTAACCCATGACCACCACACCTGCTCCTAGCCCCCACATCACCTCTTCTTATCCCCACAGGAATCACTCTGAACTGTGGCTTTGGGTGTTTGCTTTCATAGTTCTAAATAACACACTTATAGTACCACTTCTTGACTTTTCAGGTTCATGCATTAGCTACTGACTTCCTACTATAAAGGGAAATAAAGGTTAGCGCTCTCTGATATGTATACCTTCCCACTGACTCCACTCAGCTTGTCTTCTCTAAAGAGTTATGCCATCATTCTTTGTTGTGAGGGGCTGACCTGTGCATTAAAATATGTTCAGAAGCACCTCTGGCCTCTACTCACTGATGCCAGTAGAATTGCTCTGGCACTGTTGTCACCTCCCACCAGTTGTTGACAACTAAAAAGGTCTCCAAACATTGCCAATATCCCCTAGGAGGCAAAATCTTCCCCATTTGAGAACCACTGCCCTACTGCAATGAGACAGTATGATTGTTTTTAGTTTCCTGTTTAAAAGATACTCTAATTTCATTTAACTTCATACTTTTTCCTAATCTAAGATAGTGAGACACCCTGAAATGTGTATATATACTTGCTGCCATCACTTACAGGAATAGCTTCCTAGTCATAGCGTCATGGTAGAATCTTAGTGATCTAGTTAAGATTTCTCAATATGGATCACTGTCCAGGTCTGTGTTTGTATACTCAACAGTTTAGGAGTACTCAGTAAGAAGTTTTAGGCCAGGTGTAGTGGCTCACACCTGTAATCCCAGCACTTCAGGAGGCCAAGGTGGGTGGATCACTTGAGGTCAGGAGTTCGAGACCAGCCTGGCCAACATGGGGAAACCCCATCTCTACTAAAAATACAAAAATTAGTCAGGTGTGGTGGCAGGCACCTGTAATCCCAGCTACTCAGGAGGCTGAGGCAGGAGAACCACTTGAATCCAGGAGGTAGAGGTTGCAGTGGGCTGAGATCATACCACTACACTCCTGCCTAGGCGACAGAGTGAGACTCAGTCTCAAAAAAAAAAAAAAAAAAAAAACTTCTGAGGCCAGAAGTTTGAGACCAGCCTGGGAAACATAGCAAGAAGCCATCTCCACACACAAAAAAATTTTTTTTAATTAGCCAGGTGTGGTAACGAGTTTGAGGTTACAGTGAGCCATGAATGCACCACTGCACTCCAGCCTAGGTGAAAAGTGAGACCCTGTTTTCAAGCCTTTACTACCTTTGAAAATTTGGGTAATCCGAATGAATACTTTATAACTGAGTTCCACCAGGATATGTGTGTGCCTACCTGTGTATTTGCCAGCACACAAAGTCATCAGATTCCCTCACTTACCTAAGCTAATAAGAAAAGCAGAGAGGTATTACAATTAAGACATTAAAGACCAAATGATATCATGCTGCCCTGAGTAAAAGATTTACAACAGACTTAATAGAAACACAGTGGTAGGAGAATTAAATTATCAACTCATACAATGATCCACTTCCACTTAATTAACAGTAAATATATTTTCTCTTCCAATGGTTTTTAGTAATTTTATTTTCTCTAGCTTCAGTATATAATACATACAGCAAGACTCTATCAAAAAAAATCCATATATATGTTATCAGAAAGGCTTCTGCTCAATAATAAGCTGTTAATAGTTAAGTTTTGGGGGACTCAAAAGTTATACGCAGATTTCCAACTATGTGGAGGGTCAGTGTCCCAACCCCCACACTGTTCAGGGTTAACTGTATTTCACCTTCTGCTACCTCATGCCCAAAGGCTTTTTCTATTTGATAAAAAGTAACAGCAATAAAAGGTTGTAACCTCATGTGCCAATGTTGGTATAAGCTAATCACAGATCCCCTGGATCCAAAAAGTACTTCATTGCATTCCATATCCAATAAGGCCCAAAGACAAATGGCTACCTATTTTCAGTATTTTCCCCTGTAAATGCGTAGTGGGAAACAGTGAATTATATACTCTCTCAGTATTTGCTGTATGCTATTCACCATTCATCATAACATATATACTAACAAATAAAAGAAAACTGAGACTTTTCCCATCTTAAACTATGCTGATATTACTATGCATTTTGGCAGGGGAGCTAGATAATAACAATGCATCATTATACCACTTATAAGTAGGCTATATAATTTAGGTTTATAAATAAATTGTAAAAAACCAGAGATACTATCAATCCATCTTTCCTCAGGCCAGTCAAAGCTGTAGTACTACTAGCAATATGATTTAAATTGAATTTGAACTCAACTTCTCCCATGACAACTACCTTTATCCGAAGACAAGGATTCTGGAAATTAAGGAAGATTTCTTTAATCCCAGGATTTTCAAACACACTGCTATATGTTCCACATGAACTAGCACTAGTTCACATACGCAAAATGTCCTGAATGATATCAAGGAGTACTTTTGTTATCACCAATACTTTAGACCAGATAAGCTAAAAAACGCTTTTACAGCCTGGCACAGTAGCTCACACCTGTAATCCCAGCACTTTGGGAGGCCAAGGTGCGCGGATCACCTGAGGTCAGGAGTTCAAGACCAGCCTGGCCAACATGGTGAAACCTCGTCTCTACTAAAAATACAATAACTAACCAGGCATAGTGGTGGATACCTGTAATGCCAGCTACTCAGGAGGCTGAGGTATGAGTATCACTTGAACCTGGGAGGCAGAGGTTTCAGTGAGCTGAGATCGCACCACTGCACTCCAGCCTGGGGGATAGAGCAAGCCTCTGTCTCCAAAAAAAGAATAAAAATAAAAATAAATAAAAATGCTTTTATCGCAAAACGTGGAGAAATGCTGGATAAAAATATAACAAAGGGCTGGGCACAGTGGCTCATGTTTGTAATTGCAGCACTTTGGGCCAGGTGCGGTAGCTCACGCCTGTAATCCCACACTTTGGGAGGCCAAGGCGGGTGGATCACGAGGTCAGGAGATTGAGACCATGCTGGCTAACACGGTGAAACCCTGTCTCTATTAAAAATGCAAAAAATTAGCCTGGCGTGGTGGCGGGCGCCTGTAGTCCCAGCTACTTGGGAGGCTGAGGCAGGAGAATGGTGTGAACCCAGGAGGCAGAGCTTGCAGTGAGCCAAGATCGCGCCACTGAACTCCAGCCTGGGTGACTGAGCGAGACTCCATCTCCAAAAAAAAAAAAAAAAAAAAAATTGCAGCACTTTGGAACAATGCCAAGGCGGGAGGATTGCTTGAGCCCAGAAGTTTGATACCAGCCTGGGCAACATGGTGAAACCCAGTCTCCACAAAAAGTTTTTTAAAAAATAAAAATTAGCCAGGCATGGTGGCATGCACCTGTAGTACCAGATACTCGGGAGGTTGAGGTGGGAGGATCCCTTGGGCCCAGGAGGTTGAGGCTGCAATGAGCTGTGATCACAGCACTGCACTCCAGCCTGAGTGACAGAGCAAGACCTTGTCTCAAAAATTAAAATTAAAAATATATAACAAGAGCTGAGTGCACTCGCTCACACCTATAATACCAACACTTTGGGAAGCTGAGGTGGGAAGACAGCTTGAGGCTGAGGTGAGCAGATCACTTGAGGCCAGAAGTTTGAGACCAGCCTGGGAAACATAGCAAGAAGCCATCTCCACAAAAAAAATTTTTTTTAATTAGCCAGGTATGGTAAGGAGTTTGAGGTTACAGTGAGCCATGAATGCACCACTGCACTCCAGCCTAGGTGGAAAGTGAGACCCTGTCTCTTTGGGGGTAAAAAAGCATAAAGCATAACAGAGCACATAAAAAAATAAGAAACATTCCCATGGACCTGTAATTGAGAACTGAAAACCAGAACCATGGGGAAAAGTTCCTTAGTCTGGGTAGTATACAGCCTGGGATTTTAAAACAGGGACTCAAACAGTTATTTGTACGCTCATGCTCACAGCAGTATTATTCACAAAAGTCAAAATGCGATAATAACCAAAACGGCTATAGACAAATGAGTGAATAAACAAAATGTGGTATATACATGTATATACCATATTTTTAAGATTGAAAAATTATTCATGGATGAATAATACAACATGGATGAACCTTGGAAATGTTATGCTAAGTAAAAGAAGCCAGACACAAAAGGATAAATATTGTATGATTCTACTTTAAGGAGGTAGTTAAAATTAGTAAAATTTATAGGGCAGAAAGAACAGTGGTTACCAAGGACTCGGGGTAGGGGTAAAGAGAAGTTACTGTTTATCGAGTATAAAATTTCCATTTGAAATGATTAAAAAGTTCTGGAGATTGATTGAGATGCAAAGACTGGTTAAGCCTGGGAGATGGAGGTTGCTGTGAGCTGAGATTGCACCACTGTACTCCAACCTGGGCAACACAGCAAGACTCAGTCTCAAAAATCAATCAATAAATAAGTAAATAAATAAAAATGGTTAAAAGTTGGGCACAATGGCTTGGACCTGTAATCCCAGAACTTTGGGAGACCAAGGTGGGAGGATCACTTGAAGCCAGGAATTTGACACCAGTCTAGGCAACATGGTGAGACCCTATCTCTACAAAAATAAAATGTTAAAAAATTAACTGGGCATGATGGGGCATATTTGTAGTTCTAGGCACTCAAAAGGTCGAGGTAGGAGGACTGGAGTTTGAGGCTGCAGTGAGCTATGATCATGGCACTGGGCTGGGCATGGTGGCTCATGCCTGTAATCCCAGCACTTCGGGAGGCCAAGGCGGGCGGATCACGAGGTCAGGAGATCGAGACCATCCTGGCTAACATGGTGAAACTCCGTCTCCACTAAAAAAATACAAAAAATTAGCGAGGCATGGTGGTGGACGCCTGTAGTCCCAGCTACTCGGGAGGTTGAGGCAGGAGAATTGCGCGAACCTGGGAGGCAGAGTTTGCAGTGAGCCGAGATCACACCACTGCATTCCAGCCTGGGCGACTGAGCAAGACTCCGTCTCAAAAAAAAAAAAAAATCATGCCACTGGACTCTAGCCTCTAGCCTGGGTAACAGAGCAGAACTCTGACTCCTAAAAAAAAAAAAAAAAAAAAAAAAAAAGATAGTAATGTTTGTGTTGTATATGTGTGTATGTATGTGTATGTATATATACATGTGTGTGCATATGTATATGTTTGTATATATATGTACATATATATGTGTAATTAGAATGACACTAGTCTAATTACTCCAATATTGAATTATATCATCAAAAGACTGAGATAAAATAACTGTCAAGCTACAATTCCATATGCCACTAGGCTATCATTAAGGGTAAGAAAAAATGAAAACATTTTCACAAAAACATAGTATGAGAGAATTTACTACATACCCTAAGAGAAATTACTACTAAATACGTAAAAAAAAGAAAACTGAACCTGAAAGAAAGGGTCAACAAAAAACAAAAAACTGGCAAAACTTGTGATAAATCTAAACCAGCATTACATAAAAACCAATAATGACAATAACAACAACAATTATTTGGGAAGAATAAGAAGTAGAATTAAAAGCTAGATAAAAGAAACATTTTGCACTTTGGGAGGCTGAGGCAGGAAGATCACTTGAGGTCAGGAGTTCGAAACCAGCCTGACCAACATGGTAAAACCCATCTCCACTAAAATACAAAAATTAGCTGGGCGTGGTGGTGCATGCCTGTAATCCCAGCTACTCAGGAGGCTGAGGCAAGGAATTGCTTGAACTGGGGAAGCAGAGGTTGCAGTGAGCCGAGACCGTGTCACTGCACTACAGCCTGGGTGACAGGGCGACACTCCAGTTCAAAAAAATAAATAAGTAAAAATTTCAAAAATAGGCTGGGTGCGGCGGCTCATGCCTGTAATCCCAGCACCTTGGGAGGCCAAGGCCGGTGGATCACAAGGTCAGGAGGTTGAGACCAGCCTGGCCAATATGGTGAAACCTCATCTCCACTAAAAATACAAAAATTAGCCAGGCGTAGTGGTGGATACCAGTAGTCCCAGCTACTCGGGAGGCTGCGGCAGGAGAATCACTTGAACCTAGGAGGCAGAGGTTGCAGTAAGCAGAGATTGCTCCACTGCACTCCAGCCTGGGCAACAGAGAAAGATTCCATCTCAAAAAAATAAAAAATAAAAAAATAAAAGGAACATTTTGTATTACAGAAGAAATGATGGTAGTAAAAGCATACTAAGGTTTCTGAATTGTATGAAAGAAAAGTAGAGATACAGATTAACTTTAGACTTTAAGACAGAAATGCATGTTAAAATGGTACAGGTAGAGCCGGGCACGGTGGCTCACGACTGTAATCCCAGCACTTCGGGAGGCCGAGGCAGGTGGATCACGAGGTCAGGAGATCAAGACCATCCTGGCTAACACGGTGAAACCCCGTCTCTACTAAAAGTACAAAAAATTAGCCGGTCGTAGTGGCAGGTGCCTGTAGTCCCAACTACTCGGGAGGCTGAGGCAGAAGAATGGCATGAACCTGGGAGGCGGAGCTTGCAGTGAGCCGAGACTGCACCACTGCACTCCAACCTGGGTGACAGAGCAAGACTCCATCTCAAAAAAAAAAAAAAAAAGGTACAGGTAAATATTAATAAAATATATAAAGAACATATAACTTCTAAACCCATGGGGGAGGAGGGAGGGAAATGGCCACAAATAATACATTTTCAGTAAGAAGAAGAAGGAAAGAAGGAAAGCACAAGAAAAATAGCAGAGAAATAGTAATTAGAAGTGTAAAATAAGATGATGAAAATAAATATCAATGAAGACAACTTCTAGAATGAAATTGTGAAGATGTCTGTGCACCATCTACCAAGCAAAACAACCATAATTGTGAAAATTCTTAAGAAAAAAAAAACAACAAAATACAATCATTTAAAGTCTGGAAATTGTCCTAAAAACATGCAACAAATGAAGTAATATGTATTCAAGAAAATCTACTAAATTTCTGTAAGAAGAGTGAAAACTTGTATTTGAGCCACAACCTGCTCCCTTCTCCCACTGCCTCCCACTTCGATGTGATATAAATTCTACTCTTAGGCAGGTGTGGTGGTGGACTGTAGTCCCAGCTACTCGGGAGGCTGAGGCAGAAGAATCGCTTGAACCCAGGAGCAGAGGTTGAATAAAGAATAAAGAGCTCCTCCCTCAACTCCCAATTGAGAACTATCATCTCTTCCCAGGAGAGGCAGGCCACCCACGTTTCTCATACAACCATCTCTACGTTGCAGAAACTCTGTAACAAGAGTAACTGAGAAGTCTGGGGCTTCTCTACCCAGACCCAGTCACAGGACAGAAGTTCTACCCTGGCAAGGTACCAAAAATACTGGCTCTCAGCTGCCTTGCCCCAGCCCACTCATTAAGTGAAATTTCCACAATAAAAGAGGTCCAGAAAACCAAGCAGGGGTGTCATTCTGAGAGAAGCAGGTCACTATCCTCACCCCCAGCTTTAGGGTAGTGACAGAGGTTTGGCCCAGAGTTCGATGCAGATCATAACAAGAGAAGAGCTCTAAATCTCTCCCCAAAGAAAGTGACTTTATTTAGAACACAGTGTAGGGAAGTTCAAGCCTAAGGGCACTGTATAAAACAATAAAGATTTTGGTGGTAAGCAATTAACAAGAGACTGGTAGCTAGCTCTACCAGAATAGCAAGCTAAAGCATAGATCAGCTAGAATTCTACCAGAGACCACGCCTAGGAAAGAGAAAACTAAAAAGAGTATTCCTGAGTTCAGAACAAACCACAAAGGTTGGCCTCAAAACTACTCCTGTAATGAAGCCCAAATTTAATTGCATCAGACTGTGGAAGAATTTATACCATTGGCATCACTGATAACAACAGAGCAATCAGCTAGCAATTAGTAGAGGCTAATAACTGGGTGTGATACCTACATATGCAAACAGCTTAAAAGAGAACAAGGAAAGAGACAGCTAGAGAGCCCTGCTAAAACCACCATCATCCCAAGGTGACTCTGCACATGCCAAAGACTGTAACCTCTGAGGAACAACATTAGAGGCTGCACACTGCAGGGAAAATAAACTTTATCAAGATGGTCCAACCAAGTCACTAAACAAATAAGCAAACAACAACTACAACATCCAGCTGGATGGAGAAGTTGGGGGATGGACTCAGTATCCTCAATTACTATAATGTTATCTAAAATGTTCAGTTTTCGCAAAAAATTATAAAACATGCAAAGAAACAAGTATAACCCACACACAGGGGGAAAAAGCAGGCTACAGAAACCGCCTTTGAAAGAGCTCAGATGGGCCGGGCGCAGTGCCTCACGCCTGTAATCCTAGCACTTTGGGAAGTGAAGGCAGGTGGATCATGAGGTCAGGAAATCGAGACTGTCATGGCTAAAATGGTGAAACCCCGTCTCTACTAAAAATACAAAAAATTAGCCGGGCATGGTGGCACGCACCTGTAATCCCAGCTACTCAGGAGGCTGAGGCAGGAGAACCGCTTGAACCCGGAAGGTGAAGGCTGCAATAAGTCATAATCACACCATTGCGCTCCAGCCTGGGTGACAGAGCGAGACTTCGTCCCAAAAAAAAAAAAAAGAGCCCAGATGTCAAATAAAGCAGGCAACGACTTCAAAACAACTGTTAAAAATACGTTCAAAAAATTAAACAAAACAGCACTTTAAAAAGTAAAGGAAACTATGAGGACAATGTCTTATCAGATAGAGAATATCATTAGGATATATAAATTATCTTCAAAATGGAAATTCTGGAGTTGAGAAGTACAATAACGAAAATAAAACATTCAGTAGAGGAGCTGAATAGTAGATGTGAAATGGCAGAAGAATCAGCAAACTTCAATACAAATTAATAAGAGATTATGCAGTCTGAAGAATATGGAGAAAAAAAGGATGAATTACGAAGCCTTGGAAAAAGTAGAAACCCATTAAGCGTAACAACATATGCATAATAGGAGCACAGAGAAAACTTTTTTTTTTTTTTCACAAAGTAGAGAAAAAGGATCAGAAAAAAGTATTTAAAGAAATAATGACTAAAAATTGCTCAAATTTAGTTAAAACAATCTACATATCCAAGAAGCTCAACAGACTCCAAGTAGGATAAACAAAAAGAGATCCACATCAAGACATATTAAGTAAAAATGTTGAAAGCTCAAGACAAAATCTTGAAAGCAGAAAGAGAACTCATCATTTAATAAGGGAATTTTTAAAAGATTAGCAGCAGACTTCTCATCAGAAATTATAAGGGCTAAAACTAAGCTTCATAATTGAAGGAGAAATAAAATCCTTTCCAGACAAGCAAATGCTGAGGGATTTCATCACCACCAGGCCTGCCTTGCAAGAGCTCCTGAAAGAAGCACTAAATATGGAAAGGAAAAACCGGTACCAGCCACTGCAAAAACACACCAAAATATAAAGACCAATGACACTCTGAAGAAACTGCATCAACTAGTGTGCAAAATAACCATACAGGATCATGACGACAGGATCAAATTCACACATAACAACATTAAGCTTAAATGTAAATGGGCTAAATGCCCTAATTAAAAGACACAGACTGGCAAGTTGGATAAAGAGTCAAGACCCAGGCCGGGCGCGGTGGCTCACGCCTGTAATCCCAGCACTTTGGGAGGCCGAGGCGGGTGGATCACAAGGTCAGGAGATCGAGACCATGGTGAAACCCCGTCTCTACTAAAACTAGAAAAAATTAGCCGGGCGCAGTGGCCGGCGCCTGTAGTCCCAGCTACTCGGGAGGCTGAGGCAGGAGAATGGCGTGAACCCGGGAGGCGGAGCTTGCAGTGAGCCGAGATTGCGCCACTGCACTCCAGCCTGGGTGACAGAGCGAGACTCCGTCTCAAAAAAAAAAAAAAAAGCAGGAGCTGCAATTCTAGTCTCTAACAGACTTTAAACCAACAAAGATCAAAAAACACAAAGAAGGGTATTACGTAATGGTAAAGGGATCAATTCAACAAGAAAGAGCTAACTATCCTAAATATATATATACCCAATACAGGAGCACCCAGATTCATAAAACAAGTTCTTAGAGACATACAAAGAGACTTAGACTCCCACACAATAATAGTGAGAGACTTTAACACCCTACTGTTAATATTAGATCAATGAGACAGAAAATTAATGATATCCCGGACTTGAACTCAGCTCTGGATCAAGTGGACCTAATAGACATCTACAGAACTCTCCACCCCAAATCAACAGAATACACATTCTTCTGAGTGCCACATGGCACTTATTCTAAAATTGACCATATAATTGGAAGTAAAATACTCCTTGGCAAATGCAAAAGAACTAAAATCATAACAAACAGCCTCTGAGACCACAGTGCAATCAAATTAGAACTCAGGATTAAGAAACTCACGCAAAATCACACGACTACATGGAAACTGAACAACTTGCTCCTGAATGACACCTGGGTAAATAATGACATTAAGACAGAAATCAAGAAGTTCTTTAAAACCAATGAGAACAAAGAGACAATGAACCAGAATCTCTGGGACACAGCTAAAGCAGTGTTAAGAGATAAATTTATAGCACTAAATGCCTGCATCAGCAAGGTAGAAAGACCTCAAATCTATACCCTAACATCACAATTAAAAGAGCTAGAGAAGCAAGAGCAAACAAATCCAAAAGCTGGCAGAAGACAAGAAATAACTAAGATCAGAGCAGAACTGAAGGAGATACAGACACGAAAAACCCTTCAAAAAAAAAAAAAAAAAAATCAATGAATCCAGGAACTGGTTTTTTGAAAAATTAACAAAACAGGCTGCTAGCTAGACTAATAAAGAAGAAAAGAGAGAAGAATCAAATATACACAATAAAAATGATAAAGGGGATATCACCACTGACCCCACAGAAATACAAACTATTCATCAGAGAATACTATAAACACCTCAGGATATAAAATCAATGTGCAAAAATCACAAACATTCCTACGCACCAACAGACAAGCAGAGAGCCAAATCATGAATGAACTCCCATTCATAATTGCTACAAAAAGAATAAAATACCTAGGAATACAGCTAACAAGGGATGTGAAGGACCTCTTCAAGGAGAACTACAAACCATTGCTTAAGAAAATAAGAGAGGACACAAATGAATGGAAAAAAAACTCCATGCTCATGGATAGGAAGAATTAATCGTGAAAATGGCCATACTGCCCAAAGTAATTTACAGATTCAATGCTATTCCCATCAAACTACCATTGACAAGTCTTCACAGAATTAGAAAAAACTACTTTAAATTTCATATGGAACCAAAAAAGAGCTCGTATACCCAAGACAATCCTAAGCAAAAAGAACAAAGTTGGAGGCATCACACTACCTGACTTAAACTATACAACAAGGCTACAGTAACCAAAACAGCATGGTACTGGTACCAAAACACACATATAGAACAACAGAACAGAATAGAGGCCTCAGAAATAACGCCACACATCTACAACCATCTGGTCTTTGACAAACTTGACAAAAACAAGCAATGGAGAAAGGATTCCCTATTTAGTAAATGGTGCTGGGGAAACTGGCCAGCCATATGCAGAAAACTAAAACTGGACCACTTCCTTACACCTTACACAAAAATTAACTCAAGATCGATTAAAGACTTAAATGTAAAAACCAAAGAAATAAAAACCCTAGAAGAAAACCCAGGCAATACCATTCAGGATATAGGCATGAGCAAAGACTTCATGACGAAAATGCCAAAAGCAACTGCAATAAAAGCCAAAATTGACAAACAGGATCCAATTAAACTAAAGAACTTCTGCACAGCAAAAGAAACTATCATCAGAGTGAACACGCAATCTACAGAATGGGAGAAAATTTTTGCAATCTACCCATCTGACAAAGGTCTAATATCCAGAATTTACAAGGAACTTAAACAAATTTACAAGAAAAAAACAATCCTCATCAAAGTGGGCAAAGGATATGAACAGACACTTCTCAAAAGAAGACATTTATGTGGCCAACAAACATATGAAAATAAGCTCAACATCACTGATCATTAGAGAAATGCAAATCAAAACCACAGTGAGATACCATCTCACGCTGGTCAGAATGGCGATTATCAAAAAATCAAGAAATAACAGATGCTGGAGAGACTGTGGAGAAATAGGAACATTCTTACACTGTTGGTGGGATTGTAAATTAGTTCAACTATTATGGAAGACAGTGTGGCAATTCCTCAAGGATCTCGAATCAGAAATACCATTTGACCCAGCAATCCCATTACTGGATATATACCCAAAGGAATATAAATCATTCTACCATAAAGACACATGTACATGTATGTTTACTATAGCACTATTTGTAATAGCAAAGACATGGAACCAACCCAAATACCCATCAATGATAGACTAGATAAAGAAAATGTACACATATACACCATGGAATACTATGCAGCCATAAAAAGGAATGAGATCATGTCCTTTGCAGGGACATGGATGAAGCTGGAAGCCATCATCCTCAGCAAACTAACACAGGAACAGAAAACCAAACACTGCATGTTCTCTCTCATAAGTGGGAGTTGAACAATGAGAACACATGGACACATGGAGGGGAACACCACACACTGGGGCCAGTGGTGGGGAGGAGGGTCAGGGGAGGGAGAGCATTAGGACAAATAGTTAATGCATGCAAGGCTTAAAACCTAGACGATAGATTGGTGCAGCAAACCACCATGGTACATGTATGCCTATGTAACAAACCTGCATGTTCTGCACTCATATTCTAGAACTTAAAGTAAAATTTTAAAACATGAAAAATAAAAATAAAAATAAAAATAAAAAATGAAGCTCCCAAGGCACTGGGATGACATTCTAAGTGTCGAAACAACAAAAAAAGGTGTTAACCAAAAATCTTATATTCAGCAAAGTGGACTTTAAAAATGAAGGCAGATTATAAATCATTCTACTATAAAGACACATGCACATGTATGTTTATTTCAGCACTATTCACAATAGCAAAGACTTGGAATGAACCCAAATGCCCATCAATGACGGACTGGATAAAGAAAATGTGCACATATACACTGTGGAATACTATGCAGACATAAAAAAGGATGAGTTCATGTCCTTTGCAGGGACATGGATAGAGCTGGACATGAGATAAACCATTATTCTCAGTAAACTACACAGGAATAGAAAACCAAACACAGCATGTTCTCACTTGTAAGTGGGAGTTGAACAATATGGACACAGGGAGGGGAACATCACACACCAGGGTCTGTCGGGGATTAGGGAGCTAGGGGAGGGATAGCATTAGGAGAAATACCTAATGTAAAATGACGGGCTGATTTTTGCAGCAAACCACCATGGCACATGTATACCTATGTAACAAACCTGCACCTTCTGTACATGTATCCCAGAACTTAAAGTATAATAATAATTTTTTAAAAAACATGAAGGCAGATAAAACATCCCAAGATAAAAACTGAAAGAATTTCTTGCTAGCAGATCTGCATTACAAGGAATAGTAAAGAAAGCTAGTCAGGCTGAAAGAACATGACCCTGAAAAGTAATTCAAATACAAAGGAAAAAAAAAGAAGAGTTCCAGTAAATGTAATTACAGTTATAAAAGACAGTATAAATGCATATTTCTATATTAACTATTCAAAAAGCAATTATATAGGATAATATGTATATAATTGTACTACTGGGTCTACAACATTTAGGAATGTAATATATTTGACGATATCAGAACAAAGAAAGTAAGTAGAAGCAAACATGAATTGAAGTAAGGAAAACACCACCAAAAGGTAACTTGAAAACACAGAAACAAATGAAGACAACCAGAAATGGTAAATAAGAAGGTGAATATTAACAAACTCTATAAAAATTCCTTGCTCTCCATATTTCTCTTGGTTTCTTTAAAAGGTATAAAATTATGCAAAGTAACAATTATAACATTGTTAGGTTTGTAACATATATACCTATAATATTTAATAATAGCACAGAAAAAAATGTAATAGCACAAAAGAGAAAGAGGAAAGAGAGACAAATTGGAGCAACTTTTTGATATTTCACATGAATTGAGTTAGTACAAATCTGAAGTGGATTTTGGTAAATTAAGATGTATATGATAAACCCTAGAGCCCAGTAAGAAAATAATCTTTTAAAATAGTGGGGAAAAAAAATCATTAGAGGAATTTAAATGTTACATTAGAAAATATTCACATAATGCAAAAGAAAGCAGTGAGGGAAAAGTGAGGTATAAAAATGTAAGACATCACATGCTAGGCCATAAAACAAGCCTCAATAAATTTAAAAGGATTGAAATAATAAAGTATGCTCTCTGATCACAACGAAATAAAATTAGAAATCAGTAACAGAAGTAAATTTGGGAAATTCATAAATATGTGGAAATTAAACAACACACTACCAATAACCAATGTAAGAAAGAAAAAAAACCACAAAGGAAAAATTGAAAACATTTTGAGATGAATGAAAATGAAGACACAATACAACAAAACTTACGGGATGCAGTTAAAGTGGTGCTCAGATGGAAATTTATAGTTGTAAATACCTATATTTTAAAAGATCTCAAATCAATAACCTAAACACCTACCTAACACCACACAATGTATGATTCCATTACAGAAATGTCCACAGTAGGTAAATCCACAGAAACGAAAAATAGATTACTGGTTGCCTAGGGCTGGGAGGATTGTGCGGAAATGAGAAATGACTGCTAATGGGTATGGGGTTTCCTTCTGGGGTGATGAAAATGTTCTAAACTTGATTGTGGTAAAGGCTGTACAACTCTTGTGATTACACTAAAAACCACTGAAATGAGTTACATTTTAAATGGGTGAATTGTATGGTTTGTAACTGTATTTTATAAGGCTGTTAAAATCAACAAACTTCTACAGCTAGGCACAGTGATGCATGTCTGCAATCCCAGCTACTCAGGCGGCTGAGGCAAGAGTATCACTGGAGCCCAGGAGTTCAAGACCAGCCTCAGCAACATAGACACCTTGTCTCAAAAAACAAACAAAAATGAAAAATAAATAAAATAGTATGTTCCATCAATATTAAAACCTTTCTTCCCCATATTTTAACATGTATGAAACCAAGATGCATCTACCTGCAGTGGAATCTCTGACAGCAAAGTAGCAGTTATAACACAGTTGTCATTGTTAGTGTGAGCAAGAACTTGGTTTTATTCTTCATGGCATAACTGGTTACCTAAAACCCTTTGACAACAAACCACTTAAGGTTCATTTTAGGAGGAAATAAAAGTCCTGTTGCTCAGACATTCCACTGACACTAAGAAAGTTCCAGGACCAAAAAGTACAAAACGTCTGGGCACGATGGTTCACAGCTGTAATGCCAGTGCTTTTAGGCAGGAGGATCACGTGAGCCCAGGAGGTAGATACCAGCCTGGGCAACATACCAAGACTGTATCTCTTAAAAGAAAAAAAAAATGGTTGGGTGTGGTGGTGCATGCCTGTAGTACTAGCTACTCAGAAGGCTGAGGCAGAAGGATCACCTGAGCCCAGGAATTCAAGGTTACAGTAAGCTATGATCACACCACTGCACTCCAGCCTGGGCAAAAGAGCAAGATGCTGCTGTCTCAAAAACAAAAACCATGCATAACGTGTCAGTGGCTTGGAAGAGAACTCCTGAGACAATTTAAATGTCTAAGAGTTGTATCTAATTTTTTTTTTTAAACTAACTTTTTCAATAAGCATAAAATAAGAAATCACATGACAAAGCATTGTCATCTTAACTAATTTTTCTTACTGCTAATAAATAACGGTGTCTTACAACTGATGGCATCTTAGAGGCAATGAAATATGGAACAGTATATTACTAATGACAATCAAGGTGAACAGACTAACCTCACCATTTAACGGGCTGAATCTTGCTAACTTAGTTCTATGCAACCTTCTGAGCCTCTTTTGCAACCACTGTATAGATGCACAATATTACAAAAAAGGTTTGATAACTCCACTATGTAGCATAGCATTCCAGACTGATTTGCCTAATTCTAATTTACTGGAATTCTAACGTGAATATTAAATCCTAAATTGACTGAGATTATATAAATGTTTTTAAAAACAAGAAATAAATTTCCAGAAGCCTTTGTGTAGAAGTTCTTCAGAATCTTATTATTGACTACAAACCATATGTCTATCTCAAAACCTAGGCAAAATGGATTAATAAAATACCAATATGACTTCATAATCAGTAGTTTCACCTAAAATTCCAAGGATTGCAGAAACAGAATTTAAGATTCTATGACAATTTTATTTTATGCAAAAATTAATGCAACTTTTTTTTAAAAAGTCTTTTTGTTTTTGTTTTGTTTGTTTTCCTCTCTAGTTCAAAGGTAACTGCTCTTTGTTTCATGATCCTTTTTTATTCCCCTTAGAAACTCTTCATCTTAATAGATAGTACAAGTCATTTTAAGAATCTTAACATTTTCTATGTTCCCTCAGATACTGTTTTTCCAAGTTGATCTGATCATCTAAAATCTGCCTAAATTAAAAGAGCCTAACAAGATGAAGATGAAACAACCGGTAAAACTGATCCCAAAATTAAACTCCTGTCTATTCATACATTCTCTTTTCATTCCTATAAGACTGTGAATTATTATTTCATTTTACAGATCAGAAAACTAAACTTCAGAAATCTTAAGTGACTAAACCTTTTGACCAAAGTCATCCCCCCAAAAAAGTGAAAGACTCAGCACTCAAACACAAATCTTAAATCCTTAATTTCTATCCTTTATAAATTCATCAGAACCTAATATGCCAGAGACAAGAGAGCTGAAACGGGTTGGGTGCAAAGACGTGTGCCTATAATCCCAGCACTTTGGGAGGCTGAGACCAAGGGATCACTTGAGCCCAGGGGTTCAAGACCAACCCAAGCAACATAGTGAGACCTCATCTCTACAAAAAAATTAAAACAAAGCTAAATTAAATTAAATACAAAAGAGCTTAAATTAACCAATTTGATAGTAAAAACCATAAATATAGTCAAATCAAAATATTCTCATTCTCCTAAGACTTCCAACTGAGTCCTTTTTCAACAAGCAAGAACTCACATAGTCCTGTGTAATCTCTGAGCCTCTATAATATCTGTGTCTCAGTTTTCTTAACTATGAATTGCAGTTAAGACCTTTCCTAGGCAACTTCAGAAATGAGAAGATCATGACAGACAGCAGAAGGGAAATTATTTTAATTTGGAAACTCCTGAAGTCTTAAACCAAAGTAATCCATTAAAATAAAAAAGAAAGACGTAAAATAATCCTTTTCACAAAATAATGAAAAGACAAATAAAAAATATTTCTTATATACAAACTCTAAAACTAATTTGTAATGACAGAAGACAGGTAACTTTGTAAAGAGCACAAGGGAACTTATGCAATGATAAAAATGTTCTACATTTTATTGTGGTAGAAGTCACATACAATTGTCAAACTTATTACCTGTACACTTAAAATAGGTTCAAATTCATTAAAGTTGACTTTAAAAAGATTGAAAGATACAAAATCAAAGATAGATCCTGTAGAAGCATTCTCCCCACAAGAACAATCTCTTCTGAGTATTACTTTTCATACCTACTCATCTTAGGGAAATGAAATTTATTTAAATCAGAAGGAATAAACAGTTTAATAAATAAAAGTTCATTTGAAAACGGACAGAGCATTAAACAACCTGGCTTTCAATCATAATTGATCAATAAGTATCAGAAATACAGCATCAGAAGGCTATGAAGTACCAATTTTACAGAGAGAGAAATGCAAGTACCAAGAAACGGGCTATGACCTTGAATGGTCAGTTTTAATACACTTGCCACAAGATTCTGCAATCTCCTAAAGTACAGATAAGAAAGGAATTTTTTTTTAGTGAAAGGTAAAATTGAAAAATATTCAAGGGTTCTAGTAGTCCAAGCAGCTCTAAGGTACAGATTTCTAATTCACAACTTCAATGATCTATGTGTAATGAATAAACATAGGTTGGCTTTTTCTTGCATATTTTGTACTTAGCAATATATAAAGACCATTAAAAGAAAAGCTGATATCTGAACTTCAGAGACTGTGGCAAACCTTGACTTTTGCCATAAATTACTAATGCTAATTAAGATAGGTTGGGTTTAATCTGAGATTCAAGAAAATCTAGTCTTGTCATATTTATACTATAAAAAGAAAGACAAGAAAAAAGAGCCACACAAAAGGTACTCAAAATTTGCAAATTTCTCTTAACTTTATTCCAATTGATATGAATGTCAAGAAATGAAAAACAGTCAGTCATGGTGGCTCACACCTACAGTCCCAGCACTGTGGAAGGCCATGGTGAGAGGACTGCTTGAGGCCAGGTGTTCAAGACTAGCCCACAACATAGTGAGACCACCACATCTCTACAAAACATTTAAAAATTAGCTGGGTGTGGTGTCACACGCCCACAGTCCCAGCTACTCTAGAGGCTGAGGCAAGAAGATCACTGGAGCCTGGGAGGTCAAGGCTGCAGTGAGTTGTGATCTGGCCACTGTACTCCATGTCTTCCAGCCTGGGCAACAGAGCAAGATTCTGATGGAAGGAAGGAAGGAAGGAAGGGAAGGAAGGGAAGGAAGGGAAGGAGGGAAGGAGGGAAGGAGGGAAGGAAGGAAGGAAGGAAGGAAGGAAGGAGAAAATAGTCATCTGAATTGTTTTTATTCTGTCAAGTTTTAGAGCTACTATAACTCATTGGTGAGAAAAGGGATTCTTTTTTTTTTTTTTGAGACAGGGTCTGGCTTTGTCACCCAGGCTAGAGTGTAGATCATAACTCACTGCAGCCTCAACATCTTGGGCTTAAGCAATCCTCCTGCCTCAGCCTCTGGCGTAGCTGGCACCATAGATATGTGCCACCATGCCTGGTTATATTTATTTTTTGTATAGATGGAATCTTGCTATGTTACCCAGGCTAGTCTTGAACTCCCAGGCACAAGCAATCTTCCTGGCCTTGGCCTTCCAAAATGCTGGGAATACAAGTGTGAGTCACCATGCCCAGACTGATTCCTTATTCTTGCTGGAGGTATTTGCCTTAATAATATCTATAATAGAAAGCCCTACAGATTATTAAAACAATAATCTTTGAAATATAAAACATGACCTAGGAAATAACAACTTTGCAGGAGGAGCTAGCATAAAGAAGAACAAAAGGCTAATAAAACCTTTCCCTTCTACTCATTACCCTCTTCTATCATTTCCTCTTTTATAGTACTTATGAAACCCTTTATAGATTTTGCAACATTTTATGGCAAAACTATTTTAATTAATACATTTCTAAACAATCAAATAGTTGTGAATTAACTGCACTATGCTATCAACAACTGAATTTATAAACTGAGGTTAGGGCCAAACATAAACATCTTTTCATTACAACTCTTGCTCTATATGCCCTTTCTTTTTTCTTTTTCTTTTTCTTGTTTTTTTTAAAAGAGATGGGGTTCACTTCTTCAACTCCTGGCTCAAGCAATCTGCCCACCTCGGCCTCCCAAAGTGCTGGGATTACACGCATGAGCCATTACTCCTGGCCCTCTAATATTTAATTCTTTATAAGGGCAAACATCACATCAATATAAGTCATATGTTTTCCCATTCTATAAATATGTGGTCATTAATTAACCTATTTAGTGGCTTTCTCAAAGTATTTACAGTTAACTTGTGCTATAGAAATTCAGACCATTCCCTGATAAACCCTATTCTCTTAATATAGCCAAAAGTCATATACATCTACTTAGAACTTCATGGCAATTACATTTCTTACTCTGAGTAGACTGTAGCCCATATCTCAATTAGAAATATTAAAATTACAACCCCAAATCTGTTTAGGGGAATGCAATATTTTAAATTCAAATTATAATTCTTCCCTACTGCATAGTCTTCCTAATGAAAAAGTATAATCACCATTTAAACATTTTATAGTTTTAGCAGTGTAATGTAAGAACTCTTAATTCAGCTGGTAAGCAGAACATATTTGGGCACATGTGCTCAAATGTTATGTTACCTTTCAGCTACCGGACCAACCACAGAATCATTCTTTCAAAATAGCTAGAATTCCTAGGTATGCAATACATTAGAATGCTGCGAAATCACAAGGTTTTTTTAACATCAGGTCTACGCGCAAATTCCACTCCCAACCAGTAACTATGCCACCGGAATTTTTTTGATATCTTCAAATATCAAGTTCCTTCTTCAGACAAGATAATACTGTCCATTAAATTGAATAATGGGCTATTTGGTAAGCCAGAAACTGGCTCAATCACCACAGCAAAATGAAGGAGAAGAAAGTAAACTGGAATGGACTTGTACAACACCTTAATTTATTAAATCATTTAGTGGAACTGAAAGCCACAGGGCAAGGAAAGACAAAATATGTGTCCAGTCAACATTATGTAAATGTGAAGGGGATGCTAAAGGGAACAAAGTTAGCTCTTAAGAAGGAAAAATGTAACAGTTGAATCTAAACTGTTCTGCTTATTTACTGACGGTAAATGGCTATTTTTAGAGGAAAAAAATAGGAATTTAGGTTGACTCTAATCACGGTTCATTCTTTCATTTTGAGCGCGAGCATGTGTGTGTGTGGGAGGGGAGTGTGAAGGGGAGAGTATTAATATTACCTTACATCTCTCATACCTTTCTTTCTGTATTTTCCTATCTCTGATGGCATGACTCAGTCACCTAAGTCAAAAACTTAATCAGCTGAATTATATATAAAGATACCTGAACTATAGTAACAGCCTTTTCAGTCTCTTTACTGCCAGCCTATTCCCCCTCCAGACAGCTGAAAATGATCTACCTAAAGTGAAATCTAACCAAGTCACTCCCCAGTTTCAAATCCTTCAATGACATGCCACTGTCTACAGGATAAACCGAAGCTGTGAAGCACAGTATGCAAAAGTCCCACCACAATCAAACCTTTCTCTCCATCCCTACCCATCCCCAAGCTGCCATTTCATACTACATTTTTACTAATTTATGATTCTTTAAAAAATAAAAATTTTAAAACCCATTCTTTTTCACACCTCTATATATACTCATGTAGCTCCCCTTAGCTCAAATGCCTTTCCCTCACTCATTTGACACCCAGCCAGCAGCCACTCACACTCCCACTTCACCCAGTTTGAGACCCAGCTGATCTGCTCCTCGAAGCTTTTCCTGGGCTCCTAAACTGGGTTAGGTGCCAGACTCTTTCATATTTCCTTAGTATGGTAGGCGAAATAAGGACCCCAAAATGTGTCCATGCCCTAATCCTCAAAATTTGTGAATATGTTACCTTACATGGCAAAAGGAGCTTTACATGGCTAAAGGACTCTGATGTAAAAATGTAAAAGTTTGCACTCAGGATTATCCAGGTGGGCCCAATCTAATCACAGTTATTTTATCGATTAAAATCAGAAAACCTGTTCCAGCTGCAGAGTGCCAGAGAGATGGTAGACTGAAAGGAAATGAAAACACTAGCTTTGAAGATGGAGAAAAAAAATCATGAACCAAGGAAATGTGGGTAGTCTCTAGAAACCAGGAAAGGCAAGGAAACAGATTCTGCTCTCACAGGTCCAGAAAGGAACACATCCGTGCAGACACCTTGATTTTAGCCCAGTGGGACCTCTGTCAGATTTCTGACCTAAGGAAATGCAAGATAATAAATTTGTTATTTTAATTTATTACTGCAGGAAAAAAAAAAAAACATCTAATACACTTGGGAACAGTTTTATGACATTATACTATCACTATCTGTGCCTGCTCCCTGACTAAACCTTAACAATATCGAAGGCAGAAACTCTTACTTAAAACTGCATTCCCAGTACCTAGCATAGTTCCTGTACATAGAGATGCTCAATAGTATTTTAGAACTGACACATGTTCATAATTTCAAAGATTCTATTAGTATAATTAAAACATTTTTCTTCAATCCAGAATCTTTTTTTTTTTTTTTTTTTTTTTGAGATGGAGTCTCGCTCTGTCGCCCAGACTGGAGTGCAGTGGCCAGATCTCAGCTCACTGCAAGCTCCGCCTCCCGGGTTTACGCCATTCTCCCGCCTCAGCCTCCCGAGTAGCTGGGACTACAGGCGCCCGCCACCTCGCCCGGCTAGTTTTTTGTATTTTTAGTAGAGACGGGGTTTCACCGTATTAGCCAGGATGGTCTCGATCTCCTGACCTCGTGATCCACCCGTCTCGGCCTCCCAAAGTGCTGGGATTACAGGCTTGAGCCACCGCGCCCGGCCAATCCAGAATCTTAATTGCCAATATGAGTTCCTTTCACATTTCCTCACCAGTCCTTCCAGTTTACTACTTCTCACATGCCTCTTTTTATTAAGACAAGGATTCACTGTGACCCAGTCTTTCCATGGAACTTGCATGTATGTAGTTAAAAAAAAAAAAAATCCCTGTTCCTCTATTATATCAAATATCATGTATTTTTAAAAATCATAGTATGTATTGTCATTAGGAATGATTTAGGGAGGATTCCCTCTTTCTCAGTCTTTTGGAATAGTTTCAGTAGGATTGATTGGTACCAATTCTTCTCTGAATGTCTGGTAGATTTCAGCTGTGAATCCATCTGGCCCTGGGCTTTTTTTGTTTTTGTTGGCAGTTTTAAAATTACTGATTCAATCTCACTGCTTGCTATTGGTCTGTTCAGGGTTTCTTTTCTTCCTGATTTAATCTAGCAAGTTTGTATGTTTTGATTTTAGAGGGTTATGAAATGGTACTTTGATACTTTCTGAAGATTTCTAAATCCTTGATTTAAGGGCTGAACTTTCAGTACTAATATATTTTGTTAGATATTCAGGGGGCCTAAGGAGCCTAAGGACAAAGCACTTCGGATAAATAAAAATAGTTCTTAACAGATCTTGGAATTGTTAGAACTAAAAATATGTTCCGAAATATTCTCACTTATAAGTGGGAGCTAAGCTCTGAGTACACAAAGGCATAGAGAGTGATATAATGGACTTTGGAGACTCAGAGGAGGGAGTGTGGAATAAAAAAACTACATATTGGGTACAATGTACACTACTCAGGTAATGGGTACACTAAAATCTCAGAATTCACCATTATATACTTCATCTATACAACCAAAAAACTATGTAACCATCTATGTTACAGGTGGTTGTAACCAAACCACCTGTAGCCCAAAAGCTATTGAAATTTAAAAATACTTTTAAAAAAAGAAATTAAAAGTAAATTTCTTACATCAACATATGTATCATTCTTTCCACTGATCAAATCTGGAATTTGGGCAAAGTCATTCATCACAGTTGAGAAAGAACTTGCAAAAAGACAGGTCCCCATGAAAGCATAGCAGTGCCTATCATAAAATACCAAAAAGTACCATCATGTGACAAGGTGAGAAAAGGTATTCTGGCCATAAGATAACTTCATTTTCTTTGTACCTCAGAATAAATTTTCCAATATGAAAATAGATCTGTAAATTATATGACAGCCCTATCTTTCTTATCAACTGTTACTTCCATTCTTTGGGAGACACAAAGTAGAAAGATTACAAATGTAGGCTCATTTGGTGGCTTAAGATTGGTTCCACATACAACTCAAACCTTTTGTTCAACATTTTGTGATGCTTCTCATTACTAATGGTTAGCATTTACACAGGCTTAAAAATGGACTGCAAAACATTAGCAATATTGATCTTCACACTTCATTAATTAGCTATAATCTTCAGTCACTTCATTAACTCTCTGGACCTTAGTTTTCTCATTCATAAAATGAGAAAGTCAGATTAGATGAAGTCTACAATTTTTTTCTGACCTACAACATTCTAAGGTGGCATTAACCTTTATATCCTGCCTGGCATTCGACTGAGTCCAGTACAACTAGAAGAAACAGAAGGAATCAGGACATAATTTAAAAGCTTCTGAGAGACTATGTTTGAATTTCAGCCCTACCATTTACTAATTGTAAGATCTTGGGTTTTAGTTGCCTTGTTTATTGAATAGGAATGAAAATGTGTATGGGCCTGGCACAGTGGCTCAAGCCCGTAATTGCAGCACTTTGACAGGCCGAGGTGGGAGGCTTGCTTGAGCCAAGAGTTCAAGACCAGCCTGGGCAACATAGTGAGACCCTGTCTCTGCAAAAAAAAAAAAAAAAAATTTAAGTAACCAGACATGGTGGCACACACCTGTAGTAATAGCTATTCAGGAGGCTGAGAAAGGAGGATTGCTTGAGCCCAGCAGTTTGACCCTGCAGTGAGCCAAGATCATGCCACTGCACTTCAGCCTGGGTGATGGAGTGAGACCCTCTCTAAAAAGAAAACCAAAACATTTATGAAAAATAAAATAAAATTAGCCTGGCATCATGGTATATGCTTGTGGTCCTAGCTACTCAGGAGGCTGAGGTAGGAAGATCACTTGAATACAAAATGTCGAGGCTACAGTTAGCTGTGATCACGCCACTACACTCTAGCCTGGGCAACAAAGCTAGACTCTGTCTCAAAAAAAAAAAAAAATTGAAGTTTTATAGAATTTAAAAATAATGTAGCATCAGGAGTGTCTCAGTCTGCTCGGGCTGTCAAAACAAAATACCAAAGAGAGGACAGCTTCAACAACAGAAATTTATTTTCTCACAGTTCTAGAGGCTAGAAGCTCCAAATCAAGGACTGGTTTCTGGTAAGGGCTCTCTTCCTGGCTTGCAGACAGCTACCTTCACACTGTGTTCTCACATGGTAGAGACAAAGAGCTCTGGCATGTCGTCTTCTTAAACAGGCACCAGCCCTATCGGATTAGGGTCCCACCCTTATGACTTCATTTAACCTCTGTCACCTCCTCACAGGCCACTATCTCCAAATAGTCACATTGAGGGTTAGGGCTTCAACCTTATAATGTGTAAATTTGTAATATCAATTTGGGGGGAACAAACATTCAGTCTGTAACAAAGAGTATTTATTTTTGTACTGAGAGTCTCTAATTTTAAAGCAAATTTCATAGACTTAATTTAAACTTCATGCTAAGTTTGTAAGATGAACATAAGTACTATTACCCTACATGCAGACTTGAGGAACAGACATAAAGAGGTTCAGCAACATAACCTTAATAATACAACTAAATAGGTACAGAGCTACAAACAGAACTAGAGCCTTTTTATCTTGAAGTTCATTCCATTAAATAATACTGCATTTTTCAAACCTTTTCTAAGTGTATTACCATTGTCTTATTCCACACTACTTCTT
Organism: Papio anubis; assembly: GCF_008728515.1. Taxonomy (NCBI): domain Eukaryota; kingdom Metazoa; phylum Chordata; class Mammalia; order Primates; family Cercopithecidae; genus Papio; species Papio anubis. The sequence continues at coordinate 69,295,814 of NC_044986.1, read as the reverse complement.
AAATCTGTCTTAAAATTGTGTTTCCAACAGAAAATTTAAGTAATATTATGGAAAGGGAGATTTTTTAAAAGGCCTCAAACACTAAATTTCTCAAAGCCAAGAAAATAGATTAAACAGAGTCATGAAAACCAGGGTTTAATTAGCTTAATGATTCTGTGATTTCTGCTTTTAGGGAAAGCCAAAAAAAAAAAAAAAAATGGCACATTCGGTAAAAGCATTGGCTTATTTCTTGACCAATACTCATCAATTAATCTCATCCACCCACAAGCAGGCTAAAGGAAATTATTTCTAGTAACTGAAAGTTGCATATTCATACTTTCAGAAAAGAGAAATAGACTGCTTTCGTAACTATTTCCCTTTCTCTGGGTGGCAATTTCTCTGAGGTTTCATACATACACCATCAATTATCTGAGATTTTACACACTGTCTCTCTGTGTACCAGTATAAAACTGTTATCTGTGGACATGATATAGCACAGAGGGCTGTAAAGGAAGCCAGAATATGTCACCCCAAAATATTTCTCTTTGACATAAGTATTTTAAACTGAAGAAACAGATGCAATGGCATGTGCCTGTAGTTCCAGCTACTCGGCAGGCTGAGATGAGAGATCACTTGAGCTCAGGTGTTTAAGGCCAACCTGGACAACATAGTTAGACCCTCTTAACCAAATAAACAAACAATCTGTGAAGAGGGAGTTGAGAAAAATTAATGAATAAAGGAAGAGCTCTTTCTATCCTCCTCTCCTACATTTCCACCTAAAGATATAAATTCTCCTTTACTGGAGACAACTTATCAACTCAGATATGGTACCAGAGGGATCACAAATCTTACTCCACTAGTTTACTGCCATATATTTACCTTTCCTTCCCATAGTTTCCCACCTTTGGAAGTATTAACCTGCTTTCCTTTGTCTTGTCACTTCTGGAAAATTCATTGCTCTTTGTTGAAGATGCTACATAGGCGAGTGTTGTAAGCCACTGCTTTGAATTACTTCTCACTGAGGTTTCTCCTGCATCATGTGCACTGCACACATGAATATACACCTGCTTGTTTTTCGCTTGTTAATCTGTCATTTGTCATAAAGGTTTGTCCCCAAATGTGAACTTATGAGGGTTAAGGAAAAATTATATTTCTTCTCTGACAATTGCTTCAAAGAACATTCTCATGGGGGAGGGGTACAGAATTATTTAGTTGGGGAAAAACACTGGCTTATATTATCAAATAACTCTTCAAATTATCTCTTCAGACCACTTCAGCTAGCTAGGCATAAATTCTTTCCCTCTTTAGAGATTTAAAAAAAAAAAAAAAAACTGTAACAACTAGGTGATGTTACTCCAATTTTTATGGTCTTTTGAAAAACTACTTTTATATTTTAGCACTGACACACAGGCTGGCACCTCTTAGAAAAAGTAAAAATCTTCCATTCAAAAAATAGCAATTTTTACATAGCTTTCTGTATGTTCTTTGGGTGGGGGGTGGGGAAGTAGGAGGAAGAAGGAGATGAAGCATACTGTACTTGTCCCAAATTATATTTTCCTTTTTCATGTTTTTCCCTGAAACAATAATGTTTGTACTCCTTATACAATAATGTCACATCTCCCTTGTTTCTTCAGCTGAAGGAGGTGGTGGTGGTGACTTCCTGTTGCTAATCTCTACATTACCTCACCATCTCCTATTTGGCTCTCAGCTCTTTCACTACCTGCGTTATAATTTTCCTCATCGAATTCCTTCCGTTGTAAATGCCTGAAATGGTTTGTTTTCCTTGTGAGACCCTGACTGATAAAACCACTCACCTGGCAATGTGCCATTTACTGCTTTCTGAAATGTTAAGTAGTTTTTTCATATACTTATGTACTTTCATATGGTTCTTTTCTTTTTTTTTTTTCTTTTTCGAGATGGAGGTCTCATTATGTTATCCAGGCGGGACCCATACTCTGAGTTCAAATAATCCTCCTGCCTCAGCCTCCCAAGTACCTGGGACTACAGGTGTATGCCACTGAGCGCAGCTTCACATGGTTCTTTTATAAATATAAAGCAAAAGCTTGAGTTCATGGACTCTGAGATCAAAACTCTAACTTTTCAGTGCTAAAGAAGATGGCAGCAGGGTGCAGGGATTGGGAGGAGGGGAGCTGGACATGGCGCGGTGGGGGGGCATAAAACGTCAACAAGGAAGGTCAGGGAACAAAATGGATGGCAAAGGCTAACTTAAGGTAATATGCTAGCTATGCCAAAGTAAGGCCAAATCAAAGAGTCTTCTCAGATTGAGCTCTTCTTTGAATATGGCAAAACTACTGCTAAAAACAAATCAGAAGGTGTACTGACCATGAATACAGCAAGCAATGATTATGCTATCACAGCCTCCAAGAGCAATGAACTTGCATTCACCCAGTGAATTATGCAGTTTCTCCTGAGAGGCTCCCCAAACTGGCTAATGACTCAAAAGAAAATTTTTATGTATAAGTAATTGTTAGTGGCTATAACCTACAGCAATCTACTGAAAAATGTAGTCCTTAAATGCTAACAATCCAAACATAGATTGATATCACAACACGGTACAAATAGTATTGTTTCCAAAAAAGAAATAAAATACCATACGGCCATGTAAACCTCTTTTAAAAACTGGTTTTGGCCAGGCTCACACCTGTAATCCAGTACTTTTGGAGGCTGAGGCAACAAGATTGCTTGAGCTCACGAGTTCAAGACCAGCCTGGGCAACACAGTAAAGCCCTGTCTCTAATAAAAACACAAAAAATTAGCCAAGTGTGGTGGTTTACACCTGTAATCCCAGCACTTTGGAAGGCTGGGTGGGAGGATCCACTTGAGACCAGGGGTTCGAGACCCACTTGGGCAACAAAGTGAGACCCTGTCTCTACAAAATATGTAAAAGAAAACAATTAGTTGGGCATGGTGGTACACACCTATAGTCCCAGCCACCCAGGAGGCAGAGGTGGGAGGACTGCTTGACCCTGGCAGATTGAGGCTGCAGTGAGTTATGATCACACCACTGCACTCTAAGCCTGGGTAACAGAGAGAGACTCTGTCTCAGTTTAAAAAAAAAAAATGGTTTCAGTTGGGCTAATATCCCTAAAGTAAGCACTCTGCACAATCTTTGAAAACTCTTATGGCAAAAAAAAAAAAAAAAAAAAAAAAAAACAAGAACAATAACAAAGGATGAAGAGATGCCATATTTAGGTGATCATTTATCTATTTATGCTTTGGCCATTCAAATTGCTTTGAATTATAGGCTACAAGTGCAAACTCATAGTGATCTAATATTAATAACAATAACAACAACAGTTAGCACTTAAATAGTACTTAATGTATTTACTATATTTATGTGCAAGGCACTATTCTAAGTGCTTCATGTATTTAACTCATATAGTACTCACAACTCATTGGATAGGTATAATTGTTCCCCACTCTACCATCAACATTACACACCAGGCTTAAAGACATAAAGTAAATTGCCCAAGCTGGCCAGGCGGGTGGCTCATGCCTGTAATCCCAGCACTTTGGGAGGCCAAGGCAGGTGGATCACCTGAGGTCAGGACTTCAAGACCATCCTGATCGACATAGTGAAACCCCGTCTCTACTAAAAATACAAAACTAACTAGGCATGGTGGCGCATGCCTGTAATCCCAGCTCCTTGGGTGGCTGAGGCAGGAGAATTGCTGGAACCCGGGAGGTGGAGGTTGCAGTGATTGAGATCACACCACTGCACTCCAGACAAGGCAACAAGAGCAAAACTCTGTCTTTAAAAAAAAAAAAAAAAAAAGGCGGCCCAAGTTCACATATCTAGTAAGAAATAGCTAGAGTTTGACCCCAGGTAATCTGAGTCCACCGCCCATGCTTTTAACCACTATACTTATTATATTCCCTTCCTAACTTGATCAAGGTCACACAGCTAACTAGGTGGTGACACCAGGAATTCAATACAAATCTTGAGCCACATAAAAACACAGCTGGTTATGAAATATGTGAGGTTACTACCCTTTAAGTCCTAAGAAATCTTTAACATCATCCGCAAAAAAGGTCTGCAAACTGGGCCCAGAGCAGTATGGGACTTGAGTGTCATTTGTTGTACTTTTTGTTGTTGTTGTTTTTGAGTCAGTGTCTAGCTAAGCCCAGGCTGGAGTGCAGTGGTGCGCTCACGACTAACTGCCACCTCAACCTCCTGGGCTGCTCATGACTATAATCTCAGCAGTCTGGGAGGCCAAGGCGGGTGGATCACCTGATGTCAGGACTTCAAGACCATCCTGACTAACATGGTGAAACCCTGTCTCAGCCTCTCAAAGTGCTGGGACCACAGGTGTGTGCCAACATGCCTGGCTAATTTTTTAATTCTTTGTAAAGACAGGGTCTGTGTTGCCCAGGTTCATCTCAAACTCCTGAGTTCAAGTAATCCCCCTGCCTTAGCCTCCCAAAGTGCTGAGATTACAGGTGTGATCCAGCCTCCAGAGTCATCTGTAATTCAACCAACCTGTATGATACATAATAGGAAGAGGAAAACATTGATGGTTAGAAAATCTGGCTGAAGTCTTAACTTTGCCATTAATTGGCAGCATGCTATTAAACAGAATATAAGCTCTGGACTCAAACAGACCTGGATTGAAATCTGGGCTTTAAGACCTTTAGGTAAGGGTGGCTCAGTTTGTGCACAGTACAAAGGCATCAAGGAAGCAAAATAAGGCTGAAATTCTGCCCATGTTCAGCTCACAGATGCTGAGATAAGTGGTATCTAAGCACAGGTCCCCGAGTTACTGCTTGGGGTGGTGTGCCAGGCCAGAAGAAGTTTGGCTTCCTCATTGGTTCACCACAGGGGGTAACTTACCTAATCCAAACAGAAGTCTCTCATAGCTAGTGTGGCTCTGCCTACTCTGCTACTTACTATATAATAATTGCTACTTGCAATATAATCTAGGGTAAGTTACTTAATCACTCACTCTAAACCTCAGTTTCCTTATCTGGGAAATATGGTTGAAAACAGTACTTGCTTCATTGTGTGTGTGTGTGTGTGTGTGTGTGTGTGTGTGTGTGTGTGTGTGTGTTTTGTTTTTTGGACAGAGTCTTCTTGCTCTGTCACCCAGGTTACAGTGCAGTGGCATGATCACAGATCACTGCAGTCTCAATCTCCCAGGCTCCAGTGATCCTCCCACGTCATCCTCCCAAGTAGCTGGGTCCAGAAGCGCATGCCACCACCACACCCAGCTAATTTTCTGTATTTTTTGTAGAGACAGGATTTTGCCATGTCGCCTAGGCTGGTCTCAAACTCCTGCGCTCAAGCGATCTACCAGCCTCAGTCTCTCAAAGTTCTGGGACTAAAGGCATAAGCCATTACGCCCGGCCCATTATGTGGTTTTGAGTATTACATGAAATGATGCATGTTAAGGTGCCAGGTACTTAACAGGTTCTCAATAAACTGTAACCATTAACCATTAATATCATAATTTCTCTCAGCCTCAGATTCCTAATATGCTAAAAATGAATACCACCTACTGCACTAGACATTTCTGGGAATGTTGAATAAAATTTGATAAATGAACAAGCAGTTTATAAACTATATCGTACAATGTAACAACGAGTAAATATAAAGGGTTCTTGGTAACTAGAACTTAATGTATTAATATGATGGAGCATCAAGTAATATTTTTGCAGCTGGTATTAACTCTTTAAAATGTTTACATCATATATTCTTATTTTGGGTGTTACTTATTTTAGGGAAGATAATCATGCTCATAGATCACTTTAAACTGCAAGAAAAAATTATTTCATTAGAGATATATGTAAACATTACAAATCTAAGAAGTCTAAGGTTAACTAGTATCCTCTATGAAAGAAAAATTCTTCACTCTATAATGTTTGAAGTAACTTTTAAAAAAGTCACCACAACCAATGAACTTTCTTGCTTTAAATTAGGGCCTCTCAATAGAAAAGATGGTGTTTTATATCCACATGTCGTGCAGAAACCAGCAGACTGTTACGATGTTATGATGGCATAACTGCATCTTCTCTTAACTTGGAAATGGCATTCTTCAGAGACTGCCTGTTGATTCATTTCAACTTCAAAATGAGTATTTGACCTTGCTTCTTTACGAAGGGCTCCTTCCACCTTTACTGCAATGTTTGAGATATTTAAAGCTTCTATTACCATAAATTCCAAACTTACAGTCACACAGCAGACATTACTCTGCTATAGGAAACACAGGCCACAGGCCTACAAATGAGAGGATTTTAATAGGCCTCCAGTTCGGTAACTGAATGTTTCCTGTGACCCATGCAGCAGGCAAAACCCAAAACAAAACTAACACCAGATCCTACATTGTCCTTCATGTCTCTTTGTCTTCCAAATGTGCCCTCAGTTTTGTTATCGCTTTGTTGTTATTCATGTTTATTACTACCACCAAAAAGCTACCCACACATTTATCAATACAGTACTAAGAAAGAATGTTTTCGACTTCATTAATGCCTGTATGTTCTTAGCATTTAGACACAAGGCACAGTCTATATTTACTGTGGATTATTTTGCCCATTCAAAAAAACATTTGGAGGGTGGGCATGGTGGCTCATGCCTGTAATCCCAGCACATTGGGAGGCTGAGGCAGGCAGATCACTTGAGGCCAGGAGTTCAAGACCAGCCTGGCCAACATGGTGAAACCCTATCCCTAGTAAAAAAAAAAAAAAAAAAAATCTGGACCTGTCACTTATGTCCTCAGCAGACTGATCTGCTCTGAGATAATGCATGAAAAGTATTATCTCCTAAGGGTTGACTTCAAATAGACAAATGAGTTAAAGATATAAATGTGTGCAGCCAGGCATGGTGGCTCAAGCCTGTAATCCCATCACTTTGGAAGGCCAAGGGAGGGGGGATCACGAGGTCAGGAGATCAAGACCATCCTGGCTAACATGGTGAAACCCCATCTCTACTAAAAATACAAAAAATTAGCTGGGCATGGTGGCAGGTGCCTGTAGTCCCAGCTACTCGGGAGGCTGAGGCAGGAGAATCACTTTAACCCAGGAGGTGGAGGTTGCAGTGAGCCAAGATCACGCCACTGCACTCCAGCCTGGGCGACAGAGCGAGACTCCGTCTCAGAAAAAAAAAAAAAAAAGAAAGAAAGAAAATCTGTCACATGTACCCAAGCAGGCCTGCACAAGAATGTTCACAGCAGCATCTTTATTACAGAAAATAATTGGAAATTAGCTGCATGCCTATCAGCAGGGAATAGATAATGAGTGGTCAAAAATTTTTTGCTGAATGAATGACACTCAGGGATTAAAAACAATGTCTCAAAGGAAGCCAGACCCTCATGAGCCTGTGCAACATCATCATCATTAAGAAGAGAAAGAGGTGGAGTGCAATGGCTCACACCCATAATCCCAGCACTTTGGGAGGCCGAGGTGGGTGGATCACTTAAGGCCAGGAGTTTGAAACCAGCCTGGCCAACATGGTGAAACCCCGTCTCCACTAAAAATACAAAAATTAGCCAGGCCTTGTGGTGCATGGCTGTAGTCCCAGCCACTCAGGAGGCTAACGCATGAGAATCACTTGAACCCAGGAGGCAGAGGTTGCAGTGAGCCAAGATCGCGCCACTGCATTCTAGCCCGGGGAAACAGAATAAGAGTCTGTCTCAAAAAAAAAAAAAAGAAAAAGAAAGAAAAGAAAGAAGAAGATGTTAGAGAAAAAAACATTTGAGGCTGGGTGCAGTGGCTCACGCCTATAATCCCAGCACTTTAGTAGGAGTCCGAAGCAGGCGGATCACTTTAGGTCAGGAGTTCGAGGCCAGCCTGGCCAACATGGTGAAACCCCATCTCTACCAAAAATATAAAAAATTAGCCAGGTATGGTGGCGTGTGCCTGTAATCCCAGCTACTCGGGAGGCTGAGGCCGGAAAACCACTTGAACCCAGGAGATGGAGATTGCAGTGAGCCGAGATCACGCCACTGCATTCCAACCTGGGCAACAGAGCAAGATTCTGTCTACAAAAAAATAAAATAAAAAATAAAAATGAATTAAAATATCAAACTATGATACATGCAATAACATGGATGAACCTCAAAGGCACTGTACTGAGTGAAATAAGCTAATCTAAGCTAAATAAGCTAACATAAATGTTGTGAACTATTTGATTTCATTTATATGACAATCTGCAAAAGGCAAAAGTATAGAAACAGAACAAATGAAAGGTTGTCAGGGGTTAGGGATGAGAGGAAGAACTGAATTCAAATGGGCAGCACAACAGAAATTTAGGGGCAATGAAACTGTTCTGCATTCTGATTGTAAAGGTAGTTACACAAATCCATGTAAATTCATAGACATGTACATCAAAAAAAGGTCAGTTTTATTAAATACAGACTTTAAAATTCTGAAAAAAATCAGTATCTCCTCCAAATGATGCATATCTAAGACCATGACATTAGATGTATCACATACTCACTTCTTGAAAATGTAAAAGCCTACTGGATCATGCAGTTAGACACCCATCCACATAAATGCCAGGATATCTCCCTCAAAGACGGTTAACAAAAAGCCTAAATAAGGGTACTGAACAATGTTCTTAAAAATCAAATTTGTAATCAATGCCTTGCAACAAAGTTTTCTTAGGGCTCAATTTTGTACCTATTTTATTATCTTAATCTAGAATTTAAAAATTGGAATAATAATTTAAAATAATTTAAAATAAAAAATAATAATTTAAAAATAATAATAATATTACACAATTAAAAGGAAACATCCTTCTGTCACATTGGTTTTCACGCATGTAAAACCTTCTGGCAGGGATGGGAGAAACTGTTCGTCTGTTAAATTAAAAGTATTTACCTTTTTCCTCTTACTCAATCTCTCCAGTTCAGTGTTCCCTGAATAAAAAGTGTTCTAAGCTCTGAGATGAAGGAGACCTCATTCACAGATCAGGAACTTTACACTGATGAATTCTGTGACTTCACTTTCTACAGCCTACCAGGATTCTCCAAAAAGAAGGTAGCAAAGGCTGGGCATGGTGGCTCACACCTGTAATCCCAGCACTTTGGGAGGCCAAGTCAAGGCAGGTGGATCACCTGAGGTCAGGAGTTCAAGACCAGCCCAGTCAACATGGTGAAACCCCATTTCTACTGGGAAAAAAAAAACATACACAGTACAAAAATTAGCCGGGCATGGTAGCACACACCTGTAGTCCCAGCTACTTGGGAGGCGGAGGCAGGAGAATCACTTGAACCTGGGAGGCGGAGGTTGCAGTGAGCCGAGATCACGCCACTGCACTCCAGCCTGGGCAACAGAGTAAGACTCCATCCCATTAAAAAAAAAAAAAAAAGAAGAAGAAGGTAGCAAAGCTGCAATAGCACCCTTTAACTAGGGTGACCATATGTCCCAATCTGCCTGGGATAGTCCAGCTTAACACCTACTCCTGTAACGTATTTATTGTCAGCACTCTTTTTCACTCAAAAGGCACTGTAATTTAGAGGTGACTTACATGGCCATCCTAACCCCCTTTAAGAATCTAACTTTTAATCCTTATCTATCACCAAGACATAGAAAGCAGTCCTTATAAACAGAAATCCCTATACTAGGCCAAAAAAGGCAGAAAAATTTAATTTGATCAACCTAATGTGTTATATTTTAATCAAATTCTATTCTTTGCATTATATAATTGCATATAAATAGCTTCACACTCTAGTAAATACCTTATACCTTAGAAGAAAAGCTCCTATCAGTCAGGTTGGAGAAAAATAAATCACTCATTTAAAATCTCTACCCATGTCACCATTCTCAAGCTGGTTTTTGTTTTTAGAGGCAAGGTTTCACTCAGTCATCCAGGATGAAGTGCTGTGGCATGATTACGGCTCACTGTAGCCTTGACCTCCTAGGCTCAAGCAATTCTTCCACTTCAGTCTCCCAAGTAGCTGAGACCACAGACATGTGCCACCATGACCAGAAAAAAAAAAATTTTTTTTTTTCAATTATTGGGAGAGATGGGATTTCACCATGTTGCTGTTGCCCAGGCTGGTCTTGAACTTCTGGGCTCAAACAATCCTCCCACCTTGGCCTCCCAAAGTGTTTGGATTATAGGCGTGAGCCATCATAATCCAACATTCTCAAGTTTTACAGCTATTTGATAGTGTGGAATAGTAAGTGTTTTTCATCCCAATTTAGGATGCTGTGTGGCAAATTCTAGAGAAGCTAAATGACCCTAACATCTTAATCCTCAGATGGAAAGTTTACTTCTGTTTCCTTAAAGTAATACCATTGTCAAGGAAAGAACAGGTTTCAAATTATAATTATTTTCTTGAGACTGTTACAAACATGGACCAGGATGTCCTTTCTGGTTTATCTTGTTTTTTTTCTTTTTTTAAACAACGAAGTATTTCTTCAGAGAATGAATTAACCAGACTCCTTATATCTCCTTTTTTAAAATTCATTATTTGTAGAGACAGGGTCTTGCTATGTTGCCTAGGCTGGTCTCAAACTCCTGGGTTCAAGTGATTCTCCCCGCTAGGCTTCTCAAAGCACCAGGATTACAGGCATGAGCCACCTTGCTCAGCCATTATATCTCCTTGACATTCACTTTGGATAGTTCACTAGACAGGAAAAAAGTTATTACTTATCACTCCTTGTTAATGGATCTGATGGGGAAAAGATAATAAAAAGCAGACCTACGCTGTTCAATATGACAGTTACATGCTCTACTGAGCACTTAAAATGTGTCTAATCTAACGATAATTAAGACAGTTTGCTGGCGCGGTGGCTCACGCCTATAATCCCAGCAGGATTTTGGGAGGCCAAGACGGGCGGATCACCTGAGGTCAGGAGTTCAAGACCAGACTGGCCAACCTGGTGAAACTGTATCTCTACTAAAAATACAAAAATTAGCTGGGTGTGGTGGCAGGCACCTGTAATCCCAGATACTCAGGTGGCTGAGGCAAGAGAATCACTTGAACCCGGGAGGCAGAGGTTGCAGTGAACTGCGATCGTGCCATTGCACTCCAGCCTGGTGACAGAGCAAGACTCTGCTTCAAAAAAAAAAAAAAAAAAGATGGTTGTGGTAAGACTCTTGAAGATTAAGTACGAAAAAAAGAATGTAACTCATTAATAATTTTTATATTGAATACATAGTGAAATATTTTTATGTTAAATACATTATTCAAATTAATTTTACTTGTTTCTTCTCACTTTTTAAAATATGGCTACTAAAATATTTTAAATTAAATATATGGCCATATTATATTTCCATGGTTTGGTTTTGTTTTGTTTTTTTCTGAGACAGGGTCTTGCTCTGTCAAGCCAGTGGCATGATCATGGTTCACTGCAGCTGCGACCTCCCAGGCTCAAGTGATCCTCCCACTCTGCCTCCAGAATAGCTGGGACCACAGGCGCGCGGGTCACCACATCTAGCTTTTTTATTTTTTTTCCTTTCTTTTTTTTGGTAGAGACAAGGTCTCCCTGTGTTCCCTTGACTGGGCTCAAGGGCCCAAGCGATCCTCCTGCCTCAGCTTCCCAGTGTGGGATTACAGGCAGGAGCCACCATGCCTGACCTATTTCTATGTTTTGATGTGTTTCCAAAATAATTGTCGTATTACCAATAGCAGGCATAACAACAATTGCCGCAAAGTGCAAAAGCCACAAAATTATCTGTAACAAGAACAGTCCTTATTACCTCATCATAACAAGCACTATACATTCCTTAACAGATTTTTTAAAAGAACAAAAAGAAAAGAAAACCAACAAAAACTCAGAAAGTTTTTAAAATGCACTACTCCTTACTTTTGTGGTTCAGAATGTATCCTTTAAGAATGTATTAAGTATCTATAACATTTGTATAGACAATGTGTGATCCCTGAAATATCTGAAAACAACGCAACAGTGGATTTTGGAAGACCATAACGCCAGCTTGGGAAACCCATGGCAACAGAGAAGGAATGCAACGAGGAATGAGGAAGCAAAACACAGACACTGAACATGGACTAAAAGCAGCAAGTGGAAGCAACCAGAGTTAAAAATCAGCACCTCTGCCCTGCATCTAGTCCCTAAACTTTTCCTTATATTTTTAGTTTATATTTTTAGCTGGTTTTAGTCACATTTCCAGGGTTAGGCTGAAAAGGCCTAAACAGTTTCACTGTTAGGTTCAGAATTACACTTATATTTCCAAATTTCAAACAGACTAAATTCATGCCTAGCAACCTATCACTAAGTGTTTACCAAACTTCTAGATAGAGATCATAAATTAGTCACCTCCCCAACTCACTACATAATAACTACATGTCTTGATATCTCAGAGTTGGCAGGGATTAGAAGTCCAAATAAGTTGTTTTTTTTCTGAACCCTGGGTTACCTTCCATGGAAGCAATTATAACAAATTTGGTATTAAGTTTACATTTCAGATGGCTGCTAAACATTACAATTATGCAATTAGCACAGAATCCCCAAACACATAAGGGCTACCGTAATATCTATTTGGAGACAATTTCAGACATTTCAAACACTGAAGTCTTATTACATACCCTAGAACCAGAAGGCCTGAAAATAACAGTCTCGGGCTTGCTGCTTAGGATACTGTTCTAATAGATACAATTCAAGCATTTAACTTAATGAGAGCATTTAAGTCAGATTTATCCAACTGAAAAGGGAGGTAGTATTTACATAGACACAGATGACATTTACGCCTCTACTTAAAGTTAAAACGCCTGTACAAAAAATTTTTGTTTTGTTTTTTTACAACCACAAAAAAACTTCTGATTCTCCAGATATGTGAAGTGACTTGGAGGTTCTGCTCAAATATTTTTTCATTTTAAGCCTGACTATAATTCAAACATTTCATGGAGGCCTTTTCTTTTTGGTTTCTTAAAAATTACTGCAACGCCAGTGTGGCTGGTATCAGTCTTATATTCGAATACTATAACTATAGTTTTCCACTAGGTTTCATGCTATACTGTGCACACGTAAGACGCTCAACAAATATTTGGTGAGTGAATAAATGAGAAAAGGACAAGTATGTCCACTATCACCAAACTGCAAAGAAAAACTGGATGCATGGAAACAAAACACAGGCAGGAGCAGCTGGGATGCCCTTCCACCTAGAAACATTAAAAATAGCCACTCAGTACAAAATAATGAAGACATTCTGGAGGTGAATAGTGGTAATGGTTCACAACTACATGAAAGTACTTAATGTCAATGAACTATACACTTAAAAATTATTTAAAATGGTAAATCTTATGTTATGTATACTTTACCACAATAAAAACAAATTTTTTTTTTAACAGTTAGCCAAGTGTGACATCTGACTATGCTTTCACAGGAAGACACTGAGACTCTGGTGAGAAAGTCTGGCCATGCAACGATACATAGTATACTACCACATAATGGTAATATATCATTTTATGGTAATGATATACGATAATATACCATATTATAATATATGGTAAAGGAAAAAATAAACAAGAAAAAAGACTCTCGGTGAAAACATTGTACTATGAGAAAATTCTACATGTTTGCCATATCCCTGTGATGAAAGTAGCATGCTATAGTAGCTATCTATGCATAAAATACCAAATAGTGGCCAGGTACGGTGGCTCACGCCTGTAATCCCAGCACTTTGGGAGGCCGAGGCGGGTGGATCACCTGAGGTCAGGAGTTTGAGACCACTCTGGCTAACATGGTGAAACCCTATTTCTACTAAAAATAGAGAAAAATAGCCGGGTGTGGTAGTGCGCGCCTGTAATGCCAGCTACTCAGGAGGCTGAGCCAGGAGAATCGCTTGAACCTGGGAGGCAGTGGTTGCAGTGAGCCGAGATCACGCCATTGCACTCCAGCTTGGGCAACAAGAGTGAAACTCCATCTCAAAAAAAAAAAAAAATTCTGAATAGTATTCCAGTGGAAGAAAAACTAACTTTAGGTAAATGTAAAATCTGAATCTTTAGAAATAAACATGCTTGCTTTAAGAAAACTGAATTAAATTGTTTTGATCTAAGTTGTCCATAAGCCTTGAGAGTTTATAAATAGGTTTTTTTAATGTATGTAGACTAACCCAAAAACAATTTTATAATATTAAAAGGAAACACTTATCTGTGGGCCTTATTATACAAATTCAAAAGAAAAGCTGAGGGGTAGATCATGTTAAGGGGAAAAACCAAAACCAAAAAAGCAAAAACAAAAACAAACCTCTATCTTACACTAAACACCCAAAGGTTTAAAAAACAAAAAAATTAAATCTCAACTGGTGACACAGGGATTATCTGCTGACCCCAGAGGTTTATCTAAACATTCCTTTAATGATCTCCAACTCAGAAACAGGTCTGGCAGTAAGAAGTCTGCATGGTACTCAAAGAGAGCTGGCAGAACCAGATGTTTTTAAGACAGGAGAGCAGACCTACCCTTTTGAATAACTACCAGCTGTGCTGTTTCATGTTCTGTACCAAAGCTGTGACCTGTTGGTACTTTCTCCTCCCTAAACTCCTGAATTTTGAGACAGAGTCTTGTTCTTTCGCCCAAGCTAGAGTGCAGTGGCGCGATGTTAGCTCGCTGCAACCTCTGCCTCCTGGGTTCAAGCGATTTTCCTGCCCCAGCCTCCTGAGTAGCTGGGACTACAGGTGTGCACCAATTTAAGGAACTAGTTAACAAAATGAAGTTAGTCTACCCTTGCTGTTTTGTGTTCTGCTCCAAAGCTATGGCCAGTGAGCCAAAAATTCTAGCACTTTCTCCTCCCCACCAAACTCCTCTGCATTTAAGAAGCTAGTTGGCAAAATGAAGTCAATCTATGAATCAAGCTTGCATTCAGTCTGTCACTAAGTAGGAATAGCACATTACTGCTAAAGTTCTCCAAAACATTACCCACCCAAAAATCTTTTAAAAAAAAAAAAAAAAAAAGCATCTTCAGATATCTGAAAAATGAAGCCAAAAGATCAACTATATAGGTTATATATAGTTATTCCATAATATAGAGAAAGAATTTATAAACTATATAGAAAATACCTCCTATATTAAGAGTGGGTTAACAGGGAGATGCATGTATATTTTATTTATGTATATAAATAACATATATATGTTATAATACATATAAATACACACACATATATATAAACTATTAAGGGAGAGACATGAAAATGATGAGCTACAGCATAACCTACAAAACACAAATGGCTGCATTTCTGGAAAGAGGGGCAGAGTTTAATTATACCACAGAACAGTATCCTCCTCAGCTTCTCAGAATCAGCTGCCGTCAGGCACCAAGAGAATTTCATATAGAAATATACTATGCAGAACTAAGGTTATTTTCAAGTCTAATTAGTTGGTCTCAAATTCCATCATACCCATAAAAATCTTCCATGACTTCCTCATAGCCACTCTTCCAATGAAAGCATCCACCCCTCTAGGTGATAAAGAAAAATTAATCTGTATTTGTTGAAGTTTCTTTCATTTGCCTCTAAGTTCATAATACACTAATCTGCATAACTTGCACAACCTTCTAGAAGTAGAAACATGACTTGCATAGCACCTTAATTGTACAAGTACAGAAAAAAAAGCTTCTAATAATTAGAACAGTGTCTCATATACAGTAGGTATTCAGTAAATGAATAAAGGAATTAATTCTAATGAATATTACTATCTCCCCCCATAAAGATACATATATTAAAGGGGCTCCAAAAACCCTTTTTTTTTTTTTTTTTTTTGAGATAGAGTCTCATTCTGTCACGCAGGCTGGAGTGCAATTGTGCAATATTGGCTCACTGCAGCCTCTGCCTCCCAGGTTCAAGTTATTCTCCTGCCTCAGCCTCCCGAGGAGCACCCGCCACCATGCCCCGCATTTTTTTTTTTTTTTTTTTTTTTTTTTGTATCTTTTACTGGAGACGGGTTTCACCATATTGGCCAGGCTGGTCTCGAACTGCTGACCTCAGATAATCCACCTGCCTCAGCCTCCTGAAGTTCCCAGATTACAGGTGTGAGCCACCACGCCTGGCCCAAAAATCCTCACTTTTCTGTAGACAGCTAATGACGGGGCAATGCCATAAATACAACATGATGATCAAGTCTCTTCCTCTCTCTCTCTCTCCCCCTCACCTTCTCTCTCATACTCTCTCACTGCTCTCTCTCACACACTCTCACATGTCCATTCAATACCAAAACCAAATATAGAGTACTTGTTTACCCCCTTTCCCTGACTTCCTACCTTGAATAAAACCCCTAGTAGCATTTATAGCATTGCATCCCCCTAGAAATCACCTCAGGAGTTGCCCAAAGAGCAAGTTGCCATTCTAATTACATCTTCAGGAGAAAGACTTTTCCTAACTTGGGTTCCCTGGTGTTTTCTGTCTCCCCTAATGGGTATAATCAATCCCTGCAATTTATCTATAGTCCAGCCCCTGCCCATGGGCCACATACTCTTAAAATTAATAGCTCTTCGTTATTAGGCACACTTACATGTGTGAAAGTTTGGGGGCAAGACATGTTTAACTTATTTTCCACTTTGTCCTAATTAAATACTACTAGACAGGATTTTCACACAATCACTCTCTCCAATAAATATGCAAGCATCCAAAGAACACATGAAAACCAAGGCTATAAGAATCATATTCATTTCTGAGCATTATTTACTTAAGTCTAAAAAAATAGCTGGATGATATATAAAAATGTGGAGAAGCTATAGGGGGAAATGGCAACACAACAGAGTATAAATAAAATAGAATTGCAAGTCTGAAAAAATCCTGTGATGACAAAGATGGACAGAGTGCAGTCCCGTGTTCCTTCACAACAGGGATATACTCTGAAAAATGCATTATTTGGCAATTTCATCATTATGCAGGCATCATAGTGTACTTACACAAACCAAGATGGTACAGCCTATTACATATCTAGAATATACAGTATGTCCTATTGCTCCGAGGCTACAAACCTGTACAACATGTTCCTGTAACAAATACTATAGGCAAATGTGAAACAATGGTAAATATTTGCATATCTAAACATAGAAAAGGTACAGTATTCGACATTATAATCTTATGGGACCATCCACACATGCAGGTTATGGTTGACTGCAATGTCGTTTTGTAGTGCATGATATACACAGAAAAGGATAGAAGACTAATCAGACATAAGTTTTAGATACACATAACCTACAAGCCATCATCAACTTGGCAGCATAACACAGGAAATGTTAACGCTGGTGTCCACTAACCACAAGGAACATGGACACTCTTCTCACTGTTAAGGTGCCTCTCGCTTTACCAGGCATGGAAATATCTTCTACTGTCAAAAGAAGACTGTCTCTCTCTGTTTATCCTTTTCAGTAAATGCCAGTAAATTGGACATATTTTTGACATAATTTGCTTATGCTTACTGAAATCTGTATTTAGTTATGGTCAAGAAAATGCTACTCTCGCCAGACACGGTGGCTCACGCCTTTAATCCCAGCACTTTGGAAGGCCAAGGTGGGCAGATCACCTATGTCAGGAGTTTGAGACCAGCCTGGCCAACATGGTGAAACCCATCTCTATTAAAAATACAAAAAATTAGCCAGGTCTGGGGATGGGCGCCTGTAATCGTAGCTACTTGGGAGGCTGAGGCAGGAGAATCACCTGAACCCAGGAGGCAGAGATTGCAGTAGGCTGAGATCGTGCCACTGCACTCCAGGCTGGGGGACAGAGTGAGACTCTGTCTCAAAAAAAAAAAAAAGAAAAAAGAAAAAAACGCTATTCTCTCAAGAACTCAATTATAAACTCATTAACTACTGTATCTGAGAAAAAAAAGATTAATTGTTTACAATTAAATATATTTATAAGTAAATGGATGACTATTAATATATTGTTAATAACTATTAAAATACAATGGAAAAGCCTATATTACGTTAAACACAGCCAGAATCTTTTTATGTATCCAAGAAGTCTCTGCCTATGAGATTTAGGAACTTTTTCTTTCAGAACCATGCTCTCATCTCCCCTCTGTCACAATTGGATTAAATGGATCTTTCCCGAGAGCTGAGACACAGCCACACTTAACAGCAGCACACTGGCTGCCCCAGCAAAGGAGCAAATGACTCATAGCACCTGCTGGTTTGAACTCAACCCTTGTACTACATTAGCTCTTATGACCTACTGGAATCAAAATCAGAAATCAGGAAAACAAACAACATACAAAATATAAATAGGAATACGAGTGAGAAGTCAGAAAGAAATATAGAAATAAAAATCACAATTCTGAAGCTTCATTGTTCAAGACATTCCAACAAAACTGACAAATAAGTTCAATTTTGGAAAACCATTTCTAATAGTATATTCCAGTCATTTCACTATTAACAAATTATGGGGCTTCCTATCTTGAGATAATGGAAGAGTCAGGTTCACACTAGAAGTGAGAAGATCATGAAGATGACACTCTTTTTTTTTTTTTTTTTTTTTTGAGACAGAGTCTCGCTCTGTTGCCAGGCTGGAGTGCAGTGCCGTGATCTTGGCTCACTGCGATCTCCGCTTCCCAGGTTCAAGCAATTCCCCTGCCTCAGCCACTCAAGTAGCTGGGACTACAGGCGCACCCCACCACGCCCGGGTAACTTTTTATATTTTAGTAGAGATGAGGTTTCACCATGTTGGCCAGATGATCTCTACCTCCTGACCTTGTGATCAGCCCACCTCAGCCTCCCAAAGTGCTGGGATTACAGGCGTGAGCCACTGCGTGATGGCACTCTTTTTACAGCTGGCCACAGAACAGTAAGCAAGAGAGCTATTAACCAACACACAGTAAGGAGAAAAGACAATGATTGATAGGATCATAAGAGAAGAAAATAACAATCTTAATTTTCAGCTGGACACGGTGGTTCATGCCTGTAATCCCAGCACTTTGGGAGGCTGAGGCTGGCATATCACTTGAGGTCAGGAGTTCGAGACCAGTTGGCAACCACGGTGAAATCCCATCTCTACTAAAAATACAAAAATTAGCCAGGCATGGTGGTGCGCACCTGTAATCCCAGCTACTCATGAGAATCGCTGGAACTCAGGAGGCACAGGTTGCAGTGAGCCAAGATCACACCACTGAATGCCAGCCTGGTCTCAAAAAAAAAAAAAGAAAAGAAAAAAAAAATCTTAATATTCTTCATTGGGTAACTTCATATACCAAGCCTACTTTTAGAGGAAAGAGGCTGAATAATCACATACCCCTAAAGCAGTACCCCTGGAAAAAGTCAGACTTTGGGAACATAAGAAGTTGGCTTTCTTTAAAATGGAAAATGTTTCTCTGTTTCATAAACAAAGAAGGCCTAAAACACTACTCCAAGGAAGACCATTAAAATGCTGGATTCACCTAGAACTAAAATTAACATTTTTAAGCTGGAATTCAAAGGAAAAAAAGCACATATATAGTCTGACTTTTATCGCTTTTCCAATTCCCAATACAAGATTTTTTAAATCCTATGTGATGCAATACAATTTAATAAGATTCCAGTTGTGCTAAATATAATTCCAAATGTTACTTTTAAAGTGCATTGAAAGGAATGGTCTAGCACAAATTCGAATATATGAACTTCACAGTAATGTAAACTGGTCATTCCAGCCTTTTCTTTTTTGAAGATTAGTCACTAGTAGTCAAAAAAATTTTAAGGTACATTACACCTAGTCTCTCTCAATTCATAGTTTCTACTTCAGTAACTTAATTATGATTTACTATACATCTATAATATATAGCGCATCACTGTGGCATGACATTTAAACCACAATGTTCACACTGTATAAGTGCACATAGCTATGTGTCTTCCCATATATACCCAAATATGTTTTTGGCTCTAGTTGAATATAATAATGAGAAGAGTGTCCTAATAATCATATAAACAAAAGATCTGGAGCCTTAAAAAAAAAAAAAAAACGAGCATTTTGACCAGTAGAAAAGGAACAGGAGGATATCCCACACAGAAAGATGTGAACAAAGTCAGAGAACCATAAGGCACATCTCAGGAATCTAGCACAGCAAAAGGCTCCGTGCAAAAAGGAAAGGAGAAAAAAATAGCCTAGAAGGCTAGGCTGAGTTCAACCATCAAGGGCTTTCAATACCAAAGTTCACAGATTTTAAGCTTCATTCTCCAGGCAACAGTCAACAGAGGATTTTAAGCAGAAGGAGTGACCATTATAAACGGTGCCAAATATGGCATTTCCACAGATAAGAAAGTGTAAATTTTACATAACATTTCCTTTGGCTTTGCTATTTATAACTCTTAACTATTAAAATACAGGCTGGCCGGGTGCAGTGGCTCACCCCTGTAATCCCAGCACTTTGGGAGGCCGAGGTGGGTGGATCACGAGGTCAGGAGATCGAGATCATCCTGGCTAACACGGTGAACCCCCTTAACATGGTGAAACCCCGTCTCTACTAAAAATACAAAAAATTAGCCAGGTGTGGTGGCAGGCGCCTATAGTCCCAGCTACTCGGGAGGCTGGGGCAGGAGAATGGTGTGAACCTGGGAGGAGGAGTTTGCAGTGAGCCGAGATTGCGCCACTGGACTCCAGCCTGGGTGATCAGCACGCGAGATCTCTCGTCTCAAGACAATTAAAAATCCACATTTCCTTGCTTAGCATAAACTTTCTAGAAAGGCTCTTTGTCTTTCTGCCCCATTTTATCTAAAATAAATAGCACAAACCAGAGGAAAAGAGTCTTTTCTAACATTTGTTCAATCTAAAAGCTAAATCCAGCATGTAGGATATACTTACTTTATTGCTATACATGATTGGCTCTCTTCTTCACTCCAGGAGGCTATTTTTGATTTGTTGGACGTATAAGCAAGGAGGAAAGAGTGGGAACAATTTCTCAGAGCCCCCAGGATACTTATTCATATAAGTTTACTCCAACTTCCCCTTCACTTTTCCCAAATAAATTCTTCTTGATTACTATAATTATTAGTTTTGTTATATTAACAGAATTTGAAAGCTTTTTCCAGTGGTTTTTACTTAGACTGTAACTCTGTTCCCAGTGTCCAGTCTAGGTTTTCTCATTTGTTTAAAGTATTTATCCAGCTGCATTAACTCTCAAAAGCCTGTAAATCCTAAAGACTACTAAAGCAGCAATTGTACCTAAAGATAACCCCAACAATACCACTGCTCATCCCTGCTCCCATGCCAACTTAAAAGCAGAAAGAATATGGAGTTCCTAGGAATATAATAAACATCTTGTTGCCCTGGTGCCTACACAGCTCACTCTTGAACTTCAAGTAAAAGGTAAGAAACAGAAAAAGGGGAAACAGGCCGGGCGTGGTGGCTCACGCCTGAAATCCCAGCACTTTGGGAGTTTGAGGGGGGGGAGGATCACTTAAGGCCAGGAGTTCAAGACCAGCCTGATCAACATGGTGAAACCCCATCTCTAATAAAAACACAAAAATTAGCCAGGCATAGTGGTGCGCACCTGCAGTCCCAGCTACTCAGGAAGTGAGGCACAAGAATCACTTGAACCTAGGAGGCGGAAGTTGCAGTGGGCTGAGATCGCACCACGTCGATCCAGCCCAGGCAACAGAGCGAGATACCATCTCCGAAAAAAAAAAAAAAAGAAAGAAAAGGCAAGAAAAAGGGAAAATAACACCAACTTTCCTTCTAAGGAATTCATATACGGCTGCTTCCCTTACCCCTCCTTTTACATTTTAAATTATCGATCCATTACAACTAGACTATATGCTATTTTAAAGTCCAGGGCCCAGGCCTAGTAATGGGCATTTTACACAGAAGGTACAGAATAATAATTTTTTGAAACAAGTATTTCTTGAATTAAGGTTTCTGCTCATCTATTATTACCACTTTTATTCCTATAATGTTAAAGTTTCTGCTATTAACATTAGTGACTTCTGTTCTTTCTTCCCGACCTCAAAGACACTAACATATCCAAGAATGAAAACTCATGACTGGAGAGTTTGAACTACACAACTACTATGGTACCAACAACTACTACAGTATCAAACTTAAGTTTAGAGAAAGTAAGTTTAGAGTCATATTAAAGAAAAATGTTTGTGGCCATTTAGAGTTTAAACCACAATTCATATGCCCCACATGCTTCACTAACAAGACTAGAAAGCTTTTGGGAACACTGTAGTGAAGTATAAACAGTCTTACATAAACTTTTTTTAAACATTGAAAGCGACCAGCCTGTGAAAGCTCTTTTAGCAAATGCTAACACATTTTTCCTAGCACTACCATCTCAAACACCAAACAGCTTTATGGTGACAGCAAGTGGCAATGTCCAAGATTGTCCACCATTTAGACTGCTAAATGCCTGGCCCAAAAAATCATCAAAAGGGCACTACTGAGCTAAGGCAAAGGAAGCATATTAATACATCTCTTTACTGACAAAATGCTATAGATTTTTTAAGTACATGAGAGAAACACAGCATTTAAGTAATCAAAATCCTAAGCAAACATTTACTAAGATAATAATGGCAGGAGGGGGTGTGGCTCAGTTTTTGTTTACGATCTATTTACTAAAGCAGCTTAGCAACATCTATCCTAAACATATCCAGAAGGCAAGTGTTGGTCATAATCCTTCTTTCCTAATAAGCATAAAGGGCCAACCCTTGGTCTCTGGGGGATATAACAGAACCATCTGGGGAAAAACAAAAGATGTCTGGGTTAGAAGGAAATATTTTCCTAAGAATGCAACAATTTTTTCCACTCTCATTTTCTTTTAGGACTAAGCCTTTAGACAAGGGTACTAGGCAGCAGCAGTCAGGGCATTACTGTTTAATTATCTGATAATCCAAACCTTGGAGCTGAAGGTAAATCTGAGTACGCAGAATGATTTGTAACAGCCCAGCTAACTTTCACTGTCACCAGCCAGATCAACTACAGAAAAGAATAAAGGCTCATGAAGCAAATCAGTCTTCCAATGGCAAAAAAGTCCATATATCCAACGTCCATGAATACGCAAATCTGCCAATACAAAGGGTTTTAAACACTTAAATTGTTTATACTAATTTACTAAGTTACTTTCGAAAAATTTTTAAGTATTAATTTGTGTTGATTTACAAAACAAGAATTTTTTTTTGCAGCAATGTCACTAGCCAAGAAACAAGTGCTTACAACTGTTTTAATAGAGCAATATACACTCATTGTAGAAACTAAAATTAAATAAAGAAGTACATAACATGGGAAATGACAGTCTCCTATCCCATCCCCTAGAGACAACCACTATTAACACTTTAAACCCCAGTATTCTGCAACGTTCTGTGATTACAAAATATTAATATCAAGGTTGAAAATCCACAAAGATATTCTATATAATTAGGCACCTTTTCCACCCCTATACCCAACTAGTGAAACTAAAATAGTCTACAATATCCCTGCCAAGTGTTCATCCAGCTTCTGCTTGAACAAATCCTGTGATATAGATCTGATTACCTCGCAAGGCAGTCCACTCTACCTTACAACAGCTTTATTTTAATACTAAGTGGCTAGTTACCTTCCCATTAGATCATTCTGGTTTCTCTCTTGAATATGCCTTTGTTTTTAAATGTTTACCATTAAAGTAAGGTACCTAGACATGAACACAATACTTTGGGACAATCATAGTCCTCATTCTGGACACCACGCTTCTATTAGTAGAGCCCAGATCGCACTGTGGACTCATGATGAACATGCTGTCAAGTGAAACCCTCCAGGTATTTTTCATATTACCTGCTATTAAACCACATCACATCCATTTACAATAACACTAACTTTTTAAATCATATATGGGATTTTGCACTTATCAATGTTGAATACATTTTAATCAATTAAGTCAATTCTTTCAGTCTGATAACTATTTTCAATCTCTAGTCTGAAAAAAAACCCAAGACACTTTAATAATACAACTTATTTTCATTGCCAATTCCAGGTCGTATATGGATTTGCAAAGCAAGTCTAAATATTCTATCCATGTCATTAATAAAAATGCTGAACACTGAAATACTACTCAGCTATCAAAAAAAAAAAAATTCTGATACATGATACAACATAGACGATTTTTTTTTTTTTTTAAAGACAATCGCACTCTGTCACCCAGCCCGCACTGCAGTGGCCTGATCACAGCTCACTGAAACCTCAACCTTCTGAGCTCAGGCAATACAGCCTCAGCCTCCCTAGTAGCTGGGACTGCAGGTGTGCACCACGACACCCAATTAATTTTTTTTTAATTATTTGTAGAGACGGGGTCATGCCTGTAATGCCAATACTTTGGGAGGTCGAGGTGGGAGAATAGCTTGAGCCAGGAGTTCAAGACTAGCCTGGGCAACATAGTGAGACCTGTCTCTACAAAAAAAAAAAAAAAAATTTTATTAGCTAGGCATGGTGTCACACGCCTTTGGTCCTAGCTACTTGGGAGGCTGAGGTGGGAGGACTGCTTGAGCCTAGGAGGTCAAAGCTGCAGTGAGCCATGATCAGGCCACCAAGCTCCAGCCTGGGTGACAGAGTGACCCTGTCCCAAAAAAACAGTTATTGTTTATAAGGAAATTATTAAAACCTTGGTTCACTATCCAATATCTTAACTTTGAATTTTCAAATATTTCAAAATTAGTAAGTATTACAATGCCTAAAGCACAGCGCAGTCCAACAGAATATGTGAGCCACATATATAATTTTAACTAGGCCAGTAGTCACATTCATAAGACAAAGATAAAATTAATTTTAATAACATTTTACTTAATACAATATACAGGAAATATTATTGCAACATATAAATGTGTATTTTATACTTGTAGTACATATACTTGTAGTACAATGTGTATTTTATACTTGTAGTACATAGCAGTTTGGACTATACACACCTCAAGTCACATGTGGCCAGTGACTAAATGTCCATTTTAGATCTCACTGAAGCAAGGAAGAATTTCTTTCTTTCTTTTCTAGAAACAGGATCTTGCTCCATCGCCCAGGCAGGAGTGCAGTGGCTCGATCATGGCCCACTGCAGCCTCGAACTCCTGGCCTCAAGGGATCCTCCTGCCTCAGCCTCCCAAAGTGCTAGAATTACAGGTGTGAGCAACCACACCCAATCAGGAATTTCTTTTGTAGTATTCATCAGTTTTTATAGACTCTGCTTCTAGTTCTTATATAATTTCCAATTAACATAATTATTATTTACTTCTGAGGAATTTTTCTTTCCTTCTTGGACCACATTCCCTTTAAAGTTTCTGTTAACAGACTCCTACTATAATTTTCTGAATTTTAAAAAAATTACTTTTGAAATAATTTTTTCAAATTTTCTCCAATAAGCATATTGTACCATCATAATAAAAAGTTAATTCTTTAAAACAAACAAAAAAAGCAGGCCCAGGTTTACTGTATCTACCTTCTGTGAAATTAAATTACCAGAAAGGCTTGTCAAGACTGAGTAGATGCTGCAAGTTAAGCTATATAAAATTATCTAAATTTTCCTTAAAAAAAAAATACATATATATATGTGTGTATTTGAAACATATATATCAGGTACCATCAACAGAGTACTCATTATGTGCCAAGCACTGCCCTAAATGCTTTTCACACGTTGGTTCTTTTTATCTTCACAACAACCTTACAAGATTTCCCTTTTTTTAGACATGGGGGTCTGGCTGTGTTGCCCAGGCTGGACTTGAATTCCTGGGCTCAAGCAATCCTCCTGCCTCAGTACAAGATAGTTTTTGTTGTTGTTGTTGTTGTTGTTTTTGAGACAGACAGAGTCTCACTCTGTCACCCAGGATGGAGTGCAGTGGCACAATCTCAGCCCACTGCAACCTCTGCCTTCCGGGTTCAAGCAACTCTGCTGCCTCAGCCTCCCAAGTAACTGGGATTACAAGCACGCGCCACCACACCCTGCTAATTTTTGTATCTTTAGTAGAGATGGGGTTTCACCATGTTGGCCAGGCTGGTCTTGAACTCCTGACCTCGTGATCCACCCGCCTCGGCCTTCCAAAGTGCTGAGATTACAGGCGTGAGCCATCGCGCACAGCCTCAAGATATATTTAATCCATCCCATTTTACAGATGAAGACTGAAGTTTACAGAGATTAATTCCCTTGTCCAAGGTCACTCAAAGAGGAAAGGGAGAGTTAAAATTTGATCTGAAATTCAGTCTGGCACCAAAACCTGTGCTTTTTCCAATCTTCTCTACCTTTCTTTCAGCACTATTATTTTCTTCCATTTAATATTAATCTGACATAAATGCTCTTACTGAAAGATTATGTTAACCTCACTAGATGTAGAAAAAGCACTCAAAAGGGCCATTTTCATCTCATGGATGCTCTCGCCTATCATTTAATCAAGGTAAGAATATATTCAGTAGCTTTCATTTGCTGCTACAAAAGTTGGTACACCATAGCTACATGATCTAGTTAAACCAATTATGAATTCTTTAAACCCAAATTCCTGGTGAGGAAAGGTAAAACAAATACATAATCAAAATGTTATGTACAAAACCTTACAAAACTAAGCACAGGTGTTTCTTATATTCCTGATGAGGAAGTGTGCTTAAGGAGCATACCAGAAACCAAGGGCAGTTTGACACACTCAGAAGTTATAGATTACTTGCTCAATCAAATTCCCACAGGAATTCTAGAGCTTTAATTCGGTTCACCAGATCCTATCATGTTTGATCTACATTAGCAGTGCTTTATAATTTCTTTCACATATCTGTCTGTTCGCATCAACAGTCTCCATCTCATTTTCTTAAGAATTATAGTTTAATCTCTTGCTGACCAGCATTTAAAATAACTGAAGGATACTGAAAAGGGCACAAAACTGCCTTGTTTGAAAAAATATTCTAAGAGTTATCAAATAGATGAACTAAATGAATAGATGCCAGATTCATAATGAATTAAAAAGGAGCTTTAAAAAGGCATCCTTACTCTTACAACAACAGAAAGACAACCCAATTTAAAAATGGGCTAAAGTGCTGAATAGGTATTTCTCCAAAGACACACTGAATATCATCTGTCATTATGGAAAGCAAAGCAAAACCACAATGAGATGCCACTTCACATCCACTAGGATGGCTAAAATAAAAAATACATGAACAAGTGCTGACAAGGAGACAGGGCAATTGGAACCCTCATACATTGTTAGTGGGATTAAAAAATGGTAGAGCCACTTTGGGAAATGTTAATAGTTTAGCAGTTCCTCAACAAGTTAACCACAGGATTACCCTGTCTCAGCAATTCTACTCAAAGGTATATACCCAAGAGAAATAAAAATATTTGTCCAAATATTTGTCCAACCTGTACACAAATGTTCATAACAGCATTATTCATAATAGTAAAAAAAAACCACCCAAATGTCTATAAACTGATGAATGGATATTTATATCATTATTGTTTAGCAATAAACAGGAATAAAATGTCAAAACATCCTACAACATGAATGAACCCAAAAAACATTATGTTAAGTCAAAGAAATTAGTCACAAAAGGCCAAGTATTATATGATTCCATTCAAATGAAATGTCCAGAAGAGGAAAATCTATAGAAATAAGAAAGATTAGTGATGGCCACAGGCTGGGTATAGAGGGGAATAGAGAGTGATTGCTAAACATGGGTTGTTGGGTTTTTCTTTTTGTTTTCCTGCAGTGATGGAAACATTCTGGAATCAGATATTAGTGATAGTCACAGTTGCAGAATTCTGTGACTACTTTAAAACCATTGAATTGTGGCCTGGCGCGGTGGCTCAAGCCTATAATCCCAGCACTTTGGGAGGCCGAGACGGGCGGATCACGAGGTCAGGAGATTGAGACCATCCTGGCTAACACAGTGAAACCCCGTCTCTACTAAAAATACAAAAAAAAAAACTAACCGGGCGAGGTGGCGGGCGCCTGTAGTTCCAGCTACTCAGGAGGCTGAGGCAGGAGAATGGCGTGAACCCGGGAGGCGGAGCTTGCAGTAAGCTGAGATCCGGCCACTGCACTCCAGCCTGGGCGACAGAGCCAGACTCCGTCTCAAAAAAAAAAAAAAAAAAAAAAAAACACCACTGAATTGTATACTTTAAAAGGGTGAACGTTATGCTATGTGAACTGGATCTCAATAAAGCCGCTGCTTTAAAAAAGGAGATTCCTACTCTTTGACACTGAAGTTAAGGACAGCTACAGCTTTCCAATATCCATTCCTTGGGCACTCAGTGGCAAGATATCTACAATAAAAGGATCTAAATCTGAACAAGTGGAGTTAGTTTCCATTTTCTCACAGGCTTGATCTCTACACATCCTTTTTTTTTTTTTTTTTCTGGCCACTTAAAAAGAATGAGGCAGCCAGGTGTTGTGGCTCACACCTATAATCCAGTGCTTTGGGAGGCTGAGGATCACTTGAGACCAATTCAAAACCAGCCTGGCCAATATAGTGAGACCACACCCCTACTAAGAAGAATTTTTAAAAAAAAATTAACTAGGGCCGGGTGTGATGGCTCACGCCTGTAATCCCAACACTTTGGGAGGCCAAGGCAGGTGGATCCCTTGAGCCTAGGAGTTTGAGACTAGCCCAGACAACATGGCAAAACTCCATCTCTCTAAAAATATAATAACTTTTTAAAAACCGACCGGCTTAAGGCTAATCAGAACTCACACCTGAAACCTTCAGAAATCATACTGCTGGTGCACAATGGGGAAAAGTTGTTGCAGAATCAACCACTGCATGGCTCACAGTGCATTGCTGCATACTTAATCTTATCTGATCTTACAAAAGAAGTATTAGAAAGATCCAAATGATATACACATGGGAAAAGGGATTTTGTCTTCTCATTTTAAAACTATGTTAAAGCTTTCTGCCTACTTAGGATAAAGAGGTCATATTCAGAGACTGTTCACATGTATGCATTCTCAGCAAAACATCTACAGGGTGTGGTCATCAGATATTATTTAAAAGGACCAATAAGCCAGGCGCGGTGGCTCGCACCTGTAATCCCAGCACTTTGGGAGGCCGAGGCGGGCACATCACCTGAAGTCAGGAGTTCGAGACCAGCCTGGGCAATATGGTGAAACCCCATATCTACTAAAAATACAAAAATTAGCTGGGCATGGTGGCACATGCCTGTAATCCCAGCTACCCAGGAGGCAGAGGCAGGAGAATTGCCTGAACCCGGGAAGCGGATAGGTGCTGCACTCTAGCCTAGGTGACAGAGTGAGACTCCGTCTCAAAAAAAAAAAGGACCAATAGGAGAACAAATTTTAAAAGAATGCTAAAGGCTGGGCATGGTGGCTCATCCCTGTAATCCCAGCACTTTGCGAGGTCAAGGCAAGTGGATTACTTTAGGTCAGGAGTTTGATACCAGCCTGGCCAACATGGTGAAACCCCATCTCTACTCAAAATACAAAAAATTAGCCAGGTGTGGTGGTGAACACCTGTAGTCCCAGCTACTAGGGAGGCAGAGGCAGGAGAATCGCTTGAACTCCGGAGGCAGAGGTTAACGGTGAGCCAAGATCACGCCACTGCACTCCCGCCTGGATGACACAGCCAGACACTGTCTCAAAAAAAAAAAAAAGAATGCTGAAGAGAGACACAGCAATGGTTCTTAAGCACAGGTGATATTTGGTAAAGTCTAAAGACATTTTTGGCTATCAGCTAGGGAGGGAAGCGCTACCTGCACCTAGTGGATAGAGGCCAGGGATGCTACTAAACATCTTACAATGCACAAGAGAGCCTCTCAATGATCTGAAACAAAGTATCAGACATGCCAAGGTTGAGTAACTCTGAGTACTACCACCTACAGTCCTGTTAGTGCATCTAAAGTCCAAATACTACTCCACAGTATGAAAGTATTAATCTATCTGTTCTAGTGTGAGAAGCTGAGTTTCACAAATGAAAAAGAGTGAGCAAGAAGCAGAAACCACTTTAATCAGAGTGGTTACTGTTCTAACATTCCAAAAGCAAATTTATCTCATGTGTTTGTGGGACTGATTTCTTTTTTAAAAGGAATATAAAAAGCAGTTTCCTTTTTTTCTCTTTTGAGGCAGAGTCTTGCTCTGTCACCTAGGCTGGAGTGCAGTGACGCAATTTCGGCTCATGGCAGCCTCTGCTTCCTAGGTTCAAGTAATTCTCCCGCCTCAGCCTCCCGAGTAGCTGGGATTACAGGCGCATGCCACCATGCCCAGCTAAATTTTTTTTGTATTTTTAGTAGAGATGGTGTTTCTCCATGTTGGTCAGGCTGGTCTCGAACTCCTGACCTCAGGTGATCCACCCGCCTTGGCTTCCCAAAGTGCTGGGATTACAGGCATGAACCACCGCGGCCAGCCTAAAATACAGTTTTCTATCACTTTACTATACAATGCTATTCTTTAATAGGAAAAATCTATCAGTGTACATTTAGGTTTAGAGCCTTTTGGTATTTTGAAGCAGTCCTAAAAGCTAGCACAATACAAGTAACTGCAACCATAATACACTGTTCCTGGATACCAAGGTAAGAAGAATGAAGAAGCAATTCTTTTCAAGGCCCACCAGATTTGGACACTAGAATAAAAACAGGCTTCATTCCTCTACTCACTAGAAACATAGTCTTTCTAGTATTTATCTTTGCTAGATCCCTCATGTTATTCTCCTCCTAAACAAATATACAAATAATTTTAGTCCCTCCATGGTATCCAATAGTTCATGGGGTTTAATAACACAGGAATGCCTTTCTTATCCATATACCTATAATTTCATCCCTACTCTCAACAAGTCATTCTCAGAGTAGGAAAGGAAATAAGCGGAGTGTCCTCAAACTTATGTTAAAACAGAACCTTCTCCCCAGTGTTATCTCATACTATACTCCCTCTCACTCCCACACTCCCACCACATTAGCCATCCTGCTACTCTTTCCTGTTGTAAGTATAAGACCATATAATATCCATGCCCTAAACCCCCAACCCAATCTCAAACCAGGGGCTTTTCGCTTGTTCCCTCTACTGAAATACTCTTCACCCATATCTTTTTTTTTTTTAATGTAATACTGTTTATTTAACTTCAAAAACATTTCAGCATTCTAAACATACAAAAAAAAAATAACAGAACGTTGCAAATCATGTTTAAGTACAGGAAGTTCTTGAACTTTCATTGATGCAGTGGCTCTTTGCTGACAATGAAGAGTTCTACAGTTTGTTTAAAAACAAAGTTTAAAAACTATCGCACTTAAAAAAAAAAAAAAATTATCATGCCAGCTGACCCCTCTTTGTCCACAGCTAAGATGGCAGCAGAACGCTATGTCACTATATACAGAAACAAGACAACCTGAAGCTAAATGGATGCCCCCTGCAGAGTCAACAGGTTCAGCCTCACAGTGCACACCCTGAGCTACAGCCTCTCCAAAAGGCATCTTCCCCACAGCCTCAACGCCGAGCAAGGAGCATCAAGAGTTTGTCTCGATTGTTTTGTTCTTTTTACAAACTATAGATACATACAGTTGAAAACTCAGGATTTCCAGCCAATAACCATAGTTAACACTACCTTACAAACTAAAAAAAAAAAAAAAAAAAAAAAAAAAGGCCAGAAACATCTTTAAATGCCTTGTCACACCAACAGCAAAGTGCACAGAGTGAGGAGAACAAGAAGAGGGTCTTTTCATTTTAAAAATGTTTGGAAATACGTACAACTTTGATACAGTTTCAGGGTGCTCCAGACACCCATGGCCACTTCATGTAAACCAATGACAATTTCTAGAGCACTTTGAGAGACTACAATATGATCATGATCAAATTTTGTAATTAAACCTAGTGAGGGCAACAGACACTTCTCAAATAAGAGATGTGTCAATTATCGTGCTCCCCTACTCTAAGTATTCACAAGGAGACAGATAAACAGTTTCTTTATTCATCCTCCTCCTCCTCCTCCTCTTCTTCTTCCTCCTCCTCTTCTTCATCTTCCTCTTCCACCTTTTTCCAGGCAACTTTAGCAGGACCCTTTGCACCATCAAACTTTCCTTTTGACTTAAAGTCAGCAACATCCTTCTCATACTTCTCCTTCAGCTTTGCTGCCTTAGTGATGTAAGGCTGCTTTTCACTGTCATTTAAATTCTTCCACATCTCACCCAGCTTTTTTGCCACGTCTCCAATAGAGATGCCGGGGTTTGTGGATTTGATCTTGGGGCGGAATTCTGAACAGAACAGGAAGAATCCAGACGGCGGCCTTTTGGGAGCATTAGGATCCTTCTTCTTCTTGCCTCCCTTAGCTGGTCCATAATCCTTCATTTCCCGATCATAGCGCACTTTATCCGCCTTTGCCATTTCATCAAATTTAGACTTCTCTTTCCCAGACATCATCTTCTACCTCTCAGAGCACTTCTTGGAAACTTCTGCAAAATTGACAGGGACCTCTGGGTTTTTCTTCTTATGTTCTTCTCTGCACATCTGCACAAAGAAGGCATAAGCAGACATCTTGCCCTTTGGTTTCTTGAGGTCACCTTTAGCCATCCTGACTGTATTGTTCCTCTTCACCCGTATCTTTACATGGATTTCTCCTTGTCATATATGTCTCAGCTTAAGTATCATGAACTTAGAGAAATCTTCTGTGACTACTCAAATCTAAATTAATCCTCCAATCACTCCACTGTATCAAATTTCCCATAGTTTATTAATAATTGACTAGTTAAGTATTCAGTACCTTTAAACAGCCTTTCTTGTTTGGCGAATTTCTCATCCCTTAAATCCTACCTCCTCAAAATAAAAGTCAGAAATTCAGTTACCCATCCTCTCTTGCAAACCAGGAGCAGGTAATTGACCTATATTATGCCAATAAAACACATTCACATGATATTCATTAGGAGGCAAGTGATATAATGGAGACGCCATGTGAAATCCATTCTAAAGAACATTTCAGAGTTATATCAGCATTCTTTCAGAAGCAGAAATAGCAGAGGTCCTAGCAGTGGCATCTCACACTCAGCACAGACAGTTACAAGTTCTAATACCTATTCCCAGTGGCAAAAGCAGTAGTCTCCAATGATTTGGTCCAGTGGTATAATTTGGGCATTTTTCCTAGCTAAGTAGACGCCAAGACTGATTCTCTGGCATCCGTGAAGATTCTGTGAGCTATCTTATTAGATTTAAAAAAAAAATTTTTTTTTTTAATTCTGCTTAAATAAACTACTGGGCTTTGCCGTTTCAACTAAGAGCTCTGATTCATTCTTCATACATTTTTTCATCAGATTCTTACTGATATTTTCTTGTTAATTATTTATTAGCTGTCTCTCCCCACAAGAATATAAAACTTCTTAAGGACAGGGACATTAACTGTCGTGTTCATTCCTATAAACCCAATATTTACCATAGTGCTTCCCATACAAGAGGCACTCAAAAAACACTTCCTACTGCTACACAAATACATACTCGGGAACCAATACGAAGAATTCAAAGTATCAGTACTCTAGGAGTTAAGAGATAAAAAGGATCAATGTGGTCTAGAGAAAGCAAAGAGGCTTCATGAAGGCGGTGACACTTGAGTGGAGTACTGAAAAGACAGATTGTAATCAGGAATGTAGAAAGGCAGAGATGTATCTTCGAAAGGATAAAACAAATGTCTGGCACTAGGAATGAATGCAGCAGGCAGCGAGTAAAGTGGGATTAGGGAAAAGTATGTTGGGCTCGATAGGAGATATTATCAAACATGCAAGATGAGCAAGATTATGAATGGCTCTGAATGCTAGGCTTGGGGAATGTTCCATGTGATGATGTTTCAAGAACACTAATCCTCAATGAGTATTTTCATCTGTTCTTTATTCTAGATGTTATCTGCTGTGTAAAACTACAGCAGCTACCCACACGTTCTCTACAGCATTCCCTCTCTGAGCACTGGTGCTCTATATTTATCTGTTCAAGCTGAGAGACTACAAGAGGAAGAGATTCCTATAATTAATCCTCTTGCAACCAAGTGGATACTCACTTTAAAGATAAAAATCTATTGCCAAAATGGCCTTTATTTTCCAACCGCCATCCCCAAAGCCATACATTAAAATTCGTCTCAACTCAATTTACCTTCTAGTCTATTAGAATAATTTCCAGATACTAGGCTGAGGTGGGAGGATCCTTTGATCCCAGGAGTTCAAGACCAGCCTGGCAACAAAGCAAGATCCTATCTTAAAATATATAAATAAACAAAAACAGATAGGATAATCATGCAAGTATGAGGAAAAATATGGAAGGATATATATACGACATGGTTATCTTGGAGCAAAATGGGAAGGAGAGAGAACCAGGCAAGAAAGGAAGAAAGAAATTTGATTTTAGTTATATGAAAGGCAATATGTATGAACATATAGATTAATTTTTTTTTTTTTTTTGAGACAGAGTTTCACTCTTGTTGCCTAGGCTGGAGCATAATGGCGTGATCTTGGCTCACTGCAACCTCCGCCTCCTGGGTTCAAGAGATTCTCCTGCCTCAGTCTCCTGAGTAGCTGAGATTACAGGTGCCCACCACCACGCCCAACTAGTTTTTGTATTTTAGTAGAGACGGGGTTTCACCATGTTGGTCAGGCTGGTCTCGAACTCCTGACCTCAGGTGATCCACCCACCTCAGCCTCCCAAAGTGTTGGGATTACAGGCATGAGCCACCGCGCCTGGCTTACATTTCATGTAAAATATTTTTTAAACGAAAATAGTATGAGCCAGGCACAATGGCTCACAACTGTAATCCCAACACTTTCAGAGGCCCAGGTGGGAGGATCACTTGAGATCAGGAGTTAGAGACCAGCTTAGGCAACGTAGTAGGACTCCATCTCTATAAAAAAGTTTTTAAATTAGCCAGGTGTGGGGCGGGCGCAGTGGCTCACGCCTGTAATCCCAGCACTGTGGGAGGCCAAGGCAGGCGGATCACGAAGTCAGGATATTGCAACCATCCTGGATAACACAGTGAAACCCCATTTCTACTAAAAAAGACAAAAAATTAGCCGGGCGTGGTGGCAGGCACCTGTAGTCCCAGCTACTCGGGAGGCTGAGGCAGGAGAATGGCGTGAACCCGGGAGGCGGAGCTTGCAGTGAGCCAAGATCGCACCACTGCACTCCACCCTGGGCGACAGAGTGAAACTCCGTCTCAAAAGAAAAAAAAAATTAGCCAGGTGTGGTGGTGTGTGTATGTAGACCCAGCTACTTGGAAAGGCCGAGGTGGGAGGATTCCCTGCACCCAGGAAGTCAAGGCTCAGGAGAGTAAGCCATGCTCACACCACTGCACTATAGCCTGGATGACCACACGAGACCTTGTTTCAAAAAAATAAAAAAGTAAACACAGTATGAAAGTTATTAAAAACCAGCTAATCCAACCATCCAGATGCCCCAAAGATTCACTTATTCAACACTAAGTGCTTATTTTGTGCAATGAACTGGGAAAAAGGTTGCCATCTCCTTTCCAATAAAAAAATCTAGTACAAATAATCCATCTATTCCAAAGGATTTCCATTCCATTTTGAAGCTGATCTAATGAGAGAAAATTATTCCATATGCTGAGCTGTAATTTGCTTCTCCATAAAGAAAAAGAATGAATCTAATCTAACCTTCATCCACATAGTTGTCTTCAAATATGTTCAAGACTAGTACTGTGTTTACTTGGCAACATTTACAGGTAGTTCCCTACTTTCATATGTAACACAGCCCTTTAAATGTGCCTAAGAGTTGAATGTCCAGATTCAGACTTAAGGGACTTAAAATGTTAAAAAGTGACAAACTTGGGGGGGGGGGGGTAGAAATGCAGCTAAAATTACAAAGGATTAGTTTTCCTAATATACAAAGAACTCCCACAAATTACAAAGAAAAAACCAACATCTCTACAAGAGTTAAGGAACATGAGTTTTAGTTCACAGCAAAGAGAAAGACAGTACTTTTAAAAGATGCTCAATTTCACTTATACAAGAAAAACATATTAAAGCTTCATTGAGATACCACTTTTTCACCAGTCAGAAAGTTTAGTACCACATTGTGTTGGCAAAGACGTAAGCAGATAGTAATTCTAATACATTCTACTTTAAGGAATACATTCTATAAACACATACACAAGCAATGATGAATGCACAAGGTTATTCACCATAGCAATGCAAATAACTGTAAAAGACTGGAAACAACATACATGTGTAACAGGGAATTGATTTTTTAAAAGTATACTATATCTTCTATATTAAAGAATCATAAGCTATTTCTTAACATTCTTGATGAGTAAATCTAGAGACAAAAGGATGGGCTTTCCAGTGACCTTAGAAGAATCTGACAGTTTGTGTTAAAAGTTCTCGAAGATACCATCTGAAACAGATTAACTTCTAAGGATGTTCTGAATAGCATTATTACAATTTGTGGCTGTTACCTGTGAGTGCAGAAGAACACGGTCAGGGAGGTAACCTAATCTATTTGCAGAACAACAAACTACAAAAGTCATCAGGTGAAAATGAGGAAAGAATGTTTACCTTTAAAATTCTCAAATGTGCTAGCAAAAATAAAATATATTTTGAAAAGCATATTGCAAGAACAAATTACTGATAGAGCCACTCTGGAATATTATGCTGCCATTAAATATGTATGACAAGTTTGTTAAATATTTTGTATAATGCTGAGCAAAAAAAGCAAAATATAGTTACATGGGTTTTTTTCTTCCTTGAGTCATCTTCAATGGTAAGTTATATGGTTTTATGTTGTATATAAAGATGACCTATTCTTTTATCAAAGCAAGATGAATTCCATTAAAAAATGTCTAGAAGGAAATACATAAAAATGTTAACAATAGTTGTCTCTGAGTAGCACTTCTTTCTTCCATTTTTCTGTACATCTCAATTTTCTATGACAAAATATTTAGTACTTTTAAAATAGAAATTTTAAAAAAATGAATGATTCTGAATATGTTAGAAAAAATAAGAATCATAGCATCATATATATGAACAGAAAACTAAGTTTATTTTTTTTTTTTTTTTTTTTTTTGAGGCGGAGTCTCGCTCTGTCGCCCAGGCTGGAGTGCAGTGGCGCGATCTCGGCTCACTGCAAGCTCCACCTCCCGGGTTTACGCCATTCTCCTGCCTCAGCCTCCCGAGTAGCTGGGACTACAGGCGCCGCCACCACGCCCGGCTAATTTTTTGTATTTTTAGTAGAGACGGGGTTTCACTGTGTTAGCCAGGATGGTCTCGATCTCCTGACCTTGTGATCCGCCCGCCTCGGCCTCCCAAAGTGCTGGAATTACAGGCTTGAGCCACCGCGCCCGGCCAAGTTTATTAATTTAATCTCTGTTCTGACAAATTTGGTAATTTTTATTTATTTATTTATTTTTTTTTTTTTTTTGAGACGGAGTCTCGCTCTGTCGCCCAGGCTGGAGTGCAGTGGCCGGATCTCAGCTCACTGCAAGCTCCGCCTCCCGGGTTCCCGCCATTCTCCTGCCTCAGCCTCCTGAGTAGCTGGGACTACAGACGCCCGCCACCTCGCCCGGCTAGTTTTTTGTATTTTTTAGTAGAGACGGGGTTTCACTGTGTTAGCCAGGATGGTCTCGATCTTGTGACCTCGTGATCCGCCCGTCTCGGCCTCCCAAAGTGCTGGGATTACAGGCTTGAGCCACCGCGCCCGGCCTTTGGTAATTTTTAAAAACTCAACTGCAAAAAAAAGACTAGAAAATAAACATTTTCTTTTTTTTAAGATGGAATCTCACTCTGTCAACCAGGCTGGAGTACACTGGCCCAATCTTGGCTCACTGCAAACTCCGCCTCCCAGGTTCACACCATTCTCCTGCCTCAGCCTCCCGAGTTGCTGGGACTACAGGCGCCCGCCACCACAACCGGCTAATCTTTTGTATCTTTAGTTGAGATGGGGTTTCACCATGTTAGCCAGGATGGTCTTGATCAATCCTGACCTCGTGATCTGCCTGCCTCGGCCTCCCAAAGTGCTGGGATTACAGGCATGAGCCACCGCGCCTGGCCAAAAATAAACATTTTCTAAACATAACAGTAACAGAACAAAGGAAATTAAGCTTTGATAAGAAAAAGAGACTTTTTCTCCCATGTTCAATAGTCTTGAGAAAAGAAATAATGCAAATTTTAGTTAAAATGTCACCCAAGAAAGTAACAAAAGGTCTCATAAAAAAAAGAAACAGACTTTGTCTCTATTTCTTAATCATCTAACAGGAAGAAGTAGCAACTTTCAGTGCAAGCTACTCTCTTCTTTGATTTATAAATCAAACTCCCCCCAAAAATGGGCTATCGAAATTAATCTTGAAAAATTAATTTTTAAGAAGTAATTATAGCTATCATGTTTTCAACTCTGGTTACACTAGAATTTTGCTTGTAAAAATAGTTAAATGTTAAAAAAAAAAAAAGAAAGAAAAAAGTGGCAATAACTACAACTCAATCTTGTTACCTCATTGTAATGTTGGCTACGCCTAGATTAAGTCAAGCGGAAGGTTAAAGTTCCTTGGTAAAATAGAAAAGAAAAAAAACAGCTGAGATTAAGGGGAAAAGGTGACATCTAGTTCATAAGAAGTCATATACTCTTTTTTGTTGTTGTTGATGGAGTTTCGCTCTTGTTGCCCACGCTGGAGTGCAAAGGCGCAATCTCTGCTCACTGCAATCTCCGCCTCCCAGGTTCAAGTGATTCTCCTGCCTCAGCCTCCCGAATAGCTGGGATTCAGATGCCCACACCTTTTTTTAATTATAATAAATCAGTATGTTATACTAATTGATACATTTTAATATTTATACCAAGAATTCCTTATAAATCCAATTTATCTTTAAATAAAGTGTATAAATTCCATTGTTTCATAACTTAGCACAGATCTTCAAACCCACAATGATGTTACTGTGAGAACAATATACTACCAAATGTACACTTAACCATAAATATTGTTGTATTCCCCATAATGAGCTTAAGTGGATAGTAATTCAAGTTGCAATTACCAATAAGAGACCCAAACTGATTTGTTTACATGTATCACAGATATTTTTGTTTCAAACAAAATGAAATGATTCTTTTTAAGTTTCAACAACAAATATAACCATTATCCCCACCCACAGATGACACTGCCTAGAAATAGCTGTAATGCATCACTACAGCAAGGCACTAGACGAGTACAAAAACACTGTAGTGTATATTAAAATCATCTCAGAACAACCAATAAAACAAAAATTTCATGTAGGGAGATCATGGAAGACCTTACTGAGAATATAAGATTTGAGCAGAGACTTGAGAGGGATAAGAAATAAGAAAACCTGCATATATTCAGGAGAAAAGCATTCCAATGATAGAAAACTGCAATGCAAAAATCCTATGAGGTAGGTGCATGTTCAGCATGTTTGAGGAATAGCAAGGAGGTCAGTATCACAAAATGGAGTGGGCAAGAGGGAAAGTGGCAGCAGATGGGAGTCAGACAGGGAGCCAAATGTTCAACAGTGATGTGCTCAAGCCAATACTGGCTGGAGAGCAGATTGCTGTACATTCTAGAACTTTGAATCAGCCAGAGTGGGAGTAATTTTACCAGTAAAACAGGCAAATGCTACAAATCAGAACCTTTTCCCCCTCCAGAGAGCCAGTTTATCGTCACTACCTGTAGGCCCCTTGAAGAACTCTTGTCTTTTACTGAGTGAGATCAGAAGCTACTGGATAAGTTCCCTTCTGCCTGACGTCATCATTCCCACTGCTGAGTTATGACCACAGGTAAGAAAGAACAAAAGCAGGGAGACTAATTAGAAAGCTGTTAATATAATCTAGGTGAGATACATTGTTAACCTGAACCAAAGAGCCAGTGGTGAAACAGTGAGAAATAATCAACTCACTGTCTCACCACTGGCTCTTTTGTTCAGGCTCTGGATACAAAGAACTATTCTGATTTGCATCAGTATGTAGCAACAATTACTAAGCTTCCTATCTAGAAATCAGTATCTAACTCTAACCTAAACATGTCATTCCTGGTTCTGAATTAAGACTGTTAGTTGGATGTATAAAGTACTTCAAGAAGCTCAAATAACCAGGAGTCTTAGATGCACGTTACATATCTTCAGTTATTAAGGGTTCTATTATCATTTCAACTGATCAACATATACATGTATTGAACATCTCTTATAAGACACTGCAGAGAACACAAGTAAAATCTGTAATCCAAGCCCCTTCCTCAAGGAGCTTACAATCTGAAGTTTAAACTAAAGCATCCATATATAAAAAGATAGATTCAACACAATGAAAGTATAAAATGTGTGGCAGGGCGAAGGAGTATTCTATAAATTGGAAAGGAGGAGGAAGAAATCACTGAACAGATGGGACTTGAGCTGTGCCTTGAAGGATGGATAGAGTGAGATGATGAGAAATGAACAAACGGAACAAGTAAGGGCCTAATAGGCAGTGGATCTGCAAAGTGAAAGGGCTAAGACAAAGGTGGGAATGCACTTGGTGATTAAGGAGTAATCTACTCATGGCATTCAGGAGCGTGGGGAGACAGAGGTTACAATTGGGAACTATGGAGACATATACCTGAATTCCTAATTTCATTACTTACTAGCTTGGGCAAGTTACATAGGACCTTCCTGTCTTTATTTCTTCAGCAGTAGAATTTATAGTACCTACTTTATAGGACTGGTGCACAGAATATATGAAATAAAATCATATACGTATGGTATGTCACACTACCTGAAAGTTAGTAAGCAGTCACTGGTTAGCAAAACCATTACTGGCCTTTTCCAGCCCCAGCTCCGGACCCTGCAGCCGCCAAGATGTTGATGCCTAAGAAGAACCAGATTGCCATTTATGAACTCCTTTTTAAGGAGGGAGTCATGGTGGCCAAGAAGGATGTCCACATGCCTAAGCACCCGGAGCTGGCAGACAAGAATGTGCCCAACCTTCATGTCATGAAGGCCATGCAGTCTCTCAAGTCCCGAGGCTACGTGAAGGAACAGTTTGCCTGGAGACATTTCTACTGGTACCTTACCAATGAGGGTATCCAGTATCTCCGTGATTACCTTCATCTGCCCCCGGAGATTGTGCCTGCCACCCAACGCCGTAGCCGTCCAGAGACTGGCAGGCCTAGGCCTAAAGGTCTGCAGGGTGAACGACCTGCGAGACTCACAAGAGGGGAAGCTGACAGAGATACCTACAGACAGAGTGCTGTGCCATCTGGTGCCGACAAGAAAGCCGAGGCTGGGGCTGGGTCAGCAACCGAATTCCAGTTTAGAGGCGGATTTGGTCGTGGACGTGGTCAGCCACCTCAGTAAAATTGGAGAAGATTCTTTTGCATTGAATAAACTTACAGCCAAAAAACCTTAAAAAAAAAAAAAATTACTGGCCAGGCACAGTGATTCATGCCTGTAATCCCAGGCCAAAGTGGGAGGATTGCTTGAGGCTAGGAGTGCAAGACCAGCTGGGCAACCTAGTGAGACTTCGTCTCTCCAAAAAAAAAATTTTAATTAGATAGGCGTAGTATTTTGCACCTGTAGTCAGTCCCAGCTACTCAGGAGGCTGAAGTGGGAGGGTCACTTGAGGCCAGGAGCTCAAGACCAGCCTGTGTAACACGGCAAGACTCCCATCTCAATCAATCAACTAACCAATCAATAAAAATGATTGGGAAGTGGCAATGGTTAATGGGTACAATAATTAAAAGAATGAGTAAGACCTAGAATTTGATAGCACAACAGGGTGACTATAGTCAATAATAATTTAATTGTACATTTTAAAATAACTAAAAGAACATAATTGTATTGTTTGAAATACAAAGGATAAATGCTTGAGGTGATTTATCTTCAAGTCACTGGAAAAACCAAAAGTGACAATAAGAAAAGTCACAAAAAGGGCTTTGTTTGGGAAGAAGATTCTACATTCTGGTTATGTTAAGTGATACCTTAAAAGCCAAAAGAACACGTAAAATACACACACAACCAAGACTGCAGCTCACTCGCTGATGTAACAATCAGTGGGAAGGAACACATACCAGCACTCACGAACACACGAATATTCCAAAGGCACAACTATTTCACTGAACATTCTTTACTGTAGTGAAAGAACAGATGAACGTTTTGACTTGGTGACTCAAAACAGACCAAAAAGAAAAGATGTCCTCCTTTGGGGCATCTCAAAAACCTGGTTACAATAAAAAGAGACCATTAACATCAGCTACTTTATTCTTCTTATAATACAAATAAGACCGTAAAGGTTCCAGTAACATAATGGTATCTTGATAATCCTATAATTCTGACAGCATATATTCTAAGATAAAAGGTTCATTTGTTCAACTGGTTCTCTATATATCCTGTAAATGTTAACAGTGAAATGTTGCGTTTTTTCCAGAACTGCTAATACTTTTAATACTTTTTGTATATACTTTCTGAATAACATGCAAATGAAAAAGTATAAACTTGATAATTTTTCACAAAATGAACCCACCCATGTAACCAATGCCTAAACCAAGAGACAGAACATTACTAGCACTCCAGGAGCCCCCTTCATATCCTCTGTCACTTTCCCCAAACCCCCAACAAGGGTAATCAATCTCCTGACTTCTGACACTATTGATTAGTTTTACCTGCTTTTGAACTTATATAAATGGAATCATGCACTGTTAGTGTCTGGCTTCTTTCGTTCATCATGTTATTTGTGAGAACCATGCATTTTTATATGTAGTTGTAACCTGTTCATTCTGATCACCGTTTAATACTCATTATGTGGTTATATCACAAATTATATACTTATTCTACTGCTGACAGGCACTTGGAAAATTCCAGTTTGGACTATTAGTCCTGCCATGAACATTTCTGTCCATGTCTTTTGGTGAATATAGACATATAATTCTGTTTTGTATAAATCTAGAAATGGAACTGCCGAGTCATAGGGTATGCATGTGTTCAACTTTTGTAAATAACTAATGAACTTTTAAGGAAAAACTATTTTAAATCTTCATGGGGAAATATGAATGATTAATAGATTCATCAGAAGGTATGGACTCCAAAATTACTTTCAGTGGGGAAAAAACTTATTGACGTAGGATAGTTGATCCACATCATTCCCAAAGGAGGCAATTTACTTTAGAATATTTTCACCAGCAATTTAGCATATGACACTTAATAAGAGAAGTAACCAAATCCATCTTGCCCATTCTGAAACTGATGATGCTAAAATTTAGAAACAATTGATGAGCCATTACTATCAATAAGATAAAGTAACAATTTTTTTCCCCAACATGTAACAGGAGAATATAAACTTTACAAGTCCGAACTTTGCCTGTTGTACTCATTTAAATAGACTCTTGGAAACTGAAAGGGACTTCAGAACTAGCCTAACCTTCACGTGATCATACAAAGGTCTCCTATTTCAATGAACATGCTAATAAAAATTCCTTTAATCCAAGAACAGAAAAAGAACACTAGGCAAAAACTAAGGGAATCTGAATATAGTATGGACTTTAGTTAATAATAATGTATCAAGATTGGTTCATTAATTGTAACAAATGTACCAAAGTAATGTAAAATGTTAATAATAGAAGAAGGTGAGGGATATATGGGAATTCTGTGTCTGATCTTTCCCATTTTTTGTAAATCTAAAATTGTTCAAAATTTTTTTTAAAGTCCAATTAAAACTCTGCAACATAATCTGCAGATTGCAACACACCTGCTAAACTCCTTTCAAAATGCAATCCAGATGCACTTTTAAAGCTGTTAGACACACATACCCACATACACATACACAAATATACTTTCTATCTATGGTCTTAGATACATAGATATATGAGGAAAGCATTCTATCTATGCCAATTTTAGTGTTGCTCCTAGCTTCAAAATTATGAACAAGGCTCTTCTTTTTTTATTCCATCTAAGCCAACCTTTCTGAGTATATACTATAAGCACTTAGTGACTCATTAAGAAGCAATCCCGGCCGGGCACGGTGGCTCACACCTATAATCCCAGCACTTTGGGAGCCCGAGGCAGGCGGATCACCTGAGGTCAGGAGTTTGAGACCAGCCTGGCCAAAGTGGTGAAACTCCGTCTCTACAAAAATTAACCAGGCGTGGTGGTGGGTGCCTATAATCCCAGCTACTCAGGAAGCTGAGGTAGGAGAATTGCTTGAACTCGGGAGGCAGAGGTTGCAGTAAGCCGAGATCGTGCCATTGCACTCCAGCCTGGGCGAGAGAGCGAGACTCTGTCTCAAAAAAAGAAACAATCTCCTAGTTATCTTCAAACAATAAAAGCATCCAAATTCCAAGTAAGACCGATACTCTAACAACCATATCTTTGTGGTTTAAATCATTGAGTCTTTGCTTTTACTTCAGGGGCCAAAAAAAAAAAGAGAGAGAGAGAAAGGAAATAGACTGTGCACCTTTCAACTAGTAGGGAAAACAAGCATCCCCTAATATGGTGTGAGACCTAGCAAAAGGAACCCTAGGAAAGGAAGCAGGAGACCTACCCTCTGGTTTCAGTAGTAGAACACTGATTTGCTCTGTGATCCTTGAATAACTCTGGTCCTCAATTTCCATTACCCTGACTGGTATTTTAACTGTAATAATTCTTCCATGAATCTGGAGGTCCTTTCTTTCTTTCAAGGAACAGGGTCTTGCTCTGTCATCCAGGCTGGAGTACAATGGCATGATCACAGCTCACTGCAGCCTCAAATTTCCTGGCTCAAGCGATCCTTTCACCTCAGCCTCCCAAGTAGCCATAACTACAGGGGCATGCTACCATGCCCAACTAATTTTTTGTTTTAAATGGGGCCTCACTATAAGCTGGTCAGGCACTCCTGGCCTCCAGCGATCCTCACACATCAGCCTCCCAAAGTGTTCAGATTACACGTGTGAGTTACCATGCCCAGCCTATAAAACCTTTAGAGAATCCAATAATAGTAGTAACATCCTGCCACTGAATGAATGCCTATACCCAGTGAGAAAGCAAAAGAGAAAAAGAAACGAGAGTCAGTGTGAAAGAGAAAGAATAAATGAATGAAAGAAAAGAAAAGATAAAGAAGCTGGACTGCCATTATAGCTTTCCATTTCAGTAACCTTGTATTAGTAATCAATCATACCACTATACATACTGCACATATTTACTTGTTAGTCAGCATTATGGCACAGGTCTTGGCTTTCCTGGTTTTCTCTTTAGAAGCCTATTTGAGAACAATTGTGGTTTTGGCAAGCT
This sequence comes from Papio anubis, assembly GCF_008728515.1. Taxonomy (NCBI): domain Eukaryota; kingdom Metazoa; phylum Chordata; class Mammalia; order Primates; family Cercopithecidae; genus Papio; species Papio anubis. The sequence goes on along the minus strand of NC_044986.1, from coordinate 69,250,864 downwards.
TATTTCTAAATACAATTTGAAGTTTGGTTCACCTACAGTAGCAGTTGGCAAACTTTTTCTTAAAGGGCCAAATAAAAAATATTTCAGGCTTTATGGACGATATCGTCTCTGTTGTAACAACTAAACTCTGTCCTTATAGTGCCAGGGCAACCACAGACAATCTGTAAACAAATGGATATGTCTGTGTTGCAATAAAACTTTGTTTACAAAATCAAGCAACGATTTATGCTACAGTTTGTCAAGGCCTGTTCTACAGTAACAGGGGGCAGAAAAATCAACTGGCAATATAGATTTCATAAAACCACATGAGTTCACACCGAAATAAACTGTTCTGCTTGCAGGGAAAAAATGCTTATGAATCATGATTTTCACATACCTGCAAATGTTCAAGTTTCCCCTGCGTGAACAGGTCACATCACCAAAACCTAAGACAGAGCAGGAAAACACTCTCCCTTACATGGTTGTTATGACATACAGGGGATGTGTTAATTTATATAGGCAAAATTTACAAGATGACCTGCAAAAGTAAGATACCAGGTTTTAGCAACTTTAATGATAAACATAGAAACCCATACCCGATTAACCTCAACCATTACTTCTTCCATATATTAAGCCAAATTAATTAAGATAAATGCCAAGGTAACTGGCTTTCCAAGGAGAGCTGCCCTGTTTCCATGCAATCTAGTTGGTTTACACCAGCAGAGCCTTGGTCATCCATAACCTATTAAATTTCCAAGAGGCCAGAGTAACTGTTTGAGGTAGCACAGTTCTGATTTATTGGGGTTGTTTACCAATATGGTCTAATCAGGCTAAGATCAGATCTGTTATCCCTTAGGGTGTACCATAGTAAAAATATTCTATTGTGCAACAGTCACCTCACTAAACTCATCCCCATGTTAGCTACCAAGTGTTCAATAGCAGGCTGGAGCAAAGAGCCAGCCCACAAGGATCAAGCAAGTGCCTTTTTAAAAACTAATCTTAAGAAGCTCCTCTACATGGCTTTGCAAAGTAAGCAAAAACCATGCCAAATAGTAAAAAAGGCACTTACTTGACTCCCACAGGCCAGCTCCACACTCTAGCAGCTAAGATGTCACTGGCATGGTACATGGAGAGTGAGGTGGAAACGATATCTTGCCAATCACTGATCACTGTAGGAATGGTAGTGAAAGACCTAAAAGAATAGAAAAAAGTAAAGTAAATGTCAAAGGTAAAGGCCCTCTTGAGCCTGCTAATGTGGGTACCTCAGCATATAATGCCAAAGAAGAAAGAAAGTCTGAAAAGACCTTGTTTAAGTCATTCTTAGCCACTAGTTATTACAGTGACCCTTAGGACAAGAGAGCACTTTTTAAAAAAATGACTTGTAACCTAGAAAAATCCAGATTGACTGTAAGAAACTCTGAAATACTTTTTTCAGAAATAAAGTATTACATATTTGGGCAGGGCGCAGTGGCTCACACCTGTAATCCCAGCACTTTGAGAGGCCAAGGGGAGTGGATCACCTGAGATTTGGAGTTCAAGACCAGCCTAACCAACATGGAGAAACCCCGTCTCTACTAAAAATACAAAATTTGCAGGGCATGGTGGTGCATGCCTGTAATCCCAGCCACTCGAGAGGCTGAGGAAGGAGAATTGCTTGAATCCGGGAGGCAGAGTTTGCGGTGAGCCGAGATCATGCCATTGCACTCCAGCCTGGGCAACAGGAGCAAAACTCTGTCTCAAAAATAATAATAATAATGATAAATATCTGATAATCACATAAGCTCAACAAATATAAAAATTGGGAGTTAGCTGGCTGTGTTGGTGTGTGCCTATAGTCCCAACTATTCAAAAGGCCAAGGCAGGAGGACTGCTTGAACCCAGGAGTTCAAGGCCAGCCTGGGCCTGGGCAACAAGCAAGACCCCAACTCTAAAAAACGCTGAGGTGGTGGGGGGGGGGACTGAAGTAACAGCTCGTAAACCAATTCTTTTATAAATATTTTTAGATTAAAGAAGAAAAAAATTGGCCATGCGTGGTAGCTCATGCCTCTAATCCCAGCACTTGGGAGGCCGCGGTGGGTGAATCACAAGGTCAGGAGTTGGAGACCAGCCTGGCCAACATGGTGAAACCCCATCGCTACTAAAAATACAAAAATTAGCCAGGTGTAGTGGAGCGCACCTGTAATCCCAGCTACTCGGGAGGCTGAGGTAGGAGAACTACTTAAACCCGGGAGGCAGAGGTTGCAGTGAGCCAAGATCGTGCCATTGCACTCCAGCCTGGGCGACAGAGCGACACGCCAACACCACACACACACACATACACACAAAAATGAAGGAAGAGGAAAAAAATTCTCTGTGCTTCCAGAATATAAAAAACTGACAGAACCCTAACAAATAATGAAGAAACAAGAAATATTTTTTAAATTAAAAAAGTCTTAGGCTATCCACTAGTTTCAGAAACAAGTTTACAAACTTTAGAAACCTTGGAGCACTAAATTTTAAAAAATTCTGGTTCATTTGCCAAGTCACACAACTCTTTGGTAGGGGTTCTGTTTGAAAATGATTGGAAATCATTCCAAAACAAGAAAAATATAAAAGGCCCTTTCACATACCACTATCTCCTCTCCCCATACCTATACTTTTCACAGGTAAAATAATTTGTGAAAATTATTACAGAAGTATAATTTGTGTAGTTAGCAAGAAAACCAGCACTAACAAGGCAGGCAGATCACCTGAGGTCAAGCGTTCAAGACTAGCCTGGCCAACACGGTGAAATCCCATCTCTACTAAAAATACTAAAATTAGCCAGGCCTGGTGGCAGGCATCTGTAATCCCAGCTACTCGGGAGACTGAGGCAGGAGAATCCCTTGAACTTGGGAGGCGGAGGTTGCGGTGAGCCGAGATCACGCCACTGCACTCCAGCCTGGGGAACAAGAGCGAGACTTTGTCTCAAAAAAAAAAAAAGGAAAAAGAAAAAACTCTTCCATTACTGGAGGTCCATCCAGCACTCTTTCCCTTCAGAACCATGAAAGAAACAAATAGGCAACTAAGTTCTAATCATTCCTGAGGCACGGGAATCTATCAAATAAAAGAGGCAAAAGTATTTTTTCATTCTAATTAAGTTTTAGCCAAAAGACTATTGTACCACCCCTAACTAAAATATGCTTAAAATTGGTCACCATTTGTAACAATCTTCAAATTGTACAGATCTCAAATAATTTAATGAGAATGGAAGATTCACTGTTAATAGCATATCTGGCCAGACTTATATCCTGGGTGCCTAACTAACATTTTAATTTTGGCTTGTGTTTGCTTGCCTTAGCTATAGTCCCTGGAAACCACCCAATTTATTAGTGTTTCCCTTGCTGCCTCAGCATTTCTCGTTGATGCACTATAGCAAATCATTTGGAGGGACAACCTGAATGAAGCTCTGCCCTGTGTACTCTGCAACAATGCTCAAACCATTATCAAGAATGTTGGAAACGAAAGACAACAGCATGAAATTGAGAAGATAAAAAACTTTATCAGAGATTGTCTTTTTAAAACAACGACTTCAAAGTAAGAATATACATTGACTAATACATACAGATTTATTATTAAAACAAATATTTATTTCACACCAACTACCTGTCTCAAAAAGTATGCCCCCTCATTTCTAGACCTTACTTTTCTTTTGCTTGCCCCATAAAACCACAACACAATTCAAGAACAGCCTTTTTACCATAAAAGGCGCACCTCCTTTTACAAAATAAAGCAGATAGTACCCAAATTGCAGACAATTCCAAACACACAGAAAAGAAACAATGAATTAATGCCAACAAATTTCCACCCACAGCTTTTCTGCACTTGAAACATCTGAGAATTTTAGTAACCCAGGCTTTTGTTGCAGCAGCTCAATTCCCCATGAGTTCACTGTATTGTGGCAGATGCTGCTCTGCATTTTGTACAAGACATGTTCATCTGTGTAATAAAACATTCTTCTTCTCTGCCTTCTCTCAGGAAGTACAAAGGATTTTCCCAGGAATATGATAAACGAGGACATTACACACCAAAAAAGGAAAACTGGCTTTTTTGAAAGTCAAAACAGCATTCCTAGTCTAACTTTAAAAATGACATAATAAATTCCTCTTTCCTGTCCCCCAGAATATTCAGCAAAAAGTCTGTCAGTCAACAGAGGTTTAAATATATGAAATAGAGACAGAAATGCCAAAGTAGTTAAAAATGAATGAACCAGAACCACATGTATCAACTAAATAAGGTTTTTCTTGCTTTTTGTTTGTTTTTTTTAAGAAACACAGTCTTGGGCCGGGCGCGGTGGCTCACGCCTGTAATCCCAACACTTTGGGAGGCCGAGGCGGGCGGATCACGAGGTCAGGAGATGGAGACCATCCTGGCTAACAAGGTGAAACCCCGTCTCTACTAAAAAATACAGAAAATTAGCCAGGAATGGTGGTAGGCGCCTATAGTCCCAGCTACTCGGGAGGTTGAGGCAGGGGAATGGCATGAACCTGGGAGGCAGAGCTTGCAGTGAGAGGAGACCGCGCCACTGCACTCCAGCCTGGGTGACACAGTGAGACTCTGTCTCAAAAAAAAAGAAAAGAAAAGAAAAGAAACACAGTCTTGCTCTATCCCCAGGCTGGAGTGCAATGGCCCAATTATAGTTCATTGTAACCTCAAACTACTGGCCTCAAGTAATCCTCCCATCTCAGCCTCCCAAAGTGCTGGTATTACAAGTATGAGTCACTGTGCTGGCCTAATTTTTTTTTTTTAAGTATTAAGAGAAAAAGAAAAAAAGGCCAGGCGTAGTGGCTCATGCCTGTAATTGCAGCACTCTGGAAGCAGAGGCAGGCAGATCACTTGAGGTCAGGAGTTCAAGACTAGCCTGGCCAACATGGCGAAACTCCGTGTCTACTGAAAATACAAAAATTAGTTGTGTGTGGTGGCGCATGCCTATAGTCCCAGATACTCAGGAGGCTAAGGCAGGAGAATCACTTGAACCCAGGAAGCGGAGATCACAGTGAGCTGAGATCGCACCACTGCACTCCAGCCTGGGTGACAGAGGGAGACTCCATTCCAAAAAAAAAGATTTGCAGAAGGATACATACAGTGTAATTTTTTTTTTTTTTTTTTGAGACAGAGTTTTGCTCTTGTTGCCCAGGTGGAGCGCAATGGCGTGATCTCGGCTCACTGAAACCTCTGCCTCCCGGGTTCAAGCAATTATCCTGCCTCAGCCTCCCGAAAAGATGGGATTATACACACACACACACACACACACACACACACACACACACACACAGAGAGAGAGAGAGCGCGAGAACGAGCGCAAAAGGATAAAGACACTCATGGGATGGTAAACACCAAATTTAAGAGAATGTTACTTTTGGGAGAAAGGTCTACGGAAGGGTACTTGGGGGCAGCAATTATAATCATAATATTCAATTTCTCATGCTAAAGGTTGTACATTATATTATTCTACTTCTTTTTATAGACAAGACACACTTCATAATTTAAAAATAAAAGATTTTTGTCCTTGTACGTCTGACTGAACATAATGTAACTTCCTTATAAACGACCACCCCACCTCCACCAAAAAAGAAAAAAAAAAAAACCCTCAGGTGATGGAATGGCCCTTCCAAGTGAGCTCCTTTGACAGCATTCCCATCAGTTTACCTTCTGCCTTTTCTTCCACTAGTGTTATGACTTTCTAACACTGGCTGTGATGTGACATTTGGATCCATAACTCAGGGTCTTGGCTTGTCTCTACTTTTCATCTTACACAGAATACCCATTTTAGGCAAGAAATCTATTATAGTTTCCTTTCATTTTCCACTTTTTCATGTTAAAAGCTCTAGAAATCATTAAAAAGAAAGCCATTAGCCGGGCGCTGTAGTTCACACCTGTAATCTCAGCACTTTGGGAGGCTGAGGGGGGCAGATCACGAGGTCAGGAGATCAAGACCATCCTGGCCAACATGGTGAAATCCCACCTCTACTAAAAAATACAAAAAATTAGCCAGGCGTGGTGGCGCGTGCCTGTAGTCCCAGCTACTTGGGAGGCTGAGGCAGGAGAATTGCTTGAACCCGGAAGGTAGAGGTAGCAATGACCTGAGATCGCACCACTGCACTCCACCCTGGGTGACAGAGCGAGACTTCGTCAACAAAACAAAACAAAACAAAACAGAAAGCCATTATATATTCAAAGTTCACCCAACTTTGTGGCAGTTGACCACACTAAGAACTCGAATTCATTCTGAATCAAACACCAATGCAGGATGAGATATTAAACTTAAAGTAAGCACTGACTAGAGTTCAGCTCTCCATTAAGTAAATGAATATTCCAAAATTCTGTAATATGTTACACTAAAATTCTGTTTTACTATCTCAACTGTGCTTAGATAGCATTTTTAACGTTTAAGTCACAGCTGAAAATAAAAAGAAAACAAGATTTCATTTTCTTTGGGTTTAAAACAATAAAGAAACAAAACCAAACTATTAACATCTATATCTATATCTAGGCAGATATTCACACAAAGTATACCCTACGGGCCCTCTCAAAAAAGAAAAAAAACACCAGAAAATCAATTTTTCCTGTCTATTCAGCAAGTGTCTAGCACCAGCACTCACAGATGAGGAAAAAGGGGGAAAGAGAGAGAAACTAACAGATCAAGACAGATATAACCTGGTATTCTTCTGTTTACAAAAAATGTAATTGCATCCAAAGCAAGTGGAAAACCTTCAATCTTCTCATTAGGTTTTTACTACTTCTTCCACTCTACTCTATCTTTAAATACTTCTTTAAAGTATTCTGACATCTGTACTTTCTGTTTTAAAATGAAAAATAGTTTTTTATCACACTTGGCCACTTGCCACAGCCCTGCTTCATGGCAGCTATCAGAATTCTGGCAGTACAAAATACAGGATACAGTGGGGACAGAATGGAAATACACAAGATTAGTTCCAAAATAAACACTTCCAAAAATCTGCCTTCTTTGGAAATATATATATACAGAGAGAATCTACAGTTGGCAGCACCTCTTTGAAATAGTTCCTTTCTCTCTTCTGCAGTGTCCAGCATGGCCCACACTCCCACCAATCATGCCAGGTAGATGCCACTGTATCAATTTCTCAAATTTTTTTTTTTTTTTTTTTTTTAGAGATAGGGCATTTCACTGTATCACCCAGGCTGGAGTACAGTGGTGCAATCAAAGTTTACCATAGCCTAGGCTCAAGCGATCCTCCTGCCTCAGTCTCCCAAAGTGCTGGGATTACAAGTGTGAGCCACTGAGCCTGGCCTCAAATTACTTTTAACATAATAGCTCTACAATCTTCTTTCATTACTATTTTTACTTAGCATTTTATTTAGTCCTGCTTGTTCAGCACAACCGGAACTGTTTTAAGAGTATTAGCTGCTTCATGAATCAAAGAGAAGTCATTCCGTCTTGACATTCCCATAATTCCCATCACTGTAGTATCTGGGCACAGAGAACAAGATGATCTACAGCTGTGTTACCCACAGGGTTGAAGGATTTAGGAAATAGTGTCTAGGACTTTTTGACTCTCATTCACCCAACATGGACTGAATGTCTATGTGACTGATACTACACTAGGCTCAGTTCACAGAGCTGGAACAATTTAAGGGCTACTATGCCTACTGACTCCTGCTGGCAACTAATCACTTAAGGATTTCACACCTAGGATTCCTACAGTGTTACTACAAAATAAAACATTTTCTGCTTCAGGCTGGCAAGGTACAACTCAGAATTAATAAATTACTAGTACAGTCCCATCTTACTTCAGTACTCTGACCTTAACTGCTTTCTTCCTTCTCTCAACTCTCCAACTCTCTGGGCTTTCCACATCTTCACCTCTTCCTCCACTCCCTTCGGCAATTTGGATTAGAGAAAAGAAAACAAAGGTGAAAGATGAGACTACAGGCATAATGAACTGTTTAAGAGGAATACAAGGTAAATTGTTCATGAAGATGTCAGAAATAATTATGAAAACTGTCCTAAACAGGAACTTGAAGGCTGTTTTTCTTCATTTCAAGCTCTTGGCCCTTGTGAGAATAAGCAAATATGTGATACCTGAGTTTATGATTTTACACAAGCCATCTAATGAAATAACACAATTAATTGTAAAGTACTGTATAAAAATACAACATGTTTTATAATTTTAAGGTTTTTTTTTTTTTAACTGAACATGGTGGTGCGTGCCTGTAGTCACAGCTACTGAAGCAGCTGAGGCAGGAGGATCACTTTAGCCCAGGAGTTCAAGACCAGTCTAGACAACATAGTGAGACCCCCCACCTTAGAAAAATAAATAAAATAAAAATTAAAAGCCCTTTAGGTTCACCTAATCAAGCATCCTTATTTAACTGACAAAAATATTAAGACCAAAGGGGTTAAGTCACTTGTCCAAGATCAAATAACAAGTTAACAGAACAAAGAGGAACAGACCCAGTTCCTATTATACCACTTGGCACCAAATTCTCTTCAATTACTTTTGTTTTGGTGGGAAATACACACACACACACACACACACACACACACCCCACTCACTACGACCACCTCTTCATTTATTTAACTATCTCAGAAAACTAATAATAAAAATATTTTGTGATGGTACAGCAATCCTTGGCTCCCATAAGATTTCAAAAGGCGAGTCAGGTGCGGTGGCTCATGCCTGTAATCCCAGACTTTGGGAAGCCAAGGCGGGTGGATCACTTGAGGTCAGGAGTGCAAAACCAGCCCGGCCAAAAAGGTGAAATCCCACCTCTACTAAAAACGCAAAAATTAGCCAGGCGTGGTGGTGTGCACCTATAATCCCAGCTACTCGGGAGGCTGAAGCAGAATAGCTAGAAATCGGGAGGCAGAGGTTGCAGTGAGCCGAGACTCAACCACTGCCCTCCAGCATGGGCGACACGGCAAGACTCTGTCTCAAAAAAAAAAAAAAAAAAAAAAGATTTCAAAAGGCTCACCAATAGCATTACAAATATAATCTCTCTTCCGATAGAGAAGATATAGTAGTCCGGCCAGGTGCGGTGGCTCACACCTATAATCCCAGCACTTTGGGAGGCCGAAGCAGATGGATCACGTGAGGTCAGGAGTTCAAGACCAGCCTGGTCAATGTGGTAAAACCCCACCTCTACTAAAAATACAAAAATTAGCCGGGCATGGTGGCAAGAGCTTGTAGTCCCAGCTACTCGGGAGGCTGAGGCAAGAGAATCGCTTGAACCCAGGAGGTGGAGGTTTCAGTGAGCTGAGATTGTGCCACTGAACTCCAGCCTGGGCGACAGAGCAAGACTCTGTCTCAAAAAAAAAAAAAAAAAAAAAAAAGACCAGGCGCGGTGGCTCATGCCTATAATCCCAGCACTTTGGGAGGCCAAGGCGGGCAGATCACGAGGTCAAGAGATGGAGACCATTCTGGCCAACATGGTGAAACCCTGCCTCTACTAAAAGTACAAAAATTAGTTGGATGTGGTGGCACACACCTGTAGTCACCAGCTACTTGGGAGGCTGAGAAAGAGAATCGCTAGAAACCCGTAGGCAGAGGTTGCAGTGAGCTGAGATCGCGCCACTGCACTCCAGCCTGGTGACAGAGCAAGACTCTGTCTCAAAAAAAAAAAAAAAAGAGATATTGCAACATCTCTAAAAACTTTCAGAGTTATCAAAGAAATAAATACCTACACTTTTGTACTGTAATAACTAGAAAACCAAAGAATGTGTGTTGTCTAAAGCAATCTAGTAAGATACCTAGTCAATCAAAATGCTATAATCACTCCAAGTAACATTTTCAATTATATATTTTTATACCTTCTGAGTCACTGGAGCAGCAGAAGCAGCAGGAATCTCATATATCTGTATTTCTAATGTGGAGGGGAAGGCTGGTACAATTTTACTACGAAAAGGTTTCATGCTTAGTAATGGCTACTTTAAAAAAAAAAAAAAAAAAAAGATAAGATTATCATACAATGCTCAATAGTCCCTAAAGGAGATCAAAACAAGTTAAGGCCATTAGAAAGCTCTTTATCAACTTATATATTATAGAAATGAAAAATTAAAGAGAATAAAGTCAAAGAAAATTACTCAAAAGTATTCTTCTAATTAACAAACATAAAATTCAGTTATAGCACAAAGCTTCAGAGAAGTATAATAAACAGAATATACCCTTTTTTTTTTTTTTTTTTGAGAGAGTCTTGCTCTGTTGCCCAGGCTGGAGTGCAGTGGCTCGATCTCAGCTCACTGCAACCTCCACCTCCCGGTTCAAGCGAGATACTCCTGCCTCAGCCTCCCAAGTAGCTGGGATTATAGGCATGCGCACCCACACCTAATTTTTTTTTTTTTTTTTGAGACAGAGTTTTGCTCTTCTTGCCCAGGCTGGAGTGCAATAGCTCAATCTCAGCTCACTGCAACCTTCCCCTCCGGGTTCAGATGATTCTCCTGCCTCAGCCTCCCTAGTAGCTGGGATTACAGGTATGTGCCACCACACCCAGCTAATTTTTGTATTTTTAGTTGGGATGGGGTTTCTCCATGTTGGTCAAGCTGGTCTCAAACTCCTGACCTCAGGTGATCTGCCCACCTCAGCCTCCCAAAGTGCTGGGATTACAGGCGTGAGCCACTGCACCCAGTCTTTTTTTTTTTTTTGTATTTTTAGTAGAGACAGGGTTTCACCACGTTGTCCAGGCTGGTCTCGAACTCCTGACCCCAAGTGATCCACCCACCTCAGCCTCCCAAAGTGCTGGGATTACAGGCATGAGCCACAGCGCCCAGCCCAGAATATGTCCTTTCAACAAATATTTTCATACTGCTATGCAAATCATTCAAATTCTATGGAACAGAGTAGGGGAAGCAGGCATATGAAAATAAGGTAGGCATCTGATTTTTGATATATAAATTTTAAAATAAAAAAAATTTTTTGCATGGCACATGTATACCTATGTAACAAATCTGTACGTTCTGCACATGTATCCCAGAACTTAAAGTAAAATTTTTTTACAAAAATTTGTTTTGGCCAGGCACAGTGCCTCACATTTATAATCCTAGCACTTTGGGAGGCCAAGGCAGGAGGATCACTAGAAGCCTGGAGTTTGAGACCAGTCTGGGCAACATAGCAAGACCCTCACCTCTACAAAAAATTTAAAAATTATGCAGGTGACTGGGTGTGGAGGCTCATGCTTGTAATCCCAGCACTTTGGGAGGCTGAAGCGGGCAGATTACGAGGTCAGGAGTTCAAGATCAGCCTGGCCAACATAGTGAAACCCCATCTCTACTAAAAATACAAAAATTAGCTGGGCATGGTGGCGTGTCCATGTAATTCCAGCTACTGGGGAGGCTGAGGCAGGAGAACTGCTTGAACCAGGACCCAGGAGGCGGAGGTAGCAGTGAGTCGAGATCGCACCACTGCACTCCAGCCTGGGCTACAGAGCAAGACTCCATCTCAAAAAAAAAAAAAAAAAAAAAAAATTATCCAAGCATGGCAGTACATGCCTGTAGTCCCAGATACTCAGGAGGCTGCGGCAGGAGGATCCCTTCAGCTCAGGAGTTCGAGGCTACAGTGATTTATAATGGTGCCACTGGACTCTGGCCTGGGTGACAGAGGAAGACCTTGTCTTTAGAAAAATTTTAATTTCATTTAAAAATTTTTTTTAAATCACAAACTTTAAATCAGGTCAAAACTTAAAATTGTAGCAGGTCAGCACAGTTTTAAATACAAAATTAGAGGCATAGAAAAAAAGCATATTTAACATGATTGTAAAAAGGAACACTCAGCGAAGGTCAAGAAATAAAGTTTCAGTGCCTGAGTAATAAAGTCAGACAGACCTTGAATTGAATGGCCTTTCTACTGGTAGTGATAGTCTACATTCAATCACCAAGTTCTATCAGTTCTACTTCCTAAATCTCTCTTCTCTCTATTTCCTTTTCTCTATCTACAATGCTACTGTCCTAGTTCAGGCATCTTTTCCTTGGCTCAGTGAGACGCTCCTTACTGGTCCTTCTACCTCTCTGATCCCATTCTTTCCAGCCAGCCTTCATACTGCTGCCAGCATTACCTACCTGATCATCTGATTCTCCCACTTGAGATTCTTCAGAGGCTCACCTATGGGCAAGTAGTATTTTTTCAAACTGTGGCTTAAGATGTAAAATCAATTTAGGTCTCAACCAGTATTTCTTTAACAAAACAGAACAGAAACTATATAAAATACATAGTAAAAATATTATTTCATGAAACTTTTCTTTAGGTTTTTTTTTTTTTTTTTTTGAGACAGAGTCTTGCTGTCACCCAGACTGAAATGCAGTGATTTCTGCTCACTGCAGCCTTCGCCTCCCGGGTTCAAGCAATTCTCATGTCTCAGCCTCTGGAGTAGCAGGGATTACAGGTGTATGCCACCATGCTAGGCTAATTTTTGTATTAGGTTGGTTTCACCATGTTGCCCAGTCTGGTCTCAAACTCCTGGCCTCAAGTGATCTGCCTGCCTCCACCTCCTCAAGTACTGGGATTACAGGCGTGAGCCACCATGCCCAGACACTTTTCTTTAGTTTTATGTGTGTACAATGCATACACATAACTGGGTCACAGTGTAAAATGTACTTCTACTGTGGGTTGAGTTAAAAACAAAACATAAAAACACTGACCTACAGAATAAAATTTCAATTTCTTCAGAAGTCCCTTCATAGTCTGATCCCTCATCATAGAAACAGCGGCTAAGAGACAGGATCTGAAGCCACTGTTTGGGTTTATATGCTAGGTGTGACATCTGCTAGCTGTGTGATCATGGGTAAGTCATTTACGGTGTGTCACTTAGCAGCTGTGACCCTGGGCAAATCATTTAACTCAGTAGGTAACTTAGTTTCACTACCTATAAAATGAGGATAAAAACAGTACCTCATAGTGTATCACAAGAATTAAATGAGATAATCTACATGAAATTCTTGGCACACGATATACTTGAAAAATACTATCATTGGCATAACTACTATTGTCCAGCCTAATCTCCAGCTATTCTTGCCCATATTCCAGTTGTAACAAACCAATGGCTGCTTCTCAAATACATCTTACTCGCTCATGAGGTCATGTCAGATTGGTGCTGCCCGGAATGCTGACCATGCTTTTCCAGTCACATTATATTTCCAAATGTTTGCTTTTTTTTTGTTGTTCTTTTTTTGAGACAGTTTCGCTCTTGTTGCCCAGGCTGGAGTGCAATGGCGCCATGTCGGCTCACTGCAACCTCTGCCTCCAGGTTCAAGTGATTCTCCTGCCTCAGCCTCCTGAGTAGCTGGGATTACAGGCACACACCACCACGCCAATTTTTGTATTTTTTTAGTAGGGATGGGGTTTCCCCATGTTGGCCAGGCTAGTCTTGAGCTCCTGACCTCAGGCGACCCACTCGCCTCAGCCTCCCAAAGTGTTGGGATTACAGGCCTGAGCCACTGCGCCTGGCCCGAAATGTTTCCTCTTAAGCAAGACCTCTTCTGTGAAGCCTTCCTCAGCTCTCACAGGTAGGTCCTAAGTGCTCCCGCTTAACCTTCTTTAGAAAAAAAAAAGGAGCACAGCCACTTATAGTCTGTTTCTACAATGTCTCCTGGCCAGACTGTGAACTCTTTTACGACCAGCACAAAGGCATTTCTCTCTCCAATGCTCACGGCAGTGCCTCATAAAATGCAGGAGTTCCACAGATATTTTCTGAATATCTCCAAGTTACCAAACCTTTCTAAGTCTTCATTTTCCATCTGTACAATGGGAATACTATTTTGCCAGAAGGACTGTTGTAGAATACTCTAGAGAATGTTATAAAAGTATCTGGTATAGAAGCAACTCAATAATTACCAGGTTTACTGGGTGGGACTTATTTTTTCTTTTTCTTTTTCTTTTTTTTTTTTGAGACACAGTCTTGCTCTGTCACCCACGATGGAGTGCAGTGGTATGAACTCGGGTCACTGCAACCTCTGCCTCCCAGGTTCCAGCAATTCTCCTGCCTCAGCCTTCCAAGTGGCTGGAATTACGGCGCCCCCCACCATGACTGGCTAATCTTTTTTTGTTGTTTTTTTGTTTTTTGTATTTTTAACAGAGATGGGGGGGAGGTTCACTATGTTGGCCAGGCTGGTCTTCAACTCCCGACCTCAGGTGATTCCCCCATCTCGGTATCCCAAAAGGCTGGAATTACAGGCACGAGCCACAGCACCCAGCTGGGTGGAATATTTTAGAAATCCAAACTAAATTAGGAATATCTCCAAGAGGCAAATATCTCAGACCTCTAACAGCTAACACCTGGAGGGGAGGGTGAGGAAAGAGATTTAAGAAAGGTAATCAGTGGGAAGGATGTCAAGATCTCTTGAAGGAAAACAGCAGTAGATGCTTGAGGAAGAACATGCTAAAGGAGCAGAAATGAAAAGGAAGGATGACCCACACTGACCCCCAGAACAGTACAGTTTTCATTCTAGCCAGACTTAGGCTTAAATCCAAAACATGTGTCCTGGCTTTCAGTGCATCCCTAGCACTAAACCAGTTTATGACACTTAAACTATACAACTGGGATAATACCTCTCATAGGGTTATGGTAAAAAATTAAATGAAGTAACAATGTCCTCAGGTCTTAGATGGTTTCTTCTATGTCTATTCCTCTATCTGTAGAAACCAAGTGGTTCAAGCTAATCTATATGCTCTCTTATTATCTGACAACTTATCAGTCACACTAACTTTCTCTGAACTAAAGTTTAAAGCAGATATTAATACAGTGCTCTTAAACATCCTCTAACATTACTTACCATAGAAAAGAGGTACAAAGTAGGCCTGTCTCAGCAGGCAAAAAAGAAGTTTAAATGATACTGATACCTACAAGGCAGTAGAGTTCAGGACCGTACATTTCTAACTGTCTTCTACACAGTCTCAAACACCTAATGGACTCCTCAGCAATTTTCTGATGATTATTACAAACACTTCCCAAACAATAAAGTGGAAAATAAATAGCAAGAAAAAATACATAAAAACTGAAAACTTTAGGAATAAAGCATAAAAATTAATACTCACTCTTCTGGATTAATAAATAGTATTAACGTCATTAAAGAACATTTGGAAAAGGCTCATATCTTTGAGATGTCAAAATGCAATGTCATATCATCAAATTATTTCAGAACTGCATTAGAAAAAGTTCACCTTTAGCATGCTTTAGACCCAATTGGTGATAAAATTTATGAAGCTATATTTTTATCAATATAAAAGATTCAAGTGTGTACACAGTTTATGAACCAATAATTCACTAAACTTATTAAAATTAATTTGCTTGAAGTCAACTTTCATTTTTACACAGGCTAACTGCAAGCATTTAACAAAGTGCAATGAAATAAATGCATTGTTTCCCTTTTGTGTTCAACCTACAGAGGAAAGATTTTTTAACAGTTATTATCAAGCTTAATCTAAATCAGAGGGTAATTATTTGAGACTGACTTTGAAGTTAGGTACTTTAAGAATTTGGCCGGGCACAGTGGCTCACACCTTGTAATCCCAACATTTTCAAAGGCTGAAGTGGGGGGATCACCTGAAGCCAGGAGTTCAAGACCAGCCTGGCCAACATGCTGAAATCCTGTCTCTAATAAAAATACAAAAAATCAGTCCAGCGTGGTGGCAGGTGCCTGTAATCCCTGCTACTCAGGAGGCTGAGACAGGAGAATCGCTTGAACTCTGGGGGCAGAGGCTGCAGTGAGCCAAGATCACACCATTGCACTCCAGCCTGGGCAACAAGAGCAAAACTCCATCTCGAAAAAAAAAAAGAATTTGACCCCAATCCACTTTTTAGAACCACTCTCAGCTTAAGTGTTTTAAATGAAACAAAGAACTGTGTAATTTAGTAGGAAAACTAATTGAACAGGAAAATCAGAGGATGCGTGACCCATTTCCAGTTCTGTATTAACATGCTGAGCTACTAAGAAAAAAACCATTTCGGCTGGGCGCAGAGGCTCACACCTGTAATCCCAGCACTTTGGGAGGCCAAGACGCGCAGATCACCTAAGGTCAGTAGTTCGAGACCACCCTAACCAACATGGTGAAACCCCATCTCTACTAAAAATACAAAAATGGGCAGGGGGCAGTGGCGCACACCTGTAGTCCCAGGCACTCAGGAGGCTGGGGCAGCAGAATCACTTGAACCCGGGAGACAGATTGCAGACAGCCGAGATAGCACCACTGCACTCCAGCATGGACGACAGAGTGACTCCATCTCAAAAAAAAAAAAAAAAAGCCATTTCACTGCTCATATTCTTGTTCCCTCAATATAAGGTCTTACTGAACTCTAAACACTAAGGTTCTTTTTTTTCCTTTTTTCGGGACGGAGTATTGCTCTGTCACCCAGGCTGGAGTGCAGTGGCATGATCTCGGCTCACTGCAACCTCCGTCTCCCAGGTTCAAGCAATTCTCCCGCCTCAGCCTCCTGAGTAGCAGGAATTACAGGTGCGCGCCACCACACCCGGCTCATTTTTCTGTATTTTTAGTAGAGACGGGGTTTCACCATGTTGGTCAGGCTGGTCTCAAACTCCTGACCTCGTGATCCGCCCACCTCGGCCTCACAAAATGCTGGGATTACAGGCATGAGCCACCGTGCCCGGCCAACTCTTAAGATTCTTTAAAGTGCACAACTTCCACAGTAACATCTTAGTTTTCGTAACATGTTATCCTAGTAATTCTAATATATCCACGAGCCATGGTATGGCATTAATCAAAGAATAAAGGGTTCGGGCATGGTGGTTCACCCTCTAATCCCAGTACTTTGGGAGGCCAAGGCAGGAGGACTGCCTGAGCCAAGGAGTTCGACACCAACCTGGGCAACATAGTGAGACTTCATCTCTACAAAAAATTTAAAAATTAGCCCAGTGTGATGACTTGTGCCTATAGTCCTAGCTATTCAAAAGGCTGAGGTTGGAGGATCACTTGAGCCCAGGAGTTCAAGGCTACAGTGAGCCGTGATCACACTACTATATTCCAGCCTGGGTGACAGAGTGAGACCTTGTCTCAAAAAAAAAGAATAAATTGGGCTGAGCATGGTGGCTCACGCCTGTAATATCAGCACTTTGGGAGGCCGAGGCAGGCCAATCACCTGAGGTCAGGAGTTCAAGACCAGCCTGGCCAACATGGTGAAACCCCGTCACTACTAACAATACAAAAATTAGCTGGGCGTGGTAGCACGTGCCTTTAGTCCCATCTACTCGGGAGGCTAAGGCAGAAGAATTGCTTGAACCCGAGAGGCAGAGGTTGCAGTGAGTCAAGATTGCGCCACTGTACTCCAGCCTGGGCGACAGAGTGAGGCTCTGTCTCAAAAAAAGGATAGAAGATTCAAAGGCTGACTATTAGCCTTTGAATCCTCTATTCTAACAGCTATCCTGAGATATTAAAAGGTAATCTTGACCTTAATCACAGGAAAACAAACAGTAATTTTTAAGAAAATCTATAGGGATGCAAAGTTAAAACGTAAGAAGAAAAAAACATCCTAGCGGTTGATAGTAAATCATTTTTTTAGGGCTGCCTCATGTTTGAAGTTGAAATCAAATAGCATTTCATTGATAACATCATCTGAATGATTTCCTACCAATGTATTGCCTTTGACTTACACCACTCTTGATGCTGTATTTTCTATTTAGATTTCATGTTAAAGAAAAGAGTTACATGAAGCATAAAGAAAAGCCACTTGGGACTTAGAAAAGTTCAAATAATCAGAATTTTAAGATATCCAAGATCATTTATTCAGATATTTTATGAGTTTTAAAATAAGCAAGATTTTGTGCTGGATGTGGTAGTTCATGCCTGTAATCCCAGCACTCTGGGAGGCTAAAGTGACAGGATCTATTGAAGCCAGGAGTTAAGAAACCAGCCTGGGCAACATAGCAAGACTGTTTCTAAAAAAACAAAACAAAACAAAACAAAACAAAAGTCTTTTTATGAGCTAGGCATGGTGACACATGCCTATATACACAGCTACTCAGGAGGCTGAAATGGGAAGACTGCTTAAGCCCAGGAGTAGAGGGCTCCAGCAAGCTACGACCATACCACTGCACTGTAGCCTGGTTAAGAGAACAAGACTGTCTCTAAAAAATATATTAAAAAAAAAAAAAAAGAATGGTTGCTTCCTTAAAAATAAAAGAAGTCGGCCAGGCGCGGTGGCTCACACCTGTAATCCCAACACTTTGGGAGGCCGAGGTGGGTGGATCACGAGGTAAGGAGTTCAAGACTAGCCTGACCAACATGGTAAAACCCCGCCTCTACTAAAAATACAAAAAAATTAGGCAGGTGTGGTGGTGCGCGCCTGTAATCCCAGTACTCGGGAGGCTGAGGCAAGAGAATCACTTGAACCCGGGAGATGGAGGTTGCAGTGAGCCGAGATCATCCCACTGCACTCCAGCCTGGGCAACAGAGTGAGACTCTGTCTCAAAAAAAAAAAAAAAAAAAATAGAAGAAGTCTGGCCTAGGTGCAGTGGCTCATGCCTTTTATCTCTGCACTTTGGGAGGCCGAGGCAGGTGGGTTACCCAAGGCCAGGAGCTCGAGACCAGCTTGGCCAACATGGCAAAACCCTGTCTCTACTAAAAATACAAAAATTAGCCAGGCATGGTGGCACGCACCTATAAGCCCAGCTACTTGGGAGGCTGAGACAGGAAAATCACTTGAACCTAGGAGGTGGAGGCTGCAGTGAGCAGAGATCACGCCACTGCACTCCAGCCTGGGCAACAGAGCAAGATTCCATCTAAAAAAAATAAATAAATAGAAGTCTGTTCTTAAACGTATTTATCCAGAACTCTCAAAATCTTAATATAGAATAAACCAACAAATGTAGAGTCTGATTCAAACATATATTTGTAATAATCTGGGTAATTACTATACTTTTGCTGGCTATTGTCAGAAAGCTAGTGACCACTGCTGAGCTACTCCAGTGGTACCAACTCTTTCCATCAATCCACCATAAAGAAGTGTAATATACAACCAAAGACAGTACTGGCAATACTAAGCTTAAAGCAATTCTCCAAATGTGGTTACCTAAGGAAGGCTATTAAGCAAGCCAAACCGGGGGTAGGGGGATAGGAAGAGGAGATAAAGGGCATATCTTTTCCCCAGCAAGCAGAAAAAGGGGTACATAGCTAATTAATGCTTGTCTGAGTGTCACCTATGTACCCAGCATTGTGCTAGAGTCTATGAGCCACAAAGGTAATAAGATACACATCATTGCTTTATCTCCCCAGTAAGATCAGATGCCCACAAATAAAACATTTAGAAAACATGTCAGTGTCAATCTGTGTCCTAAAGATAATAAATCATGTCAGAATTCAGAGAGGACAGAATAAAAATAGAAAAGGGTTAAGAATCAGGAATTACACAAATCAAGATTCAAACTAGGAATTTTTTTTTCTCTACACATTTAGAGAAATTTTTCTAGTAATGAACTATAGAAATTATCCCTAAAAGTATCATCTTCACACTAGGAATTCTTGAATCCATCTCCATTTAAAGGAATTTTAGGCCAGATGCAGTGGCTTACGCATATAATACTAGCTCTTTGGGAGGATGAGTCCAGGAGTTCGAGACCAGCCTGGTAGAAATACCCTGTCTCTACCAAAAAAAAAAATTTTTTTTTTTTTTAGATGGAGTTTCGCTCTTTCGCCCAGGCTGGAGTGCAGTGGCGTGATCTTGGTTCACTATAACCTCCACCTTCTAGTTTCAAGTGATTCTCCTGCCTCAGCCTCCCGAGTAGCTGGGACTACAGGCACCTGCCACCATGTCCGGCTAATTTTTGCATTTTTAGTAGAGACGGGGTTTCACCATGTTGGCCAGGCTGGTCTCCAACTCCTGACCTCCTGATTTGCCCACCTCAGCCTCCCTAGTTGCTGGGATTACAGGTGTGAGCCACCATGCCCAGCCAAAAAAAATTTTTTTAATTAGCTGGGCACGGTGGTGCACATTACTTGGGGAGGCCGAGGTGGGAGGACAGCTTGAGTCCAGGAGTTCAAGATTGCAGTGAGCTGTGATAGTGTCAATGAATTCCAGCCTAGGTGAGAAAGCGAGACCTTGTATCAAAAAAAAAAGTAAAGGAATTTTAATCCTTGGTCTGTTCGTAACCACAAACATAACTTAACAGTCACTTTCCTCAGTTTATTAGGTTTCCTCACGTGTAAAGTGAGAATGTTAGATTCAAAGGGAATTGTACATCACAGTCTGTAACCTGAAATGAACCTTAGAGGCTAGAGGAGTGATTGGGGTGATAAAGGCTGAAATTCAGCTACAAAAAATCCATAAAGGTTTAGTATGGATGTATGGGACAGTGCAGAGACTAGCTTAAGTACAACAGAGTATTTGTGCTGGGATGAATCTGGCATAAGATTGGGCCAGACCACGAGGAACTCAATTAAAGAATTAAGACCTGCCTCTGTATCAGGCAATGTAACCTGTTAAAACTTTCAGGTTAAGCTGAAACAATGTCACTGCCAAAAGAACTGTGATGTGTAAAGTAGAGCAAGTCAGTCACAAACTGTAACAGGACAATGACAGACTTAAGTAAAAGATGTAGTAATTCAGCATAGCCGTTAACTGCTAGAAAATGCCAACAGTGGGGCTGTCATAATCAGACATGAAACAGTTTGTTTTAGCAATGGAATTACACAGCTCACAGTGAAAGGCAGTTCCTCTTCGAAGAACCATCCTTAAAAATAGCAGCCACCTTCACTAACCATACAGAAAAGCAGGCAACAAACATTTTACATCAGTTTTGGTTACAGTCACAAGCTGGAGAGAAGGAAAAAAATTACACTAGATGGTGCTAAAAATATTGAATAAGCCCCTGTACCTTTACTCTTATTTACTCAGTTGAAAGATATAATGGAGAAGGGGGAGGGGACGAACTAAGTTTATAACTTCATAATTGCACTTACCAACTAGCTGAGCTACTGTATTGCTTTGGACTCATTCTCGAAACTTGGAAAACATGAATTTCTCACTCAAAAAATTAGGCAGTGCTATAACTGGTTATGCCCCCCGGTTGTAATTTACCATACCATACAGCAGAACAAAAGTGGCACAAACTGGACTTGTGATCGAGACCAATGCAGACTGCCATCTGCTGCACATACACAGGATGTCTCCCAAGCAAGATTCAACCTTAGTGTCTCTCAGGGAACTTTACCAGAACATCTATTCTTTCTGGTAAGCTGTTTGCTTCCATATTCACCTAATATATGTACTCAAATCAACCCTATTTACAGGAGAATTCCCATTCATGGGGTTTTGAAATAGCAATACTCTCCTAACGGACAATAGGACATTTTACAAGGTAGTAGAGAGATGTAAAGCAGTATTTGCACTTTACAATAAAAGGAACACAATAAGGGGTGAGACTATTTCAGATGAGTAGGAGTCCTAAAACTGTTACATATTAGCTAACATAACCTTGGCCAAGCCTCTCTCTGTTCAGGGTCTCAATATCTTCTAAATGGAATGTCTTGTAAGGAATCACAGACTATCCTATGGAAACAGCTGTATATATGATGGCTTCAGAAGAATTGTAGAAAAATAAAAAGTCTGTTTATATATTTTAAATAATCAGTTTCGATTTTTTTCAAAATCTTACAATTCTAAATTCATGTACAAGTCACCATTCCCATAACATTCCTGCCTTTTAGAAATAACATTTCATTTTAATTGTGCTTTCAGTTACAAATTCAGCACTTCATTTTTACCCACCCTAGAATAGCACAGAGAACACCTTCATGAAGCATCCCCACAAGGGAGACACTCACAGCCTGACAAATTTGCATAATGGAAAATATACAAGGCACAAATCTTTAAAAATGCTAAACGAATATCACACCCAAACAGTCTTAAAAACTGTGCAAAGTCAGAAGATGTCTTATTAAAATATGGACTTAAGGACAACTTGGGAAGCCTTTAAATAGTTCGAGGAAAAGGGGAATGCAATCAAAATTTGGGGTGGCCTTATGTTTTTAAGAGAACAAAACGCATAACTGGAGGCTACGAAACAAGCAAATTAAATTGAACTGTGGAAAAGCTCGGCTCTCACCCAAAAGCTTCAGCAAAGCAATATGCCAGTATGCCAAATAAAAAGAGGTACAATCTTCTCACAAGAATGAGGATAGAGTCCATACCTATGACTAATAATAATACCACCTTGCTTGTGCAGAGCATTAGGTCTTTTCATAGCTCTTTCAGACACTTGATTCTGATGTTGTCATTGGCCTTAGGAGTATCCTCTCTGAAGAGCTCCAGTTCAGTTTCCTCTTAAGAGCTATGATCAGAACAAGGCAGGTGATGTGTTTATTGAGAGTTGAAGGTACTATTGTAGTTTCTCCTATCAGGCTGTTTACAGTGATCCTCTAATAACCACACTATACAACTCAGCCCCAGGAAATAAAACCTACATTCTTTCCCTCAGAGGTGGCCAGAGACCAACACATACAGGTCTAGAAAGTCCAAGGGAAGGAAACCTCCTGACTTGTTAGGTTAAGAACTCCATGCCAAATTCATCTCTTGCAACTGAAAAAAGAAATCTCTCTCACACTCTGTCTCTCTCTCTTACACACACACACTCACCCAAGAGTGTTCAAACAGAAATCCTCTTTTTCTGCCAGCCAATGAAACCTAGCAACAACTGGTTAATACAACCACCAAATCTCTGCCTCTGTCAATAACTTGTCATATTCGCTTCTCCTGTGCCTGCTGCCCACCCTTCCCGCTCAGGCACGCGTGAACACGCTTATACAGTAACCCTCGAAAGGACCCCCAAAAGCACCTTTAAGAACCCGAGAGGATGGAGCTTGCCTCCTGAAGCAATGCAGCATCCATCTCGAGGGAGCTGGTTCCCCCTGCACACACACACACACACAGGAAGTCACAGAGGTGGATAAAGTTTGATTTTCCTTCTTGCCCGACCCCTCCGGGACGAGAGAGGACGAGGGGCGGCCCCGCCGGGGTCCTGGGCTGCTCTCCGGGGCAGCTCCCAGCAGCATGGCACTGCCACTCTCCTGGCACACACAAGGCGGCCGCGGCAACTCAGGACTCCCCAACCCGCCCAGAGGAGGAGGGAAAGGGGACAACTTCCACCGGGCTCCGTTCGGGAGCCTTGGGGCAGGGCTGTTAAGAACGAAGAAGGGAGGGACCGAGATTGGGGGTGGGTCGGGGAGAGGTTCAAGTCCCGTGCCTTCCCCGCCCTGGTGTCCCCAGTCCTGCGGGAACATCCCCGCCGTCGCCCCTCCTCCTCCTCTCGGCTTCCTCCCGCCCGCCCTCCCTTCCTGGTCGCCGCCGCAGGCGCCTGAAGGGCACGGCGGCTCCTCGGTGCCCGGCAACCTCGGGAGCGGCCGGGAGTTGAGGTAACTCGCCTGCTGCCCCGGCGGCCTGCCCGCCGGCGGCTCCCACACGCCAGCGCCGCCCCGCCCTCCCCGGAGCCTCCGGGCGCGCTCGCTCACCGTCCGGTGGTGCTGCTGCTGCCGGTGGCGGCTGACGCCCAGCCCAGGGAAGCAGCCGGCAGTCAGCGCCCCGCAGCCGCCGGCGCCCCCGCCGCCGCAGCCCCGAGAGGAGAGGAGCAGCAGGAGCGATCTACCTGCGGCGGCCGCCATCTCTCAACTGGAAACGGCGCCGACCCAGGCAGCGCAGCGGACGGTCGGGGCGGAGCTAAGATCCGCCACTCACCGACACCGAGCCAACTAACGCCCTTGACTGAGTTGATGAGGCGGGGCTTCCTGCAAGGCCCAATCGACAGGCGGGAGAACCACATTGGAAACTGCCTGTCACTTCCAGAGTTACCTATAGTGGGACATAGTCAATTACGGGCAAATTCTAGGGAACCGGTAATTGGCACCCAAGCCCGTGAAAATAACAGCAATAGAGATGGCATGTTCGGTTCAGCTAATCTTCACCAACGGTAGAACTATGATAAGGGTAACGGGGGATATAGATATTTGTGAAAAGCTTTGTTCTAAGTAGAGTTCTAAGTCAGTGTTCTAAGTTGGCAAAATAGGCACCAAATAACCATTAACTGTATGCTGTAACTCTCAACTACACGCCCAGAGTTATCATTCATAACTGATAATATTTAGATATGCTGAAATTAACCCTGCATCACGGAGTGATCTAATGACTGTGATGTGTAGCATAGTATAGGAGGGGTAGAACGATTACAATATCAAAGTCCCAGAATGAGTACATGCCATCAGAGTGAATTAACAGACCTGTATACATCTCAAATACCCAATTCATTTTTACAGCACCTTTATACTGATATTCTTACACTCTCCAGAAACAGCACTACTTTACCTTGTGTGCATTTACAGAAACAGAACGCAGTAATAACGTCATAAAAAATCATATAAGGCCGGGCGCGGTGGCTCACGCCTGTAATCCCAGCACTTTGGGAGGCCGAGGCGGGCGGATCACGAGGTCAGGAGATGGAGACCATCCTGGCTAACACAGTGAAACTCCGTCTCTACTAAAAAATACAAAAAATTAGCCGGGCGTGGTGGTGGGCGCTCGTAGTCCCAGCTATTCGGGAGGCTGAGGCAGGAGAATGGCGTGAATCCGGGAGGCGGAGCTTGCAGTGAGCCGAGATCGCACCACTGCACTCCAGCCTGGGCGACAGAGAGAGACTCCCTCTCAAAAAAAAAAAAAAAAAAAAAAAGTCATGTAAAAGGCTATTTTAATGATGTTTCATAAATTTGCCAAAATAGCTCTCAGAATACACTTTGGAATAACAATCACTTTCTCGCGAAAAATACTTCTTTCCACTTAAACTCACAATGTGGGCTCCTTGAATACTGCCTAAGAAAAATTTTGGGTCCTGAATTTCCTTAAAAGAGTATTTCCTTGCTATCTGTTTATTATTATGAGCTGATTAAATTCTCACACCTCTTTTTAAAATCTGGAGCAGGAAAATAGTTCGGGAAGCAAATACAAGCATTATTTTAAATTTTGGAAAACATCTTTGTAGTGTATAGCTTTAGATGATAAATTTAAAACCAAAACAAAACACACACATAAATACGAAGAAAATATTATCACTTGTTCTAAGAATATTCTTTAAAGTTTGACTGAAATGGTACCTTCTTGGCCAAGAATAGCTTAAAAATTATGTGGAAGTTTTTGTTTGTTTAATCCTTATGCCCCACCTACCCCAAAACAGTGAGATGATTGGCTTCTCCGGGTGAGATATCACGTCACTCACCCAAAAGGCTTTATTACCCAACAAGTGGAACTTGAGACCTCAAGAATGAGCCCCCATTCAACAGCTGCACACAGTAATCCCCCTCATTGGAAATCCATGACATTCCTGGAACAATTTCCCTTGCAATCATTTTCCACCCATCTATATTTATCCCAACTGCTTTTGATGTACTTACCCATACTGTGTCATTTTCTCTCTCACCCCTTCACACCTTCTTACAAAGATCACCATGGATTTTAGTTTTGTTTTTATTTTCTGTGCCTTCACCAGATCTAGCTATGAATCAGGATTGCTCCTTTCATTTCCACTTTCCACTTTAAGAAATTTTACTAGAATTGCCTTTACTCTATTTTTCCAAGTATGAACATTAGATGTGCATCCTGCAGTGAGATTTACTCATGTGCATTAGCAAAAGAACTAAGTAAATAATATTTTTAAGTACACAAACATGAAACTGGAGGTATTAGCAAAAGTTTTCTTCCTACCTATTTACCAAAATATGTCATCTTTTATCTACTAAGATGAAACCACTGATGCACCAGAGAGAGGTAGGCTGTATAAATCTGAGGATTAACTGACTATACTCAGTTCTGGGTATTAGTAATCCAAGGCCAGCAATTAATTGAAACAAATATCAATTATCTCCTCACAGAGAAAAACTTCTTCATAGCTGCAAAGGACATATCTCACATGAGCTGGTTGGCCAAGCCTGATAAGGAGAAAGTGTAGATAGCTCAACAGAAAGTCATTCTCAAACCTAAAAAAAATTATGTGTGTACGTGTGTGTATATATGTGTGTGTGTGTGCGCACACATTATAGAGAGAGAGAAGGAAAGGGAATTAACATACCTGCTATGTGCCAGAGATTGTGCTGATCACTCCAGAGATACTATATTTAAAAAAGATGGCAAGACAACCACAGAAAACATTTAAAAATTGTAACTTTCATGAGAAAGAAGTTGAAGAAAACCTCAATGTCTTCCAACAGGGAATTGGTTAAATACATTAGACACTAACTTTGTAACAGAAAATTATTCAACCATTAAAAAATTGAGTACCAAGCACAGTGGCTCATACCTGTAATCCCAGCTCTTTGAGAGGCTGAGGCAGGAGGATCACTTGAGACCACACGTTTGAGACTTGCCTGGGCAACACAGTGAGACCCTATCTCTAAAAAAATTTTTTTTTTAATTAGCTAGGTGTGGTGGTGCACGCCTGTAGTCCCAGTTACTCAGGAGGCTGAGGCAGGAGGCTTGCTTGGGTCCAGGAAATTTGAGGTTACGGTAAGCTATGATCATGGCACTGCACTCTAGCCTGGGTGAGAATGTGAGACCCTCCCTCTTAAAAAAAATTATTCTCTCTATACATATATATATATATGTATTTTTTAGATGAAATCTCACTCTATTGCCCAGCCTGGAGGGCAGTGGCACAATCTTGGCTCACTGCAACCTTTGTCTCCTGGGTTCAGAGGCGATCCTCTCACCTCAGCCTCCTGAGTAGCTGGGAATACAGGTGTGCACCACCACACCCAGCTAATTTTTGTATTTTTGGTAGAGATGGGGGTTTCACCACATTGGCCAGGCTGGTCTTGAACTCCTGACCTCAAGTGATTCTCCCACCTCAGCCTCCCAAAATGCTGGGATTACAGGTGCTATCTATATGTTTAAATAATATAGATGACAGAGCATAGATGACCCTTTGTAAAGTCATTTATATATATGTATAACTTAGATAGTAGTTTCCAGAAGAAAACATGTTACCTCTGGGAAGTTTTAAGGGGTGGTTATTCTTCTGAATGGTTTAAAATATTCTCATCTGCTTGAATTTAAGATGTATATATATACACACCTTACAATTTATATATATATGAAAAGTAAATTGTTCTCACCTGCATATTACTGTGTAATTATAAAACATGGTCACTAAAACCAACATGGCTGCGGAATTGTTTTCTGTACCAACTCTTAAGCACAGGTTGATTTTTTTTTTTTTAACTAAAGCTAATCAGAACAGGCTTCCTGGAGCATGAAACTTAACTAGGTTCTCTACCAAAATGTACACTGACGTCAACTCTCAAGTATGACTCAACTCAGTGGAGTATTTGCCTAAGCATTCCAGAATAACTAGGGTAGGTGATGCACACGGTTCATTGACATGATCAAGAAAGCATAAAAGGAATCTGCCCAGAGATCTAGGGGCTGCATTTCATTGCTTACTGATAATATGAATTATTATTCAAGTGAAATCAGCAGTATTTAACAGGAAAAGGTACACGAAGAGGAAAGCCAAAAGGAAAGGGTTTCGCCTTCCAATATTTATTACGAACCACAGCCTAGACCTGTTTGCTGGCTATGCTTTACTGTTTTTCCAGATGTTTTTATTCCCATTTCTCCTCGTATATCCACCTGCAGTCAACTCTTCATCACTACCGCGCCTGTTCCCATGATTTCCTAGTTTCTGTGATGATTCCTGTCTTTTTTCTGTCAGCTCCTCTGGATCATAAATATTTCTAGTCAGCGTAGTTGAGAAGGGTTCTACTCTTAAACTGCAGGACATATCTTTTCCTGTCTATATCTATATCTATTCTCACTTCACACACACACACACACACACACACACAATTTTTCCTTCCTCATTTTTGTTTCTCTTTTTTCTTCCTCCAACACTCCCATTTCCCATACTCTAATATAGATTTCAACCCTACTCTAAATCAGAGATACCAGCCTGGCAACATGGCAAGACCCTAGCTCTACAAAAAAATTAGCCCAGTGTGGTGATGTGTGTCAGTATTCTCAGCTACTGAGGAGGCTGAGGTGAGAGGATCCCTTAAACCCCGGAGTTAGAGGCTTCAGTAAGCTATGATAGGGCCACTGCACTCCAGCCTGGATGACAGAGTAAGACTCTGTCTCAAAAAAATGAATAAATAAAAATAATAAGTCAGAGATAGATTTATATAATCCCTGTAAAATGTTTTGTGTGGAAGGAGGCTCATGTCCTGGTCTCCAAAGGATGACAGACTCCACATTCATTTTATAACTTAGTGGCCTTATAATCTAACATTCTTTTAAGTCAGGAACATCCAATCTGCAGGTTTTTCTGTTGAGAGCAGAACTCCAGGAAAGCACTGAGTTGGGAAGGGCAGGGCTTGTTCAAATAGGATTATCTTTGTTCATGTTTCTTGGAAATTGAGAGGTTGGCAGCAAACTTTAAAGCTGTCCTTTTTGTGTTCCATTGACATGTGGCCTCCTGTAATCTTCTGCTTACTAGACTTCTTGATATAGGAAGTCTTTTATCTCTATCGGAAGTGATTCAAAGGGTGGGACACTAATTTTACACTTAAATAAACCACACCTCCTAAGTGCATAAGAATTCGGCTCACGTTCTTACGGAACCCAACACCATCCATTCCAGAGCATTCAAAAGTGCCAAAAGATCATAACTTTCTCTAATAGGGTTCAACTACAAAAAAATCCCAAATTAGTAAAGCGGCTCCTCTCTCAGCAATCCCCGGCCCGGATACCTTTTTTTTTTTTTTTTTAAGGTGGAGTCACTCTATAGTCCAGGCTGGAGTACAGTGGCGCAATCCCGACTCACTGCAATCTCCGCCTCCTGGGTTCAAGTGATTCTCCTGCCTCAGCCTCCCAAGTAGCTGGTATTACAGGCATGTGCCACCACGCCCGGCTAATTTTGTATTTTTAGTAGAGACAGGGCTTCTCCATGTTGGCCAAGCTGGTCTTAAACTCCTGACCTCAGGTGATCCACCCGCCAGCCTCCCAAAGTGCTGGCATTACAGGCATGACCCACCACGCCCAGCCTCCTGCCCAGATATCTACTCTCCATACCCTGAATATGCCCTGACACTTCCAACCTCCACTCTTTGCTCCTACTCTCCCTGTAGCCACCTGTCCTACTGTTCTTTTGATTACCAGCTTGGTCTCATCTGAGGGTAAATGTCCCAGTAAAATTAAACTCTCCCTCTTGCATCTTCTCATAATTTGTTGTTTGAGTTTCTATCTCAGTATCTTGGTCCTGGATCTGAGCTGATCTGACTGGGAGGTCTGTCATAGGCCTTGATTATCACATCTATTTAATTAGGCTATTTTGGTTGGTTGGGCCACAGTTCCCTTCTCCCACCATTCTATGTATATTTCATATCAAAATTGTTTATGTTACTATCTTTCTCCTACAGAGCTCTTCCAGGTTAGAGGTGCCAATCTGGTAAATTAATTGAAGCTAACTTTAGATGATATCAGTTACTCCTTAGATTGCCTCTTTTATACAACACTTATAGGAGCTTTCAATGCTGATATCTAAAAGAATTTCACAAAGTGTGGCAAGTCTAAAAAAAATTATTTTGGTCCCTTAAAAGTCTTCAAAAATTCATCAAATACTGAGCCATATTAGTCTGCCTTCTTCAAGGTCAGATACATCTTTATATCATGCTGGGTTTTGCCCAAATTTCAGCTCCTCTTAAACTAAACTAATGTATTGCCAAAATGCTATATTTGGGGCTGGATGCAGTGGATCACACCTGTAATCCCAGCATATTGGGAGGCTGAGCTGGGAGGATCACTTGAGCCCAGGAGTTTGAGACCAGCCTGGGAGCAACATAGTGAGACCCTATCTCTACAAAAAAATTTTAAAATTAGCCTGGTGTGGTGGCACCTGTCTGTAGTCCCAGCTGCTTGGGAGGCTGAAGTGGGAGAATCACTTGAATCCAGGAGGCTGAGGCTGTAGTGAGCCATGATCATACCACCGCATTCCAGCCTGGGCAACACAGGAAGACTCCATCCCTGAAAAACAAAAGAAAAAGAAAAGAAAAGAAAAAAGCTATATTCGTTCTCAATTTTGATATAATGTATATAATCTTCATCAGTACTTATTTACACATGAACACATAGAATCTAGGCTATGGGTTGTACTTGGTGGGAGGCAGGGCGTGGAGAAAACTGTAGGCGTGAGATTGGTCATTGCCGGTTAACAACAGGTGCAAACACTGCTCTTTAAATTTAGCCATGGCACTTGGCGTCTTGTCTCTCAGCCGTCACTTATGGCAACTGCTACTGATTTGGAAAGGATCAAGGAAAGGATGACAGAAAGGGTCACATTTATTAAAAGGCAGAGAGAAAAAAGTTTTGTTCTCTTTTATTTAATAAAAACTAACCTAAGGAATGAAAAATAGTAAAAGACTTAGAGGGTATAAAGACAGCTTAAAAAAATAGAAGAGGGAGGCCAGGCGTGGTGGCTCATTCCTGTAATCCCAGCACTTTGGGAGGCTGAGGCGGGTGGATCACCTGAGGTCAGGAGTTTGAGACCAGCCTGGCCAACATGGAGAAACCCCCTTTCTACTAAAAATACAAAAAATTAGTTGGCATGGTGGTGCACATCTATAATCCCAGCTACTCTGGAGACTGAGGCAGGAGAATTGCTTGAATCTGGGAGGTGGAGGTTGCAGTGAGCCGAGATCACACCATTGCACTCCAGCTTGGGCAACAGGAGCGAAACTCTTTCTAAAAAAAAAAAAAAAAAAAAATAGGAGAAGGAAATTATTCAAAGATAATTATTAACAAATTGTTCTTAATTAGGGACTTTAAAAGCCATTCCAGCTGCCAAAACATGGGAGCAAAAGCATCTAAAAGCATTGGTTGAAGCTCAGAAAATAATTATTATTAATTCAGAGAAGGGGACAAGACCTGGATTAATATAATTTACTAATTCATTCATTGTCAGTCAGTCAAGAAAAATATATTGAATAGTAAGTGCGAGGCAATATATGTGAGGAGAAATTTTCCAAAATCTGCATTCCCTATATTGTGTATTTCTTTTTCTGAAATATTCATCTAACCACCATAACCCTGACCTTGAAATGGAATAAATCCTTCCCATAACTTTGTAGTCAAACATTTACATATCACTCCAAAGAATGAAAGATCCCTTGAGTAATCTCAGAGCATTAACATAATATGAATTTAAAACATACCACCAATGTAACAATCACCCCACTCAATGACTTTATTAAGAAAACATGAAAAGGCTGGGCATAGTGGCTCACACCTGTAATGCCAGCACTTTGGGAGGCCAAGGTGGGTGGATCATCTGAGGTCAGGAGTTCTAGACCAGTCTGACCAATATGGTGAAACCCCACCTCTACTAAAAATACAAAAATTAGCCAGGTGTGATGGCATGCTCCTGTAGTCCCAGTTACTCAGGAGGCTGAGACAGGAGAATTGTTTGAACCAAGGAGGCAGAGGTTACAGTGAGCCGAGATCCCGCCACTGCACTCCAGCCTGGGTGACAGAGCGAGACTCCGGGAAAAAAAAAAAAAAGACATGAGGAATAGCCATGTGCAGTGGCACTCCTATAATCCCAGCCACTGGGGAAGCTGAAGCTGAGGCAGGAGGATCACTGGAGCCCAGAAGTTCGAGACTAGCCTGGGCATCATAGTGAGGCCCTGCCTCCATTAAAAAAAAAAAAAAAAAAAAAAGACACTAAGAGATTGTAATTTTTTTTCCTGTCAATGTGTAGTAGAGTACAATTCTATTTAAATGGTTTTAAACTACTTCATTGCCTAGGGTATAAACTAAATTTCAGTCTCAGAGAATTATAAGACAACATGGTATTACTTTCTTCATGCCTTGCTTTGCTAAAATATATATATTAGGCTGAAACAGGGCCCTTTGGGTTACTCACTATCAGGGGAAATAACTAAACTAATAAGCTTGTTAAAATTTAAGCTGAGTTTTCAGCACCTATAAATGCTACTACTTTAAGGCCCTGAAGCAATTATGCCTATTATCTGTTTGATCAAAACATTTTGTTTATTGCCAAGAGAAAATTTTCACATAATACCACTAGACGATTAACCCAAGACGGCGCGTGAAAGATCCTTACTCAGAATTTTGATTTAATTTGGAAATATCTTTATTATTACCTCCCACAATATGGATTTGATATCAAAGAGGATTTAATAAAGATTGTAAAGATTTAATGGTTCTTTTAAAATCCATCTTCACTGCTTTGCTGCTTTCTTACCAATTTTGCCTTTTGGAAGGTGAAAAAATATGAAGAGACAAATAACTTCTTGTTTGCCAACCAGGTCCTTCTCCCAGAAATAGTCCTGGGACAGGCTGAGCGCAGTGGCTCATGCCTGTAATCCCAGCACTTTGGGAGGTTGAGGCGGGAAGACTGCTTGAGCTCAGGAGTTTGAGACCACCCTGGACAACACAATGAGACCAGCCTGACCAAGATGATAAAACCGCGTCTCTACTAAAACTACAAAAATAAACAAAATTAGCCAGGCGTGGTGGCACATGCTTGTGGTCCCAGCTACTCAGTAGGCTAAGGTGATAAGATCGCTTGAGCCCGGAAGGATGAGGCTGCAGTGAGCTGAGATCACATGCCTGCACTCCAGCCTTGGCAACAGAGCAAGACCCCATCTCTTAAAAAACAAAAGAATTCCTTGCCAGGTGTGGTAGTTCCCCGCCTCTACTAAAAAATACAAAAAATTAGCCAGGCATGGTGACACGCGCCTGTAGTCCCAGCTACTCGAGAGGCTAAGGCAGGAGAATCGCTTGAACCTGGGAGGTGGAGGTTGCAGTGAGTTGAGATAACGCCACTGCACTCCAGCCTGGTCGACTGAGCAAGACGCTGTCTCGAAAAAAAAAAAAAAGAGAAAAAAAAAAAAGTCCTGGGACATAAATGAATCTTTTAGAATTAAATTTTACATATAAGCTAATACTAAAGCAGGCCAATTTTGAGAATTAAAACCCTAATCATTTCTAGAATGTATCCTTTAGGATGGAATTCTCAATTTTTGTTTCATCTTGACAGATACACTTTTAATACATGCTCATCACAAACAATAGTTCCTAAAAGCATCTGAATAAATAAGATGAACTTTAGCTTTATAGTCTTCCAAATGTGTTAGCTGTAACTACACTGTGTCCAGACATCTCCCAGTTAAAAGGATCTGAAATACTTCTTAAATTTAATAAAACAAATTCTGCAACTGCAGTAATGGCTATCACTGAGGTTCAGGAAATTAACTCTTTATTTCAACAAATAATACTTGGTTAAGTTACTACAGCCAACAAAATGAAGGCTCTGGCCTAACAAAGCTTACCATATAATAAAAATAAGGAAAGCAGGGGAGGATTGTAGGAGGTCATTCACCCAGATTTGAGGATCTGAGAAGGCACTTCTACGGAAGCAATATTGGGTGAGGTCTGAAAGATCAGTAGGAGTAAATGCCAGAGGGAGAGTAGCGACATTTGATATCAGAGAGGCAATAAGAGCAGGTGACAAAGTATCTCATGAAAAAGATTAAGGAATTCGTATTAAGAATTTTTATTGCCAGGCCTGGTGACTCACTCCTGTAATCCCAGCACTTTGGGAGGCCGAGGCGGGTAGATCATGAGGTCTAGAACTCAAGACCAGCCTGACCAAGATGGTAAAATCCCGTCTCTACTAAAATTACACAAATTAGCTGGGCATGGTGGCAGGCGCCTGTAATCCCAGCTACTTGGGAGGCTGAGGCAGGAGAATCACTTGAACCTGGGTGGCAAAGATTGTGGTGAGCTGAGATCGTGCCTGGGCAACAGAGTGAGACTCCATCTCAGAAAAAAAAAAAAAAAAGAATTTGTATTAAGGAATCTGTATTAAACAATTTAGTATTCCTCTTTTATAAATGAAGAAATTGAGGTTAAGAATCTGCCCAAATTCAGGCCGGGTACAGTGGCTCATGCCTGTAATCCCAGCACTTTGGGAGGCCAAGGTGAGCAGATCACTTGAGGTCAGGAGTTCAAGACCAGCCTGGCCAACATGGTGAAACCCCATCTCTACTAAAAATACAAAAATTAGCTGGACACCGTGGCTCACACCCATAATGCCAGCACTTTGGGAGCCTGAGGCAGGCGGATCACCTGAGGTCGGGAGTTCGAGACCAGCCTGACCAACATGGAGAAACCCTGTCTCTACTAAAGATACAAAATTACCCGGGCATGGTGGCACATGGCTGTAATCCCAGCTACTCAGGAGGCTGAGGCAGGAGAATCACTTGAACCTGGGAGGCCAAGGTTGAGGTGAGCCACGATTGTGCCATTGCACTCCAGCCTGGGCAACAAGAGTAACACTCTGTCTCAAAACAATAATAAAAATTTTTTTAAAAAAATTTTTTGATACAAAAATTAGCCAGGCAAGGTGGTGGGCTCCTGTAATCCCAGCTGCTTAGGAGGCCAAGGCGGAAGAATTGCTTGAACCCAGGAGATAGAGGTTGCAGTGTGCTGAGATTGTGCCACTGTGCTCTGCAGTCTAGCCTGGGTGACAAAGCCAGAGCCCGTCTCAAAAAAAAAAAAAAAAAGAATTGGCTTAAATTCAGTTCCCAAATTCAGGAATGAGAATCGGCTTAAATTCAGTTCCCAAATTCAGGAATGAGGGACTCCAGCACCTATACTCTTAACTATTAATGTAATCTGCCTCTCCAGTAACCAGCACTCTCGATGTGCAGTCCAATATAGTTCTCTTAAAGCTATAATTCAGCATTGCTTTTATATCTCCCAGGCCATTCAGTTTGCAATGGAAAAAAAAAGCAGTATAGAAGGTTAGAGCTGAAAAAGACTTGAAAGGGTCTCTAATTCAGTCTCTTAGTCCACAATGGAGCCACTGAGGTCTAAGCATGTAACTGACTTTCCCAAGACCACAAAGCTATTTGGTGGTAAAGGCAAGATTATAATCCAAGTTTCCAAACTCTCAAAGCAGTTCTCTTTTCACTATACCACAAAATCTGCCCCTCCTACATTCTCTTCCTTTGGGGATAGGTATTAGTATAGGATCCAAAGTTCTTGTTGACTCTTTGAATGGACTGGCTGACACAGTTAGGAAGGATTGGCAATTATACCTTTGCAGCTTCTACTTCCTGGTCTATATGCAATGCCACCTTCAATTCTACACATTAGCAGAGTGAGCAGGTAGGATGTGCTGTGCGAAAAAAAAATCTTGTTTTCTTTTTTGTTGTTGTTTTTGAATCAGAGTCTTGCTCTGTCACCAGACTGGAGTGCAGTGGCGTGATCTCAGTTCACTGCAACCTCTGCCTCCCGGTTCAAGCAATTCTTCTGTCTCAGCCTCTGGAGTAGCTAGGACTACAGGTGCGCACCACCATGCCCAGCTAATTTTTGTGTTTTTAGTAGAGACGGGGGTTTCACCATATTGGCCATGTTGGTCTTAAACTCCTGACCTCATGATATGTGATCTGCTCCCCTTGGCCTCCCAAAGTGCTGGGATTACAGGTGTGAGCCACGGTGCCCAGCCAAAAGATTGTGCTTTCAAACTGCTTTGCTACATTAGCTTTGTCTTGATACCTCAAACCCTCACATTATTTGCTCCTTTGGGTTAGAGCACTGGACACCTCTGTGAAAATGCCAATGGACAGTATAACTAAAGAAAGATCTTGTCAACACCTTAGCTGAAATTTATTTATGCAATTAGCACTTGCCTCTTGGAAGAATCCTGAAGGAGTAGGACTCCGGAAAGATTAGGATTTTCGTGCAGAATCAAATGGTACAGGATAGCCTAATATGTATGAAGTAGGTTAGAGTGGGAACTGCAGTGAGGGGTCATGGCATATAAAGTCATTGAGCTCCTGGGGAAAGTGGGAAGGACAGTGAGGCAGAAACAAGCATAGAGAATGGAGCACTTTTGTACAAATTAGAAAAAGAGGCCCTGGCCAGGTGCCGTGGCTCATGCCTGTAATCCCAGCACTTTGGGAGGCCAAGGTGGGTGGATCACCTGAGGTCAAGAGTTCAAGACCAGCCTGGCCAACATGGTGAAACCCCATCTCTACTGAAAAATATAAAAATTAGCCAGGCGTGGTGGCGCCTGCCTGTAATCCCAGACACTCGAGAGGCTGAGGCAGGAGAATCGCTTGAACCTGGGAGGCGGAGGTTGCAGTGAGCCAAGATCACGCCATTGCACTCCAGCCTGGGTGACAGAGCAACTCTGTCTCAAAAAAAAAAAAAAAAAAGACCCCTTTTGCACATCCTGGAACACAGACTGGATTTCCACCCACAGTGGTCCCCTTGTAGATTCTAGAATAACATTGTTTCACCCAATGTTGTTTTGTTACAATGTTGATAAGGGGGGTAAAAAAGGAATCAATTCCTGGGTGGGGCCACTGGCTGGGCAGAGTTTGCACATTCCCCCTGTCCCATGTCTGCATGGGCTTTCTCTAGGTAGTCCGGTTTCCTCCCGCATCCCAAAGATGTGTACATTAGGTTCATTGGCGTGTCTACATTGTCCTAGTCTGAGTGAGTGTGTGTGCATGTGTGTGCACATGTGCATATGTGTGCCCTATGATGGGATAGTGTCCTACCCAGGGCTGGTTCCCACCTTGTTCCCTAAGCTGTCAGGATAGGCTCTGGCCACTCAGGACCCTGAACTGTAATAAACAAGTCAGAAAATGAATGAATGAATATAAATTATTGTAAAATAAAAATTCATAAAGTAGATGATAATCAACCCTCACCACACAATAAACAATGAGGTATGAAAGCACTCGGGGAGCCTGCCTCGTTTACACTGTGTGGTGAGGGGAGTTGCTCCTTAAAATTTTCACTCTGCACACATTTATTCCTTGGTTTCACCCACCACCAGTATGACCACTGTTACTCACTGATTCACCAAAAATATGTAAATAATTATCTTACTTGTTATCTTACTTGTTTTTATTAATTTCTTTTCTTTTCTTTTTTTCTTTTTTTTTTTTTTTTTTTTTTTTTTTGAGGGAGGCCTTGGTCTGTCTCCCAGACTAGAATGCAGTGGCATAATCTCAGCTCACTGCAACCTCTACCTCCCAGGTTCAAGTGATCCTTCCACCACCTCAGCCTCCTAAGTAGCTGGGACCACAGGTGCACACCACCATGCCCAGCTAATTTTTGTATTTTTTGTGTATCTGCACACCTCGGCCTCCCAAAATGCTGGGATTATAGGCGTGAGCTACCTCGCCTGGCCTAATCTTTCTTAAATGCATATATAGCTCACATTTATTTCAATATTTAATACTGGAAATGTTTTGAGTCTTTTTCTTTTTTCTTTTTTTTTTGAGACTGCATCTTGCTCTGGTGCCCAGGCTGGCATCTGCAGTGGCGTGATCTCAGCTCACCACAACCTCCACCTCCTGGGTTCAAGTGATTGTCCTGCCTCTGCCTCAGCCTCCAGAGCGGCTGGGATTACAGGCACACGCCACTGCGCCCAGCTAATTTTTGTGTTTTTAGTAGAGACAGGGTTTCACTATGTTGGCCAGGCTGATCTTGAACTCCTGACCTCAGGTGATCTGCCCACCTTGGCCTCCCAAAGTGTTGGAATTACAGGCTTAAGCCACTACGCCCAGGCTGAGTCTTTATTAACAAGTTCGATGATGTTTTTGTGACCAGGAATATGCCATGGGAACTTAACTGTTGTTTATAACAATTAGCCTGTGATAAAATTGATTTTATAGTCAGTTCACCTAAAGTCATGGTTTCCAAGAATCTATCAACAGCATTAAGTGAAAACTTACTATGCACTGAACAATTTGTGACCGACTTGTATCAAGCACATACATCATAATGTTGCTTAGGGCCTGCTCTGCCTGCACTCCCACTGTTGTTACTCTTTTCCCAGGATAGCCCTAGAAAATGAGAAGGGAACTAATATTCACAGTGCCTAGTTGCAGCCCTCACTGATCTACTGATCCCCTACTCTGTGCAGTTACTGTGATCACAAAAAACTCCGTGAATTGTATATTCTCATCCCAGTTTTACAGATGAGAAAAATAATGGTCCAAAGAGCTTAAGTAGTTTCCCTCAGGCACATAACTAAGAAATCATTCAAAGAGGTTAAGTATTATGTGCTGAGCTGAGTCAAATTGAGGTCTTCTGACTCATGCTTTTTTTGTCTCATTCTACCACGCCCTGTCACCGAAAATTGCTTCCTTGAGTTTGTGCAGTTGCACATTCTCAGTTATGTGAACCCCATTTACTCCACCGCATTGACCTTCAATGGGCTGATTTATCACAGGTGAGCTGTTGACTTCTCATTTGTAAGTGGGACATCTGGCAAGCAGCATATGGAAGCAGACCCTTTAACAAGGTCATAACAAGGTTAATTGACTCTAGATTTTAAACTATTTTTCTAAAATCTGAAAGAAAGAAATACTGTTTGATGTTGAGTACCAGCTGTTAGTGAGGTGTTGTGCTGGGTGCTGTATAGATATTACATTATAACTTCTTGTTTAATCCTCACAATATCCCCGTGAGGAAAATACTACACTAGCCTCCATTTTTCCAATGAAAAACAAATGTGACATTGAGAAGTAACTTGCTAAAGATCTCTTGAGCACAAGAATTTGAGGCCAGCCTAGGTAACATGGTAAGACTTCGTTTTTACAAAAAAATTATTTTCAAAAAAATTAATCAGGTGTGGTGGTAGCTCCCCTCTAGTCCGAGCTACTTGGGAGGCTGAGGTGGAAGGATTGCTTGAGCCCAAGAGGTTGAAGCTGCAGTGAGCTGAGAATCACACCACTGCACTCCAGCCTAGGCAACAGAACAAGACCCTGTCTCAAAAAAAAAAAAAAAAAAGGTTTGTAGCTCAGTTAATTCACTAGTGTCCTTCTCCAGCTTGTTTAGAAAGCATAGGAAATTGTTTATAGCAAGTCAATTCACAGTTCTAACTTTAGGATTCTACCTGCAACTGTCATGTTCAACTTATAGTACCCTTGGTAAAACCCCAAACAAATAGGCATATAGTACCCAGACACATTTAAAGAAATGCATTTCTACCTTATTGCAAAAAAAAAAAAAAAAAAAAAAAAGACTCACAATCGATGTCTAATGGTCTAATATCTATACATTGCTAATACAATGAAAAAAAGATGCAGCCGGGCGCGGTGGCTCACGTCTGTAATCCCAACGCTTTGGGAGCCCAAGATGGGCGGATCACGAGGTCAGGAGATCGAGACCATCCTGGCTAACACAGTGAAACCCCGTCTTTACTAAAAATACAAAAAAAAAAAAAAATTAGCCGGGCGTGGTGGCGGGCGCCTGTAGTCCCAGCTACTTGGGAGGCTGAGGCAGGAGAATGGCGGGAACCTGGGAGGCGGAGCTTGCAGTGAACCGAGATCACGCCACTGCACTCCAGCCTGGGTGACAGAGCAAGACTCTGTCTCAACAAAAAAAAAAAAAGAAAGAAAGAAAGAAAAAAAAAAGATGCAAAATAAATATTCTTGCATCCATTTCTCAAAAAACTATTGAGTAGCTTACAGTTTATCTAGAAATCGCCTCAAGCAGAGTGCAGTGTCTCATGCCTTTAATCACAACACTTTGAGAGGCTGAGGCAGGAGGATGTCTTAAGCCCAGAGGTTGGAAACGAACTTGGGCAACGTGGCGAAATCCTGTCTCTCCAAAAAGTACAAAAATTAGCTGCGCATGGTGGCATTCTTTCTCCTGTGGTCCCAGCTACTTAGGAGGCTGAGACGGGAGGATCACTTGTGCCCAGGAGTTCGAAGTTGCCATGAACCGTGATCGTGATACTGTACCCCAGCCTGGATGGCAGAGCAAGACCTTATCTAAAAAAAAAAAAAAAAAAAAAAAAAGGAAAATAAATTGCCTCAAAGGTAAAAATCAAAATATTGCCAAAGCCTTTTAGGAAAAGATAGTAGAAAGAATATTGAAAGTGGTTTTGGAGACCTAGATTCTGCATCTAGATCTACTACCACGCAATCTGTGTGACCTTTGCCCAAACTGCTCCTCAATTTCTGCTTCCCAACCTGTAAAATTAGAATACTCAATTCTCTAGGTTGTTGTAAAGATGTAAAAGAGAGAAAAGAAAAAGATAACGTACATAAAGCTACATGACAGCCTAACAAATGTCAGTTTAATTAAAACCAGGAATGTTACACTAAAGATGTTCTGCATTTCTAATTTATTGTTAAAAAAAAAAAAAAAAACTAAGAGAGAATTATGAAGAAATAACATCTTTGTTCATTTGGCTCCTACCTTTCTGGAATTCTGATTTATATGAAAAGTTTCACTGTTGAGGAAGTCTATATGAGCTTTATATCTCTTTAAGCAGTGCAAATGCCTGTGCCCTTGAAAATACATGTATGTCTGAGGAGGGGACCAAGTGTCAGCTTATATAATGAGAACTCATCTCACTGGCCAGGCATGGTGGCTTATTCCTGTAATTCCAGCACTTTGGAAGGCCAATGTGGGAGGTATTACTCGTAGCCAGGAGTTCGAGACTGGCCTGGGCAACAAAGCAAGACCCCATCTCTACCAAAAAAATTTTTTTAGTTAAAAAAAAAAAGAACTCATCTCACTGATTCTCTTATAATCTTTTTCAAATTAGGTAAAAAGCCTCATGATTTCTGACTGGTGTCATTTATCCATATGTGTAAGGTTAAGCAACAGATGTTTTAAATGTAGGACAAAAGCTGGCCCCCCTCCTTCTCTTCTATTTTCTCCTCTTCTTCCTTGGTCTATTCTCAGAGCTTGAAATGGACCACATTACCTTTCAGACTGACACAATAGACTAGCCAACGCACTGAAAAACTGAGCTCTCCAGCTTGCTGATTCACACCTTCTTTAAGCAAAGAGATGATTGTTTTTAACTCATAATGTCTTTATTATTTCCTGACTCCTAACAAGCTTCAGTCAACCGAGATCCTTTTGTATCACACAAGTAAATACTGAAATAGAAAAAAACAACAATGTCCAAAAAGAATTTCCATTTTAGATTTTTTCCCTTAGGTAAGCTAAAAAATGAATTATTCTGCTCATCTAAAATGAAAAATATTAATGCTGGTTAGCCCTTCATAGCGTTAGGGTAACACTTTTTGATGAAATTCAGTAATTTAGTCTTGCAGCTTAATGGCAGGATCAATGAGCAAGGAGTTAGAAGGCTTGGACTCTATTTTCAGTTCTCTCTCTGGCTCATTACCACCACTCTGCCCTGACCATCTCCTACTATTACTGGGAATCTCAATTATGTTAGCAATGAAATTCGGAAAAAACACTCTGTAAGCTAACAAATAAGAGGATGCCGCAATCTTATTTCTTCAGTTGATGTACCATTACGGTCTCAGGCAAGAATTTGGCCAATTTGGTACCCCAGTTCCTTTATCTATGAAAAAAAATGATAAAGCATTTGCTCATCTTCCTTCCGCCTCCCTCACACAAATGTAGTAATTACCAGGGAATTGGTATCAATGCTATAAAAATTCTTGGATCTCGCTAGAACATTTCTATATAAAGAGGAGTGTCCTTTCAATTATTTCCACTGGTATTTTTAGGTACTTAGTACTCTCTGAGTTTGAGCCAGATCAATTCTATTTGGAAAAGATTACTATTTATACTGTCCTTCTTTGCAGAACATTTGCAGAAATAGAATAGGTTACAGAGAACAGGCTTTAAGAAAACAAAATTATTCCACAAGATTGTTGCCAATTAAAAATTTTTCTGATTCACATTATTATCCCTAACCAAGAAGCAGCTTATTAATTCAGAGCTGTCTATAGCCATGTTGTCTAGGTAACAAATACCAGCTATCAAATGAGGATACTACTCAGTTGATCCTAGCTATTCTAGGATTTTTGCAAAGTGCTTCAGAAAGGTGTGTTGGTAGTGAGGGATCTTAGAATCTAACAATGGTTGACAGAGAGCTTAAAATCTGTTTAGTTTTGTGTATGTGTGTTAAACCTAGGAAATGTAAAGGGGTATTCACCAGTCTCATGTAAATATCAGAAGGGTGGAAGATAATAAGTAATATCCTATGAGTAAAAGGATTATTATCCTTACAATATCCATTTTAATTTTTGAAGATGGTGATGATTATGTATTTTGTTATACAATTACGTGGTCACATTAATGAGTACTACTAAATGCAAAGCTCAAATGGTGAAGGGAAATATTCTCGGATCAAGATGTGAAGCACTATTAATTAAAAGATGAGTCTGAAACAGAAAGATCAATTTATGGGGTAAAAGGAATACAGGAATATAAGTACCAAAAAATCCCAACCAAATAAGACCCAAGATATAGGGTTAGGCTGGTAACTGACAGAGCTCTTTGTAGGCAGATCAGAAGGGTAGATACCTGGCAACTCGTATTGGAAATTAATCACTAGGAAACTGGAGTTAAAAGGTAGAAAATCCAGTAACTTTGCTTACAACAGGTACCCATAGAAAACCTATAAACTGGCCTGGTGCGGTCGCTCATGCCTGTAACCCCAGCGCTTCGGGAGGTCAAGGCAGGTGGGTCACCTGAGGCCAGGAATTTGAGACCAGCCTGGCCAACATAGTAAAACCCTGTCTCTACTAAAAATACAAAAATTAGCTGGGCGTGGTGGTGCACATCTGTAATTCAAGCTACTCGGGAGGCTGAGGCAGGAGAATCACTTGGACCCAAGAGGCACAGGTGGCAGTGAGCCGAGATCGTGCCACTGCACTCCAGCCTGGGTGATAGAGCAAGACTCTGTCTCAAAACATAAATAAATAAATAACATTTAAAAAAAGAAAACCTATAAACTGCTTGAGGATGGCTCTTCATTCATTCACTTAATGAAGATATATTAAACACCTCTATATGCCAGACAATATTCTAGACCCTGGGGAATCAGCTGTGGTCAGCATCAACATGGGGAAGATTGTGGGAGCAAATAAAGGTCACCAATTTGCACCATTTATATTCAAGTTGGAGGGACAGACAATAAACAAATAAATAAGTAAAAGGTATAGTATGTCAGGAATAAAGTCTATGGAGAAAACTTAAGTGGGGAATGCTGGGGGTGAAAAATGGGGTTGCAATTTTATTTATTTATTTATTTATTTATTTTTGAGACAGAGTCTTGCTTTGTCGCCCAGGCTGAAATACAGTGACATGATCTCACCTCACTACAACCTCTGCCTCCTGGGTTCAAGATTCTTCTGCCTCAGCCTCCCAAGTAGCTGAGATTACAGGTGTGCACCACCATACCCAGCTAACTTTTGTTATTTTCAGTAGAGATGGGGTTTCGCCATGTTCGCCAGGCTGGTCTTGAACTCCTGACCTCAGGTAATCCACATGCCTTGGCCTCCCAAAGTGCTGGGATTACAGGCGTGAGCCATCATGCTCAGTGCAATTTTATTTTATTTTATTTTATGTTTTGCAGAAGGAGTTTCGCTCTTGTTGCCCAGGCTGGAGTGCCATGGCGCAATCTGGGCTCACTGCAACCTCTGCCTCCCGGGTTAAAGCAATTCTCCTGCCTCAGCCCCTGGAGTAGCTGGGATAACAGGTGCCCGCCACCACACTCAGCTAATTTTTTGTATTTTCAGTAGAGTCAGGGTTTCACTGTGTTGGCCAGGCTGGTCTCAAGGTCCTGACGTCAGGTGATCCACCCGCCTCAGCCTCCCAAAGTGCCGGGATTACAGGCGTGAGCCACTACACCTGGCCTGGGGTTGCAATTTTAAACAAGGTGGTTACGGAAGGCTTATCTGAGAAGCAAAGACTTGAATGAGACAAGGAGGAGGGAGACAGTCATGAAGATATCTGGGGAAGAGTGTTCTAGGCAGAGAACACATCAGATGCAAAGACTTTGAGGCAAGATCTTGCTCAGCACTTCCGAAAAATAGTAAGAAAGCCAGATATTTGGGGCACAGTGCGGAAAGTGGAAGAGTAATAGATGATGTCAGAGAAGTGAGCAGACACGCCAATAATGTTGGGTCCTATAGACCATTTTAAGGACTCTGGCTATTACTTTTCAGTGAGAAGAGAAACTATCAGAGAGTATTGAATAGAGGAAAAGCAAAATATGACTTACAGTTTAAAAGGATCAGTCTGATTTTTGGTTTGAGACTAGGCCATTTAGGATAGTATTCCAATAACCCACGTATGTAAGAATGGTAACACACAGACTGGTAGTGGTGGAAGAGTCAGAAGGGGCTGGGGCCAGCTCAATGGCTCACACTTGTAATCCCAGCACATTGGGAGGCTGAGACGGACAGATCACTTGAGCCCACAAATTCAAGACCAGCCTGGCCAACATGGCGAAACTTCATCTCTACTAAACATACAAAAATTAGCAGGGCGTGGTGGCTCACCCTGAAATGCCAGCTACTTGGGAGGCTGAGGCATGAGAACTGCTTGAACCCAGAAGGCAGAGTTTGCAGTGAACCAAGATTGTGCCACTACACTCCAGCCTGGGCGACAGAGAGATTCTTCTGAAGAGAGAGAGAGAGAGAGAAAGAGAGAAAGAAAGAAAGAGAGAAAGAAAGAAAGAGAGAGAGAGAAAGAGAAAGAAAGAAAGAAAGAAAGAGAAAAAGAGAAAGAGAGAAAGAGAGAAAGAGAGAAAGAGAAAGAAAGAAAGAAAGAGAAGAAAGAAAGAAAGAGAAGAAAGAAAGGAAGAAAAAGAAAGAAGAAAGAGAGAGAAAGTGAGCACTGGCTGGAATCTGGAAATATTTTGAAGGTAGAGCCATCAGGATGAGCTAAT
This sequence comes from Papio anubis, assembly GCF_008728515.1. NCBI lineage: Eukaryota > Metazoa > Chordata > Mammalia > Primates > Cercopithecidae > Papio > Papio anubis. The sequence continues at coordinate 69,206,196 of NC_044986.1, read as the reverse complement.
AGACTTGAAACAGTATATGAGAGAAAAAGAGGAGTCAAGATGACACTAAGACTTTCGGCCTGAAAACCTGGAAAAATGGAGATGCTGTCTATTGACATGGGGAAGACTGTGGAAGGAATCCTAATTTGCATTCTTAGAAGCTAGCACAATGCCAGACACATTGGAATGTTCAGTGAATACTGATAATCTTATCTGAATCTAGTTTCTGTATATGTGGGATCAGAGTTGCTCTAGATACAAGATTGACTTGTTAGAGTTACTAAACTAGGATTTGGTTCTAGATTCTGAGACAAGGTTAAAACCAGGGGTATGCTGGAGCTGACTCATGCAAGAGCCAAACTGCTAAATTTTCAGGATGTTGCAAGCCGAGTATTAAACACAACCTTTATTTCAAACTAAATTATAAGGTCAGTCGCAGTGGCTCACACCTGTAATCCCAGCACTTTGAGAGGCTGAGGCTGGCAGATCACAAGGTCAGGAGTTCGAGACCAGCCTGGCCAACATAGTGAAACCCTGTCTCTACTAAAAATACAACAATCAGCTGGGCGTGGTGGCACACGCCTGTAATCCCAGCTACTCGGGGGACTGAGGCAGGAGAATCACTTGAACCCAGGATGGGGAGGTTGCAGTGAGCCAAGATCACGCCACTGCACTCCAGCCTGGACAATAGAGCGAGACTCTGTCTCAAAACAAAACCAAACAAAAACTAAATTACATAGGTTTACAGCTGATACATTGTAAAAACAAAGATAAAAATACCTAAAACACCTTACTTCCTAATAATTTCACTATATTTTACTATTGTCTAGGTTTTTGAGATACCTATGTATATTGTATGGTATGGTAGAAATGCTATACAATGATGTGCTACCATGCCTCTCGTCTCAACTCTGTGTTCACTGATGTATCAGTAGCTTTAAATTGGTCATGGTGTGAATATTTACAATACAGAAATTGGCAAATGTTGGCAAATGTTGCTAATGAGGGCTTCCTATGCTGGTTAAGCTTGTAAATGGAAATTTAGTCGTCTCTGATTTGAAGGCAATGATAGGTGAGGAGCAAACTGTTACGTATTTCGTAAACACACATTTGTACAAGCACTGCACACACAGTATGATAATATGGTTATAGAGGAGGTCTTCCCTGTTCAGATGAGGGAGGGTTGGGAGCTGGGGAAATAATAAGACAGAGGCCAGGCACCGTGGCTCACGCCTGTAATCCCAATACTTTGGGAGGCCAAAGGGGAAGGATCACTTGAGCTCAGCCTGGGCAATGTGGTGAGACCCCATCTCTAAAAAAGTGGCCGGGTGCGGTGGCTCAGGCCTGTAATCCCAGCACTTTGGGAGGCCGAGGCAGGTGGATCACCTGAGGTCAGAAGTTTGAGACCAGCCTGACCAACATAATGAAGCCCTGTCTCTACTAAAAACACAAAATTAGCCGGGTGGTGCTGCATGCCTGTAATCCCAACTACTTGGGAGGCTGAGGCAGGAGAATTGCTTGAACTCAGAGGTAGAGATTGCATTGAGCTGAGATCGCGCCATTGCACCCCAGCCTGGGCAAGAAGAGCAAAATGCCATCTCAAAACAAACAAACAACAACAAAAGTGGCCAGGCGTGGTGGTCCTAGCTACTCCAGAGTGTGTGGTGGGAGGATCACTTGAGCCCAGGAGATTGTATTACTGCACTCTAGCCTTGGCAACAGAGTGAGACGCTGTTTCAAAAAGAAAAAAAGAACAAAGTAATAGTAGGAGAGAGACATACAAGGAATTCCATGCAGTAGAAGAGCAGTCTTAAATATTGACCAACCTAGAGATTGCTAAGAGAGATGAGTATCTACATTCAATCAATGACTTAATAGAATTAAACCTGTACCAAATTACAAGCTGTTAACAAGGGAGATTAGCAGCTTTGGACTGCTTATGTGTATATTTGACATTGTAGGGGATGAGGAGAAAACAAGGACTAGTCAATATCATGAACAGTGACTGCATATTTGTGAGACTTTCCCGCTAGGCCTATTTAAAAAAGAAACATCAAAGATATTAAAGACACTGTCAAATTATTCCTGTGAGATAGTTAGTTAGAAAAACAGTACAATTTAGTTTTATTGTTTTTATCTTACCAAGAAGGAAGCTGGAATCCAAGAAATACTAATGAGTTGTTGAGGAAAACAGAATGAGTGAGTCAATGGTAGAATTGGTGGGGAGAAAGATCCTGGTCATTATAAGATGGACAACAGTGAAAAAGGGCAGCAATTCAGTGATTTTTTTGTCAAGGGAAGCAGGGTTGAAAATATGTATATTAATTACAAACATGGCAACAAAAATTAAAAGTTGAAAATGATAAAGGACACTGAAACCACATTTGCAAAATTATGACTGAGACAGTGAAAGAGATCTAACTTAACTGACTCTATCTTGCTTCTAACCTTCAAGCTGTCCTTGTTCATTCCTGAGCGTAGGCTGAACTAGCTTTGGGAGAAACTTAGTTGATAGTTAATAGTTTAAACAACTATCTTGATGAATCGGCTCTGTCTAGGCAGCAGGCAAGGTGAACCCCTTGGGTGGTTACAACGCTATGACAAAAAGTACATCTTTAGTTCCCAGTTTTCCCCAAGTATCTCCACGTAACTGACTCTGAATGTTTCCAAAATTGCACTGTTTTCCTTTTTCTTAGATGTATTCATTCTCCATCTCCCATCCTCCCTCAATGACTTTCTGTTTCAAAGCTTTAATGTTTCTTACGTACAATTTTTTCACAGTTGTTTTCTATAATTCCTAAAACCTCATATTTAGCAGAATCACTTGGTTTGAGCATTAGTTTTATTTCCCCAGACATATTTATGGATATGGAGATCTGGAATTACTGGGCCAATGGGCAGAGGTTTATCAAGACTCAAGCAATGCATGACAGAACCTGTTTATAATACCCTTGCTTGTTCGATATGATAGTTTAAAATATTTACTAAGTTCTTAAGTGAAAACTGATATATTATTATTTAGTTTGCATTTCCTTGGTTTCTAATGAAACGGAACATTTTTCTTATATGTTTTCACACTAATATTATGTCATTTGCCTATCCATTTCCTTGAGGCCTAGTGTAATTTTATCAATTCGTATGAACTCAAGATCTTGGCTCACTGCAAGCTCCGCCTCCCAGGCTCACGCCATTCTCCTGCCTCAGCCTCCCAAGTAGCTGGGACTACAGGCGCCCGCCACTATGCCCGGCTAATTTTTTGTATTTTTAGTAGAGACGGGGTTTCACCATGTTAGCCAGGATGGTCTTGATCTCCTGACCTCATGATCCACCCGCCTTGGCCTCCCAAACTGCTAGGATTACAGGCGTGAGCCACCGTGCCCGGCCCGTATGAACCCTTTATATAAAGATATTAGCTCTTTATGCTTAGTAGCTTTGCAGATATTTTCCCTTTCTGTTGTTGCCTATTCATTTTGGCTAATTTTTAAAACTCTGTTCATATTTTCTGTTGATTTTTTTACTTACTGTTTTTTTTGTTTCTCCTCCTCCTCCTCCTCCACCCTCCCCCCCTCCCTCCCTCCCTCCCCTCCCTCCCTCCCCCCCCTCCCTCCCCCCTCCCCCCTCCCTCCTCCTTCTTCTTCCTCTTTCAGTCCTCCACTCTATGGCTTCATTCTTGATCCATTCTCAACCTCAAACTCCTAGGCTCCATGTCCTCCATTCCATCCCCATTCCATTCCTATTTCAATTCTTCCATTCCATGTTTAAATCATCACTCCGGAGAATACATATTCAGTGCTATTTTCTTCTGATTTTCATTCCAATATTTATACCTGCTTTTGTTCATCAGTTTGTTTGAATATAATCAGAGAATAATCTTGTGGAATTTATAAGCATTTCAGAATGGTCCTTCCTTTGCTTACTATATGACACATTAAGTTCATATATAATGGAACTATTTCTGTACTATGCATTTTTTAAACTTGTATTTCTTGGTTTTTTTTGTTTTTTGTTTTTTGCCTTTCTTTTTTTTGTTTTTTGAGACAGAGTCTCACTCTGTCACTCAAGCTGGAGTGCAGTGGCATGATCTTGGCTCACTGCAACCTCTGCCTCCCGGGTTCAAGTAATTCTCCCATCTCAGTCTCCCGACTAGGTGGGACTACAGGAGCCCACCACCATGCCTGGCTAATTTTTGTAGTTTTAGTAAAGACAGGGTTTCACCATATTGGTCAGGCTGGTCTCGAACTCCTGATCCGCCTGCCTTGGTTTCCCAAAATGCTGGAATTACAGGCGTGAGCTGGCCTAAACTTGTATTTCTGTGTTTTAACGTAATAGTTTTGATATATTATCATATTCAATTGGTTTAGTTCTTTTTCATAATTAGAAAGCTTTTTCTCCCCTATTATTTATACTCTTATTCTCCCAGATCAAGTTTTAGAATCATTATAGATAGTACAAAGATTTTGATAGTAACAATGGTCCTTTGTTCTTCGATAGAACAATAGTTATTTCTCCAATACTACTAATTATATTAACAATTAACAACTAGGTTAACAATAAGAAAAGAAGTATATAAAGTTGATTGATTCATGCTATTGAATTCTTTTTTTTTTTTTTTTTTGAAACGGAGTTTTGCTCTTGTTGCCCAGGCTGGAGTGCAATGGCACGATCTTGGCTCACTGCAACCTCCGCCTTTCGGGTTCAAGCGATTCTCCTGCCTCAGTCTCCCAAGTAGCTGGGATTACAGGCATGCCACTATGCCTTGCTAATTTTTTGTATTTTTAATAGAGACGGGGCTTCCCCATGTTGGCCAGGCTGGTGTCAAACTCCTGACCTCAGGTGATCCACCCACCTCGGCCTCCCAGACTGCTAGGATTACACTGCGCCTGATCTTTTTTCTTTTCTTTTGGTTTTTTTTTTTTTTTTTGAGATGGAGTCTCACTCTGTCGACTAGGCTGGAGTGCAGTGGCACAATCTCGGCCCACTGCAACTTCTGCTTCCCAGGTTCAAGCTATTCTCCCACCTCAGCCTCCTGAGTAGCTGGGATTATAGGCACCAGCCATGATACCTGGCTAATTTTTGTGTTTTTGTAGAGATGGAATTTCACCATGTTGGCCAGGCTGGTTTTGAACTCCTGACCTCAGATGATCTGCCCACTTTGGCCTCCAAAAGTGCTGGGATTACAGGCGTGAGCTACTGTACCAGGCCTAGAGCCTCTTAAAGGTTAAAAAAAAAAAAAAAAGGTTTTCTTTCTCAAATTTATTTTTTCTTCAAAAACGATCAAATTCTTAGAGAACATATAGAAATTGAGAGCATCTATAGTCTATGGCAAATATTTCTTAAACTTAAAAAAGTGAAAATAGACCAGGCACAGTGGCTCACACCTGTCATCCCAGTGCTTTGGGAGGCCAAGGTGAGGATTACTTGAGGTCAGGAATTTGAGACCAACCCGGGTAACATAGCCAGATCCCATCTCTAACAACAAAAAAATTAGTTGGATATGGTGGTGTACACTTATAGTCCTAGCTACTCAGGAGGCTGAGGTGAGACGATCATTTGAGCCCAGAAGTTTGAGGTTACAGAGAGCTATGATCATGCTACTGCACTCCAGCCTAGGTGTCAGAGCAAGACCCTATTTCAAAAAAGTAAGAGGAAGGAGAAGAAGAAGGAGGAGGAGAAGAGGAAGAAGAGACAACTAAGAAGAAGGAGAGATAAAGAAAGAAAGAGGAGGAGTAGGAGGAGGAGAAAGAGGAAATTAAATTCCATTGTCATGGAACAAATTACTAAATTTTTGGCCAGGCTTGGTGGCTCACACCTGTAATCCCAGCACTTTGGGAGGCCAAAGTGGGTGGATCACCTGAGGTCAGGAGTTCGAGAACAGTCATGGCCAACATGGTGAAACCTCATCTCTACTAGAAATACAAAAATTATCTGGTTGTGGTGGCGGGTGCCTATAATTCCAGCTACTCCAGAGGCTGAGGCAGGAGAATAGCTTGAACCTGGGAGGCAGACATTGTAGTGACCAGAGACTGTGCCACTGGACTCCAGCCTGGGTGATACAATAAAATTCCATCTCAAAAAAAAAAGGAAAAAAATTACTAAGCTTTCACACTTTTAGATGGGGGCTCTACAGGGCCTCATTGCCATTTTCTCTTTAATACCTCAGATAAAAGGTCAGCAGAAATGTTCAATTTGAAGTATTTTCCTGTAATTCTATGGCAATGATTTAGAGTCTCATCTACAGTTGTTCCTAACAATGTCTTTACTCCTAACAAGTTTCCTTATTATGGGACAAAGTGTTAGCTCTCCAAAACTAACCAGGAAACAGGACAATAAAAAGAGAGCTGTTGCTTGTAAATGGGAAGCGTAAAGGGTGAGTGGCAACTCACAGAGAACAGCTTCCTGCTCCCTACATCTCTTTTTGAAAATGATTCTGTCAAAGATATTTCATTATAGTAATGTAATGGTTTCTATTATAATTGGCTCCCATTTCTTTTTTTTGGATTACAGGCATGAGCCACCGTGCCAGGCAATTGGCTCCCATTTCAAAAGAAGTCTACCACGTTGGAAAAGAATGTCAAGAGTATCCAAAAGTTATTCATTTATATGTTCTTGTTTGTAATTTATAAAGACTTTCAAGATATGATTTCATTTTACCATCTTGCTTTTATAACCTGTACTATAGTTTGAATATTTTTCCCCTTTAAAAATCCTATTGAAATTTAACCTTTGGGCCAGGCGTGGTGGCTCATGCCTGTAATCCCAGAACTTTAGGAGGTCAAGGCGGGTGGATCACCTGAGTTCGAGACCAGCCTGGCCAACATGGTGAAACCCCTGTCTCTACTAAAAATACAAAAAATTAGCTGGGCGTGGTGGCGGGTGCCTGTAATCCCAGCTACTCGGGAGGCTGAGGCAGGAGAATCGCTTGAACCCAGGAGGCAGAGTTTGCAGTGAGCCGGGATCGCACCATTGTACTCCAGCCTGGGCGACAAGAGAGAAACTCTGTCTCAAAAAAAAAAAAAAAGGAACATAATCTTCAATGTGGCAATATTAAGAGGTGGAGCCTTTAAGAGGTGAGTGGACCATGAAAATTCTGCCCTCATTAATGGATTAATACATTCATATATTGATAAACTAATGAGTTAATGGATAATGGGTTCTCAGGGGATGCAACTGGTGGCTTTAAAGAAGAGGAGGGGAAACCTGAGCTAGCATTCTCAACCCCTTGCCAATTTATGCTTGCACTGCCTATGGACTCTGTTAGAGAGTCCCCACCAGCAGGAAGGCTCTCACCAGATGTAACCCCTTGACTTTGGACTTCTCAGCCTCTATAACTACAAGAAGTAAATTCCTTTACTTTATAAAATACCCAATTTCAGGTATCCTCTTATAAGCAACAGAAAATGGACAACTGCCCTCTTACAGATAAAATGTCTATCTTCTGCTTTTGATTATGTTTCTTTAAACTAAATATACATTTTCTTTTTTCTTTTTTTTTGAGACAGGGTCTCACTGTGTCACCCAGGCTGGAATGCAGTGGTGTGGTCTGGGCTCACTATAACCTCCACCTCCCCGGTTCAAGCTATTCTCATGCCTCAACTTCCTGAGTAGCTGGAATTTCAGGTGCCCACCACCATACCCAGCTAATCTCTGTATTTTTAGTACAGATGGGGTTTCACCATGTTGGCCAGGCTAGTCTAAACTCCTGACCTCAAATGATCTGCCCCCCTCGGCCTCACAAAGTGCTGGGATTAAAGGCATGAGCCACCACACCCAGCAATTTATACATTTTCTAGATGTCTGTTATTGCTTCATTTCCTGTTGCTGAGCCTTGCTTTGTTATTTTAATAAAGCATAAATAATACCTCCAGTGGAACTGGGTTTACTCTTATGACTGATTAACCACACCCTCCTAATTAGAGATTTACTAGTCATTCAGAGAGTAGTATAGTCAGCATCAAAATATTGTGCCACAGGCATATATATAAACACTTTATAAAATAAAAATACTTTAGGAGGCCAAGGCGGGTGGATCACAAGGTTAGGAGTTCGAGACCAGCCTGGCCAACATGGTGAAACCCTATCTCTACGAAAAATACAAAAAATTAGCCAGGCATTGTGGCACACACCTGTAGTCCCAGCTACTCAGGAGGCAGAGGCAGATGAATCGCTTAAACCTGGGAGGCGGAGGTTGCAATGAGCCGAGATTGTGCCGCTGTACTCTAGCCTGGGTGACAGAGTGAGACTCCGTCTCAAAAAAAAAAAAAAAAAAAATCTGAAAAAATAGCCAAGAAATTTACCAATCACGATGTCTACTTTTCATCTCTATGAGATTAATACACTTATTATTTAGTAAGAAAGTCCTCATAGTTACAAACGTACTATTTTCTGTTTTCACCAGCTCACAAAAGTCTTCCTCCTCCTCCCCTACCCAACCAATAACCTTCAAATATTCGAATTATGCAAGGAAAATTTAGAATGAGGGGATTCTCAGAGGAAAGATTTATTGTTTTTCAGAAAACAGTCAAGAGCTTTTAAGAGCCATCTGCAACAACAGGGATGGTTAAGTAAACTATAGTGAATATATCCAATGGAATACTATATAGTTTTTGTTTTATATTTTTTCTAGAATACTATATCATTTTTAAAAATAATGACATAGGGTGGGTGCAGTGGCTCATGCCTGTAATCCCAGGCATGGGATTTGGGAGGCTGAGGCGGGTGTATCACCTGAAGTCAGGAGTTTGAGACCAGCCTGGCCAATATGGTGAAACCCCGTCTCTACAAAAAATACAAAAATTAGCTGGGCATGGTGGCACCTGCCTGTAATCTCAGCTACTCGGGAGGCTGAGACCAGAGAATCTCTTGAACCCAGGAGGCGGAGGTTGCAGTAAGCTGAGATTGTGCCACTGCACTCCAACCTGGGCAACAGAACAAGATTCTGTCACAGAAGAAAAAAAAAAAAAAGACATAAATCTATCTTCACTGATGTGAAAAGATATTTATGATACATAAACTGATAAAAGGAGGTTATAAAAACATTTTTTGTTTAACATAAGAAAAAAAAAGGCTAGGTGCAGTGTCTCACGTCTGTAATCCCAGCACTCTGGGAGGCCGAGGTAGGTGGATCACAAGGTCAGGAGCTCAAGACCAGCCTGGCCAACATGAGAAACCCCATCTCTATTCAAAATACAAAACTTAGCTGGGCGTGGTGGCGGGTGCCTGTAATCCCAGCTATTTGGGTGGCTGAGGCAGGAGAATGGCTTGAACCGGGGAGGTGGAGGTTGCGGTGAGCCGAGATTGTGCCACTGCACTCCAGCCTGGGTGATAGAGCGAGACTCTGTCTCAAAAGCATAATAATAAAATAAAAATATAAAATAAAATAAGAAAAGAAAGACAGTGTCTTGGTGTTGAACTCAAAATAACTAATTTTCTTCATTTTTAAAAATTTTGATATTTTAACAATTAGCATTTTTTATTTTCATAGACAAAACAAAAAGTATATTCCTATTTTTAAAAAATAAATATGAGTTGTTTGGTGATGAGAAAACAGTGTCCCTCTCTCTTTCTCTCCCTCCTTCCCTCTCTACCTTTCAATTCTTCTTGCTTCTGATTGGCTTGCTACTACATACAGGTTCTAACCCCAAGGTGGGAAAGATGGCTGCCCCCAGCTCCAGACTCCAAAAGTATACCCACAATTAACTGCAGCAGATAGAGATGATTTTCTTTATTAGCTCTAGCAGAAAAGTCACAGTGCAGACTATCTTGACTTGCATCAGGAACCAACAATGTGGTGGGAAGTGAGCAGGGGTAGCTAGGGAATGTAATTTTCTGATGGGACAAGTCTTGGTCACAAGGTATCTCCTATAGCCAGGGAGGAGAGGGAGTGAGTCCACACTGAGTTCCTTCCCAGTAGGACAGACTAGTTTTATCATCCTGAAGGAAAGAGGAAGGGTTGCTGAAAAGACTGAAAGAATAGATACATATTACAATATTTATTCTAGATTCTCATATTAATAATAAATTTTAAAAGGAGGCTGGGCGCGGTGGCTCAAGCCTGTAATCCCAGCACTTTGGGAGGCCGAGACGGGCGGATCACGAGGTCAGCAGATCGAGACCATCCTGGCTAACACGGTGAAACCCCATCTCTACTAAAAAAATACAAAAAACTAGCCGGGCGAGGTGGCGGGCGCCTGTAGTCCCAGCTACTCGGAAGGAGTGAGGCAGGAGAATGGCGTAAACCCGGGAGGCGGAAGCTTGCAGTGAGCTGAGATCCGGCCACTGCGCTCCAGCCTGGGCGACAGAGCCAGACTCCGTCTCAAAACACAAAACAAACAAACAAACAAACAAAAATTTTAAAAGGAATTTCACACTGGGTTTTTCAGTGTTTGAGAAGTGGAAGGCACCATTCAATATCAAAACCACAATACTTATTCATTCAATAAATATTCATCAAGTATCTACTATGTGCCCAGTAGCGTATATGCTAGTGGGATGGGAAGTAAGCAAAAAGCAAACAAGTAAAATATCCCTACTCTCATGGATCATACATGTTCAGACATCAGCAACAACTCTGAAAAATGAATCTGGAATTGTCCTCTGGCTGGAAATTTTATTGCAGTAGTTGAGATGAAAGAAAATGCACTTTGACTTTCATGTAATTATTTTTTCACTTGTCTGTGAATACCATAATAAGATTCTATTCTTAAAAGAAACTAAGCTAAGTCATGAGATTTACAGGCAAGTGAGAGGAGTACTGGCTTTTGTGCCTTGATATTAATGGAAAATTGCATTATCTAGACACACCCCAAGGTGTTCTGCAGCATTCTTGACTTTTAAACTTTGTTACTTAACCTGCCCTTACAGTGACACTGGGCAAATCAATCTTGGGGTGCATATTTAATTTCAAGCAAAAATTCTTTTACAGTTGACTCAGCAAAGAACAAAATTCTTTTTACAGGCCAGTAGGTTAAGGTACATGGATCAGAACAAGATATTCATCTTGTTTCTTGTTAGTGTTTATTCTTGGCATAGCGAACACCTAACACTGAGTTCAAAAAGCTTTAGAGGGAGAATCGAAAGCAAGTTTTAGCTAACATATTTTTATGCTTTAAAAAAAAAAAAGTGTTAAGAATGGCTGGGCACAGTGGCACATGCCTGTAATCCCAGCACTTTGGGAGGCCGAGGCAGGTAGATCACGAGGTCAGGATATTGAGACCATCTTGGCCAACATGGTGAAACCCTGTCTCTACTAAAATACAAATAATTAGCTGAGTATGGTGGCATGTGCCTGTAATCCCAGCTACTTGGGAGGCTGAGGCAGGGGAATCGCTTGAACCAGGGAGGTGGAGGTTGCAGTGAGCTGAGATCGTGCCATTGCACTACAGCCTGGCGACAGAGCAAGACGCCATCTCAAAAAAAAAAAAAAAAAAAAAAAAAAAAGAACATAGCAATTGTAATTCGCTACCATAGTGACTCTCAACTTCAGCTACACGTAAGAATCACCTTTTGAAAACTACTGGAATGGGGGTGGAGCTGGGTGCCGTGGCTCACACCTGTAATCCCAACACTTTGGGAAGGGGAGGTGGGTGGATCACCTGAGGTCAGGAGTTCGACCAGCCTGGCCAACATGGAGAAACCCCGACTCTACTAAAAATGCAAAAAATTAGCTGGACATGGTGGTGCATGCCTGTAATCTCAGCTACTCTGGGGACTGAGACAGGAGAATCACTTGAACCTGGGAGGCAGAGGCTGCAGTAAGCCAAGACCCCGCCACCGCACTCCAGTCTGGGCAACAGAGCCATACTCTGTCTCAAAACAAACAAACAAATAAATAAATAAACTACTGGAATGGGGTTGAAGGGTGGGGATTAAACATTGATATCCTTTAAAAAGAGCAGTGTAGGCCGGGCACGGTGACTTATGCCTGTAATCCCAGCACTTTGGAAAGCCAAGGTGGGCAGAGGTTAGGAGTTCAAGACCAGCCTGACCAAGATGGTGAAACCCTGTCTCTACTAAAAATACAAAAAATTAGACGGGAGTGGTGGTGCACGCCTGTAATCCCAACTACTCAGGAGGCTGAGGCAGGAGAATTGCTTGAACCTAGGAGGTGGAGGTTACAGTGAGCCGAGATTGTGCCATTACACTCCAACCGGGGTGACAGAGTGAGACCCCATCTCAAAAAAAAAAAAAAAAAAGGAGCAGTGTAGGTGATTTTAATACGCAGCTACAGTTGAGAACTGCCTAAAGAATAAGACAGACCTGGCTGGGCGCGGTGGCTCAAGCCTGTAATCCCAGCACTTTGGGAGGCCGAGACGGGCGGATCACGAGGTCAGGAGATCGAGACCATCCTGGCTAACACAGTGAAACCCCGTCTCTACTAAAATGTCTAAAAACTGCTTGAGTGAGGTGGCCCGAGGCGCCTGTAGTCCCAGCCCTCGGGAGAGGCTAGAGGCAGGAGAATGCGTGAACCCGGGAGGGACTTGCAGTGAGCGAGATCCGGCCACTGCACTCAGCCCTGGGTGACAGAGCCTCAGAGTCTCAAAAAAAAAAGAAAAATAAGACAGACCCAGGCTGGGAGGCGGTGGCTCAAGCCTGTAATCCCAACACTTTGGGAGGCTGAGATGGGATCACGAGGTCAGGAGATGAGACCATCCTGGCTAACATGGTGAAACCCGTCTCTACTAAAAAATACAAAAATACCACAGCCGAAGCGGTGGCGGGCACCTGTAGTCCCAGCTACTCAGGAGGCTGAGGAGGCAGGAGAATGGGGTAAACCTGGGAGGCGAGGCTTACAGTGAGCTGGGGTCGTGCCACTGCACACTCCAGCCTGGGCGACAGAGAAGACTCCGTCTCAAAAAAAAAAAAAGACAAACTCAATAGAGGAGAAAAAATGGTGGACATTTTGACTCTAGACACACCTTAGTTTCTTTAAAGAATAGGCTCTTAAAAGACAGTGGAAAAATAATTACATGAAGGCCAAAAGTGCATTTTCTTTCATCTCCGCTACTGCAATAAAATTTCTAACCAGAGAACAATTCCAGGCTCACTTTTTGGAGTTGTTTCTGATGTCTGAATATGTATGAGCCATGAGGATAGGGATATTTTGCTTGTTTGCTTTTTTTTTTTTTTTTTTTTTGAGGCAGAGTCTTGCCCTGTTGCCCAGGCTGGAGTGCAGTGGCACAATCTCGGCTGACTGCAATCTCTGCCTCCTCGGTTCAAGTGATTTTCGTGCCTCAGCCTCCCTAGTAACTGGGACTACAGGCGCCTGTCACCATCACGCCAAGCTAACTTTTGTATTTTTAGTAAAGACAGGGTATCTCCATGTTGGCCAGTCTGGTCTCGAATTCCTGGCCTCAAGCGATCCCCCCGTGTCGGCCTCCCAAAGTGCTGGGATTACAGGTGTGAGCCCCTGAACCCAACCTGCTTTTTGATTACTGCCCACCCCAGATTCCATTGCTGGCCTGATTGTCATCAGTAGATCACTTTAACTCTTACCGTGTGTATACTTTTATTTTATTATGATTATTATTATTATTTTTGAGACAGAGTCTCCTTCTGTTGCCCAGGCTGGAGTGCAGTGGCATGATCTCGGCTTACTGCAACCTCTGCCTCCCAGGTTCAAGTGATTCTCCCGCCTCAGCCTCCTGAGTAGCTGGGACTACAGGTGCCCACCACCACGCCCGGCTAATTTTTGTATTTTTAGTAGAGATGGGGTTTCACTGTATTAGCCAGAATGGTCTCAATCTCTTGACCATGTGATCCGCCCACCTCGGCCTCCCAAAGTGCTGGGATTACAGGCATGAGCCACCATGCCTGGCCGCCTACTTTTAAAAGAAAGGTAAATAATTCTACATTCATTCATTCATCTTCTCTCCTTTCATTCTTTTTCTTTCTCCCTCTTTTCTTTCTTGTCCATTCATTCAATCACTCATTCATTAAACAAGCATTTAATGAGGGCAAGTACTATCCTAAGTAATAAGGAAACGGACATAGAATTCATACATTCATTCAAGTATTACAGCATTAATAAGGTAGCACATATAAATTAGTCATCTGGAGATTTTCGAGTAAAGTTCAATTTTTAAAAAGATAGCTGCAAAAAAATATACACCAATTTTCCCTCTTTCTGTAAAAAATTGTGTTTAAGTTTGAGTTGTTGTATTAAGCAAACATCAATGTTCCTGACCTATTGTGCTGTTAATGAGTCACATAGTAAGTATCCGTCACAGTAATTTTTCATTTCTCATATATTGAATGCAAGAATGTAAACACCTATAATTCATTAGGTCTCACATAAGAAGAGATTCAAAGACACTACCTACTTTAATTAGGAGTTATCCAAAGTTAAGATTCTCCAGACGTCTTTGAGTATTTTGTCAAGTTCTGTTACTTCCGATATACTGAATCTCGCCCAGGGAAGTGAGCAGTATAGTTTGATCTTTAGCTACTGTAAAATTCCCAAATCAGGTTACTGTGTAGGTAAAGGCAGAACAGAAGATGGCTTGAAAGTAAGCAGACACTTTACTCTTTTTTTTTTTTTTTTTTAAATGAGACTGGGTCTCGCTCTGTTACTCAGGAAATGGAGTGCATTGGCGCGATCATGACTCACTGCAGCCTTAACATCCTGGGCTCAAGCGATCCTCCCACCTCAACCTCCTGAGCAGCTGGGATTTTTTTTTTTTCTTTTTTGGTATAGATGGAGTTTTGCTATATTGCCCAGGCTGTTTTCAAATTCCTGGGCTCAAGCGATCCTCCCACCTTGGTCTCCCAAAGTGCTGAGCCACCATGCCTGGCTAACACGTTCATGCTGTTTTCTCCCCTTTTTACGCTTCAGGTTGCAGCTTAGCAGCTGGTCAAAAACCTACTTCAACGACCAACTCCAAGACTATGGCTGTTAAATCCTCCTGGGGAGTTGGGCATTATCATAGCATAGAAGTAGTTATTGATAATTTTTTTTTTTTTAGACGGAGTCTGTCTCTGTCACCAAGGCTGGAGTGCAGTGGTGCAATCTCGGCTCACTGCAACCTCCGCTTCCCGGGTTCAAGCTATTCTCCTGTCTCAGCCTCCCAAGTAGCTGGGACTACAAGCGCCCGCCACCAGGCCCGGCTAAGTTTTGTATTTTTAGTAGAGACAGGGTTTCACCGTGTTAGTCAGGATGTTCTCGATCTCCCGACCTCGTGATCCCCCCACCTTGACTTCCCAAAGTCCTGGGATTACAGGCGCCCGGCCGTTATTGACAAATTTAAAGCTAAGAACAAACACAGGCTCACCTCACCCACAGAAGCACCACAGTCATTTTTATGCAGTAGTGTATCCACCTAAAACCAGAGGACAAAAAAAAAATATTTTGAAGTAAAACCAACAACAGAAGGAAAACAGCAGGAGGGTAGGAAGAGAGAATAATCTTTCTGTTAAGAACAGATTCAAAGCTAACGGGTTCCAAGAGGGCAAGCCATTTCCATAGCATAAAGCTCCTGGCAACCAATAATTTTTATATTGCTATCACCACATAATTGTGTTTGTAATGAAGAGTGAGTTTGCTTACAAAAAGAAAAATACATTCGAAGGAGAATCAACATGAAGAGAATAAAGTATAGCAGGTTCTCAAATAATGTCATTTTGTTCAGTGTTGTTTCCTTAGAATGAGGAGAGAAAAAATTTGATTCCCAGCCAGGGCCACCGACTGGGTGGAGTTTGCACATTCTCCACGTCTGCATGGGTTTTTTCCAGGTATTTCAGTTTCTTCCCATGTCCCAAAGATGTGCACGTTAGGTTCAGTGATGTGTCCACATCGGCTCAGTCTGATTGCTGGTGTATATGTGAGTGCACCCTGATGGAATGGCATTTTTTCCAGGGCTAGTTCCTGCCTTGCACCAGTGCTGCCCAGATAGATTCTGGCCACTATAATTGGGAACATAATTATCTTACTTGGCCGAGTGTGGTGGCAGGCACCTGTGGTCCCAGCTACTTGGGAGGTTGAGGCAGGAGGATCACTTGGGCCTGGGAAGTTGAGGCTTCAGTGAGCTGACATCATACCACTGCACTCCAGCCTGGGCAACAGAGCAAGACCTTGTCTCAAAAAAAAAAAAAAAAAAAAAAAACCTCACAAAATTACTTGTTTTTATCAATCTTTCTTAAATGTATGTGTAGCTCACATTTATTTCAATGTTTAACATTGGAAGTGTTTTAATCTTTATAAGTTTGGTTGACATTGTTGTGACATCAATTAGCTTATGGTAAAATTGGTTTCATAGTATGTTGAAGTTTTCAAGAACCTGTTGATGATAAGTAAGGACTTACTGTAATTCTAGGTCTAGGGATGCTTATGGTCTGAATATTTGTGTCCTCCCCAAATTCTTACGTTACTACTATATCTTCCCATTGTGATGGTATTAGGAGGTGGTGCATTTGGGAGGTAATTAAGGTAGATGAAGTTATGAGGATAGAGCCCTCATGAATGGGATTAGTGCCCTTGTAAGAGTCCTGGGAGGCCAGGTGAGGTGGTTCACACCTGTAATCCCAGCAGTTTGGGAGGCCGAGGCAGGTGGATCACCTGAGGTTGGGAGTTCAAGACCAGCCTGACCAACATGGAGAAACCTCATCTCTACTAAAAATACAAAATTAGCTTGGCGTGGGGGCACATGCCTGTAATCCAAGTTACTTGGGAGGCTGAGGCAGGAGAATTGCTTGAACCCGGAAGGTAGAGGTTTTGGTGAGCCGAGATTGTACCATTGCACTCCAGCCTGGGCAATGAGTGAGAAACTCCTTCTCAAAAAAAGAAATTCACCATCCATAACCTTGGGTCGAACATATTTCAGTGATATTTAATTTCCATGCATATATTGAAAGGTTAAAAAAAAAATCACTGAATCAGAAGGAGGAAAAGAATTTTTGATAATAAGCTTTAGGAGATACAAATATGCAGATATGTAATTTGCTCTGGTAACCTCCAGAAGTGTATATACACAGGCATTTCTAACAAATATAGACAAATTTTTTACTCACTGTTATGGGCTGCATATCCTGTAGTGGCCATGATGTCAGAAAATCCATGGTCATATCCCCAAAGTCGATATTGCTGCCTGGTTTCCCAGTTGTAGTTGCAGCGTGGTGATACAGCGATATTACAGCTTAACAGAGGCCTCTAGCAACAGCAAGTGATCTGGTGCAGAGTTTCTCACACTTTATGGTACACAAGAACCATCTTATGTACACCACAAAGTGTGCATAAGATGGCTTTGGTGTGGTGGCTCATGCCTGTAATCCTAGCACTTTGGGAGGCTGAGGAGGGTGGATTGCTTGAGCCCCGGAGTTTAAGACCAGTCTGGACAACATAGTGAGACTCCCTCCATCTGTACTAAGAATACAAATTAGCTGGGCATGGTGGTGCACGTTTGTAGTCCTAGCTACTTGGGAGGCCGAGGTGGGAGGATCACTTGAGCTTGGGAAGTTGAGGCTATAGTGAGCCACGATCTCGCCAAGACACCTTTTTTTTTTTTTTTGAGACAGAGTTTTGCTCTTATTGCCCAGGCTGGAGTGCAGTGGCACAATCTCAGCTCACTGCAACCTCCGCCTTCCAGTTTCAAGCGATTCTCTTGCCTCAGTCTCCCAAGTCGCTGGGATTACAGGCTCCCGCCACTAAGCCCAGCTAATTTTGTTTTTTTATTTTTAGTAGAGATGGGGTTTCACCATATTGGTCAGGCTGGTCTCGAACTGCTGACCTTGTGATCCACCCGCCTCGACCTCCCAAAGTGCTGGGATTACATGCGTGAGCCACTGTGCCCGGCCTTTTTTATTTTTATTTTTTTCAAGACAGAGCTCTGTCGGCTAGGCTGGAGTGCAGTGGCACGATCTTGGCTCACTGCAACTTCTGCCTCCCGGGCTCAAGCCTCAATTCTCCTGGCCCAGCCTCCCAAGTAGCTGGGATTACAGGCATGTGCCACCATGCCTGGCTAATTTTTGTATTTTTAGTAGAGCCGGGGTTTCACCATGTTGGCCAGGCTGGTCTCAAACTCCTGACCTCGTGATCTGCCTGCCTCGGCCTCCCAAAGTGCTGGGATTACAGGCTTGAGCCACTGTGCCTGGCTTTTTTTTTTTTTTTAGACTGAGCTTCCCTCTTTCACTCAGGCTGGAGTAAAGTGGTGCAATCTCATTTCATTGCAACCTCCGCCCCCCGGGTTCAAGCGATTCTCCTGCCTCAGCCTCTCGAGTAGCTGGGACTATAGGTGCCTGCCACCACGCCTGGCTAATTTTTGTATTTTTGGTAGAAATGGGGTTTCGCCATGGTGGCCAGGCTGGTCTCGAACTCCTGACCTCAGGTGATCTACCCACCTTGGCCTTCCAAAGTGCTAGGATTACAGGTGTGAGCCACTGCTCCCAGCCCCAACACACTTTGTTTTTGGTTTTTGGTTTTTGGTTTTCTTTTTTTAGACAGAGTCTTACTCTGTCACCCAAGATGGAGTACAGTGGTGTGATCTCAGCTCACTGGAACCTTCGCCTCCTGGGTTCAAGCAGTTCTCCTGCCTCAGCTTCCTAAGTAGCTGGGATTACAGGCGCGTACCACCACACCCAGCTAATTTTTGTATTTTTAGTACAGACAAGGTTTCACCATGTTGGTGAGTCTGGTCTCGAACTCCCGACCTTGTGATCCGCCCGCCTCGGCCTCCCAAAGTGCTGGGATTACAGGCGTGAGCCACCATGCCCAGCTAAACCACACTTGGAGTAGCACTAAACTAAAAGTATTTGTAAATTTAAAGGCTCACAAATTCTGAACTTTTATCACATTCTTATCTGAGCCCATCTGATGGTTGCAGAAGATCAACTCTGGAGAAAATAGAAACTGGCAAAAGATACATATCCTGTGGCTAGATAGACCCATGATTCTTAGAATAGTGAAAATCGATAAATGTTCAATAGAGCTCCTCTTTGAAACAACTAAGTCTCATTCATTCTATGACGATGCTGGGATAATGTATACAGAAATTAATGGGAGTGTTTGATGAATGGGTTTACAGAAGTTAGAGAAATAATTCAGCTTGAAGCAAATATCGTAAGTCCTTCACAGTAGTAATTTGATGTCTCTAGACCAGTGGTTGCTAGACCAGCAGCATCAGCATCACCTAGCAACGTGTTAGAACTGAAATCCTTGGGCCCTATCCCAGACCAACTGAATTAGAAATTATGGGGGTGAAGCCCAGCAACCTGTGTTTTAACAAGCCTTCCAGGTGATTACAATGCATGCTAATGTTTGAGATCACTGCCAGACTAGTGGTTCTCAAATTTAGTATGCATCAAAATCAGAATTACCTGGGAGAATTAGTTTAGTTTAGTTTTGTATTTTGAGATAGTTTCACTCTGTTGCCCGGGCTGGAGTGCAGTGGTGTGATCTTGGCTCACTGCAACCTCCACCTCCTGGGTCCAAGCAATTCTCTTGCCTCAGCTTCCCGAGCAGCTGGGATTACAGGCGTGCACCACCGCACCCAGCTAATTTTTGTATTATTAGGAGAGATGGGGTTTCGCCATGTTGGCCAGGCTGGTCTCAATCTCCTGACCTCAAGTGATCTGCCCGCCTTGGCCTCCCAAAGTGCTGGGATTATAGGCATGAGCCACTGCACTGGCCGATAATTAGTTTAAAATACAAATTCCTGTTCCTTCCTCACCATAGGCCAAACTTTTAAATACTTTTGGGAATTCCAATGTAGGCAACATTTTGAGAAACACTACCTGAAACCAGAGGTCTTCGAACTTTTTTGACCAGGACCAACATTTTACATCAAGACTCACAAAATATAAACATATTTATAATTAAAACAAGAGTTTCACAAAACAATTGTTACTCATATACATGCAATGTACTCTGTTGTTTACTGATCTATTTCATGTAAACAATGCTGGTGGCAGAACCACTAAATTGATTTCATGACCCACTAATGGGTTGCAACTGCAACTTGAAAAACACACCTTGGATCAGTGCTTCTCAAATTTTCCAACACATTTGAGTGACCTGGAGATCTTGTTACACTACAAATTCTAATTCAGTAAGACTGGGGTGGGGCTTGACATTCTGCATTTCTAAAGAGCTTCCAAGTGTTACTAATGCCATGTAGTACATATATTACACTTCTAATATTAATAGCAAGGCCTGGACCATAAAGAATGCAAAGAGGTGGCAGCAAATTTGATGTCTCTCTCTGTCATGAAACTACCTCCCTTTGTGATAGTGAGCTTTAGAAGAAACTGCAACTAGACTAGTGGCATTATTCTGCCCAGATGTAGTAGACCATGAGCTGTTCTTTAAGATCATTGCCACAGCCTGGCATGGCGACTCATACCTGTAATCCCAGCACTTTGGGAGGTTTAAGGGGACAGGTTGCTTGAGTTCAGGAGTTCAAGACCAGCCTGGCCAACATGGTGAAACCCCGTCTCTACAAAAAATACAAAAAATTAGCCGGGTATGGTGGTTTGTGCCTATAGTCCCAGCTACTTCAGACGCTAATGGCTTGAGCCCAGGAGGCAAAGGTTGCAGTGTGGCCGGGCGCAGTGGCTCACGCCTGTAATCCCAGCACTTTGGGAGGCCGAGGTGGGCGAATCACGAGGTCAGGAGATCAAGACCATCCTGGCTAACACGGTGAAACCCCATCTCTACTAAAAATATAAAAAATTAGCCGGGCCTGGTGGTGGGTGCCTATAGTCCCAGCTACTTGGGAGGCTGAGGCAGGAGAATGGCGTGAACCCAGGAGGCAGAGCTTGCAGTGAGCCAAGATCGCGCCACTGCACTCCAGCCTAGATGACAGAGCAAGACTCCGTCTCAAAAAAAAAAAAAAAAAAAAGTTACAGTGTGCTGAGATCATGCCATGCACTCTAACCTGGATGACAAAGCCAGACCCTGTCTCAAAAAATAAATAAATAAATAAAAATGAAAAAAGATCATGGCTGCTATTTATGCAATTCTAACTCTCAATCTACATGGGTATAAGTAGATGGTGATTCTCAGCAGATCATGTCAGATTAGTGCATTCATGAGAACCCAAAACATTTTTGTCTTTATCATCTACCTAATTCAAACCCAGAGTAGGGCTGCCTTACTCACTCTTGGTGAAATACCAGAATGGAAAAAAATAAAACTCTAGGATCATGTGGTTCTAGCACAATAATATGTGTGTCTTATGTCACATTATTAAAATATTCCTTCATATGTAGGTGAGAAAGGTCAAAGAAGATAGAGAGGTCAGGGTATTGCCAAATCAAAGTTGGCTGACTGACCTTGCAGGTGGGTGCTACTTGGGTGAATTCACAGGCTAAGATCTGGCCCTCAGTCTTGCAGGCTTGGAGGCTTGATATGTCACCCACAGAATGGTGCCAAGTCTCTCAGAGGGCTGACTGACATTAACCTAGCTCACAGACATTAATCTATAAATATGAATGCTGGATTGTTTACTTTACAATGAGAAATGTAACTGCCAAGAGGACTGACACTTGTGTCCTTACATTTGTGTCCTTCCTCTTCTTGTAGGAGGTTTGACATGGAAAGGCAAATTAAATGACAAGGTTGCTGGATGAGCATAGAATCAGGGAAAGAGAAGTTTGTTTAATATTTCAAAGGTTTCTGTATCATCTCCATAATAGAGAATTTACCTGCTAAAGGGCACCTTTTCCCTTTAGATAGGCTCCAGCAGTGTCTGTCTCTGAGAGCATATTTTCTAGACTTCTGCAGCTGAGTGATCCGCATTCTGATTGAACCTTTCTTTAACCATATGAGTACATGTCAGTGCATTAAGGATTTTCGGCCAGGGGAGGTGACTCATGCCTGTAATCTCAGCACTGTGGGAGGCTGAAGTGGGAAGATTGTTGGACTCCAGGTGTTTGAGGCCAGCCTAGGCAAAAATAGGGAGACCCTACCCCACTCCCCTACCTGTCTCTACAAAAAATAAAAAAATTAGCTGAGGGTGGTAGCAGTACTGTAGTCCCAGCTACTAGGAAGCTGAAGTTGGAGGATCACTTGACCCCAGGAGGTGGAGGCTACAGTGTGCAGTGAGAGTGAGACTCTGTCTCAAAGCAAAAACAAATGAAAAAAAAGGATTTTGAGTTTTTGCATATCTCTGATCTAATTATGTGCTACCTGTGTGGTCTCTCAGAGGGCAATTTATTTATTTATTTATTTTTATTATTTATTTATTTATTTTATTATACTTTAAGTTTAGGGTACATGCAATTTGTTTATTTTTATTTTTGAGATGATCTCACTCTGTCACCCAGGCTGGAGTGCAGTGGCACCATCACTGCTCACTGCACACTGCAGCCTCGATCACACAGGGCTCAAGTGATCCTCCAGCCTCAGCCTCCTGAGTAGTTAGGACCACAGGCACACGCCACAATGCCCAGCTTAATTTTTAATTATTTTTGTAGAGACAGGGTCTCCCTATGTTGCCCAGGCTGGTCTCAAACTCGTAGGCTCAGGTGATCTACCCGTCATGGCCTCCCAAAGTGCTGGAATTATAGGCATGAGCCACCGCACCTGGCTGGCAATTTTTTTTTCTTTTTTTTTTTGAGATGGAGTCTCACTCTGTCACCCAGGTTGTAGGGCAATGATGTGATCTCAGCTCACCGCAACCTCCGCCTCCCAGGTTCAAGCGATTATCCTGCCTGAGCCTCCTGAGTAGGTGGGATTACAGGCACCCACCACCACGCCTGGCTAATTTTTGTATTTTCAGTTAGAGACAGGGTTTTGCCATGTTAGCCAGGCTGGTCTCAAACTCCTGACCTCAGGTGATCCGCCCACCTTGGCCTCCCAAAGTGTTGGGATTACAGGGGTGAGTCACCACGCCCAGCCAATTATTATCTTTTTTAAAGAACATCTTATTTGCCCCCTTTTATGGTATGAACTACTTAACTATGGGTTATTAGGGTTAAGGAAATATAATTACCTCCCTATTTCAGTCTAAATATTTTCCATTTTTAAAAAAATGTAATTTCTATTAAATATATAGATTAAATAGAATTTTTTTTGAGATGGAGTCTCACCCTGTTGCCCAAGCTGGAGTGCAGTGGCACAATCTCGGCTCACTGCAACCTCCGGCTCTCAGGTTCAAGTGATTCTTGTGCTTCAGCCTCCTGAGTAGCTGGGATTACAGGCGCATGCCACCACGCCTGGCTAATTTTTGTATTTTTAGTAGAGCCGGAGTTTCACCATGTTGGTCAGGATAGTCTCGAACTCCTGACCTAGTGATCTGCCCATCTCAGCCTCCCAAAGTGCTGGGATTACAGGCGTGAGCCACCATGCCCGGCCAATGCTAAAGCATTATAATAAAAAATATGCAATGCTGCTCCTTCTCTCCCAAACCTATCCCTGCAACCAGCTACCCAGAGGCAGCCATTTTCAGTATTTAAAAACTGTTTCTATTGGTGCTTACCTCTATCTGTGTTTCTAAAGAATATCTTTATGCTGTTATTTCTTTAGTTTTCCATTTTAGACATTATTTACTGACTTCCTTCTACAGAAAATAAAGAATTAGAAATCCTATCGTTTGCATCCACACATTTACTTGTCCTTCTAAACTGCCAATTTAATTGTAGCACAGCATTTTATTAGGTCAATAATTAGTGTTTACAGCATTAGGATTATATAAATATTATTCATTGCTTAGCCTTAAGGTATACTATGAGAGGATTCCCTTTTTTGCACAATTTATTGGCTTTCCTGGAGTTTATGATTGCCTTCCTCCACCCCAACCCCCAGTTAGCTTTTTTTTTTTTTAAGACGGAGTCTCACTCTGTCACCCAGGCTGGAGTGCAGTGGTGCAATCTCAGCTCACTGCAACCTCCACCTCCTGGGTTCAAGCGATTCTCCTGCCTCAGCCTCCCAAGTAACTGGGATTACAGGCATGTGCCACCAAGTCCAGCTAATTTTTGTATTTTTAGTAGAGACGGGGTTTCACCATGTTGGCCAAGGTGGTCTCGAACTCCTGACCTCAGGTGATCCACCCACCTTGGCCTCCCAAAGTGCTGGGATTACAGGCATGAGCCACCATGCCCAGCCAGCTCTTTTTAAAACACACACACACACACACACACACACACACACACACACACACACACACAACAAAAAAAAACTTGAAACAGTTTTAGATTCACAGAAAAATTGTGAAAATAGTACAGAGAGTTCTCATACACGCCATGCCCAGTTTCTTCTATTATTAACATCTTGCACTGGTATGATACATTTATTGTAATTAATGAACCAATATTGGTATGTTATTTTTCACAAAAGTTCATACTTTATTCAGATTTCCTTAGTTTTTACCTACTCTTCTTTTTTTCTTTTCTTTTCTTTTCTTTTTTTTTTTTGAGATGGAATCTCGCTCTGTCGCCCAGCACCTAGGCTGGAGTGCAGTGTCACGATCTCAGCTCACCTCAACCTCTGACTCCCAGGTTCAAGCAATTCTCCTGCTTCAGCCTCCTGAGTAGCTGGGACACAGGCGCCACCACCAAGCATGGCTAATTTTTGTATTTTTAGTAGAAATGGGGTTTCACCATGTTGGACAGACTGGTCTCAAACTCCTGCCCTCAGGTGATCCACTCACCTCAGCCTCTCAAAGTGCTGGATTACAGGCATGAACCACCTCGCCTGGCCCTACTCTCCTTTTTTTTATTCCAGTATCCTCATCCACATTCTATTTAGTAGCCATGTCTTCTTAGTTTCCTCTTTGCTGTCAGACTTCCTCAGACTTCCCTATACGTTGATATTTTGAAGAGTGTGCGTTGGGTATTTTGTAGAATATCCCTCAATTGAGATTTGTCTAATATTCTTCTGATGATAGATTGGGGTTATATGTTTTTTTGGGGGAAGACCATGGAGGTAAAGTGCTATTTTCATCGCCTTTCTATATGGTCACTGTATCTGTTTTTTAAAAAATTTCCCTCCTGGAGGCATTTCTTCTAGAGCCCTCTGCACTGCTTCAATTTGGATGTGATTTTTTTCTCCAGCCCTGCCAACTGTCATTCTGAGATTTGCCTTCACAATTTTCTTTAAGATTTTCTTTACCTACCTTCTGCATTAGATTTCCTATTTCCTGGATCTCTTTTCTTCTTTTTTGGTTTATTTTTCATTTGGGTGGAATATATCCTCCAGTAGACATCTGAGAAAGGGTATTTAGGAGATAAATTTTTTCAGTCCTTGTAGTCTGAAATGACATTATTCTGTTACATTTGATTGATAGTTTTGATGATTTTGTTGTCTTATTCGATAATTTCTTCCACTCCATTTTTTCTGTTCTCTCACAGTCATATGTTAGGCCTCCTGTATTGGTACTTTAATTTTTTTATCTTATCTGTGTTACCTTTTAGGAAATTCCCTTAAATTTTTAATTTTATCATATGTTTAATTTACCAGAGTTATTATTCTTTATATGTTCTTTTAAAAAAAGATTTTATAGGCCGGGCGCGGTGGCTCAAGCCTGTAATCCCAGCACTTTGGGAGGCCGAGACGGGCGGATCACGAGGTCAGGAGATCGAGACCATCCTGGCTGACACGGTGAAACCCTGTCTCTACTAAAAAATACAAAAAACTAGCCGGGCGAGGTGGCGGGCGCCTGTAGTCCCAGCTACTCGGGAGGCTGAGGCAGGAGAATGGCGTGAACCCGGGAGGCGGAGCTTGCAGTGAGCTGAGATCCGGCCACTGCACTCCAGCCTGGGTGGCAGAGCGAGACTCCGTCTCAAAAAAATAAAAAAAATAAAAAAAATAAAAAATAAAAATAAAAAAAAGATTTTATTTCTAGTTCATGAATGAAATATCTTCTTTTCTCTAAAGACACTAATGTTTAAAGGATGTGAAGCTGGGCATCGTGGCTTGCACCTGCAATGTAGCTTGCACATGTAGCTACCATGCCCAGCTTCACACCCTTTAAACATTAGTGTCTTTAGAGAGAAGACTACATGTACAAATAGTCCTAGCTACTCGGACAGCTGAGGCAGGAGGATTGCTTGAACCCAGAAGTTCAAGGCTGCAGTGAGCTACCATCATGCCACCGCACCGTAGCCTAGGTGAGAGAGCAAGACCTTGTCTCTAAAAAAAAAAAATTTGTTTTTTTTTAAACAGAGTTTCACTCTTGTTACCCAGGTTGGAGTGCAATGGTGTGATCTCAGTTCACTGCAACCTCCACCTCCCGGGTTCAAGCAATTCTCCTGCCTCAGCCTCCCAAGTAGCTGGGATTACAGGCATGCGCCACCACGGCTGGCTAATTTTTTGTACTTAATAGAGACAGAATTTCAACATGTTGGTCAGACTGGTCTCAAACTCCTGACCTCAGGTGATCCACCCACTTTGGCCTCCCAAAGTGCTGGGATTACAGGCATGGGACACGGTGCCCATCCTTTTCTGGTGATTCTTTATTGTCCTTTCATAGTTATGAGTCAGGGTTGAAAAACCTGAATGCACGTTTATTGTGTATGGGTGAGGCTTGTTGCCTGGTGGGAATTCCTATAAAGGGAGAAGCTGGTGACAGGCTTCTACTTGGGGCCCATTTGATTGGCTGCCAACATTCTAGGAGCTAAATAAGAAACCATCAATGAGGGTGTCTTACTTCTTTTATGTTGCTCTAAAGAAATACCTGAGGCTGGGTAATTTGTAAAGAAAACAGGTATCTTTGGCTCTTGGTTCTGTAGGCTATACAAGGAGCATGGCACCAACATTTGCTTCTGATGAGGGCCTCAAGCTGCTCGTACTCATGGAAGAAGGCAAAGAGGAGCCAGTGTGTGCAGAGATCACATGGTGAGTGAGGAAATGGCAGGGGTGGGGGTCGGGAGTTGGGGGGTGCCAGGCTATTTTTAACTATCAACTTTCATGGGAACGGCCGTGTGGGGTGGCTCACGCCTGTAATCCCATCACTTTGGGAGGCCAAGGTGGGCATATCGCTTGAGGCCAAGAGTTCAAGACTAGCCTGGCCAACATAGTGAAACCCTGTCTCTACTAAAAATCAAAAAATTAGCCAGGCATGGTGGTGTGTGCCTGTAGTCCCAGTTACTGGGGAGGCTGAAGCACGAGAATCTCTTGAACTCGGGAGGCGGAGGTTGCAGCGAGCCAAGATCACACCACTGCACCCCAGTCTGGGCGACAGAGTAAAGCTCTGTCTCAGAAAACAAAACAAAACAACAATAACAACAACAAACTCTCATGGGAACCAAAAGAGCAAGAACTCGCTCATTGCTGCAAGGACAGCACCAAGCCATTCATGAGGGATCTGCCCCATGACCCAAACACCTCCCATTAGTCCCCGTCTCTGACATTTGGATCAAATTTCAACATGAAATTCAGGGGGAAAAATCCAATCCTATAGCAAGGGTCAGTTTCAGGATTGAGGAAACTTTCAGTTAATGCCCTTTTGACATTTTAAACCTTATCCTTGCCCTCTGCCTTGCCTAGCTTGAGTAGGAGAGAATCAGCCAGCAGAGTAGAGGGGATCTGTGGTTCTCACACTTTTTGTACATATCAACTATTAACATACTCACCTGTTTTCAGCTCACTCCACAGCTTCAAATGCACCTAATAGAGGATCTCCAGTTACCAAAATGTTTTGGCTTCTGCAGCATTATCATCTTGCTTCTTGTGCTTCTTCTTTGGCAAGACAGATTTCAGTTGCTCTCTCTCTGTTTCACCAAGTTGACTACTCTTCCATCCATCTATTTGCATCAACTTCGTATCCTCCCTTTCCATCTTTATCCATATCTAATAGAGTATCAGAACCTTTTTTATTCCACCTCCTAAATATCAATGAAATTCACTCCCCCTTGGCCAGGCCCAGTGGCCCACACGTGTAATCCCAGCACTTTGGGAGGCCGAGGCGGGTGAATCACCCGAGTTTGAGACCAGATTGGCCAACATGGTGAAACCCTGTCTCTACTAAAAATACAAAAATTAGCCGCGCATGGTGGCGTGTGTCTGTAATCCCAGCTACTAGACAGACTGAGGCGGGAGAATTGCTTGAACCTGGGAACTGGAGGTTACAGTGAGCCGAGATCGCGCCATTGCACTCCAACCTGGGTGACAAAGGTGAGACTCCATCTTAAAAAAAAAAAAAAAGGCCAAGCATGCTGGCTCACACCTGTTATCCCAGTATTTTGGGAGGCCGAGGCAGGTGGATCACCTGAGATAAGGAGTTTGAGACCACCACTGCTAACATGGTGAAACCCCATCTCTACTAAAAATACAAAAATTAGCTGGGCATGGTGGCACGTGTCTGTAATCCCAGCTACTCAGGAGGCTGAGGCAGGAGAATCACTTGAACCCAGGAGAAGGAGGTTGCAGTGGGCCGAGATCGCTCCACTGCACTCCAGCCTGGCAACAGAGGGAGACTCTGTCTCCAAAAAAAAAAAAAAATTCACTCCCCCTGCCCCATCATTCCCATTATCATTTCTTTAGTTTAGGCTCTTATCATTTCTCCCCTACAAGTTTGCAACAAAAACCTACTATTTTCCTGTTTTAAATCTTTATCCATTTCCACTGCTTTACCTCCTCCATCTCCCAAAATTTTCTTTCTAAAACATAGTGTTAATTTTTTTCCACTTATGCTTAAAATTCTTTGAAGCGTTTCTTACTATTTAGTAGAATAAATTCCAAACTCTTCATACGTGACCCCCCCTTCAAAATCTGAATCCTGCCTGCCCTTTCCAGTCTCATTCCTTGCTACCATCTGCAATGTGGTACTCTAGTTACAAAGAAAATTAAACCACTTGTCATTTTCCAACATACTTTTTGGATATTTTGTAACTCCTTTCCTCTTCCTGAATGTCCTTTCCTTTTCCACTTTCTGGCAAAGTATTTTTCATCTGTCCAAGCTCAGGTCAAACATTACCTCCAATAAGCCTTTCCCAGTTCCCAAAATGAGTTAGTCATTCCCTCCTCTGTACTCCCATAGTCTTCTCACAAACATCTATCATAAACATTTTATATTTGTGCAGTGATTGTTTAAGAGTTTATTTCTCACAGAACTTGTTCTACTCATCATTGAACCCACCCTTTCTCTACCCACCTCTTACCCCTCAGTATATAGTAGGATGCCTGGAACACAATAACAGGCAGCTAACATCTATTGAGCACTCAGGCACTTAATAAATATTTGTTGAATAAATGAAGGTAACACATGAGAGATTTGAGAAAGTCTAAGGTTTCCTACCCTTAGAATTTCCTGAAATCCTAATTATAGGGGTTTATATAAAACATTCTTGCAAACATGGGTGTGCATCTCCTTTATTGTGTTTAATGACAAGAAAGGCATACAAACTTCAGACAGGCAAGGATATAACTACACAGACCTGTCTACAAGGCATTCTGAAACTGGCTACAATGTAGTCACCAGAAAGTGGGAACTTTTAAGTCTTTGGGTTTTGTTTGTTTGTTTGTTTTTAAGATGGAGTTTCCCTCTCGTCGCCCAGGCTGGAGTGCAACGGCATGATCTCGGCTCACCGCAATCTCCACTTTCTGGGTTCAAGCGATTCTTCCTGCCTCAGTCTCCCGAGTAGCTGGGATTACAGGCATGCGCCCCCACACCCAGCTAATTTTGTACTTTTAGTTGAGATGGGGTTTCTCCGTGTTGGTCAGGCTGGTCTCAAACTCCCGACCTCAGGTGATCCACCCGCCTTGGCCTCCCAAAGTGCTGGGATTACAGGCATGAGTCACCGTGCCTGGCCTGTCTTTGTTTACCATTGTATCCTCAGTACCTGGTACATAGTAAGTGCTTGCATTAGTCAGGGTACCAACAGGAGACAGATGACACACTCAAAATAGGAAAATTTGAGGAGAGACCATTTAGAAAGGTATAGGTGGGGTGGAGACGTACCACAAATTATAGCAAAGTAACCTGGGACTTGTAATAGTAAAAAGCTGTTACCACCACCCTAGGTCTAAAGGGAGAGGTTATGTAGAGTGGGCTGCCCTGCCTTGAGAAGAACAATGACCATCAGTCAGACACTTGACTGCCAGGATAGACACTCCCATGAGGGTAACCTCAGTTCGAATTACAATGTTCAAAAAGATATAAGAAAACTCAGGCTTAAATTACTGACTTTATAATGTGTAAGGAATCTAATCTAGCATGGGGATCAAGCAGCAGCAGTCTCTGAGCAAAGGTTGGCAAATGTGTAGTATACATGCCTCCATTTATCCCTTCCACATTCCCCAACCTGGCCTCCAAAGCAGATTTATTTTTTATTTTTATTTTTTTTTGAGACAGGATCTTGCTCTGCTCCCTGGGATGGAGTGCAGTGCCATAGTCATGGCTCACTGCAGACTTGAACTCCTGGGCTCAAGCAATTCTCCTGCCTCAGTCTCCTGAGTAGCTGGGACTAAGGGTGTGTACCACCATGCCTGGCTAATTTTTAATTGTCTTGTAGAGATGGTGTCTCACTAGGCATAGGAATCATGTCTTTTTTACTAATCAGCTGATGGTACGGCTGAGCAGATGCTAATACAGCCCAGGCTGGTCTTGAACTCTTGGGCTCAAGTAATATACCTGCCTTGGCCTCCCGAAGTTCTGGGATCGCAGATGTGAGCCACCATGCCCCACCTCCCCAAGGCAGACTTAAAAAAAAAAAAAAATCGGATAGGGTCCTCTTTCCTAGTTCACCAGAAAAGTCCTTACAATACTTCCCAAAACAGTGCTTCAACCAGTGACTACAAGTAAACTACTGTTACCTGGTATAAAATCTATTTGCCAAACTGGTTCTAATCAAATAAGGATACTAATAGGGTTGCTAGGATCCTTCCAGTTTGAAGTAGGCCCCTAGGATCAGCTGGGGATACAAAGTTTGGGTCAGGTCCCATGGAGAAGGAACTGCCAAGTGCTAGATCGAGTGGATTTGTTTTAGACCCAAATAGCCAGGCTAGGGTTCAAGTTAGGATTCTGGGTCCAAGAAAGAAAATAAAAATGCAAATTAGCAATCAAAGTAAAAATTCTACAGAATTTACCAGTAAATTCTACAGTAATTTACCAGTAAAAATTCTGGTTAAAAAAAAAAAGAGAATTGAAGGAAAGGCATATAGGAGGCATATTGGATATGTTTAACAGAGCAAGATTGACTTCAGGCTCGTACTGATGGAAATGATGTTTCTAATATACTATTAGACATGGTGTGGATTGCCTCAGAAATTTGGGGACTGAATTCACAAGTCAGATCTTACGTACCTGCAGCTAAGCAGAGCAAGACAGGAAAAGGAGTCATAAGCTGCTTTTCTTTTTTTTTTCTCCTGTTTATTTTGACTTCTAAATTAAGCCAAAAGGTTTTGCTGTGCATACTTAACTAAGATAATCATACATGATCATAATAACTACATTTACTCAGTATCTACTATGTATTATACTTTAGGTTTGTTCTCATTAATCTACATAATATCTCCATAAGGTAGTTATAATTATACTTTACAGATGAGGAAATAGAAGTTTAGAATAATAAAGCAAGTAAGTTGTAGCTCTAGGGTTTCAAGCCAAGCTTATTTGGCTCTAAAAGCTGTATTATTTCTTTTTTTCCTTTTTTTTTTTTGAGACTGCGTCTCACTCTGTTGCCTAGGCTGGAGTGCAATGGCATGATCTCGGCTCACTGCAATCTCTGCCTCCTGGATTCAAGCAGTTCTCCTGCCTCAGCCTCCTGAGTAAGCTGGGATTATGGGCATGCACCACCACGCCCAGCTAACTTTTGTATTTTTAGTAGAGAGGGGATTTCACCATGTTGGTCAGGCTGGTCTTGAACTCCTGACCTTGTGATCCAACTGCCTCGGCCTCCCAAAGTGCTGGGATTACAGGCGTGAGCCACTGCATCAGGCCTAGTTTTTGTATTTTTCATAGAGATGGAGTTTTGCCATGTTGGCCAGGCTGGTCTCAAACTCCTGACCTCAAGTGATCTGCCCACCTCAGCCTCCCAAAGTGTTAGGACTACAGGTGTGAACCACTGAAATCTGTATTATTTCTGAAACATTAACTGCCTATGCTATCCTGTTGAGATCATGATTTCATCCAAACTCAAGTTTTGTATTCTTCAGAGTCCTCATACATGATGACAACAAGCAACCTTAAGCAGTACTACCTTACTGCCTTACTGGGATTACAGGTGTGAGCCACCGTGCCTGGCCTGAAACATTGTGTGTTTTTTTTTTTTTTGAGACGGAGTCTTGGTCTGTCACCAGGCTTGAGTGTAATGGCGCGATCTCAGCTCACTGCAACCTCTGCTTCCCAGGTTCAAGCGATTCTCCTGCCTCAGCCTCTCGAGTAGCTGGGACTACAGGCACACACCACCACCCAGGGGTTAAGTTTTGCTTTTTTGTTTGTTTGTTTTTGTTTTTGTTTTTGCTAGAGACAGGGTTTCACCATGTTGCCCAGGTGGTCTTGAACTCCAGGGCTCAAGCAATCCACCTACCTAGGCCTCCAAAATGCTGGGATTACAGGTATGAGCCACCATGCCTAGCAAGCTGTGAGATTTAAAAAAAAAAAAAAAAAAAAGATTAAAAACATATAGCTGGGCACAGTGTCACACACCCGCAGTCCCAGCTATTGAGGCGGCTGCGGTGGGAGGATCTTGAGCCCCATGAGTTCAAGGCTATAGTGCACTGTGACCATGCCTGAGAATAGCCTGAGCTGGTACCCCAGCCTCAGCAACACAGTGAGATCTTGTCTCTTAAAAAAGGGGGGATGAGGCTGGGCATGTGAGGCTGGCTCACGTCTGTAATCCCAGCACTTTGGGAGGCCAAGGTGGGTGGATCACCTGAGGTCAGGAGTTCGAGACCAGCCTGGCCAACATGTAGAAACCCCGTCTCTAGTAAAAATACAAAAATTAGCTGGGTGTGGTGGCGGGTGCCTGTAATCCCAGCTACTCAGGAGGCTAAGGCAGGAGAATCGCTTGAATCCAGGAGGCAGAGGTTGCAGTGAGTCTGGATCGCGCCATTGCTCTCTTGCCTTGGCAACAAGAGCAAAACTCTGTCTCGAAAAAAAGGGGGATGGTCCAAAGATAGTGAGTTATCTCAACTGATTGTTCACGTAAGTTACGGATCAAACTCCTTGTTCTGCCCTTTCCTCTCTTCTCACTACTGCCCTTGACTAGTCCAAAAAAAAAAAAAAGGATATAACTCAGGGTCCTAACAAGAAACAAATGGCATATGCAAACTAGGATAAATTGAGGAGGGTTTATCTACAAAGGAACTAACTACAAATGTGTGGGCAGGGTGTAGGAAAACCACAAAGATAGTGGAGGAAGGTGGTCTAGGCATTCCTAGACTTTTAGGGAGGAGGCAAGGGAGAGGTTGGAAGGGGAACGCTATGTAGAGTGAGTTATCTTGAGAGGAGCAATGGCCTTCGGTTGAAGGATACAGCTGCTTAACATGACCTTCCAGGGAGTGAGCCAGGAGAATAAATATACTGACCTCATTCCATTGATATAATTCATACAGACCAGGCTTCCAGGAAAGCAAGCACTGTAGAAAAGGGCAAAGAGTGGATCTGTAGGGGTAGACTGAAGATATTCTGGGCATGGCAAAATAAAAAGAAATAAAACAATGAGTAGAAGGAGGACAATAGACATGTGGAGAGGAAAAAGATGCTTTGCAAGAGAAAGAGAACATGCTGCCTACAACAGAGATTGAAAGAGTAGCTCATTTCTAGAGTTGCCTCAGATCCTGATGACTTTCTAGTCTGAGATCCTGTTCCAGTTATGGTCTCAGTGTAGCTTTACAATAGACCCTCTGCTTTTAAAATAGTCTCTGAGTAATTCTGTTTCTTGCAACTCTAAAAGCCTAATAAAATGCTGGGTACAATGAGAATAATTTATTCCTCTTAAAAATCCTGCAAACAAGGCTGGGTGCGGTGGCTGACACCTGTAGCCCCAGCACTTTGGGAGGCCAAGACAGGTGGATCGCCTTAGGTCAGGAGTACAAAACCAGCCTGGCCAATAGGGTGAAACCTCATCTCCATTTAAAAAAAAAAAAAAAAAAAAAGTCCGGGCGTGGTGGTTCATGCCTGTAATCCCAGCACTTTGGGAGGCCGAGGTGGGTGGATCACGAGGTCAGGAGATCGAGACCATCCTGGCTAACACAGTGAAACCTCATCTCTACTAAAAAATACAAAAAAATTAGCCGGGCGTGGTGGCAGGCGCCTGTAGTCCCAGCTACTCAGGAGGCTGAGGCAGGAGAATGGCGTGAACCCGGGAGGCGGAGCTTGCAGTCAGCCGAGACGGTGCCACTGCACTCCAGCCTGGTCGACAGAGCGAGACTCCGTCTCAAAAAAAAAAAAAAAAAAAAAAATTCTGCAAACAAAGACATTTGAGACAGGTAAGCCTCTTACTGAGAAAGAATTATAACACTCTCCACAGCTTTTTGTAAAGTGTCCAAATTTAAAAATAAAGGTGCCAGTGTCATGAAAACCACCTACTGCCAAAATTCCAAAATTATAAAACTGACCTAATTAAATGGGCTCTCTTGGATTATGGAAAACACAGGTCACTCTTTGAAGAAATCACAGACTATTCTACAGGAAATTAAGACGACAGTGCATTTTTTTCTTTAATTGCCTTCTCCTCCCACCCCCCAGCTTTATTGATTTATTAACATACATATTTAATGTATGTGTACATTTTGATCAGTTCTGACATATGTACCATCACTACAATCAAAATAACATTTCCATCTGCTATAAAAGTTTATTCTTACCTTTGTAATCCCTGCCTCTGTCTACTCACATCCCCAGGCAACCACTAATCCACTTTTATCACTAGAGATTAGTTTAAATTTTCTAGAATTTTATATAAATGGATCAAACAGTATATATTCTTTTTTCTTTTCTTTTCTTTTTTTTTAAGATGGAGTCTCGCTCTGTCACCCAGGCTGGAGTGTAGTGGCATGATCTGGGCTCACCGCAACCTCCGCCTTCTGGGTTCAAGCAATTCTCTTGCCTCAGCCTCCCAAGTAGCTGGGATTACAGATGTGCACCACCACGCCTGGCTAATTTTTATATTTTTCGTAGAGACAGGGTTTCTACATGTTGGCCAGGCTGGTCTTGAACCCCGACCTAAGGTCATCTGCCCACCTTGGCCTCCCAAAGCACTGGGATTACAGGCGTGAGCCACCGCACCTAGCCAAAGTATATATTCTTTTTTGCCTGTTTTTCACTCAGCATAATTTTTCTGAGATTAATCTATGATGTTGTGTATATACATAGTTCTCTTTTTTATTGTTGAGTACTATTCCTTGAACGAATTATCTCAGTTTGTTTGTTCATTCATATTTAATGGACTTTTGGGTTGTTTCTAGTTTTGTCTATTACTCAACTATCAATTTTAAGGTAGGAAAAATATTTTTCTGGATGGCCAAAAGATGTTAGGAGTTGCTTCAGTACATAGAAATTCAAAGTACTACAGCTGGACTCAGAAGATCTGCATTGGTGTCATTTACTTGCTGTGGGACTGGGGCCAAAAACTGTAAACTTGTTCAGCCCAGACTCCTCATCTGAGTATTATTAATCAAGTATTATTGATCAAGAAGATCAATAATAATCAGTATTATTCATCAAGAAGATTAATAATACTTGCCTCCTAAAATTGTTGAGATGATTAAATAAGACAATTCATACATTTAACCTTTTATTCGAATGTTAGCTATTACCACTATGGAAGTAGAGGGGATAGAATAGGGAAGTTAGGAAAGAGCCTGTCTTAGGCAACTTGGGCCACGATAACAAAATACCGTTGACTGGGTGGCTTAAACAACAGAAAAGTATTTCTCACAGCTTTGGAGGCAAGTTCAAGAACAGAGTACAAACATGGTCAGGTTTTAGTGAGGGCTAAAACCTGTCCTGGTTTGCAGATGGATGCCTTCTCACTGTATCCTCACATGGCAGGAAGAGGGATTTGCAACCTTGCTTTCTGGTGTTTCTTTTCCTCCTCCTCCTCCTCCTCCCTCCCTTCCCTCCCCCGATTCTCCTGCCATCCTCCTCTTCCTCCTCCTTCTTATTTTATTTTATTTTATTTTTATTTATTTATTTTTGTTGAGATAGAGTCTCACTCTTGCTCAGCCTGGAGTGCAGTGGCACGATCTTGGCTCACTGCAACCTCTGCCTCCCCGGTTCAAGCAATTCTCCTGCCTCAGCCTCCCGAGTAGCTGGAATTACAGGTGTGCACCACCATGCCTGGCTAATTTTTGTATTTTTACTTGAGACAGGATTTCACCATGTTGGCCAGGCTGGTCTTGAACTCCTGACCTTAGGCGATTCACCAGTCTTGGCTTCCCAAAGTGCTGGGATTACAGGTGTGTACCACTGTGCCCGGCCCTTCTTCTTTTTGTTTTTTTGAGACAGGGTCTCACTCTGTAACCAAGGATGGAATGCAGTGGTGCCATCACAGTTCACTGCAACCTTGACCTCTTGGGCTCAAGCAATCCTGCTTCAGCCTCCCAGGTAGCTGGGACTACAGGAATGTACCACCATGCCTGGCTAAGTTTTGTATTTTTTATAGAGACAGGGTCTCACCGTGTTGCCCAGGCTGGTCTCAAACTCCCGAACTCAAGCAATCATCTTGCCTTGGTCTCCCAAAATGCTGGGATTACTGGCATAAGCCACCATACTGGGCCTGGTATCTAGTCTAATTTTTTTTTTTTAATTTTTTTTTTGTTTTTTTTTTAGACCGAATCTTGCTCCGTCGCCCAGGCTGGAGTGCAGTGGCGAGATCTCGGCTCACTGCAACCTCCGTCTCGTGGGTTCAAGCGATTCTCCTGCCTCAGCCTCCTGAATAGCTGGGACTATGGGGGCATGCCACCATGCCCAGCTAATTTTTTTGTATTTTTAATGGAGATGGGGTTTCACTATGTTGGCCAGGATGCTCTTGATCTCTTGACCTCATGATCTGCCTGCCTCAGCCTCCCAAAGTGCTGGGATTACAAGCATGAGCCACCACGCCCAGCCATTTTTTTTTTTTTTTTTAAGATGGAGTCTCACTCTGTTGCCCTTTTTGGAACGCAGTGGTGTGATCTCAGCTCACTACAATCTCTGCCTCACGGGTTCAAGTGATTCTCATGCCTCAGTCTCCCGAATAGCTGGGACTACAGGAATGTGCCACCATGCCTTGCTAATTTTTGTATTTTTAGTAAAGATGGGGTTTCACCACGTTGGCCAGGCTGGTCTTGAACTCCTGACCTCATGATCTGCCCACCTCAGCCTCCCAAAGTGCTGGGATTACAGGCGTGAGCCACTGTGCCCAGCTCCAGTGTCTCTTCTTATAACGGCACAAACCCCATCATGAGGGCCCCACCCTCAAGGCCTCACCTAAATCTCATTACCTCCCAAAAGCCTCACCTCCAAATACCATCTCACTGGGGGTTAGGGCTTCAACATATGGATGGTGGGTGGGGGGAAGGATCCAATCCATAGCTGAACTCTTAATTTGTCTAGGTCTCCTTACGGGCCTCTATAATGAGGCCCAAAAGACATTGTCAAATATCATGGCTATGAACAAAAAGATAAAAATATGTTAGTCAATGTCTCTTTATTTTGAGGGCAAGCTCCATTTCTTTTTCTCTCCTTTCACGTTGTTTAATATATTATTCTTTTTTTTTTTTTTTTTTTTGAGACGGAGTCTTGCTCTGTCGCCCAGGCTGGAGTGCAGTGGCCGGATCTCAGCTCACTGCAAGCTCCGCCTCCCGGGTTCACGCCATTCTCCTGCCTCAGCCTCCCGAGTAGCTGGGACTACAGGCGCCCGCCACCGCGCCCGGCTAGTTTTTTTGTATTTTTTAGTAGAGACGGGGGTTTCACCATGTTAGCCAGGATGGTCTTGATCTCCTGACCTCGTGAAATATGTTATTCTTATATCAGGAACCCTATGAATATTTATTAAGGTAATAATAAGTACTTGTATAGTACTCTATAGGTTACAATGTATTTTCAGATACCTTATCTCATTCTGATCCACAAAGTTCCCCAAGGAACTAGAGATAGCTGATAATATTAGCTTCATTATCACATGGGGGAAACTAAGGCTCGCAGAGGTTAAAAACTGAGAGAATAACCCAGCTCTTCAAATGCCAGCTCAGTCTCCTACTTTCGCACCCTGCCTACTATTATTCTTGACGGGATTCAAGTGAATGCTTTAGCCTCCAGTTAATGCTAATATATAGCATCTTTGCAGGATAAAAGACCAAATTTTATTCTTAGAAAACTAACAGTTTGTGGCACTTTGATACTTAGACTGCAATACATGCTTTTATTTTTAATTACTTTTTTTTTTTTTTTTTTTGAGACAGGGTCTTGTTCTGTTGCCCAGGCTGGAACACAGTGACATAATCATAGCTTACTGCAGCCTGAAACTCCAGTTCTCGAGTGATCCTCTTGCCTCGACCTCCCAGAGTGCCGAGACTACAAGCATGAGCTGCCATGCCTGGCCAATATATGCTTTTACAGAAAACCACAAGAAATCTGAATTTTTCAGGATATAGTATTAGGACAGTAATTATTTGCAAAATGAAATATCTAGCCAGGCGTGGTGGCTTACGCCTGTAATCCCAGCACTTTGGGAGACCAAGGTGGGCCGATCATGAGGTCAGGAGTTCAAGACCAGCCTGGCCAGCATAGTGAAACCCCATCTCTACTAAAATTCAAAAATTAGCCGGCTGTGATGGCACATGCCTATAATCCCAGTTACTCAGGAGGCTGAGGCAGGAGAATTGCTTGAACCTTGGAGGCAGAGGCTGCAGTGAGCCAAGACTGTGCCATTGAACTCCAGCCTGGGCGACAGAGTGAGAATCCTAAAAAAAAAAAAAAAAAAAAAAAAGAAACAAAGAAACAAAGAAATAGATAAAACTTTTACTTTCCTTCCTCCAAAATGCAATTCTGAGGAAAAAAATTAAATGTACTACAAATACTCTATACTAGTTACAAATAATTTCTTTATTACATATTGTTTCTGATTTAATCAGCACACTAAATATCACCAGTGGATTAATTATTTCCCACTTTTCTCTTTTTCTAATCTTACTTAAAACAGTTTTTGGACCTACTGTAAATGTGTAATGATAAACAGTACATAGTATACCTATTTTGCATTTTTATTGGTGTAGAAAGCTCTGGGTTTTTTTTGTTTTCTTTGTTTTCATTTTCTTTTGGGGTAATCTTCCCTTCCTTTGCTTCCTGCTGGAAGAGAAGACCTTTTTTCTGTAGATAAAAGAATAAGAAATAGCTGGTGACTCTTCTAGGATAATCACTCTTATTACAATTACTTGGTCTTAAATTAGATGTTATCTCATAGGATCTAAATTGGTACTTTTTATGGCTAGCGCATGACAAAGGGCTTAGCAAATGCTCCTGGATATGGGATAAGCTGCACTGTGTACTCTTCATAATTAAAGCTCTGGATAGTATGATTACAAGTTCTGATTTTGAAAATATAACAGCTATTTATTTATAAATAGGAACTTAATCTATCTGCATTATAATAATTCCAACTCCTCTGATAAAAATGAATTATTAAAGAAATCATTAGAAGGCCATAAAGATTTTGTTATTTTTCTATTTATTTTCATATAAATGAGATTTCATATTTCATGGAGTCTCATGAAATGGGACTTTGTAACAAGATTTGTAATATTTTAGGTTTTTCTGAAAATCTAGAAATGTTATAAACCTAAATGTTAATTTTTGAGTTCAATACTAAATATTTCATTAATTAAAGATTGCTAGGCCAGGTGCAGTGGCTCACGCCTGTAATCCCAGCACTTTGGGAGGCCGAGGCAGGTGGATCAACTGAGGTCAGGAGTTCGAGATCAGCCTGGCCAACATGGCTAAACCCTGTTTCTAATAAAAATATAAAAATTAGGCAGGCATGGTGGCATGTGCCTGTAATCCCAGCTACTAGAGGGGCTGAGGCAGGAGGATCGCTTGAACCTGGGAGGTAGAAGTTGCAGTGAGCCCAGATCCTGCCACTGCACTCCAGCTTGGGCAACAGAACAAGACTCCATCTCAAAAAAAAAAAAAAAAAGAATGCGAATAGTATTCAACTCCATAGAATTATGGTAGTATTTTAAATGCACTAAATAGTGCACCTGTCTTGTTCTACAGATTGATAACATTCCTGCGATAGTGTAGCCTGGTGACATTTAAAATGTATCAAGCTATAATTGGTAGATTAAGAGAGGCCCAAGTATATAATTAATCTAATTAAGTAATTAGTTTGAGATGGGGTCTTGCTCTGTTGCCCAAGCTATAGTGCAGTGGCATGATCATGGCTCACTACAGCCTTAACCTCCCAGGCCCAAGTGATTTCACCTCAGCCTCCCAAGTAGCTTGGACCACAGGTGAACATCACCACACTGGCTAGTTTATTTTATTTATTTATTTATTTTGAGACAGAGTTTTGCTCTTTTTGCCCAGGCTGGAGTGCAATGGCACCATCTCGGCTCACTGCAACCTCCACCTCCTGGGTTCAAGTGATTCTCCTGACCTTGGCCTCCCAAGTATCTGGGATTACTGCCTCAGTCCTCCTAGTAGCTGGGATTACACGTGCCCGCCATCATGCCAGGCTAATTTTGTATTTTTAGTAGAGACCTGGTTTCACCATGTTGGCCAGGCTGGTTTTGAACTCCTCATCTTAGGTGATCCTCCCGCCTTGGCCTCTCAAAGTGCTGGGATTACAGGCATGAGCCACTGTGCCCAGCGCTATTTTTATTTTTTGTAGAAACAGGCTAAGTATATAATTTAAAGTTAACAAAGGTGACCACTAGAATAACAAAACAAGAAAAACTGAAGGGAAGAGGTGATAAGGAAAAGTGAGAAGTAATTTAAGAGTGCCAAGTGTCATATCTTTTACAAGTAGCTATCAATAATATTGTTGAAAGTTGATAAATTAAGAAATAGAGATACTTTATTTTATACCTTGTAATATTATTTTAAAATGTTAGCCATATGCATATATTATTTTTATATTAAATCTTTAAAAATTAAAACATATCATAGTACTATAACATCTTAGCCTTATTGTTTTTAAATGAGATTTAGCTGGAGCAGGCGTTTTGAGCTCCAATTTTCCATCCTTTAACTGATTCAGGAGGCAGGAAGGCATCTTCCCAGGGGAGATGGCTGTACTTTAATTGCTACTGAGAATAAAGCATTATCCAGGCTGTGGAGTTATATTCATTACTCCTCACTGGGAAACTAGAACAAGTGGACTCATCATGTCTTATGCTGGTAAGCAGAGGAACAAATGGAGGTGATTTGCCAGCCCCTGGTCAAGTAGTCCTATTCTATTGGAAAATAAATATTTAATGCTCTCGTGAAGAAATAGGGCATGCAAGGGTTGGAATCTGTATGTGTATGTAGTTAGTATTGTAACTAAATCCTTTAGTATAGAAATAAACCAAGTTTTGAAGAGGCTAGAGCCCTAGTAAAATATTTTGCACATAAAGAGCACTTAGTAATTTTCTATTAAATTGAGAGGAATGCATAATAATACACAATGATACTGATACTAACCCAATGAATCCAAAATCATGTGAATTGAGAAGCCCGAAAATAAAAGAGGCAGAGGAGAAGCTACAAAACTAGCACCTAATGCTTGTTATTTCTTTTATTTATTTATTTATTTATTTATTTTATTTTTTCCCTCCAAACAGATGTATTGAATATAGCAAAATTCTATATACAAAGTGACCTGGACCTGCTGCTTCAAAACATGATCCTTTCTTACTAATATCTTGATAGTCGGTCCACAGAGTGTTAAAAAGCAATTTAAATAAATAGAAAAGTGCCCAATGCACATTAAATAAATGGCCTAACTACTGGAACTTTAGTAGTTGTATAAGGTAATTAACATAGGTAGGATTGAGTTCCTGTGATAGGCTGCTGAAGAACAGATACGAGATGTCAAGGGGCCATTTTGTGCACTGCCACTATGCCATCATGTTTCTGGATCATAATGTTCCCATTATCTGATTCTAGACATACCACAGGAATATCAGTGGGGTCAGAGGTTAGCTTAGCTGCTTGCTGGGGTAGAACAGATATCACTCTATTATGCTCATCTGACAGGGTCCCATGGCAACCCAGATTAAGTCCTTATGAATCTGTGCACAGGACTCTAACAATGGAGGGATTCTTCATTGTGTCTTCCAAGTGCTGCTCCAAGGTTACCTCCATCCCACCCACCGTCCACCCCGGCCCAGTTTCTTTTATTTTTAATAAAACCTCATTCTGATATGGTCTGACCAGCATTCCGGCTATCCTGTAAAGACATTTCCCAAACGTCTGAAAGGGAGCTCAAGACTCAAGACTAGTGAAGTATGACAGATCCATAAGCTGTATCATAATACCATGTCCACCTTTGATCCTAGAGTTATTACTGTAACATCTTGTTGGTATGTGTTCTTATATGTAAATCTGAGGAGCCCATCATGATTAAACATCTCATACTTATGAATAAAGGGGTTGAGTTGAGGTGAGGATGCCCTACTACTTAATTGCCATCATTTGGGTTCCCCTATAAGCAAACCTAGAGACAAAGATTAGAGTGCAAGTAGGTTAACTGGGAGGTTAAGGAAATGGAGAAAGTAAGACAGGGAAAGGAAGGTAGTTAATAAAGGAGGCATCATCAACGCAGCTTCTGAGGTAATATGGGAGGGGCACCAACAGACAACAGGACTAAATTGCCTAGCAGCTTTCAGAATGGGGCTGACTGTAATTTTTTTTTCATACGGAATCTCATTCTTTATTATTTTAATTTTATTTTAAAAACTAATGTATCATTTCTTGTTTATCCAAGTTTGTTGAGTGAGATGCACAACCATTCAGTTTACCATCCCATATTTGATACTTGTTACTGTGCTAGACCATTTGTGATCCTGGA
This sequence comes from Papio anubis, assembly GCF_008728515.1. Lineage (NCBI taxonomy): Eukaryota > Metazoa > Chordata > Mammalia > Primates > Cercopithecidae > Papio > Papio anubis. The sequence goes on along the minus strand of NC_044986.1, from coordinate 69,163,374 downwards.
TCACCTTTCAGGGTCATCCTACCATGGCAAGCAGATTTATGGGAAAATATTTGTGTGTGTGTTCTTTTTTAACTTTTGCTTTGGGCATTCCTTACTACTATTATTTTTTGCATGATAAAATATATCAAGTATACAGAAAATAATATAACTGACATCTAGATATTCACCATGTAGATTTTATTTGCTTTAGTATTTTTTAATAAATAAAAAGTTCTAGATAAATTAAAGTGCTGGCCCTTCATCCTTTTTCCTCTTTCTCATTCTCATGATAATTTCTAACTTCAAGGTGGTATGTATTCTTTCCACATTTGTTTTTCTACTTCTACTTTTTGTGTATCTATCAATAAAATAGTATATATTTTTTGTTTTTAAAGTTTATTTAACTGGTATAATATACATTTTGAAATTTACTTTTTAAAACACATATTTTAGTAGAGACTTCTCTATATTGTTACATTTAGTGCTTTATAGATTTCTGTTGTATGAATAAATCACAGTCACTGTATTCTACTGGTGCATCAGTTGTTCCCAATTTTTTTTTTTTTTTTTTTGAGACAAGATCTCATTCTGTCACCCAGGCTACAGTGCAGTGGCATGATCACTATAACCTCAACTTCCTGGGCTCAGGCAATGCTCCTACCTCAACCTCCCAAGTTCAGGTACACACCATCATGCTCAGTGAATTTTAAAATTTTTTTGTAGAGAAGGGGCCTTGCTTGTTGCCCAGGCTAGCCTCAAACTCCTGGCCTCAAGCAGTCCTCCTGCCTCAGCTTCTCAAAGCACTGGGATTACAGGCGTGAGTCATCATGTCTGGCCTTCAAATTTTGATATTATAAAAAGTGCTGCAATGCACATATGCTAAGTTTTCTCGAGGGTATTGTTTTAGTCCATTTTGTGTTGCGTAACAAAAAATATCACAGGCTAGGCAATTTTTTTTTTTTTTTTTAAAGACAAAGTCTCACTGTCACCCAGGCTGAAGTGCAGTGGTGCCATTTAGGCTCACTGCAGCCTCCGCCTCCTGAGCTCAGGAGATTCTTGTGCCTCAGCCTCCTGAGTAGCTAGGACTACAGGCATGTGCCACCATGCCCAGCCAATTTTTTGTATTTTTAGTAGAGAAGGGGTTTCACCATGTTGGCCAGGCTGGTCTCAAACTCTTGGCTTCAAGTGATCTGCCTGCCTCAGCCTGTCAATTTATTAAAAAAAAAAAAAAAAATTTCTCACAGTTCTGGAGGCTGGAAAGTTCAATATAAAGGTGCCCGCATCTGGCCAGGGCCTTTTCACTGAGTGAATGCTGAGGTTCCACAAGCATCTCTCTAGAAACCTTGCCTCAGGGTCCTAGGATGCCTCTGAGGTCTGCAAAATACCTTTGGGATCATTCTCCCATTGTCTTGATGAATGGAAGTTTGTTTCCTTCTATCCATATTAATCTCTTTAGCAAAAGGTCACACCCCTTAGCACTCTCTCCCTAACACACTTTTCCATGCCAAATTTTTAACTATTTATTCCCCTTTTAATTATAGATTCCATCTTTTTTTTTTTTTTTTTGAGACGGAGTCTCACTCTGTCGCCCAGGCTGGAGTGCAGTAGCGCCATCTCGGCTCACTGCAAGCTCCCCCTCTCGGGTTCATGCCATTCTCCTGTCTCAGCCTCCCGAGTAGCTGGGACTACACGCACCCGCCGCCACGCCTGGCTAATTTTTGTATTTTTAGTAGAGACAGGTTTCACCATGTTAGCCAGGATGGTCTCGATATCCTGACCTCATGATCTGCCCACCTCAGCCTCCCAAAGTGCTAGGATTATAGGCGTGAACCATTGCACCCGGCCAGATTCCATCTTTAAATCATTTTTCTCTTCTCTCATTTTACTAGAAGCAGCCAAAAGAAGCTATGTGGCACTTTGACCGCTTTGCTGCTTAGATATGTCTTCTGCCAGATGTCCTAGTTCATTGCTCGTAAGTTCTGCTTTCCATGAAGTCCCAGGACGTGGACACCATTCTGCTAAATTCTTTGCAATTGTATATCAAAAATGACCTTTACTCCAGTTTTCAATACTTTTTTCTTCATTTCCATCTGAGACATCATCAAAATGGTCTTTATTGTCCATATTTCTACAAATATTTTGATCGTGATCACTTAAGTAATCTCTAAGAAGTTTCACACTTTCTCTACATTTCTTATTGTTCCCAGACCAAACTAAGGGTTGGGCTGCTATTTTTGTGGCCCAATAACAAGATGCAAATGAACTGGGAGGAAGAGAATTTTTATTTCTGTAACTGGGTACAGGGAGAAGACCTGGAAATGATCACTAGACCAACTCAAAATTACAAACTTTTTTTTTTTTTTTTTTTTGAGATGGAGTTTCACTCTTGTCACACAGGCTGGAGTGCAACGGCATGATCTCGGCTCACTGCAACCTCCACCTCCCGGATTCAAGTGATTCTCCTGCCTCAGCCTCCCAAGTAGCTGGGATTACAGGCGCCCACCATGCCCAGCCATTTTTTTTTGTATTTTTAGTAGAGATGGGGTTTTGCCATGTTGGCCAGGTTGGTCTCCAACTCCTGGCCTCAAGTGATCTGCCTGCTTCAGCCTCCCAAAGTGCTAGGATTACAAGCATGAGAAACCACGCCCAGCCAAAATTACAAAGTTTTTTAGAGCTTATATAGCCTCTAAGCTATATTTCTATGCATAAGTGTGCATTCCTCTAAAAAGATAAGTAATTTATTTCTTTCTATGCATAAGTGTGCATTCATCTAAAAAGATAAGTAATTTCTTTCCTTTTCTTCTTTTTTTTTTGAGGCAGAGTTTCGCTATTGTTGTCCAGACTGGAGTGCAATGGCACAATTTTGGCTCACCGCAACCTCCGCCTCCCGGGTTCAACTGATTCTCCTGCCTCAGCCTCCCAAGCAGCTGGGATTACAGGCGCATGCTACCACACCTAGCTAATTTTGTATTTTTAGTACAGACGGGGTTTCGCCATGTTGGTCAGGCTGGTTTCGAATTCCTGACCTCAGGTGATTCACCCGCCTCGGCCTCCCTAAGTTCTGGGATTACAGATGTAAGCCACTGTACCTGGCCTAACAACTTCCTTTAATCTATAACTAAGATCTGAATCCTGAAGACCTTCTGGAGCCTCAGTAAATTTACTTAATCTAAATGGGTCTAGGTGCTGGGGTGATTACCCTTATCTTGTCTTCTGCTAAATTACGAAAGTTTGGGGAGTTCCATCAGACCTCCAATAAACTTGTTTGTGGCCGGGCATGGTGGCTCACGCCTCTAATCCCAACGCTTTGGGAGGTGGAGGCGGGCAGATCAGTTGAGGCCAGGAGTTTGAGACCATCCTGGCTAACATGGTGAAACCCCGTCTCTAGTAAAATCACAAAAAATTAGCCGGGCGTGGTAGCACGTGCCTGTAACCCCAGCTACTCAGGAGTCTGAGGCAGGAGAATTACTTGGACCCGGAAGCAGAGGTTGCAGTGAGCCCGAGATCGTGCCATTGCACTCCAGCCTGGGCAACAGAGTGAGACTCCGTCTCAAAAAAAAAACCACAAACAAACAAACAAACAAAAAACTTGTTTGTGGAGGCCTAGGGAGTTTCTTCAGACTCCCAATAAAACTTGTTTAATCCTAAATGGGTCCTGTTAAAAACTCCTTCATTATTTTGTCATGCTTTAAGGCCCAGGAAAAGCCTAGGCAAAACTCTTGGTGGGCTTTTGTTACATTCCAGCCTTTGTATAAGGGCACTGGCTTTTTTTTTAGCTAAGGAAAATGTTATGGAGGCCTGTGTTAGTGAGACCTGGCCTGCCACATTATTTTCTTGTGAGTCCTCACTAGAATTGCCCTTAACACTCCATTCACAGCAATCCAGGCCTTTTTCTATTCTGGTTCTCCACCTTCTTCCAGCTTCTACCCATTATGTAGTTCCAAAGTCACTTCTATATTTTCAGGTATTTGTTACAGCCACAACTCCACTCTCAGTACCAATTTTCTAGTCCATTTCATGTTGCTATAACAATATGACAGACTGGGTAATTTATAAAGAAATTTATTTCTCACAGTTCTGGAGACTGGGAAGTCCAATAACAAGGTGCCTATTATCTGGTGAGGACCTTCTCACTGAGCTATTCCATGGTGGAAGGCAGAAGGGCAAGACGGCATACCCACGAGAGAGAGAGCAAGAGATCAAATTCAAAGCCTCAGGCCCATCTATTATTGGCATTAAGCCATCTGTGAGGATGGAGCCCTCATGACATAAACTCTTCCCATTAGGCCCTGTTGCCCAACACTGTGGCATCAGGATTAAATTTCCAACATATGCTTTGTAGGAGACACATTCAAACCATAGCAAGTGTCTACATAGAAATGGTTTGTCTATTCGTGTAGTTTATTTTATTTTATTATTTTATTATTTTATTTTTTTGAGATGGAGTCTCACTCTGTCACCCAGGCTGGGGTGCAATGGCACAATCTTGGCTCACTGCAGCCTCCACCTCCCGGGTTCAAGCGATTCTCCTGACTCAGCCTCCCAAGTAGCTGGGATTACAGGTGTGCACCACACCGCCCGGCTAATTCTTTTTTAAATTTTTAATAGAGACAGGGTTTCACCATGTTGCCCAGGGTAATCTCAAACTCCTGACCTCAAGAGATCTACCTGCCTCGGCCTCCCAAAGTGCTGGGATTACAGGCGTGAGTCACTGTGCCTGGCTCATTCATGTAGTTTATAATAACTTCTTCAGGGTAGAAGTTTTTATTTATGTCTTTAACATATGTAGGATTTATTGTTGTGTATACTATGAGACAGGGGTCTAATTTTCTCTTTTTATGTATGGAAAAATATGAACAATTTCTTTTCTACTTTCAGTACTTCAGATATGTGTCTAACCAATAAAGTCTTTTTAAAAACCATAACCATGGCTAGGTGTGCTGGCTCACGCCTGTAACCCCAACACTTTGGGAGGTCGAAGCAGGTGAACTCCCTGAGGTCAGGAGTTCGAGACCAGCCTGGCCAACATAGTGAAACCCTGTCTCTACTAAAAATACAAAAATTGGCTGGGCGTGGTGGTGTGCACCTGTAATCCCAGCTACTCAGGAGGCTGAGGCAGGAGAATCACTTGAACCTGGGAGGCAGAGGTTGCAGTGAGCCAAGATCACGCTACTGCACTCCAGGCTGAGCAACAGAGTGAGACTCTGTCTCAAACAAAAGAAAACAAATCAAAACAAAACAAAACCCACAATGGCATTATCACACCTAAAAATTAACATTAATTAATATTATTATTGTTTTTAGAGACAGGGTGTCACTCTGTTGTCCAGGCTAAAGTGCAGTGGCATAATCATAGCTCACTATGAGTTTGCATTCCTGGACTCAAGTGATCCTCCTGCCTCAGCCTCCCAAAGCATTGGAATTATAGGTATGAACCACCATGCCTAGCTCAATTCTTTTATATTATTTAATCCCTTGTCTGCGTTCTAACTTTCCCAGGTATCTTTTTGCAGTTTATTTCTTTCTTCTTTAAAAACTATTTATTTCATAGAGATCAGGTCTTGCTATGTTGTCCAGGCTAGTCTTGAACTCCTGGGCTCAAGTGATCCTCCTCCTTGGCCTCCTAAAGTGCTTGGATTACAGGCATGAACCACTGCACTCAGCCCTGGTTGATTTCTTTAAATCAGGATTCAGGCAAGATTAACACATTGCATTAGATTGATACATCTCTTAAGCTCTTACAGCTCCTCTCCTCCTAATTTTTTCATGCCATTTATTTATTTAGGAGACTGGGTCATTTGTAAAAATCCTGCATTCTGGATTTGCTTAATTGCATTCTTGAGGTATTGTTGAACACAGTCATCTATCCACATTTCCTTTATTTATTTATTTATTTATTTTATTTTGAGGCTGAGTTTCACTCTTGTCACCCAGGCTGGAGTGCAATGACTTGATCTCGGCTCACTGCAACCTCCGCCTCCTGGGTTCAAGGGATTCTCCTGACTTGACCTCCCGAGCAGCTGGGATTACAGGCGCCTGCCACCATACCCAAATTATTGTACTTTTAGTAGAGATGGGTTTTCTCCATGTTGGTCAGGCTGGTCTCGAAGTCCTGACCTCAGGTGATCCACCCTCCTCGGCCTCCCGAAGTGCTGGGATTACAGGTGTGAGCCACTGCGCCCGGCCCACATTTCCTTTAAACTAGTCATTTGATCTAGATGCTAGATTAGATTAAGGGTCAATCTTTTTGACAGGAATACTTTCTATGTGACTCTATGTGCTTCCTATTTCATTAGGAACATAATGTCTAGTTTTCTAACTTTTTTTAAATTAATATTTAATTTTTAGAGTAATTTTAGATTTACAGGAAAACTGAGTGGATAATACAGAATTCCTGTATTACCCTCCACCCCTACTCGATTATTAACATTTTGCATTAGTGTGCACATTTGTTATAATTAATGAACCAACAGTGATACATTATAATTAATTAAAGTCTATAGTTTATTCAGATTTCCTTCAATTTTACCCAATGTCCTTTTACTGTTCCAGGGTCTTAACTGGGATACCAGGACTGTCTTATTTCTAATGATGTTAGTTTTCAGTAGTGGGTTCAGGTGGATGGGTCCATTATAAAGTTCCCCATTCAGGGGCACAGCCGATGTGCCTATAATCACAGCTACCTGGGAGGCTGAGCTAGAAGGATTGCTTGAGTCTAGGAGTCCAAGGCCAGCCTGGACAACATAATGAGACCCCTGTCTCTAAAAAAAAATAAAAATAAAAATCCATTCCAACTGTCTCTTAATGTTTTCAGCATTTATTGATAATCACTGTCTAGATCTATTATTTCATTAGGAGTTGCAAAATCATGATTTTAAAAATTCCATTATTTATTCAGCGATTATTAGCTAGAATTATTCTACAAAGAAGAACTTCGCCTTTTCAGCTATTTGGTTACTTTGATATATTGTACAATTTATCTTGCATATGTTTTAATGATTCTAATTGTTAATGATTATACTTATGTAGTGTCTGTGTGAAATTCTAATTACTTTTAGGTTTTGAAATTATTTTCACAATAGTATAAAGAAAATTAAGGCCCGGTGCAGTGGCTCATGCCTGTAATTCCAACACTTTGGGAGGCCGAAGTAGGTGGATCACTTGAGATCAGGGGTTCGACCTCAACTCTCTACTCTCCACAAAAAATACAAAAATTAGCTGGGAATGGTGGTGCATGCCTGTAGTCCCAGCTACTTGGGAGGCTGAGACAGGAGAATCACTTGAACCTGGAGGCAGAGGTTGCAGTGAGCTGAGATTCTGCCATTGCACTCAAGCCTGGGTGACAAAGCATGACTTCGTCTCAAAAAAATAAAAAATAAAAAAAAAAAAGAAGAAGAAGAAAGAAAATTAAAAAAAAAATTACCCGGTCTGGTCTGATTAAAACAATGTTTTATGTTGCTAGTCAAAAGTTGTGGTTTTCAGGCATGGTGGCGTGTGCCTGCAGTCCCAGCTACTCAGGACCTAAGACGTTAGAATCGCTTGAACTTGGGAGGCAGAGGTTGTGGTGAGCCAAAGTTGTGCCACTGCACTCCAGCCCAGGAGACAGAGCAAGACTTTGTCCCCACTGCCCCGCCCCCACCAAAAAAAAAAAGTTGTGGCTTTCATTTATTTCCCTCTAAGTGATTTCAGCCATTTATGCAGACTGCCCAAAGATAATGTTGAAAGGCTATTTTTTCTTCTTTTTTTTTGAGACAGGGTATCGCTTTGTCACCCAGGCTAGAGTGCAGTGGTGCAAACACAATTCACTGTAGCCTCAACCTTCTGGGTTCAAGGAATCCTCTAGCCTCAGCCTCCTGAGTAGCTGAGTCTACAGGTGCATGCCACTATGCCTGGCTAATTTTTACATTCTCTGTAGAGACAAAGTCTTGCCATGTTACCCAGGCTGGTCTTGAACTTCTGGGTTCAAGGGATTCTCCTACTGCACCATCCCAAAGTGCTGGGATTAAAGGTGTGAGCCATGACACCTGGCCAAAGCTAACTGTTACATTCTTTTTTTTTTTTTTTGGAGACAGTCTCCCTCTGTCACCCAGGTTGGAGTGCAGTGGAGCGATCTCAGCTCACTACCACCTCTACTGCCTGGGTTCAAGCGATTCTCCTGCCTCAGCTTCCCGAGCTGGGATTACAGGCACCTGCCACCACACCTGGCTAAATTTTGTATTTTTAGTAGAAACGGAGCAGTGGGGGGGTTTCTCCATGTTGTCCAGGCTGGTCTCGAACTCCTGACCTCAAGTGATCCTCCTGCCTCAGCCTCCCAAAGTGCTGGGATTACAGGGATTACACTGCACCCGGCCTTAACTGTTATATTCTTTACCAAAAAAAGCCTGTCCAGACGCAGTGGCATGTGCCTACAGAAAACAGAAAAACAAAAAAGGAAGATATTACACCATGTTTGCGTGAATCAAAAAATTCCAAGCACTCAACTGACATTAACAGTTAGTCCCTTCTGGGCACGGTGGCTCATGCCTATAAATCCCAGCACTTTGAGAGAACCAGGTGGGCAGATCACTTCAGTCCAGGAGTTTGAAACCAGCCTGGACAACATGGCGAGAGACCTTGTCTCTATAAATTAAACAAACAAACAAACAAACAAAAAAACAATTTGTCCTCATAGATTTTAAAAACTTAAGTCACAATAAATAATATTTGTTTAATTTATGACATAATAGTTTGTAATTGTGTAATTAAGGAACTGAGATCCAGAAGTTGAAGTAAGTGGCCTGAGGGAGCTCAGTAATTTAAATACACAGGCCTATTAAACAAAATTAGTAAGAAGAATATAAGAACCCCTTTTACAAAAGTATGGCAAGTCAGTTGTTTCCCTTCTGAATACAATCTACTTGTGTAAAGCAGCTTAATTTCCTCTTTTTTAAACTTTTTTTTTTTTTTTCCAGATGGAGTCTCGCTCTGTCACCCAGGCTGGAGTGCGGTGGCACGATCTCTGCTCACTGCAAGCTCTGTCGCCTCCCGGGTTCACGCCATTCTCCTGCCTCAGCCTCCCGAGAAGCTGGGACTACAGGCGCCTGCCACCACGCCCGGCTAATTTTTTTTTGGATTTTTAGTAGAGACGGGGTTTCACCGTGTTTGCCAGGATGGTCTCGATCTCCTGACCTCGTGATCTGCCCGCCTTGGCCTCCCAAAGTGCTGAGATTACAGGTGTGAGCCACCGCGCCTAGCCCTCTTTTTTAAATTTTATTTTATTTTATTTTTTATTTTTTGAGACAGCGTCTCGCCCTGTTGCCCAGGCTGGAGTGCAATGGCTTGCTCTCGGCTCACTGCAACCTCCGCCTCCCAGGTTCAAGTGATTCTCCTGCCTCAGCCTCCCTAGTAGCCGGGATTACAGGCGTGCATCATCACACCCAGCTAATTTTTGTACTTTTAGTAGAGATAGGGTTTCACCATGTTGGCCAGTCTGGAACTCCTGACCTCAGGGGATCTGCCCAACTCGGCCTCCCAAAGTACTGGGATTACAGGCATGAGTCACCGTGCCCAGTGAGCAGCTTAATTTTCTAATAGTGAAAAAATTTATTAGAACCATAGAAAAAAGTAAGTATCTAGTAATCAGTCAAAAATTCTTTCCAATACAGTAGCCTCTTAGGATCTAGTCAACAAAATATTCCCAGATTCACTATAGTCATTTTGCTCAAAAATACTAAAACCACAATTGTTTAGAAATTAAGAGAGCATGCTCCAAAATTTTTAAATAGACATGTAAGATAAGGTCCTTGGCTAGTCCTAGTCCTGGAAGGAATATTTCACATTGTCTTCCTCATAGACATATTATTAGAAAGCATGTCCCTAATATTGGGGCACATACTCAGTTGAACATGCTAGACTTATCTGATTCATGATGATGACTGGCAGAGGTAACAGCTGAGGGTGAGGGAAACTTGGAATGCATAGTGAAGGAGGGAAATGGTGAGTACCGGTTATTGCCTGAGACAAACTACAGTATTGGAAAGCTATAGTTCATCCCACTCTTCTCCAAGTTTCCCCTTAGGAAAAGGAGCCCACAGAAGCCATGAAAAAATCTGCTTCCAGAACATATGTGGGGACATTGATAAGTGCAGAAAGAAGAGGTGGACTGTGGAAGCCATCAAGGTGCCCTCCACTCAGATCCCCTTTTAGGATAACCCGCTACTGGGAGCATAGCTTATTGACAATAGTTTCTGGTTTATTAGTATTTTTCTTCTTATGAGCAGTAATACTGTAACGTTAGTGTGCTTTCTTTCTGTTGCAAAGCAAAGATAAATGGAAACATCAAACCTTGGGTCTTGCCGAGGCCAACTGATAACTAGACCTAATTCAAATATCATTCTATACTAAGATGAGAAGGCTCTGGATTCCTTGAGTGGTTTTGTTTTGATTTTCTTTTCTTCTTTTCTTTTCTTTTTTTTTTTTTTTCTGAGGCGGGTTCTCGCTCTGTCGCCCAGGCTGGAGTGCAGTGGTGTGATCTTGGCTCACTGCAACCCCCGCCTCCCGGGTTTAAGTAATTGTCTGCCTCAGCCTCCTGAGTAGCTGGGATTACAGGCACGTGCCACCACACCCAGCTAATTTTTGTATTTTTAGTAGAGACAGGGTTTCACCATCTTGGCCAGGCTGGTCTTGAACTTCTGACCTCGTGATCCACCCGCCTCAGCCTCCCAAAGTGCTGGGATTATAGTCGTGAGCCACCATGCCCGTCCTGTTTTGATTTTCTAAAGGGAAAAGAGAGTCATTTTCACTGTGTTTTGAACAAAGAAAGTGGGATTTGGGAAAAAAGGAACAATATCATATTTTGGGGCATATTTTATCAAAAATAAAATCAGATCAAATTAAAAATTTAGGTTTACTGTGCATAAAAAAAGACAGTTTATGAATTTCAAACCAAAAGTGGTAAGAAGCTTAGCTCACAGCAATTACAGTACAGCTTATAAAGCATAAATGAGGGAGTGTGTTGATCTTTATTGTGAATGATTATTGACAAAGACTCTCTCCTTTGACCAAAACTTTAGTCAGGTTTCTGTGAGTCCTGTGCTTAATTCGGCCAGATCTTGAGTTTACCTCTCTGTCCTTGTAGAATCCAGTTTGAGCAAAAATCCTGCTAAGTCAGTTTAGGGAAAATTCTCCATGCTTGGTATCTGACTACCCTTGATATCTTATCACCCTGGCCTGCCTTCAGCAACAATCCTATCAAGTCAGATTAGCCAAAAATCCCTTATCCTTGATGTTTCCTCTGAATAATTTTCCATCCACTGGTTCCCACCCTGCTCCTTTATTTTATTTATTTATTTATTTACATATTGATTTAGTAGAGACAGGTTCTCTTTATGTTGCTCTGGCTGTGCTCAAGTGATCCTCCTCCCATCTCAGCCCCCCAGAGTGCTGGTATGACAGGCATGGGCCACTGTGCCCAGCCAGCTCCATGGTTTTACATCTCCACTTGTCATTGTTGGAGTTGGAGTTGGAGTTGAGTCCAATCTCTCTTCCCCCACTGTGAGACTCCACTGCAGTGGTCCCTATACATATCACCATGGCTCTCCTTGAATAAAGTCTGTCTTACCATCTTCAGGATGTGTTTAGGTAATTTTTCAGACATTATTATAAACTTTCATTCTTTTTATGGCAAGAAAAGCTGTATAAACTTGTTTGCCTGTAGCTGATTGGTTCTATTTTATTAAATCATGCTGACAAGAAAGAATGGCTTAAATTTCCTTTATGTTTAGAGCTGGCATTTCAAGGGAAATTGAATTTCTGTCATGTGGCTATGGGCTTAGGGGTATATCCAAACTGTAGCCTCCATTTGAATTTTCTTTAGTAATTCCCCCCTTTTGGTCATTCTTTCAGTTGGATTCAGAGTGAGGCCAGCTATTTAGATTTACTCTTGGTCACGCCATGTTGTTTTTCCTTCTATAGACATGTGTAGGTTGCAAACTAGAATGATTCCTCTGATGATTCTTGTTCATGTAGTTTTTGAGGTTCAGTCTTCATGAAGATCATCTGTTGAGTCAGTGGCTCAAGCATTTAAGACTCTTGGGGCCGGGCGCGGTGGCTCAAGCCTGTAATCCCAGCACTTTGGGAGGCCGAGACGGGCGGATCACGAGGTCAGGAGATCGAGACCATCCTGGCTGACACGGTGAAACCCCGTCTCTACTAAAAAAAATACAAAAAACTAGCCGGGCGAGGGGGCAGGCGCCTGTAGTCCCAGCTACTCGGGAGGCTGAGGCAGGAGAATGGCGTGAACCCGGGAGGCGGAGCTTGCAGTGAGCTGAGATCCAGCCACTGCACTCCAGCCCGGGCAACAGAGCGAGACTCCATCTCAAAAAAATAAATAAATAAATAAATAAGACTCTTGGGAGAATATAAGTTCAAGGAATATTATGAATATGACTAATAGGAGGATAACACCTCCTACTTGAGTTTTGAAAAATATCCCAAAGCCAAACTCCCCAAGAGCCAAGATTTAACCAATTAAATGCATCAACTGATTGTGCCTCTCCAAAATGGCGTAATATTTGGGTCTGATCTAAAAAATCAAGATCTCCAAGATTTTGGGCTATAATTCCTGACTTATTCATGGAGAAACAACATTTTTTTTTCTCTCCGATAAGAGCACAAGCTCCTCCTTGAGCAGTTAGGGTATCACAGACTCCTATTCTAGAGTGCAGCTGAAGCTAAACTACTCACGGATTCCATCACTTGAAAGTAAATTAAGATATCATTAAAACTCTTTTTGAGAGTTATAGCAATATTGATAAGTGATTTTTCTAGTTCAGAGACTCCCAGTTGAAGGAAGAGTACTCTAACAAAAGGATGAAATCCAGATCTCATGTGTGTAACTGGATTTCAAGGCTCATAAAAATTTTTTTTAGTGGGAGGTTACTTTATGTACAAATGATCCCAAGTTAATTACTTGACTAGTATTTAAAAAGTCAGCCGGGCGCCGTGGCTCATGCCTGTAATCCCAGTGCTTTGGGAGGCCGAGGTGGGTGGATCACAAGGTCAGGAGTTTGAGATCAGGCTGGCCAATATGGTGAAACCCGGTCTCTACTAAAAAAATACAAAAATTAAATAGGATGGTCAAGGTAGACCTCATTGTGAAGTAACATTTAAGCCAAGACCTGAGGGAAGTTAGGCATTTAGTCGTGGATATGTGGCAGAACTTTCTAGGAATAGGGAACTGCCAGTAAGGGTGAAGAAGTGTAAGAGGTAGAGATGCAGGAGCAAGAGAAACGAGGTCAGAGAGGTACAGGGTAGGGGGGATATGTCAGATCCTGTGGGCCTTATAGATGACTGTAATAACTTGCTTTGCTTCTGAGGAAAATGGAGAGCTGTAATAGAAGTGAAACAATTTGCATACATTTTTACAAGGTTCACTCTTGCTTCCATTTGAGAATGGACTATTGGCAGACAAGGGTGGAAACAGAGATAATAAAGAAGCAACTGGATTGCCTAATAAGGAAGCAATTATCCCAATAATTCAGGCAAAAGATGTTGGTAGCACAGACTGCAGTGATACATCTGTTAAAGAGTTGAAGGAAGAATTAGTGATAGAGACAGAGAAAACTAAGCAAAGTAAGGAATCAATTATTAACTGTAGAGAAACCAGGAAGTGGCATAAAGAAAGGTAATTAGAGCAGTCCACATGAATCAGTTGTGAATAACATTTACCTAGTGCTATGGTTTGGATATGCTTTGTTTGTCCCTAGAAAACTCATATGGAAATTTAATCCCCAACTTGACAGTGCTGGGTGGTGGAGCCTGGTGGGAGGCATTTACATTGTGGGAGCAGATCCTTCATGAATGACTTGGTGCTATTCGGTCAGGCAGTGAATTTTTGCTCTTGAGAAACTGTATTAATTCTCTCAAGAATGGATTAATTCCTGAGAGAATGGGTTGTTATAAAGCCAGGATGCCCTCAGGTTTCCCCCTCTTCACATGCGTCTACTTCCCCTTTAACCGTCTCCACCATGTTGTGAGAAAACCCTTGACAAGGCGGGGAGTGGTGGCTCATGCCTGTAATTCCAGCACTTTGGGAGACCGAGGTGGGTGGATCACCTGAGGTCAGGGGTTCAAGGCCAGCCTGACCAACATGGTGAAACCCCGTCTCTACTAAAAATATAAAAATTAGCCAAGCGTGGTGGCACCCACTTGTAGTCCCAGCGACTCGGGAGGCTGAGGCAGGAGAATCACTTGAACCCAGGAGCTAGAGGTTGCAGTGAGCTGAGACCGCATCATTGCACTCCAACCTGGCAACAAGAGTGAAACTCCATCTCAAAAAAAAAAAAAGGAAAATTAATACCTCATGGAGATGTCACATTTTTACCTAACCAGATTGGCAAATATACAGAATTTTTATAATACATTATATTGGGGAGGATAATGGGTAAACAGACATTCTCATACATTGCTTGTGGAGTATAACTTGTCATGTACTTGACCGGGTGCAGTGGCTCACGCCTGTAATCCCAGCACTTTGGGAGGCCGAGGCAGGATGATCACGACGTTAGGAGTTTGAGACCAGACTGGCCAATACGGTGAAGCCCCGTCTCTACTAAAAAAAAAACACAAAAATTAGCTGAGCGTGGTGGTGGGCACCTGTAGTGCCAGCTACTCTGGAGACTGAGGCAGGAGAATTGTTTGAACCCGGGAGGCGGAGGTTGCAGGGAGCCGAGATGGCGCCACTATACTCCAGCCTGGGCGACAGAGCAAGACTCCATCTCAAAATAAATAAATAAACAAACAAAAATAAATAAATAATAACTTGTCATGTCAATTTGGTAAAATCATAAAAATTACAAAATGTAGATACCCCTTTCCAGAAAGATCTTGTTGCCCCAGTTGCTAGGAATTCTGTCAGCAGTCAGTCTTCATTTGTCAGCCCCTTCAATTTTTGCCTCAGCAGCAAAGAGCTGTCTCACCCAAAGATATGCTTTTCTGTGGCAGCCCACATCCAATGACTGATATAAAGGCCTTGCCACTTCCGCCCAGTGCAGGATAACTCTGCTGAGTCATTTCAGCTCCACAGCTTTCCTATGGGGTTATCTTAGGCTGCATGAGTGCATCACAGGTCAGCTTCTGCTTCTGCCAAGTTCCTTCTTCCTTTTCCCTTTCATAGCTGTTGAACCCAGGGATACCTCCTAATAAATGTCTGGAACTCTAAATTTCTGTCCCAAAGTCTGCTTCTAAGAGAAATCAGTCTGTGAAACTCATGGCTCCACAACTTCATTTCCAGGAGTTCACATAGAGTCACACATAGACAAAAATGGTGTATATTTAAGGTTATTGGCTGCAAAAAAATTTTTTTGACATAGGACCTTATTCTGTAGCCCAGGCAGAGTACAGTAGCATGATCATAACTCACTGCAGCCTCCAATTCTTGACTCCAGTGATCCTCCCACCTCAGCATCCCAAGTAGCTGGGACCAAAGGTGTGTGCCACTATGCTTGACTAATTTATTTTTATTTTTTGTAGAAATGGGGTCTCTCTGTTGCCCAGGCTGGTCTTGAACTCCTGGCCTCAAGCAATCCTCCTGCCTCAGCCTCCCAAAGTGCTGAGATTACAGGTGTGAGCCATGCACATGACTTATTGCAGATTATTTGTAACAGCAAAAATTGGAAATAAGTGTTTGATTACATAAATAAGGTGACTGATTCAATAAAGGCATATGTATACAATGAAATATCATGTCACAATATAAAAAGCAGATAGCTGTTTATATAATGATAGGAAAAGATCTTCAGAGTGGAGCAGTGTGAAGAAGAGGCGAGAATGACCCCCAGTTGACCAAAGCCCATGCGCTCTGCATCCCTGCAACCAGTGCCGATGTCATGCCACCATGGTCACTAAGCCCAAGAGAAGGGTTGAAGGGGATGTTAAAGGAGATAAAGCCAAGGTGAAGGACAAACCTCAGAGAAGATCTGGAAGGTTGTCTGCTAAACCTGCTACTCCAAAGCCAGAGCCCAAGCCTTAAAATGCCCTGTAAAGAAGGGAGAGAAGGTACCCAAAGGGAAAAAGGGAAAGGCTGATGCTGGCAAGGAGAGGAATAACCCTGAAGAAAATGGAGATGCCCAAACAGACCAGGCACAGAAAGCTGAAGGCACTGGAGATGCCAAGTGAAGTGTCTGCAGGTTTTTGTTTTTTTTTTTTTTTAGTCTCACTCTGTCACCCAGTCTGGGGTTCAGTGGTGTGATCTCGGCTCACTGCAACCTCCGCCTCTCAGGTTCAAGCGATTATCCTGCTTCAGCCTCCCAAGTGGCTGGGATTACAGGCACATTGCCACCACGCCCAGCTAATTTTTGTATTTTTAGTAAAGAAGGGGTTTCACCATGTTGGCCAGGCTGGTCTTGAACTCATGGCCTCAGGTATCCACCACCCCGGACCCACAAAGTGCCGGGATTAAGGTGGAATGAGCCGGCGCCCGCCTGCTTTTTGAGTCTGGCTCTGTAGTCCAGGCGGGCAGGAGCAAGACCACCGCTCACTGCAAAGCCACCTCCCGGCCCATGCCAGCCTTGCCTCAGGCCTCCCCGAGTAGCCAGGACTACAGGCTACCGCCACCATGCTCCAGCTTAATTTTTGTATTTTTTTAGTAGAGACGGGGTCGTTCCGCTGGGGCCAGGATGGTCTTTAATTCTCTGATCTCAGGATCCGCCATTTGTTCTCCTCAGGCAGTTGATTACAGGCATGAGCCACCGCGCCTGCATGGCCTGCATCAGCGTGCTCACCGGCAATCCCACCACTTTGGGAGGCTGGAGGCGGGAGGAATCGCTGAGCCCTGGAGTTCAAGACCAGCCAGGGCAACACAGTAAAACCCTGTCTCTACAAAAACAAAACAAACATATATATATAAAAGCTGTGTGTGTCTGTGGTGGGCACATGCCTGTACTCCCTCAAGTAGCCACTAGAAGGCTGGGAGGGAGGAGGGATTGCCTGAGCCCAGGGTTTGAGGGTGCAGTGACCTGTGATTGCACAACTATACTTCATCCTACAGGGTGAGACCCCATCTCTTTTTCTTTTTTTTGAGGTGGGATCTCTCTGTAGCTGGAGTGCAGTGGCGCATCTGCTCACTGCAAAGCTCGCTTCTGAAATTACTGCCATTTTCCTCAGTTCTCCTTCAAGTAGCTGGGATTACAGGCTGAGCCACCACGCTCGATTTTTTGTATTTTAGGATAGTTATTAGGATTTGTCTTCGATCTTCCTGATAGTGATCCCAGCCGTCTTCAGTGCTGGGATTGCTGAGCCACGCCGGGCCGACCCCATCTCTTAAAAAGAAAAAAGGCCGCTGTGGCTCAAAACCTGTAATCCCAGCATCTCTTTGGGAGGCCGAGGACGCATGGATCAATGCAGGTCAGGAGACCAGACCATCCTTGGCTAACACAGTGTCCGCCTCAATACTAAAAAATACAAAAACTAGCCGGGCGATGTGGCGGCGCCTGTAGCCCAGCTACTCGGGAGGCTGGAGAGGCAGGAGAATGGCGTGGAACTCCGGGAGGCTGAGCTTGCAGTGAGCTGAGATCCGCCCACTGCACTCCAGTCATGCATAGAGCGACTCCCTCAAAAAAAGAAAAAAAAGGCCGGGCTGCCGGGTGGCTCGCCTGTAATCCCAGCATCTTGAGGCCGACGGGATGGATCAATGGTCAGGGAGATCGACCATCCTGGCTAATGTGAAACCCCCGCCTCTATTAAGAAATACAAAACCAGCTGGATGAGGTGGCGCGCCTGTAGTCCCAGGAAGGCCGGGAGGTTGAGGCCGGAGAATGGCGTGGAACCCGGGAGGCGGAGTTTGCAGTGAGCTGGAGATCCGCCACTGCAGTCCAGCCTGGTGACAGGAGCGAGGACTCGCCTCAAAAAAAAAAAAAAAAAAAAAAAAAAAAAGAAAAATTGTGCTGTGTGTATGAATGAAGGATGCATTAAAACCATAATTGGTTGCCTGTGAGTAGATTTGGGTGTCTCAGGAACAAGGTGGAGTTGAGGCCTGCCTCACTGCCCCACCCGCCTCCTTCCCTTTCTCTCTTTTTTTTTTCTTGAAGTCTCTGCCTGCTGCCCAGGCTGGAGTGTAATGGCAGGTGATCTCGGCTCACTGCAACCTCTGCCTCCCAGGTTCAAGCGAGTCTCTCTGCCTCAGCCTCCTAAGCAGCTGGGATTACAGGCGCCTGCCACCATGCCCAGCTAATTTTTGTATTTTTAGTAGAGACGGGTTTTTGCCATGTTGGCCAGGCTGGTCTCGAACTCCTGACCTCAGGTGATCCGTCCGCCTCGGCCACCCAAAGTGCTAGGATTACAGGCATGAGCCCCCCGTGCCGCACTGAGATTTTTCATAGTATACATATTTGCAGTTTTTTTCTGAATGTGTTACATAATCCTTAGAAAAAATTTTTGCTTGAATTATCTGACTTTTAAGACTACATATAAAAACTACGTATGCACAGCTTTGATAAAATATAAATAAAGTAAACAAAGACTTATCTGTTAAAAATTAAACAAAAGAACATATTGTAGACCAGGTATGGTGGCTCACACCTGTAATCCCAGTACTTTGGGAGGCAGAGGCTGGCAGGTCACCTGAGGTCAGGAGTTCAAGACAAGCCTGGTCAACATGGTGAAACTCTATCTCTACTAAAAATACAAAAATTAGCCAGGCATGGTGGTGGGTGCCTCTAATTCCAGCTACTCAGGAGGCTGAGGCAGGAGAATCGCTTGAGCCTGGAAGGCGGAGGTTGCAGTGAGGCAAGATTGAGTCATCACACTCCAGTCTGGGCAACAACAGCGAGACTCCATCTCAAAAAAAAAAAAAAGAACATATTGTATAGAATGAGGGTCAGGCATGGTAGCTCCCGCCTATAATCTCACACTTTGGGAGGCAGAGGTGGGAGGATTGCTTGAGGCCGGGAATTTGAGACTAGCAACATAGTGAGACCGTATCTGTATATAAAAAAAAAATTAGCCAGCCAGGTGTTGTGGCATGTGCTACTTGGCAGGAGAATCATTTGAGCCCAGGAGTTCAAGGCTGAAGTGAGCTATAATCTCACCACTGCACTCTCTAGCCTGGGCAGCAGAGTGAGACTCTATCTCTAAAATAAAAATAAAAATAATGAAAAAGAACCTATTGTACAGAAGTATTCCCATTTTTTAAAAAACTGTGTAAATAAACAAATACATACATTGATATAAGCACAAAGTTTAGAAGGATACAAAAACTTAATAGTAGTTATCTCTGTGGGTAACAGAGTGGAGAGGAGGGCTTACTTTTTATTTATAATGCTCCTTAATTTGTTTGAATTTAAGCATCTGCATACCTTTGTAATAAAAAAAGTCTAAATTTGTAAGAGACAAAATTTAAAAATAGGGGAAAAATCAATTTAGCAATTATTTTAGAGGAAATTTTAGACGATGCTTACAGGAAGCTGAAAACTAATTGCCTAAAATAAGAAAACTGGAACAAGTGTACTAACTTCGCTTTTTCTCCCTTGTTTAACCTTAATTATTCTGGGTAATTGGCTCAACTAATCACATTTCTTAAAACATCTAGAATTAAATTTTAGTTGCAAATAAGAAAAGTTCCCGTAAGAGGGATTGGGAAATGTTTTCGTCTTTTGTAAATTCAGCAGGTTTTCTTTTTTTTTTTTTTTTGAGACGGAGTCTCGCTCTGTCACCCAGGCTGGAGTGCAGTGGCGTGATCTCGGCTCACTGCAAGCTCCGCCTCTCGGGTTCACGCCATTCTCCTGCCTCAGCCTCCCAAGTAGCTGGGACTACAGGCGCCCGCCACCAAGCTGGGCTAATTTTTTTTTTTTTTTGAGATGGGAGTACCACTCTGTTTCCCAGGCTGGAGTACAGTGGCACGATCTCAGCTCACTGCAACCTCTGCCTTCAGGGTTCCAGCGATTCTCCCACCTCAGCCTCCAGAGTAGCTAGGATTACAGGTGCTCCCCACCATGCCTAGCTAATTTTTTGTATTTTTAGTAGAGATGGGGTTTCACCATGTTATCCAGGCTGGTCTCGAACTCCTGATCTGAAGTGTTCTGCCCACCTCAGCCTCCCAAAGTGCCAGGATTACAGGCGTGAGCCCTGTATTTTGTATAGAATGAGGGTTAGGCATGGTATACATGCCTATACAAAAATTCTATACAATAATTTTTTTTTTTTTTGTATTTTTAGTAGAGAGGGGGTTTCACTGTGTTAGCCAGGATGGTCTCAATCTCCTGACTTCGTGATCTGCCCATCACGGCCTCCCAAAGTGCTGGGATTACAGGCGTGAGCCACCGCACCAGGCCCAGGTTTTCTTCTTATTGGCAGTATATAATCAACTAAAATCATAAAAGATGACTACCACATGACTCTACTAATAAAAGTGGAAATAAAATAACTAAAGTCAATTAAAGAGTTGATGATGAATGTTCTGTCCCACTCTGGAATGATGTCTAAGAGAGCAATTATTTTAGAGGAAAGTTTACATGATGCTTACAGGAAGCTGGGGAGATATTAACTTTTTTTTTTTTTTTCTGAGATGGAGTTTCGCTCTTGTTGCCCAGGCTGGAGTGCAATGGCGCAATCTTGGCTCACTGCAACCTCCGCCTCCCAGGTTCAAGTGATTCTCCTGCCTCAGCCTCCTGAGTAGCTGTGATTACAGGCACGCACCACCATGCCGGGCTAATTTTGCATTTTTATTAGAGACAGGTTTTCCCCATGTTGGTCAGGCTGGTCTCAAACTCCCAACCTCAGGTGATCTGCCTACCTAGGCCTGCCGAAGTGCTGGGATTACAGGTGTGAGCCACCGTGCCTGGCCTCTTTTTTTCTTTACAAAAACGATTTAAATTTATAGAAAAAAGTGCAATAGTAGAGAACTCCTGAATATCATTTCTTTACATTTACTAATTTTAAACATTTTCTTCCATTTGCTTAATCATTTTCTCCCTCTAGATATTTTGATTTTTTCTGACCCATTTTAGAATACCTTGCTTACATCATGCCCCTTTCCTCTTTGTACTTTAGTGTATACTTACTAAGAAAAAATATATCCTTTTTAATAATCACCACAGTTGTCAAATGTAGGAACTACTTTTATCTAATCTGTGGTCCACATTCCAATTTTGTCAATTGTTCCAACAGATCTTTTATGGCATCTGCCCCCTCTGGTATAAGTTCCAATTTTGGTTCATGTATTGACTTTTTTTGGTCAAGTCTCCTTAGTCTCTTTTAATATGGAATAGTTCCTCTGCCTTTTTTTTCCTTTCATGATGGTTATTTCATAGAACGCTTCTCAATATGGGTTTGGTTGATATTTCCTCATGATTAGATTCAAGTAATATTGTGTCCTTCTCAGAGTATTATATCATAGGGATCAAAGTGTTGCATAGTTTCTTTATTATATAGTTACCATTTCCTTTTGTAAAAAATATACAATCTGTGGGGAGATGCTTTGAAATGTAAAAATACCCTGCTTCTCATAAAACTCCCTGCCCAACCCCTGCGTGATTTAATTGATAATATTTGCCCAAACCAATCTTTACCATGATAGTTGCAAGATGGTGGTTTTCTCAACTCCACCACCTTCTTTGGATTTATCAGCAAGAAGTCTACTTTAAGGAAAGCCACTGTCCCATTTCCCCATTTCTCTTTCTCTCATTAATATAGATTCTTGGATTCTTATTTTATTCAGCGGCTATAACTTACTAGTGTTCTTTCTTTTGAGACAGTCTCGCTTTGTTGCCAGGCTGGAGTGTAGTGGTGTGATCTCGGCTCACTGCAACCTCTGCCTCCCGGGTTCAAGCGGTTCTCCTGCCTCAGCCTCCCGAGTAGCTGGGACTACAGCTGCGCACCACCACGCTCAGCTAATTTTTGTATTTTTTTAGTAGAGGCGGGGTTTCACTATGTTGGCCAGGACGGTCTCGATTTCTTAACCTTGTGATCTGCCCACCTCGGCCTCCCAAAGTGCTGGGATTAGAGGCGTGAGCCATCCTGCCCAGTCACTTGTTACTGTTCTTATGTTGGTACTCCAATTATCCCAGATTTGGCCAGTGAGGGGCCTTCAAGCTGGCTCCCTTTGACATGTCCTCATTTTATTTTCTGAGTGCTTCCTTACTTTCAGACACAAGATGTTCCAGGTCATCTTGTACCTTCCTGCTGTAGCCCAGAAACCAGCCCTGTTTTCAAGAAGACTTGGTTCCTTTTTGTGGAGAAAGGTATTTCAGAAATCAAGATCTGGGCAGAGATTCTTTAATTTTGAAGTTAGTTTCAATCATAAAATCAAGGAGAATATGCTTCAATTTTTATAAATCATCATATTTATGCCATCCTCCCAGTTCTTTGTGGTAAAAAGCCAGGAAACATTTAAGCTTTTTAAAAAAAGATTTCATATTTACTTGAACATAATTCTGGCTGTAATTATTAGAGAAGAATACTCACTGCAAGAACAACTGTGGGTCATAAGTTTCTAGATAGCTACTCAAGTATAATATAACTTCAAAAAGGCTGGGCGTGGTGGCTCACACCTGTAATCTCAGCACTCTGGGAGGCCGAGACCGGTGGATCTCTTGAGCCAAGGAGTTGGAGACCAGCCTGGGCAACATAGTGATATGCTGTCTCTACAAAAAGTAAAAAAAATTAGCCAGGCATGGTGGTTCGCACCTGTAGTCTCAGCTACTCAGGAGGCTGAGGTGGGAAGATCACTTGAGCCTGGGAGGTTGAGGCTGCCGTGAGCTGAGATGGTGCACTGCATTCCAGCCTGGGTGACAGAGTAAGTCTCCAAGACTCTCCGTCTCTTTGTTTCTGTGTCTCTGTCTCTGATACACATCTCAAAAGGAGTTTGTGATGGAAGACTGCATAGGTTTTGAGATACCATAATCTATGGAACCCTGAAGATAAGTGTAATAAAACAAAGACCATCTCATTGAATTAATTTTAAAGAAACTGAATCAAAGCTTTAGAAAATAAACTTTTTGTAGTCTGATATTTGTTGCAAAAGATGTTTTGTTTTTTTACAGTGGTGTGATATGTTGGAGACTGCTGTGGTAACACATATTATTTTAATGTGATAAAAGTAGATGAACTATAAAATGTTTGACATAAGGACACCAATTTCTATTTTTAGTGAATGAAATTAAATACTGTCCCTTGGTAACACAGATCTTTCAACACAGCACACTTTTGAAATACTGAAGATGAAATAAGCATTATATTATACATGTGATAGTATGATAGTACTGGGGGCAAAGATCAAATCTATTTATTTGTCAAGTATACAGGACTTAGTATTCATTCCCAATCCTACATTGCAGGGGAATCACCTGGGACTTTTAAAAAATCCAGATTCCAGAGCATCACCGGGGTTCACTGAAACAGAGTGTCTCATGATCCAAGACTCTGTATTTTAAAAATCTCCTCAGATAATTCCCAGGCATTTGATCACCAGACTGGTTTGGGAACTACCGAACTTGTTAAAAGATACATTTTTACAGTGGTGCAAGTCTCTTTATAGATACAAGTTGCCCAAGGGCAGGAATCGAGCTTATATATTTTTACAAGCCCAGCACTAGTTATGAGCATTACATATATTAATAGTGGACAATCAATATATGTCTGTGAAAGAATTTTGACTTCAAATTTGATTGGTTACCAGAGGAGTCTTATTATTAGTTTGTACAGGAGATATAAACCTTCATTAGTGATATCATACATTTATGTGACTAGGAACACGTTGCATAGCATCCTGAAAAACCATATTGAATTGATGGACAGACTTCTAATGTAGAATATAGTTGTGTTTGTGATGACCTTGAATTCTGCTAACTTACTCTATACTTGGAAATGAAGAAAGAGCTAGATGCGGTGGCTCACGCCTGTAATCCAAGCACTATGGGAGGCTGAGGCGGGTGGATCACGAGGTCAGGAGTTCGAGACCAGCCTGGCTAAAATGGTGAAACCCTGTCTCTAAAAAAAAAAAAAAAATACAAAAATTAGCCGGGAGTGGTGGCGGGCACCTGCAATCCCAGCTACTCAGGAGGCTGAAGCAGGAGAATCACTTGAACCTGGGAGGTGGAGGTTGCAGTCAGCTGAGATTGTGCCACTGTACTCTAGCCTGGGTGACAGAGCAAGACTTCTTTTCCTGACCCCTTCCTTCTGAAGGCAGTTGGGAGCTATTCTTGTTTATGCCTCACTATTGGCAGAAAAGACCCCATTTAAAACCCAGAGAACACTGGAGGGGGATGCTCTAGTTGGTTCTGTGTCTATTTTCCTCTGTGCCAAAGACAGACAGACAGGCTGAGAGAAGCTGTTCCTGAATCAAAGCAATAGCCAGCTTTTGACACATACCTGGCTGTCTGAGGAGGAAGGCCTCCTGGAAACTGAGAGCTAAGGGCAAGGCCCTTCCCTTCAGAGGCTCCTGGGGGACTAGGGTGTGGTGTCTGCCAAGCCAAAGGGTAGGGAGCTGAGAAATTGGTCCGCTGGCTCCTGGTTGCACTTTGGGGAACGAGAGGAATTTTGGGGCTCCAGGTAGCTCCCTGTTGTGGGACTGCTCTTGGTCCCCTACCCCTACTGCAGAGATAGTACCACCGAGTTCCCTTCAGGCCTGGCAGACCGGCAGTGAGGAGGGGCCTCAGTTAGCTCTCAAGGGTGCCTTCCCCTCCTCCCACCCCAGACATACTGTCTGCCAAACTGGGAACCAGCAGTGCCAGTAACTACCTCATAGAGACCCAGAGGGCCTGTTTGAGCCTTCTTGCTCCACAGGAGAAGCTGGTGCCTCTAGGCAACCCCTTCCTCCCACCTCTCATCAGGGGTGGAGGTTCTCCTTTCTGCTGAAGTGTTTATGGGGAGATCCTAGTGGCTTTGCCATTCAAACCACTCGACTGTTTGCCTGTTTCTTGAAAACCAGTAGAAGGGAAACAGTATAGCCTGTCACAGTAATTGCAGGAAAACTGAAGACAAATCCTCATCAATGCCAGGGGACATAAAAACCATTTCCCTTCCAAATACTCAATAATTTAGATGCAGAACATTTCTCTGTATTCAGACTTAGAGTAACACCAGCTGAAAACTTCAGTTTCTTTCCTTTGGATACATAAGGCTTCTCTATCCGGGTCTGGGACAGGGAGGAGGCCTCATGTCTGAAGGGGGATTTAGGGGTGAGAGCCCCAACCCTGACCCTTGGTCCCATACAGCACTTTGGGGCACAGTCTGATGACGCCTTTGCTGGTGCCTTAGTATGGTTGACTTCGGATGGACAAAAGAAAAAAAAAATTTTTTCTTGAATGAAATAGCAGGAAGCTCCTCAGGAGCATGTGTTTTGATTAACCGCAGGTGATGGACGCTACGAGTATAAATGGATTAACTACCTCAATCCTTACAGTAAGATTGGAACTAAGGGCAGAGACTCGTGCATAAGGGTATGAATCCCAGCCAGGACAAGTGAGTTGAGGCTTGTGCCACAAAAGGTTTGTCCTTGGGGAACAGGCAGGCCTGCCAGGATCCCCCCCATATCGACTGGGCTGGGAGGGCTGGCCGTGAGGTCCCCACTTTCTGCCTTCTTTGCCCATGTATCACCCCTTTGGCCTCCAGCTTCTCCCTCTCTCACTTTCTATAGCTTTGTTGGACCAGATGGTGAGGAAGGGAATGGCCTCCTCCCTTTTAGAGGGGGCTGGATGGAGTGAGACCTGGGGCTTGGCCTGGAACCCACCACACAGCCCCAAAATCAGGAAACATTTGTACGGTTTAAAACAGTGGTTCTCAAAGTGTGGTCGAAGACTACTGGGGGTTTCCTGAAACCCTTTCTAGTAATCTGTAAGGTCAAGACTGTTTTCTCACTAACACACTGTTATTTGCCTTATCACTCTAATTCTTTGTTAAGCATATAGTAGTGTTTGCCAGAGGCGACATAATGTGTAAGAGTGCAAATATTTAATGCAGAAAAGATACGAGAATCTGTCTTCTGTTAAGCCAGACATTAAAGCAATTTGCAGCCAGGCACAGTGGCTCATGCCTGTAATCCCAGCACTTTGGGAGGCAGAGGTGGACGGATCACGAGGTCAGGGGTTCAAGACCAGCCTGATCAATATGGTGAAACCCCGTTTCTACTAAAAATACAAAAAAATTAGCCGAGCATAGTGGCACGCGCCTGTAATCCCAGCTACTCAGGAGGCCGAGGCAGGAGAATTGCTTGAACCCAGGAAGCAGAGGTTGCAGTGAGCCAAGATCGTGCCACTGTACTCCAGCCTGGGCGACAAAGTGAGACTCTGTCTCAAAAAAAAAAAAAAAAGAGGGAAATTTGCAATAATGTAAAACCATGCTACTCCGGTTTTTTGAAGTTGTTTTTCTTTTCTTTTTTTTTTTTTTGAGACGGAGTCTCACTCTGTCGCCTGGGCTGGAGTGCAGTGGCCAGATCTCAGCTCACTGCAAGCTCCGCCTCCCGGGTTTACGCCATTTTCTTAAGAATATATTTATGTCAACATATAATGGATCTATTATTTTTAAATGACTAAGTACATATTAAAATAATTTCAATTTTAATTTTCTTTCTTTTCTTTTTTTTTTTTTTTTGAGACTGAGTCTTGCTCTGTCACTTAGGCCCAGGCTGGACTGCAGTGGTGCGATCCTGGTTCACTGCAACCTCTGTCTCCCAGATTCAGGCGATTCTTCTGCCTCAGCCTCCTGAGTAGCTGGGATTACAGGCTTGCGCCACCATGCCCAGCTAATTTTTGTATTTTTAGTAGAGACAGGGTTTCACCATATTTGCCAAGATAGTCTCGAACTCATGATCTCAGGTGATCTATCCGCCTCACCCTCCCAAAGTGCTGGGATTACAGGCGTGAGCCACTGTGCCCAGCCTCAATTTTAATTCCTCATATGCTAAATTAAAAAAAGTTTATAGAGACAGGTTCTTGCTCTGTTGTGCAGGCTGGAGTGCAGTGGCATGATCATAGCTCACTGTAGCCTCAAAGTCCTGGCCTCATGTGATCCTCCCATCTCAGCCTCTCAAAGTGCTGAGATTATAGGTATTAGCCTCTGCCTGGCTGAATATGGTAAATATCGATAGGTATAACACACATAAATAAAAGTTATTTTGAGTCCTCAATAATTTTTAAGTGTATAGGGGTCCTAAGACCAAAAAGTTTGAGAAATATTGATTTATGTTTTTAAATGTTATTTAATAGTTTGACTGATTAGTTTTATATAGACAAATGTTGCCTAAAATTAGAATTGAATTTCAGCAAATCTTTTTTTTTTTGAGACGGAGTTTCGCTCTGTCGCCCAGACTGGAATGCAGTGGCACCATCTCAGCTCACTGCAAGCTACGCTTCCCGGGTTCACGCCATTCTCCTGCCTCAGTCTCCCGAGTAGCTGGGACTACAGGGGCCCACTACCACGCCTGGCTAATTTTTTGTATTTTGTTTAGTAGAGACAGCGTTTCACTGTATTAGCCAGGACGGTCTCGATCTCCTGACCTCATGATCTGCCTGCCTCGGCCTCCCAAAGTGCTGGGATTACAGGCATGAGCCACTACGCCCAGCCCCTTTTTTTTTTTTTTTTTTTGAGATGGAGTCTCGCTCTGTTTGCCCAAGCTGGAGTGCAGTGGCACAATCTTGGCTCACTGCAACCTCTGCCTCCCAGTTTCAAGCAAAGCGATCCTGCTGCCTCAGTCCTGGGATTACAGGGACGTGCCACCATGCCCGGCTAATTTTTGTTTTTTTTTTTTTTTTTTTTTGAGACGGAGTCTCGCTCTGTCGCCCAGGCTGGAGTGCAGTGGCCGGATCTCAGCTCACTGCAAGCTCCGCCTCCCGGGTTCACGCCATTCTCCGGCCTCAGCCTCCCGAGTAGCTGGGACTACAGGCGCCCGCCACCTCGCCCGGCTAGTTTTTTGTATTTCTTAATAGAGACGGGGTTTCACCGTGTTAGCCAGGATGGTCTCGATCTCCTGACCTCGTGATCCGCCCGTCTCGGCCTCCCAAAGTGCTGGGATTACAGGCTTGAGCCACCGCGCCCGGCCAATTTTTGTATTTTTAGTAGAAACGGGGTTTCACCATGTTGGCCAGGTTGGTCTTGAACTCCTGACCTCAGGTGATTCACCTGCCTTGGCCTCCCAAAGTGCTGCGATTATAGGTGTGAGCCACAGCACCTGGCCTGAATTTCAGCAATTTTTTTTTTGATATGGAGTTTCGCTCTTGTTGCCCAGGCTGGAGTGCAATGGCATGATTTCAGCTCACCGCAACCTCTGCCTCCCGGGTTCAAGCGATTCTCCTGTCTCAGCCTCCCGAGTAGCTGGAATTACAGGCATGCGCCATCATGCCTGGTTAATTTTGTATTTTTAGTGGAGATGGGGTTTCCTCATGTGGGTCAGGCTGGTCTCGAACTCCCGACCTCAGGTGATCTGCCTGCCTCAGCCTACCAAAGTGCTGGGATTACAGGCATGAGCCACTGTGCCCCACCAGGAATTCTTTTTTTTTAATTTTTTTTTTGTTATCGGAGTCTCGCTCTGTCGCCCAGGCTGGAGTGCTGTGGCCGGATCTCAGCTCACTGCAAGCTCCGCCTCCCGGGTTCACGCCATTCTCCTGCCTCAGCCTCCAGAGTAGCTGGGACCACAGGCGCCCGCCACCTCGCCCGGCTAGTTTTTTGTATTTTTTAGTAGAGACGGGGTTTCACCGGGTTAGCCAGGATGGTCTCGATCTCCTGACCTTGTGATCCGCCCGTCTCGGCCTCCCAAAGTGCTGGGATTACAGGCTTGAGCCACCGCGCCCGGCCAGGAATTCTTAAAAATTGATTTTTGTTTAATGTGTATGGATGATTTAACTTTCCTTTTTCCTTGTTCTGAGAAACAGTTGACTTAGCTGCTATTCAAGCTCTATAGTATGAACCTCCAAAGTATCCATAGTAATTTATGACACAACTTGAAATTCTCATCATCAGAGATAATGGATATGCTGCTTGAGAAGGATATCAAGCTAAGTTCCTATTAATATTTAAGGAAGACTGGGCGCAGTAGCTCACACCTGTAATCTCAGCACTTTGGGAGCCTAAGGTGGGAAAATTGCGAACAACCTGGGCAATATAGCAAGACCCTATCTCTACAAAAATTTAAAAATTAGCCAGGCATGGTAGTGCCCACCTGTAGTGCCAGGAGGCTGAGGTGGGAGAATCGCTTGAACCCAGGAGGCAGAGGCTGCAGTGAGCTGAGATCACTCCACCTGCACTCCAGCCCGGGTGACAGAGACCTCGTCTCAAAAAAACAAAAAACATAAAACAAAAAAACCGGGGGCGGGGGGAATAATTTCTTTATCAGATTTCTCACTTAACAGAGAACAGTGTCTAAATGGGAAGAGACACGACAGAAAAGGTACATTTTGATAGCCTGGCAAGCAAATTAGCAATAATTCCTAACTCCTGTGGCAAGGCAGGTCAGAGGACAATGGACTAAAGCACATTTTTTTTTTTTTTTTGAGACAGAATCTTGCTGTGTCACCCAGGCTGGAGTGCAGTGGCACGATCTTGGCTCACTGCAACCTCGGTCTCCTGGGTTCAAGCGAATCTCCTGCCTCAGTCTCCTGAGTAGCTAGGACTGCAGGCGCCCGCCACCACACCCGGCTTATTTTTTATATTTTTAGTAGAGACAGGGTTTCACCGTGTCAGCCAGGATGGTCTCGATCTCGTGACCTCGTGATCCATCCGCCTCCGCCTTCCAAAGTGCTGGGATTACAGGCGAGAGCCCCCACGCAGGGCCTGAATTACATCATTTAAGAGTGGAAGCCTCACAGGCCCTCAGGTCAGGTCTATGTCCTGCTACTGCATGTACTGCATTACCTAGGGGTGTCAGCTGGGTTCCCTACCTGCAAATGAATAAAACAGTATCCATCCTAGAGTGGCTGTAGACAAACACTGGGTTGTATGTAAAGCTCCAGCACAGCGCCATGAACACAATCATTTATTGTACTTTGGTTAGTTGGGTCTGAGAAGAAATAGAGAATAGAGTTGATACTGCTTACTTCACAATTTACCCCAGGGATGGTTTTGTTGGCTTTGTTTCTATAGTTGTTGCCTTTTCCACAGCTCTGCTACGTTAATTCCTGAAAAAAAAAAATTGTTTGAAAGTTCTCTGGGACTGGCGTGGTGGCTCACACTTGTAATCCCAGCACTTTGGGAAGCCGAGACGCAAGGATCGCCTGAGGTCAGGAGGTCAAGACCAGCCTGGCCAACATGGTGAAACCCCGTCTCTACTAAAAATACAAAAATTAGCCGGGCGTGGCGGGGCGCGCCTGTAACCCCGGCTACTCGGGAGGCTGAGGCAGAAGAATCACTTGAACCTGGGAGGAGAAGGTTGCAGTGAGCTGAGATCGCATCACTGCACTCCAGCCTGGGCCACAGTGCGAGACTCTGTCTCAAAACAAATGAAAAACCAACCAACCAACCTCCTACCCGCCCCCCCCCCAAAAAAAAAAACACACTCTCTGGTATTATAGTCCTATTTCCATTCTATTTCCACAGCAGGGGCGAGAATCCTTTCCCATCCCATTTTTCTGATAAAAACACCGTCTTCAGCCGGGCGCAGTGGCTCAGGCCTGTAATCCTCGCACTTTGGGAGGCTGAGGTGGGCGGATCACCTGAGGTCGGGCGTTCGAGACCACCCTGACCAACATGGAGAAACCCCGTCTCTACTAAAAATACAAATTAGCTGGGCGTGGTGGCGCAAGCCTGTAATCCCAGCTACTCAGGAGGCTGAGGCAGGAGAATCACTTGAACCCGGGAGGCGGAGGTTGCGGTGAGCCGAGATCGCTCCATTGCACTCCAGCCTGGGCATCAAAAGTGAAACTCTATCTCAAAAACAAAAACAAAAACCTTCTTCAAGGGAAAACATGTTTTTTTAGTGGCTTAGAGACTATAAACTCTGCAGTAATATTAGTCTGCAAATAAAACACCTGAAAAACCCATCCAGTAGAGGAAGTGGTGAGGGTTTCTAAATCCAAAAAAGGCTCAAGGTTATGAAACAGGAACATTTAACTCTGATAAAATTTTATCTCTGATAAAACGAAACGGTGTTGGAAAGAAACAATTTCCAACTCACTGTTGTCCAGTTTTCTTTTCACGAACTCCTTTTTGCTTAGCCAACACGAAAACAGGTACCGAGGAGGTGTCATGAGCCACAATAAATTTCTCAACAGATTCCTATGACCCTTGTGGAGGGGAAAAAAACCAGAAGAAATGCCCGACAGCTTCTGGGAGCGCTCCAGCTTTCCCGCCTAAACGCGAGCCGGGTAAGGGGGAGTGACCGGGCTAGGGCGGGGTCCGAGGCTGGGGCGTGGCGCGTTGATTTCCCAGCCCCTCCCCATTCTTTTCGTCTGTGCCCCTCCCACACGCCTGTCGCCAAGATCCCGACAGGCCCAGCGGCTAGGAGAGTCACGTGAGGGTGGGCGGAGGAGGTGGAGGTTTGTCTCCGCTGTTTCATCTCTATGGCTGTCAGAGGTGGGCGGCTTTGACCGAGGAGCTGCTGGAGCTCGTGCTTGGACGCGTGAGTCTCGGACTCTGGAGGGTATGAGGAGACAGCAATTTAGGGAAGGCGAAGGGGAAGGGGGTTGGCGAGACAGCCTTAGGGAACTGGGCTCCGAGGCTGGCCGTTTGTCCGTCCCGGGCATCCGGCTACTTCTCGGGTCTGGCGGGATACCTGTCTCTCCCTGATGCGCTCAGCTTTTGGTGCTGAGAGGAGTCCGTAGTCATGCTTGCCTCCCGTCCTCCACTTTTCTTCACCCCAACCCGTCCCTTCTCCCGTCCCGGGAGAACTTCTCCCAGTGCCGGCTTCCCAACTTGGCGCCGACGCCCCTCTCCTCACGGGCGAGTGGGACACTCTAGTAGCCTTCACCGGCTCTCTTGGAATTTGTGGATGTGGTTGGAAGTGGGTGCGGGAGTTCACAGATGGATTTCTAATACGGAGAAATATTAACCACTGAATCGAAGTAAGTGGAAAATCAGTGAGGACTCAAAGGAGCAATGCAAAGTGCAGGTTACTCGGACTGTTCAGTTTTTATCTTTTCCAGCGCCTTCCCATTTTCATTACGTTCTCCCTGTTTTCTTTTCACTGCCCCATTCTGGCCGGCCATAGGCTGTTTTGAGAAAGAGCTAGATTTTATTGACTCTGTGAATGTTAGGAGAAGAGTTGAAAACAAACTGTTCTTTAAGTTGCCTTCTCTGTAATCTTATGGTTGATGGTTTCTTTACCTTCCCTTTACCATGCCTTAAAAAATACAGTGGCCATTAGTAAATATAAATAGAATAAATATCTTATAGCTAAGGGACTAGAGTAAAATATTTTAGTCTCCCTGTGGTACCTTAGAAACGCCAATTTTCTTCCTATTTATCAGTAAATGTTTCTATCGCACTTGTTCGGGTGGCTTTTTTGATATGCCTTTGTTTATATTAAAACATCCCTTTTGGGCATGTGGGGAAGTGATCTAGCAGTATTAAGAAAGGAGTTTGCATTTCATTAGGTGAAACAAGTTCGGTGTTGATAGCTGTAGGAGAGTTTAGGTTTCATTGGACCATATGACAATAATAAACGTCAGCATCTTGAGACAAAGGTGTTGGCCAGAATGACCCACCTACTGTGTTTCTGGTGTGGACAAGGTAAGGAGCTTTTTGAATGTTGCCTTATCCTAAAAACTTTAGAACCCATTGCTACTTTTCTGTAAGAAGGTGGCTTTTGCCTCCAGCTACTCTTTGTCCCCACCGTTGGTATGTCTCTGATTGTCTCTTCTACTTAAGAGCATCACTCTGGCTACCTAATGTATCAAGCAAGTGTCCCTGACATCTTCTAAGTGTCCTTACTGAGAGTCGTAAAACATAATATTAACAAAAAGTGAATATTCTGGAGTGGCTTGTGTGCCTGGGGAGAAAGGGAAAGAATGATAGAAACTAATAAAAGCTAATAAATGGAAGAGAACAAAAGTGTTTATTGCTGTCTTCCTTTATATTTACTATATTCAGTAGATTGTTTACATTCCTAAGAAGTGAATCTCCAGACTAACTTTCCTGTATTTAAGAATAAAACAGGCTGGGTGTGGTGTCTCAGGCCCATAATCCCAGCACTTTGGGAGCCCAGGTGGATCCCTTGAATCCAGGAGTTTGAGACTAGCCAGGGCAACATGGCAAGACCATCTCTACAAAACACAAAAATTAGCTGGGTGCATCCCTGTAGTCCTGGCTACTTGGGAGGCTGAGACAGGAGGATGACTTGAGCCCTCGAGGTTGAGGCTGCAGTGAGCAGTGATCGTACCATTGTACTCCAGCTTGGGCAACAGAGCGATACCCTGTCTTTTAAAACAGCAACAACAAAAGAATAAAACGATATGAAATTTCTCCATAATGCAGTATTATGCAAAATAATTATAATTGAAATATTTAACTGACCAACTCCTTCAGATCTTATGCTATTCAGAGTTATAGGACTAATATAATTGATAAAGCTTTTTTAAACCCAATTTTGCCACTTTCTTTTTTTTTTTTTTTTTTTTTTGAGACAGAGTCTTGCTCTGTCACCCAGGCTGGGGTGCAGTGGCCGGATCTCAGCTCACTGCAAGCTCCGCCTCCCGGGTTCACGCCATTCTCCTGCCTCAGCCTCCCGAGCAGCTGGGACTACAGGCGCCCGCCACCTCGCCCGGCTAGTTTTTTGTATTTTTTAGTAGAGACGGGGTTTCACCGTGTTAGCCAGGATGGTCTCGATCTGCTGACCTCGTGATCCGCCCGTCTCGGCCTCCCAAAGTGCTGGGATTACAGGCTTGAGCCACCGCGCCCGGCCAATTTTGCCACTTTCAATCTTTAAAGTTAGCTTTATCTCTTGAGCCATTTTTACAATGGCTGCAGCACGTGCTGAACATTAACCATTTTTTCCATATACAATTGTATAATGTATCCCTTTTAAAATGACAACCAGTTTTTAATTAATTAACTAATTAATTAAATAGAGATGGGGTTCAGCCATTTTGCCAAGGCTGGTCCTTTTGTTGGGCAGTGGGAAAGAAGTCTCACACTGTTGCCCAGGCTGGAGTGCAGTGGTGTGAGTGCAGTGGCTCACTGCAACCTCCGCCTGCCGGGTTCAAGCAATCCTTCTACCTCAGCCTCCCAAGTAGCTGGGACTGCAGGCGAGGCACCACATTTGGCTAATTTTTTGTATTTTTAGTAGAGATGGGGTTTTACATGATGGCCAGGCTAGTCTCGAACTCCTGACCTCAGGTGATCCACCTGCCTCGGCCTCCCAAACTGCTGGGATTACAGGCCTGAGCCACCACACCCGGCCTGCCCAGGCTAGTCTTGAACTCCCAGACTCAAGTGATCCTCCCGCCTTTACTCAAGGTTTACTCAAACTGTTTTTTCCACTCATATTTTCCTTTTCTTTTCTTTTCTTTTTTCTTTTCTTTCTTTTCTTTTTTCTCCCTTTCTCCCTCCCCTCCCCTTCCCTTTTCTTTTCTTGTCTTTTTTTTTTTTTTTTTTTTTTTGAGAGGGAGTCTCGCTCTGTCGCCCAGGCTAGAGTGCAGTGGCTGGATCTCAGCTCACTGCAAGCTCCGTCTCCCGGGTTTACGCCATTCTCCTGCCTCAGCCTCCTGAGTAACTGGGACTACAGGCGCCTGCCACCTCGCCTGGCTAGTTTTTTTGTATTTTTTTTAGTAGAGACGGGGTTTCACCGTGTTAGCCAGGATGGTCTCGATCTCCTGACCTCGTGATCCTCCTGTCTCGGCCTCCCAAAGTACTGGGATTACAGGCTTGAGCCACTGTGCCCGGCCCTTTCTTGTCTTTTTGACAGAGTTTCACTCTTGTTGCCCAGGCTACAATGCAATGGTGTGATTTCGGCTCACTGCAACCTCTGCCTCCTGGGTTCAAGCGATTCTCCTGCCTCAGCCTCCCGAGTAGCTGGGATTACAGGAGTGCACCACCACGCCTGGTTCAGTTTTGTATTTTTAGTAGATGGGGTTTTACTATGTTGGCTAGGCTGGTCTCGAACCCA
The DNA here is from genome assembly GCF_008728515.1 of Papio anubis. Lineage (NCBI taxonomy): Eukaryota > Metazoa > Chordata > Mammalia > Primates > Cercopithecidae > Papio > Papio anubis. The sequence goes on along the minus strand of NC_044986.1, from coordinate 69,128,393 downwards.
TGAACTCAAGTGATCCGCCTGCCTCAGCCTTGCCGAGTGCTGGGGTTAGAGGTGTGAGCCACTGTACCTGGCTTCCCACTCATAATTTAAAAATGAAAATATTGTAATAGCTTTATTTTGTGCCAGAAGAAGACGGTGATTGTTTTTAGATGGATATTCTATGTGCTTTGGTAAATTATGAGAAAATTGTTAATACTTTTAAGATATTGAAATATGAATATCTGAGCATATTTGAGACGAAAACATGGACAATATTTTTAAATGTTTTAAATTTCCTATTATAAAAGTAATATGCTTATTTTTGAAAAATGGAAACATTATGGAAAATACAATATTGAAAGTCAAAGTCCTAATTTATCTTTTCTCTTACTACCAGGTAACCCCTAGTTCCCTTTGCATATTTGGGATTCAGTGTGGAAAAGTAATTAAGGCTCTGGAGTCTGATTCCCTGGGAAAGATTGTAATACCAGCACTAGGCTTACTTCATTCAACCTCAGAAACCCAAGAAGAAAGAGAACTTTCCTTTCTCTGCAGTTCGAGCACACCACTGTATGGTAGTTTCATTGACCTGACTTGGGTCTTTGCCCATCTTAGAGAGGCAGTCCCTGTGGCCAGAGTGATGGAATGCTTTGTGTGGCTAGGCTTGGAATTTGTCCCTATCCTGGAGTGGGAAGGAGAGGGATATAGTTTGAAACTATTTGAATTAAGGGTGGGTGACAGGTCCTAAAGAAAAATTGAGGTGATACTTTCTGGAGAAGAGAGATTGGTTGCTGGATAGGCAAAAACAACAGATGTTCACTAAAATAATTTTCGTGGGTTTTTTTTTTTTTTTTAAATTAAGAGAACTTGGGGCCGGGCGTGGTGGCTCATTCCTGTAATCCCAGCACTTTGGGAGGCCGAGGTGGGCAGATCACGAGGTCAGGAGATCGAGACCGTCCTGACTAACATGGTGAAACCCCATCTCTACTAAAAAAAAAAAAAAAAAAAAATACAAAAAATTAGCTGGGCGTCATGGCGGGCGCCTGTAGTCCCAGCTACTTCGGGGAGGCTGAGGCAGGAGAATGGCCTGAACCCAGGAGGCGGAGCTTGCAGTGAGCAGAGATCATGCCACTGCAATCCAGCCTGGGCGACAGAGCAAGACTCTGGCTCAAAAAATAAATAAATAAATAAATAAAGAGAACTTGGCTTCCTTTTGCAATATAAAAAATTGTATTTACAGTTTACGTGTTGATTTTTTTCTGTTTTTAATGCTTATTGTTATAATAACTTAAAGAATTTGAAAAAATTTAAACTCTTCCAGTGTGTGTATCTGTACTGTTATTACATGTTTAGTACCTTTGGTCTGGAATATTCAGGTTTTATAACTTTAAATATATTATGTATTGGCCAGCTTGTTAAAATAAATTCTTGATATTTTTATTTCTGTGGGTGAACTTGATTAGTAACTGCAGTTAATACATAGTAAATAAAAATGTTTTAAATATTTAAATACATGTTGTGGATATGATTAAATGCTTTGTTCTTTTCATTATTTTATGTTTAAACTGTTAGTATGGAAGCCACTTAATTTTTTTAAAGTTATTATTATTTTTTGAGGTAGAATTTTACACTTGTCGCCCAGGCTGAAGTGCAATGGCGCGTTCTTGGCTCACTGCAACCTCTGCCTCTTGGGTTCAAGCAATTCTCCTGCCTCAGCCTCCCAAGTAGCTGGGATTACAGGTGCCCGCCACCATAGCCGGCTATTTTTTTTTTTTGTATTTTAAGTAGAGATGGGGTTTCACCATATTGGCCAGGCTGGTCTGAAATTCCTGACCTCAGGTGATCTGCCAGCCAAAGTGCTGGGATTACAGGTGTGAGTCACTGCGCCAATCCAAAACCACTTTATTTTGAACATGGTATGTAAAATAAATTACCATAATTATAACTAATTGCTGTTACTGGGTGTTAACTTTAAAACTACAGTTAACATTAGTTTTGTATCTTTATGCCTTATTCTGATGGTTCATCGTTAAAACAATTTTTTTCTGTAGAAACGGGGTCTCACTATGTTGCCCAGGCTGGTCTCAATCTCCTGGGCTCAAGCATTCCGCGTGCCTTGGCCTCCCAAAATATGGGGATTACAGACATGAGCCACCATGCCTGGCCAGTCTTGCTTTAAGAGCACGATAGAGTGGATACCTGTAAATAAGATACCTGTGGGTAAAACAGATAACAGAATGTTAGTTGAAAAAATAAAAAAAAAGGTAGCTGTGGAATTGTACAACCGTGAGAAGTGATTGACATTAAATATAATTAATAACCTGGCATTGAAAAGTTAAATATTGCCACATCGTGGGAGAGGTGTTTTAGTTCTGTTTATGAGGCAAGAAATGGCTAGAAGTAGACTCATCTTTTTTTCCCCAAACTAACAGGGCGATCAATTTTTTGCTGATCATAAATGTTTCCTAGACTAATATTAAGTTCAAGATGGGTTTTACTATGAGAAAATTGAAACTTTAGTGTAGTATTTGAGAAAGATATCACATCAGTTAAGTATACAAATAGTGCTTGCATTTCTCTTCAAAGTGATTTAATGTTGCTTATTTAAAACTTGAAGTGCTTGCTTGGCCAGGTGCAGTGGCTCATGCCTGTAATCCCAGTACTTTGGGAGGCTGAGGCAGGAGAATAGCTTGAGGTCAGGAGTTCGAATCCAGCCTGAGCAACATGGGGAAACCTTGTCTCTACTAAAAATACAAAAAATTAGCCAGACGTGGTGGCACACTCCTGTAATCCCAGCTACTTGGGAGGCTGAGGCATAAGAATTGCCTGAACCCGGGAGGCAGAGGTTGTGGTGAGCCAAGATGGCACCACTGTATACCAGCCTGGGCGACAGAGTGAGACTCCATCTCAAAAACAACAAAATCTTAAAGTGCCTATTCTAATAACCTTGCTTGGACCGTTAATTTGGATTTGGTGTCTGTTATAAGCAGAAATTATAATTTATAGTTTGCTTTTTAAAGTTTGTTCTTTGAGTATGGGAATTAGCAAGATGTTTTTTTCCTTTTTTTAAAAAAAGTAAACATGAATACTTTGCCTGCCATCCTAATAAGATTGAGTCAGCACTGTAATATGGCACAAAAGAGTATTAGAATCTAGCTCTAATTTATCCTCCTCCCCTTTTTACTTGTTTTCCCATGTTCTAGTCAGAATGAGATACTTTTTGCTCCCCCTGTTCGCCATGTCTTTTTGTGTCTTTATGCCTTTACATAGGCTATTTGTTGTACTTGGAATGCTTCTCCACCATTCTGCCATCTCCCAACTGGTGAGCTGCTGTTCATCGTTAAACTAGGTTCATGAATTATTGTTCAGTATGTAGAAACTCCCTCTACCCTCAGGTGGTTATTTTCCTTGTTGGTTCTCATAATTTACTTTATCTGTTTAAAGTAGTCTTCTTACTTTGTGGAGCAATTGTATGTATTGTCTATTACATTGAGTGATTCTTGATGACAGAAACTGGGTCTTATTCATCATCGTATACCGAGTACACAACAGTGTCTTTGTCAAATGTATAAGCTCAGAGCATGTTTGGTGAATAAATGAGTAAATAAGATATATCATCTGTTTTATTTATTTATTGTTTTGAGACGGAGTCTTGCTCTGTTGCCCAGGCTGGAGTGCAGTGGCACAATCTCAGCTCACTGCAAACTCCGCCTCCCGGGTTCACACCATTCTCCTGCCTCACCCTCCTGAGTAGCTGGGACTACAGGTGCCTGCGACCACGCCCGTCTAATTTTTTTGTATTTTTAGTAGAGACGGGGTTTCACCACGTTAGCCAGGATGGTCTCGATCTCCTGACCTTGTGATCTGCCTGCCTCAGCCTCCCAAAGAGCTGGGATTACAGGCGTGAGCCACTGGGCCTGGCTGATATTTCATCTTTTTTAAAAGTCAGAATAGACAAAGGATATAATCCAACAAAGTAAGTCTGTACTTTGTAACCTTTATCGGTCTAATATATTTAGAGAATTTACCTGGACACATCTAGAAAATTCCATCCACATATTCTACAACATATCAACAAACAGATTTCTAATATGTATCAAGACATTGAAAGGAGAGATGAAAATATGTTCTGTTCTTCAAGGATCTTACAGCCTAGTGGCGAAAACGGACAGATGAACAGATAATTACAATTTAGATTTAAGCTCATTAAAAATAAAGAAAATAAAAAATTCAGTTTCTCTTAGTTTTACTAGACATATTTCAGATGCCCAGTACTCACATATGGCTAGTGGCTATTGTATTGAACAGCACAGATACAAAATATTTCTGTCATCGCAACCTGTTCTACTTGACAAGAGCTGTGGTAGCACATTATAATTAAATGAATCTGCATTCTCTAGTTAGATGATAGTTAATTTCATTTCAACCAAGTTTCTTGTGCTTTTTCAATTAAAATTCACTTTTAGATTTGAAAGTTGTATTTTTTTAAATTTTAAGCAGATTTTATTGTGATATATTTCAAATAAAGTAGCATTATTATTTTTTTCAGGTCTTTGACCTGCAATAGCATTTAAATTAAGCAATCTTAGAATTTGATTTTCAATGTAAGCATTGATATTGTCTGATATTCTATGCTAATAAGTCCTGAGATGGTACTGAAGCATAATGGTTAAGTGCAATTCCATTGGGAGCCAGGGCAGTGGCACACACCTGTAATGTCAGCTATTCTGGAGGCTGAGGTGGGAGGATTGCTTGACCCCAGGAATTCAAGACCAGCCTGGGCCACATAATGAGACCTCATTTCAAAAAAATAATAAAGATACACAATTGTTTTTAGAAAATAGAGTGTTTGTGATCAGAGAAACCTGCCTTTGCCATGCTATAACCTTAGGCAAACTGGTAGTTGTGTTTTCTTTTTTGGAGACGGAGTCTGGCTCTGTTGACCAGACTGGAGTGCAGTGGCGTGATCTCAGCTCACTGCAGCCTCCGTCTCCTGGACTCAAGCGATTCTCCTGCGTCAGCCTCCCTAGTAGCTGGGATTACAGACATGTGCCACCACTCCTGGCTAATTTTTGTATTTTTAGTAGAGATGGGGTTTTACCATGTTGGCCAGGCCGGTCTCTAACTCCTGACCTCAAGTGCTCTGCCTGCCCCGGCCTCTCAAAGTGCTAGGATTACAGGTGTGAGCCACTGCGGCCAGCCTTGGCAAACTTTTTAACAGCTTCGAGCTTTGCTGGTTTTTTGTTGTTTTGAGTTGGAGTCTCACGCTGTCACCCAGGCTGGAGTGTAGTGGTGTGACCACAGTTTACTGTATCTTCAAACTCCTGGGCTCAAGCAGTCCTTACACCTCAGCCTCCTGAGTAGCTAGGACTATAGGTGTGTGCCACCACACTTGGCTAATTTTTAACTTTTTTGTAGAGACTCGGTCTTAATATGTTGCACAGGCTGGTTTCAAACTCCTGGCCTTAAGTGACCCTGCTGCCTCGGCCTCCCAAAGTTCTGGGATTACAGGTGTCAGCCCCCATGCCCAGCAAGCTTTGGTGTTCTTATCAGTGAAATGGGAGTAATAATAATATTTACTCCAAAGGATTACTGAGGGCTAAATAAGGTAATGGATATCAGGTACTTAGCATAGTACCCCTCACAGAGTAGTGTCTATTAAATGCTAGCATTAAAAAGAGTTTAAACTATGAGTTGTTCAATTTTTTTTTAATTGAGGAAATTGGAGTATGGACTGGTGTTAGATCATACTTAGGAATGGTTAAATTGGTTGAGTATAACTGACATGATTATGTCAAAAATCCATATTTTTGGAGAGACATAACAAAATGTATAGCAGTGAAATGATACAATATTTGAGTTGCCTTAAAATAATTCAGAGAAAGAGATGAATAAAAGGGACAAAAAAATTGGTCTTCCAGGCCGGGCGCGGTGGCTCAAGCCTGTAATCCCAGCACTTTGGGAGGCCGAGACGGGCGGATCACGAGGTCAGGAGATCGAGACCATCCTGGCTAACACGGTGAAACCCCGTCTCTACTAAAAAAGACAGAAAACTAGCCGGGCGAGGTGGCGGGCGCCTGTAGTCCCAGCTGCTCGGGAGGCTGAGGCAGGAGAATGGCGTGAACCCGGAAGGCGGAGCTTGCAGTGAGCTGAGATCCGGCCACTGCACTCCAGCCTGGGCGGCAGAGCGAGACTCCGCCTCAAAAAAAAAAAAAAAAAAAAAAAAAAAAAAATTGGTCTTCTGTTTCTGGTGAAGTAGTAGTAACAGGGACTAGGCTTACCTTCCTGCCTGAAACAGCTAAAAAAGCAGACAAAAATGTGTAAAACAGTGGTTGTCTAGATTTTGAGCATTGTGCAGCCAAGGAGAGTAATCCCTGAAAAATAGGAAAGAAATGAGATGAGGTCTATGATTGCTCTGGCTTGCTGCCTAGACAGTTCCAGCTGCACAACAGGGACAGGGAACCCAGGCAGAGCACAATAGTTTCCCTTAATTGAGGGAGTCTGGGGAGGCCAAAGCATCTGGAGTTTGCAGGGCAGAAAACTGGAGATAGCTGCAGAGAGGGAGAACTTCAGAGAACTGCAGAGGATCCCTCTCGAGTATTCGGCTGAGAACTGATCAGTGGATATATGTGAGGAAACTTTCTGAGGCGAGGAAGGTAATCACTTGAAAAGATCAGATAAAACAATACTTGCCGAATTAGGAATAGTGGTGTTTTTTTGTTTTTTTTTTTTCACCAACCAGAGTGGAAACCATCTTACAGATCATTGTGTAGACTCTCTCTCTCTTTTTTTTTTTTTTTTTTGAGATGGAGTTTCGCTCTTGTTGCCTAGGCTGGAGTGCAATAGCGCGATCTCGGCTCACCACAACCTCTGCCTCCCAGGTTCAAGCGATTCTCCTGCCTCAGCCTCCCAAGTAGCTGGGATTACAGGTGCGCACCACCACGCCCGGCTAATTTTGTATTTTTAGTAGAGATGGGGTTTCTATGTAGAGTCTCTTAAGGGTTTTGCCCTAATAGTGGGTAAATTAGCCTTGAACTAAATACTTCTCCAGCCCATACTGACAAAGCTTAAAAGCAAGACCTGAAAGGGCCAAAACTGTTCCCTACTAATTTAATCATGGCCCAGAATAAAGCTCAAAAATAGTTATAGGGATACGAGAAAGCACACAAGGTAAAATTCACAATGTCTGGCATCCAGTCAGAAATTACTAGGCATGCAAAGAAGTAGGAAAATGTGACTCATACTGATGAGAAAAAAAATTAGAAACCAAAACAGAAGTGACACAGATGATAGAATTAGTAAAGAGGGATTTAAAACAGTTAGCATATTCCATATGCTCAGGAAACTAGAATAAAGATTGAACTTTTTTTTTTTTTTTTGACGGAGTCTTGCTCTCTCGCCCAGGCTGGAGTGCAGTGGCGCAATCTCGGCTCATTGCAAGCTCCGTCTTCCGGGTTCATGCCATTCTTCTGCCTCAGCTTCCCAAGTAGCTGGGACTACAGGTGCATGCTACCACACCCAGCTAATTTTTTGTAGTTTTAGTAGAGACGGGGTTTCACCGTGTTAGCCAGGATGGTCTTGATCTCCTGACCTTGTGATCCACCCGCCTCGTCCTCCCAAAGTGCTGGGATTACAGACGTGAGCCACCACGCCTGGCCAAGATTGAACGTGTTAAATAGAGACATGAAAGGTATAAAAAGACTCAAACGGAACTTTCGGAGATGGAAACTATAATGTCTGAGATGAAAAATACATTTAATGGGATTAATGACAGATTAGACATCAGAGAAAAAAACCTAAGTCAAGACTCATGAAATATACAAAATAATCTATGTAGAATTCTTGCCAAAAATACTTAATTTGTGATCTAACTTTTAGATGTAACTTTCTGTTTACAGGAAAAAAAAGGGAATAGAGAAAGATTTAATACCGCACCACAAGTGTGCTGTGGTGCTGTTGTTCACACCTGTAATCCCAGCACTTTGGGAGGCCAAGGCGTGAAGATTGCTTGAGTTTAGGAGTTCAAGACCAGCCTGGCCAAAGTGGTGAAACCCTGTCTCTACTAAAAATACAAAAATTAGCTGGGCATGGTGGCACATGCCTGTAATCCCAATTACTGGGGAAGCTGAGACACAAGTATCACTTGAGCCCAGGAGGCAGAGGTTGTAATGAGCCAAGATCATGCCACTGCACTCTAGCCTGGGCAACAGAGTGAGACTCCGTCTCAAAAAAACACAAAGAAACAAAACCACACCACAAGGAAGCCATCAGACAAATCCACAATGTGAAAAATGCTGCAATATATTTGCCCTTTTCTCTTCAGAAATTAGGGTTGTGCTGTGATTGTACAACATGGTGAGTGTATATGCCACTGAATTCTATGCTTAAAAGTGGTCAAAATGGTCAATTTTCTGTTATGTATATTTTAGCACAGCTTAAAGATTTGCCATTTTAATAATTTTTAAGTGTACAGTGGCATTAGGTACATTCACATTGTTATGCAACCATCACTAGCATTCATTTCCAAAACTACTTCCCAAACTGAAACTCCATACTCATGAAACGCTCATTCCTCATTTTCCTCTCCCTGAAACCTCTGGCATCCATCATTGTAGTTTCTGTCTCTATGATTTGACTATGCTAGGTGCTTCATGTAAGTGAAATCACAAAGTATTTGTCTTTTTTTTTTATTGGTTTGTTTCTCTTAGCATAGTATCCTTCAGGTTCATCTATGTTGTAGCATATGCCAGAATTTCCTTTTGAAGGTGAAATGACATGATGAAATCTTGCCATAATTAAGAAAAAAAATGCTGAATAATATTCCTTGTATGTATGTGTCACATTTTACTTTTCCATTCGTCCATCAATGGACACTTGGGTTGCTTCCGCCATTTGGCTATTGTGCATAATGCTGCTTTGAGCATGGCTGTACAAATATCTATTCAGGTCCCTCCTTTCAATTCCTTTGGAAATATACCGAGAAGTGGAATTGCTGGATCATATGGTAATTCTATGTTTAATTTTTTGAGGAGCTGCTATAGTTTTTCTGTAGTGCCTGCACTATTTTATATTCCTATCAGCAGTGTACAAGGGTTTCAGTTTCTACACATCCTTGTCAACACTTGTTTTCTTTTTTTTTTTTTTAATTTAAGTAATAGCCATTTGAATGAGTATGGGTAAATTTTATATTATGTGTTTTTTGTTGTTGTTGTTGTTGTTGTTGTTGTTTTTTGGCACAGAGTTTTGCTCTTGTTGCCCAGGCTGGAGTGCAATGGCGCAATCTCGGGTCACTGCAACCTCTACCTCCTAGTTCAAGCGATTCTCCTGCCTCAGCCTCCCAAATAGCCGGACAGGCGCCCGCCACCACGCCCAGCTACTTTTTTTGTATTTTTAGTTGAGATGGGGTTTCGCCATATTGGCCAGGCTGGTCTTGAACTCCTCACCTCAGGTGATCCCCCCGCCTCAGCCTGCCAAAGTGCTGGGATTACAGGCGTGAACCACTGCGCCCAGCCTATTAGGTGTATTTTAACACAACAAAAACTAAAGTTGTAAGGGGAGAAAAGGGTTATGTGTGAGGAACTCTTCTAGATTAAGAGAGACTGTCTAGAGAAAACCAAAGATAATGTGTCATATTTGTATGGATCCTTGTTTGAAAAATCAGCTGTAAATTTTGGGGAAGTTTCTATGTGTTCTAGTATTGGAAGATATTAGGTAATTATCAATTTGAATAAATTTGATAATGTAGTTATGTAGCAGAAAATATTGTAGTTGTGTAGGAGAATATAGGGTACAGCCAGGTGTGGTGGCTCACGCTCATAATCCCAGAGCTTTAGGAAGCTGAGGTGGGAGGATCACTTGAGGCCGGGAGCTGGAGACCAGCCTGGACGACATAGTGGGACCTCGGCTCTACAAAAAATAAAAAAAAAATTATCCAGGCGTGTTGTCACATCCCTGTAGTTCCTAGCCACTTGGGAGGCTAAGGCAGGAGGACTACTTAAACCTAGGCTTTTGAGGCTGCAGTGTGCTATGAGCGTGCCACTGCACTATAGCCTGAGTGACAGAGCAAAACCCTGTCTCTAAAAAAAATAAAAATAAAAAAAATTAGGGGTAAAATGTTTCTCCTAATGATGTCTGTAATTTACTTTGAAATGATTCAACATAAAAAAGTTTGTTGAATAGCTATATAGATAAATGGATGAAGCAAGTATATCAAGATGTTAATTGCTGAATTTAAGTAATGCACATATGGTGTTCATAATAGTAGTCTTTGAAATTTCCTGCATGTTTGAAAGTTTTAAAATAAGCTATAAAGGTTTGATGTTAATATTTTTTTCTGAAAAAGAGGTCATTTAAACAACTTGCTTTTATTTTTATAAATAATTACTTTTAATCTTTAATATTTCTAGTTTATATTATAGATTTTGTCTTATAGATACTGCATCTTTTCTCTCTCTCTTTTTTATTCTTTGTATGTAATTCGTATGCATTTTAGGAAGTGAATTTTGTGTCGTCTTCACCAGTGGAGTATGCATTCTTCTTCATGTATATCCCAACTTTTTTTTTTGAGACAGAGTCTCACTCTGTCACCCAGGATAAAGTACCATGGTGCAATCATAATTCACTGCAGCTTCAAACTCCTAGGCTCAAAGAGTCCTCCTGCCTCAGCCTCCTGAGTAGCTATGACTACATGCATATGCCACCTTGCCTGGCTAATTTTTTTAAATTGTTTTTTGTGAGACAGGGTCTTGCTATCTTGCCAAGGGTGGTTAGGAACTCCTGGCCTCAAGTGATTCTTCTGCCTCAGCCACCAAAGCTCTGGGATTATAGGCATAAGCCACTAAACCTGGCTATATTCCACCCTTTTGAAAGAGTAATTCGACTGTCAAAGCCTTGGCATAACTCCCATTACTCTTAGCCTAGAGGTTTTAATTTCATGCTCTATAGGAAAATGGCTCCTAACTCATTAATAATTTCCTTTTCAACTGCATGTTTTCTTTAGGCTCAGATTAAAGTCTGGTCAGCTCCTGAAATACTTTGTGTACTGTGTTAAGATTCACGAAGTGTCATTTTTTTTTTTTTGGTTAAGAAAATAGATGGCAGACTCTAGTGTTATTGTGGGAAATCTGGAGTTCTATAAGAAAATAAACATTTTAGCCTTATGAGTCTGGGATTTTATTTATTTCTTTAAGCCTATTTACTAGTTGATTTTCCCAATATTAAGCACATACACAGATTTCTTTCTGTAGCATAGTTTGATAGGAAGACGATGAGGAAAGGAGTTACCAAATCTGGTTTCAGTTTCCAATTTCGCTGTTATCTAGCTTTGTGATTTTTTGTTTGTTTGTTTTTTGGTTGGTTGGTTTTTAAGAGATAAGGTTTCACTGTGTTGCTCAGGCAGGAGTGCAGTGGCTATTCACAGTCACTGTGTAGCACTGTAGCTTCAAACTCCTGGCCTCAAGCGATCCATCTGCCTCATTTTCCCAAGCAGCCGAGACTATAGGAACACACCGCAGTGCCCAGAGAGCTTTATGACAGTGATGGAGTTGCTTATCACCCCCCTGGACTGTTCCCTCTCATACTGAAATTTTGAAAAATGTTAAGGACTCTTTCAGCTCTAATATTCTAGTATATCACTCCTTTAGTCTGTTATTTTCAGTGTTTGAGAGTATTGGGGTAGACCATATATCTCTCGTCAAAACTGGGTTTTTTTTCTTTCTTTCTTCTCACTTTTATCTTATTTCTTAACGCAGGGCTTTCTTTTTAGTTTTTTTTTTTTTTTGAGATGGAGTCACTGCAATGCTGCCCAGGTTCAAGCAATTCTCCTGCCTCAGCCTCCCGAGTAGCTGGGGTTACAGGCACGCACCATCACACCCAGCTAATTTTTGGATTTTTAGTGGAGACAGGGTTTTGCCATGTTTGCCAGGATGGTCTCGAACTCCTGATCTCAGGTGATCTGCCCACCTCGGCCTCCCAAAGTGCTGGGATTGCAGGTGTGAGCAGCCACACCTGGCCTGTTTTTTTTAAAACAACAAAAATCTTAGATTTTAATCCAGTTACTTGCCTACTTTTTTGTGGCAGCAGGAAGTTTTTCTTTGTACTGATAAGCATGTTTATTACAGTTTTTCCTTTGGCTAGTAAAATAGAAATATGAGGTAAAGTAATGTATCATGTTGTACTACATAGTCTCCATTTGCCCCTCTGTATTCACCTTCGCCACTCAGCTTTATGCTGTAAGAGGTTGCCTTTTATAAGCTACATCCATAAACTCTTTTCCTTTTGTTATCCAATAGGGTTTAGCGAAGACAGCAGGTGGGAGAACAGTGATGTCTGGGTGTGTATTTCCCTGGCTCCCTCCTTGTCAGTGGTAATAGTTGTATTCCTCTGCTGAAGGCCACACAGCTTCTGTCAGCTGTTTCCCAAAGCTGTAACTACAGTTGACTGAGTTCTGGTAATTCCAGTATTACCTTCCCTGGCCCACTAAGGCCTACTGTCTTCCCATTCTTTATGTTCAGAGTGCTTTACTATCCCTTGTTGGTTTTTGTTAACTCTGCTTGTGTCTTTGCAAACAGTCTTTTTAGTAAATTCTCTCTAATTACACCATCCTTGGCAGTTTTTGTTCTCTTAAAATTTTAAATCTCAGATAAATGATGAATCAGTTGCCATATTCCACATAATTTGGACTAGATACATTTTTCTTTAAAAAAAGTGTCATAAAATATATATAACATAAAATTTACTTTTTTAACTACTTTTTTTTTTTTTTTTTTTGAGAGAGTATGTCACTCTGTTACTTATGCTGGAGTACAGTGGTGTGATCATAACTCACTGTAGTCTCAATCTCCTGGATTCAAGTGATCCCTCTGCCTCAGCTTCCTGAGTAGCTGGGACTATTATAGGTGTGTACCACCATGCCAAAGCAGTTTTAAAAATTTTTGTAGGGATAGGGTCTCACTGTGTTGCCTAAGCTGGTCTTAAACCCCTGACCTCAAGTGATCCCACGTTGGCCTCCCAAAGCATGGGGATTATAGATGTGAGCCATCATGCCTGGCGTGACCACTTTTTAATGTATACTTCATTGTCATTAAATACATTCAACATGTCATGCAACCATTGCCACTATCCATTTTCAGAACTTTGTCATCATCTCTAAACAGAAACTCTGAACTCTTTAAACAATAACTTCCCATTTTCCCTCTTCCAAGCTCTTGGTAACCATTAATCTACCTTCTGTCTCTGAATTTTTACTATTTTAGGTACCTCATATAAGTCGAATCATAAGGTATTTGTTCTTTTGAGTCTATCCATATTGTACCATATGCCAGAATTTCCTTCTTTTTTAATGGCTGAATAATATTCCATTGTGTATACATACTATTAAAACACTTTACACATATTAAATTTAACAGCTTATTTGTGCAAAGAATGATTTGTGAATTGGCCAGCCCTCAGAACCAGAATAGATTCACAGCAACTCTAGGGCTGCTTCATGGTCAGATAACATTCATAGACAGAAAACAGGAGTGAGGTCCAGAAATGGCTGGATTGGTTACAGCTAGAGTTTGCCTTATTTGAACTTGGTTTGAACCGTTGGGGGCCTGTGATTGGCTGGGACTTGGGTACTTGCTACAAGAGTAGGTCTATTTATACATCGTTAGGTTACAGCTAAGTATGGAGAAACATTTAGGCCAACCTTAAAATATGTATGAAGGCAGCTTTAGGCCAAACTTAATTCGACTAACCATGGCTGCATTATTTTACATTCCCACCTACAATGCACAAAGGTCCCAATTTCTCCACATTTTCTCTGGAAAATATTCTAGTTTTTTGATAATAGATACTCTGTTCTGGGTGTGAATAATACCTCATTATGGTTTTAATTTGCTTTTGCCTAATGATTGATGATGTTTAGCATCTTTTCATGTGTTTATTGACCATTTGTACATCTTTGGAGAAATGTCTATTCAAGTCCTTTCCTCATTTTTTGAAAAGGATTCAAATGGTATTTAGGTTAGACCAAAAGAAGCATTTTGGCCAGGAGAGGTGGCTCACGCCTGTAATCCCAGCACTTCAGGCTGCCGAGATGGGTGGATCACTTGAGGCTAAGAGTTTGAGACCAGCTGGCCAACATGGCGAAACTTTGTCTCCACTGAAAAAACTACAAAAATTAGCTGGATGTGGTGGCACATGCCTGTAATCCTAGCTACTCGGGAGGCTGAAGCAGGAGAATTGCTTGAATCCAGGAGGTGGAGGTTACAGTGAGCTGAGATCGCACCACTGCACTCCAACTTGAGTGACAGGGTGAGACACCCTGTCTCAAAAAAAAAAAAAAAAAAAAAGCCTTTTCTTTGATTAGAACAGTATAAAGGAAAAAACAATCTGTATAAGAAAAACAAAATTTTCTCCTCTCTTTACTCTCACTCATAACACGCACTCAGCACTTCACTGCCTACACGAGATGTGTGGATTATTTCCCACACTAACCGATATCTGATACTAGTTGACTATCCTACAGTTCAGTTCAATTCTTGTACTAACTAGAGTTAGTGTAGACCCCCCACAGGTTAAGGATTGGGTCTCACTAAACTGTTCCGCCTTAGATGCTAATCACATGCAGTAGGCTCCCAAGTTACCCACTTCTGTCCAACCTCACTGTGAACTGGAGGTTCCCACAACCTCCTTCTTGGGTTTGGTCATTTGCTACAGCAGCTCACAGGACTCAAGAAAGCACTTTACTTACTATAACTTGCTTATCTTTTTTTTTTGAGATGGAGTTTCGCTCTTGTTGCCCAGGCTGGAGTGCAGTGGTGCGATCTTGGCTCACCGCAACCTCTGCTTCCCAGGGTCAAGCGATTCCCCTGCCTCAGCCTCCGGAGTAGCTGAGACTACAGGTGCACCACCACGCCCAGATAATTTTTTGTATTTTAGTAGAGACGGGGTTTCACCATGTTGGCCAGGATGGTCTCGATCTCCTGACCTCGTGATCCACCCGCCTTGGCCCCCCGAAGTGGTGGGATTACAGGCGTGAGCCACTGCGCCCAACTCCTTTTTTTTTTTTTTTTTGTCTTTTTGAAACAGAGTTTCACTCTTGTTGCCCAGGCTGGAGTGTAATGGCGCGATTTTGGCTCACTCCAACATCTGCCTATCGGGTTCAAGCTATTTTCATGCCTCAGCCTCCCGAGTAGCTGGGATTATAGGCTTGTGCCACGATGCCCGGCTAATTTTTGTATTTTTAGAAGAGACAGGGTTTCACCATGTTGGCCAGGCTGGTCTCGAACTCCTGACCTCCTCTGATCCGCCCACATTGACCTCCCAAACTATTGGGATTGTAGGCGTGAGCCACCGTGACCGGCCTATAACTTGCATATCTTAAAAGGATGAAACTAAGAAACAGCCAGATGTAAGAGTTGCATAGGGCAAGGTATAGGGGAAGGTTATATATGCCAGGCTCCTTATACCTTCATGAGTTCCCCAGCCTGGAAGCTGTTGGAATGGTCCTTTTAGGTTTTTATGGAGACCTCATTATGTAGGCAAGATTGATTAAGTCGTTGGCCAGGATAATATGCTCAGTCTTCAGTCTCTCTCCTTTCCCTGGAGGCCAGGACTGAAATCCCACCCAGACTGAAAGTACCAACTTTCTAATCACATGGTTGGTTGCACAGGAAATCAGCCCTCCTCCTGGGACTATTTTGAGGCCCCCATCCCCACCATCAGTCATCTCATTAGGATAGAAAAAGACACATCACTTCAGAGGTTTCAAAGGTTTTAGGTGCTGCCAGGAAATGGAATGAAGACCAACATATATATATATATACACACACACACACACACACACACACATATATATTTCTTATTATAAATCACAGTATTACAAATAGCAAGGATAGATAAGTTCATGATTAAGTCTTTTTTTTCTTTTTTTTTTTGAGATGGAGTCTCACTCTGTCGCCCGGGCTGGAGTGAGGTGGCCGGATCTCAGCTCACTGCAAGCTCCGCCTCCCGGGTGTACGCCATTCTCCCACCTCAGCCTCCCAAGTAGCTGGACTACAGGCGCCCGCCACCTCGCCCGGCTAGTTTTTTGTATTTTTTTTTTAGTAGAGACGGGGTTTCACTGTGTTAGCTGGGATGGTCTCGATCTTCTGACCTCGTGATCCACCTCCCAAAGTGCTGGGATTACAGGCTTGAGCCACTGCGCCCGGCCCATGATTAAGTCTTACTTAAAAAAATTTGTTTTTGAGATGTCGTTTCACTCTTGTTGCCTAGGCTGGAGTGCAGTGGCGCGTTCTCAGCTCACTGCAACCTCTGCCTCCCGGGTTCAAGAGATTCTCCTGCCTCAGCTTCCCAAGTAGCTGGAATTACAGACGTCCACCACCACGCCCAGCTAATTTTTTTGTATTTTCAGTAGAGATGGGGTTTCACTGTGTTGGCCAGGCTGGTCTTGAACTCCTGACCTCAGGTGATCCACCCACCTTGGCCTCCCAGAGTGCTGGGATTACAGGCATGAGCCACTGTGCCTGGCCTTACTTTTTAATTTTAATTAAATATTTGCATTAAAGGGAAGATAATTAGGTTTAAATAGTTATGTAACATTTTAGTGAAATTTCTTTCTTTCTTTTTTTTTTTTTTGAGATGGAGTCTCACTCTGTTGTCTAGGGTGGAGTGAGGTGGCACAATCTTGGCTCACTGCAACCTCCACCTCCCAGGTTCAAGCAATTCTCCTGCCTCAGCCTCCTGAGCAGTTGGAACTACAGGCATGCACCACCACGCCCAGCTAATTTTTAAATTTTTAGTAGAGACAGGGTTTCACCATGTTGACCAGGCTGGTCTTGAACTCCTGACCTCAGGTGTTCCACCCTAAAGTTCTGGGATTACAGGCATGAGTAACCATGCCCGACCAGTGAAAATTATATTACTTAAAATAATACAGTAGTTCCATGATATCTGTGAGGATTGGTTCCAGGACCCCTTCGGATACCAAAATCTACAGATGCTCAGGTCATTTAGATAAAATTGTGTAGTATTTGCATATAACCTGTGCACATCCTCCTGTATACTTTGAATCATCTCTAAACTACTCATATATATTACAGTGTAACTGTTAGGTAAATAATTTAAATTATCATCACCATCAGCAGTATTCTCTTATATTACCTTTCAAACTACCACAGAGCAAACCCCACAGTTGGGATTCAGCCCAGGAGGCCATGTGGATTCTTGGCTTTGCCCAAGAAAGAATTCAAGAGCAAGCGTAGAGTAAAGTGAGTAAGTTTATTAAGAAAGTAAAGGGATAAATGAGTGACTACTTCATAGGCAGAGCAGCCCTCATGGGCTGCTGGCTGGTTTTATTCATGATTATTTCTTGATTATATGCTAACTATAGAGTGGATTATTTATGAGTTTTCTAGGGAACTGGGTGGGAAATTCCTGGAATTGAGAGTTCTTCCCCCTTTCTGACCATATAGGGTAACTTCCAGACATTGCTGTGGCAGTCATAAACTGTTGTGATGCTGGTGGGAGTTCCTTTTAGCATGCTAATGTGTTATAATTGGCGTATAATGAGCAGTGAGGATGATGGTAGCTTATTTTCATTGTCATCTTGGTTTTGGTGGGGTTTGGCTGGTTCTTTACTGCATCCTGTTTTATTAGCGGGGTCTTTGTGATCTGTATCTTGTGAAACCAGTCCTGCCAAACTTCTCAA
The DNA here is from genome assembly GCF_008728515.1 of Papio anubis. Lineage (NCBI taxonomy): Eukaryota > Metazoa > Chordata > Mammalia > Primates > Cercopithecidae > Papio > Papio anubis. The sequence goes on along the minus strand of NC_044986.1, from coordinate 69,110,719 downwards.
AACAAATATTTATTCATAATTTGCTGCATGTTAGGCATTGTACTCAGCATTTTACAAGTATTATTGCATTTAATTCTCATTATGGTCATTTGCGATAGTGTAATCATCTACTTTATGGAAGCACAGAGTTGCCACGTCAGGAATAAAACATACTTCTGATTGACTGCAAAATTGATGGCCAATAAGAGGTCAAGTTGGTTATGATCTGGTATCTAGAAATGATTAGCTATATTACGTAGAGTAAGATACTTAACTTTCTGAGCCTCAGCTTATTGAAACAGAACAAAACAAAATCTAACAACAGCAGCACATATTTACCTATATGTTCAGTAGCACTTTCATTTGTGATCTTCTAATTTTGCTTTAAGTCCCAAAGTTTAAGACAACATCTTCAAGTAAGCAAGGGAAATTCTTCTTAAAAAGTACTTGAGCAATTAGAAATTGAAATAAAGGTTTAAAAAAAAAAAAAGGCAGAAGACCGGGTGCGGTGGCTCACGCCTGTAATCCCAGCACTTTGGGAGGCCGAGGAGGGCAGATCACCTGAGGTCGGGAGTTCGAGACCAGCCTGGCCAACATGGAGAAACCTTGTCTCTACTAAAAATACAAAATTAGCCAGGCGTGATGGTGCGTACCTGTAATCCCAGCTACTCGGGAGGCTGAGGCAGGAGAATTGCTTGAACCCAGGAGGTGGAGGTTGCAGTGAGCTGAGATCGCACCATTGTACTCCAGTCTGGACAATAAGAGCAAAACTCCATCTCAGAAAACAAAACAAAACAAAACAAAACAAAACAAAACAAAGGCAGGAAAGTATCCTGTGAAATATTGTTGTCAAGCCATGAACGTAGGTTTGTTTCTAGAGAGAATATAAATATAGAGAGATTGTTATAAAATATTATCTATAAAGATGTTTGTTGCTTTGAATGCTAAAAAAGTTCTGTGGAATTTTTATGTATATAGGAAGAGATTTTCTTTAGCAGATGTATGTGTGTATATGTATGTGTGTATAAAATCCTTACAGATTGACCCATACTACTAATTAGTTATTTGCTATTAAATGAGACTATAACATGTCATCAACTCAGAGTGTTGAATTTCTGCCACAGAATTGTTACACTTTAATACAGATGTCCCATTTTCCTTGATTGGAAATTGAGTATAGTGTGTAAACCAAAAATAAAATTCTAAGCACCCCCCAACCATCTGAATGGTCCTCTCCTCTTAGCCAAGGGCATTCCGAAGTTAACCTGAAAAAACAGTTCAAGCCATCTTGGGAAGCAGGGGTTGGACATGCCTTGTTATACCCTCCGCCCTTTTGGAATTCAGGAAAAGCCAACCAGCCTTAACATCAAGACTCACCTTAAGTCTGTTAAGAAACATTTACAATCTATTCTCTCTTAAGCTTGCTACCTGGGGGCTTCATCTGCATGATAAAACTTGGTCTCCTTCCTAACCCAGACATTCCTTTCTATTGATTTCCAGGTCTATTTTTTTTTTTTTTTTTTTTTTTTGAGAGGGAGTCTCACTCTGTTGCCCAGGCTGGAGTACAGTGGTGTGATCTTGGTTCACTGCAACCTCTGCCTCCTGGGTTCAAGCGATTCTCCTGCCTCAGCCTCCCAAGTAGCTGGGGCTACAGGTGTGTGCCAACACACCTGGCTAATTGTTTTTTGTATTTTTAGTAGGGACGGGATTTCATCATGTTGGCTAGGCTGGTCTCAAACTCCTGACCTCAAGTGATCTGCCCACCTCAGCCCCTCAAAGTGCTGGGCTGAGCTACTGCACTCGGCAGATTTCCAGGTCTTTAGATGATAACTTAACTCTTTCAACCAACTGCCAATCAGAAAAACTTTAAATCTACCTGTAACCTAGAAGCCCCTGCTTTGAGTTGTCCTGCCTTTCCAGATCAAACCAGTGTACACCTTACAGGTGTTTTGTTTGTTTGGTTGGTTGGTTTTGTTTTGTTTTTGAGACAAAGTTTCACTCTTATTGCCCAGACTGGAGTGCAATGGCACAATCTCAGCTCCCTACAACCTCCACCTCCCAGGTTCAAGTGGTTCTCCTGCCTCAGCCGCCCGAGTAGCTGGGATTACAGGCATGCACCACCACACCCAGCTAATTTTGTGTTTTTAGTAGAGATGGGGTTTCTCCATGTTGGTCAGGCTGGTCTCAAACTCCCAACCTCAGGTGATCCATCCACCTTGGCCTCCCAAAATACTAGGATTATAGGTGTGAGCTACCATGCCTGGCCAACTTACAGATATTGATTGATGTATTATGTCTCCCTAAAAAGTATAAAAGCGAGCTGTACCCTGATTACCTTGGGCACATATCGTCCAGGCTGCATCCTTAACTTTGGCAAAATAAACTTACTTACTTATTTGTTTGTTTGTTTGTTTGTTTATTTATTTGAGGCAGAGTCTTGCTCTGTTGCCCAGGCTGGATTGCAGTGGCGTGATCTCGGCTCACTGCAACCTCCATCTCCCAGGTTCAGGCAATTCTCATGTCTCAGCCTCCCGAGTAGCTGGGATTACAGGTGTGCAACACCATGCCTGGCTAAGTTTTGTGTTTTTAGTAGAGCCGGGGTTTCACCATGTTGACCAGGCTGGTCTCGAACTCCTGACCTCAGGTGATCACCTGCCTCAGCCTCCCCAAAGTGCTGGGATTACAGGCGTGAGCCACTGTTCCTGGCTTGCAGAGCAAACTTTCTAAATTGATTGAGACCTGCTTAGATACTTTTGGGTTCACAAGTACAAAGAGAGGGTATTCATAGCAGCACCTGTAACATATAGAGTTCTCTTCAAATGCAAAGTGGTATTCTTTTTTCTTTTTTCTTTTTTTTGAGGCGGAGTCTCGCTCTGTCGCCCAGGCTGGAGTCAGTGGCGCGATCTCAGCTCACTATGAGCTCAGCCTCCCTAGTAGCTGGGACTACAGGCACCCGCCACCACGCCGGCTAATTTTGTTTTTGTATTTTTAGTAGAGACGGGGTTCCACCATGTTAGCCAGGATGGTCTCCATCTCCTGACCTCATGATCCACCCGCCTCGGCCTCTCAAAGTGCTGGGATTACAGGTGTCAGCCACCATGCCTGGCTGCAAAGTGGCATTCTGAAGTATTGATTCTTTCATTCTGTCTTCGTATTTTTATTTCTAAATTACAGTAGGATTTAGAGCTCTTATTTTAAAGATGAAGTCCATAAGGTATTCTGCATGTTCAGTGGTATTTATAATGTATTATTGTTGATCACTATTTTATATTTACCTTATTTTTTAAAGATTTACTCTTCTTAGAGTCAATCTCAGTCTTTGAAGAGCTTGGCTTAGTCGTAACTGTTTTTGCTATACATTCCTAGATTAAAGCTTTACAGACAAAGCATATTGTATCCCAAACAGATATGATTAGCAAATCACAAATGAAGATATTTACATAGGCCATTTAGGTTTATGCGGTTGTATAATTTTTTTTTTTTTTTTTGAGACAGAATCTCACTTTATTGCCCAGGCTGGAGTACAGTGGTGTGATGTTGGCTCACTGCAATCTCCCCATCCTGGGTTCAAGCTTCAAGCAATTCTTCTGCCTCAGCCTCCGGAGTAGCTGGGATTACAGGCGTGCGCCACCACATTTGGCTAATTTTTGTATTTTTAGTAGAGATGGGGTTTCACTGTATTGGCCAGGCTGGTCTTAAACTCCTGACCTGAAGTGATCCACCCACCTCAGCTTCCCAAATTGCTGGGATTTGGGAGAGAGCAACTGTGCCTGGCTTGTATGATTAACTCATCCTAATAACAGCTTTTGCATGGTGGTGTGTCATTAAAGAAATTTAAAGTATTATGCCAGGCATGGTGGCTCATGCCTGTAATCCCAGCACTTTGGGAGGCCATGGTGGGCAAATCACGAGGTCAGGAGTTCGAGACCAGCCTGGCCAATATGGTGAAACCCCATCTCTACCAAAAATACAAAAATTAGCCGGGTATGGTGGCAGTCTCCTGTAGTCCCATCTACACTGGAGGCTGAGGCAGAAGAATCACTTGAGCCTGGGAGGCGGAGGTTGCAGTGAGGTGAGATCATGCCGCTGCACTCCATCCTAGGCGACAGAGCGAGACTCTGTTTCAAAAAAAAAAAAAAAAAGAAATTTAAAATATTTTATATATTGCATACGATTATATTCCTTCTCAACTGTCTACTCTTCATCAAATCTGAGCATATTAATACACAAGCTTTCTTGTTTCTTCAGCTCCTCATTTCCTTTTTTTTTTTTTTTTTTTGAGACAGAATCCTGCCCTGCTGCCCAGGCTGGAGTGCAGTGGCCGGATATCAGCTCACTGCAAGCTCCGCCTCCTGGGTTTACGCCATTCTCCTGCCTCAGCCTCCCGAGTAGCTGGGACTACAGGCGCCCGCCACGTCGCCCGGCTAGTTTTTTGTATTTTTTTAGTAGAGACGGGGTTTCACTGTGTTAGCCAGGATGGTCTTGATCTCCCGACCTCGTGATCCGCCCGTCTCGGCCTCCCAAAGTGCTGGGATTACAGGCTTGAGCCACCGTGCCCGGCCTCATTTCCTTATGAGGACTCCTGTGTCACAGAAAAATTACATTAAATAAATTTTTATGCTCTTTTATTGTTAATCTGTCTTTTGTTGTAGGGGCCTCAGCTGTGAACCTGGGATAGATGGGGAAAAGATAAATTTCTTTTCCTACACATACATAGGGAAGACTATATGAAACATATATGTACACTTTTTTCTTTCTTTTTTCATTCATTCTTTCTTTTCTTTTCTTTTCTTTCTTTCTTTCTTTCTTTTTTTTTTTAAAGACAGGGTCTCATTTGCTCTGACTCCCAGGCTGGAGAGTAGTGGTATGAACATGGTTCTCTGAAGCCTTGACCTCCTGGACTCAAGTGATCCTCCCACCTCAGCCTCTTGAGTAGCTGAGACCACAAGTGCACACCACTGCACTTGGCTAATTTATTTTTAGTTTTTGTAGATGCAGGGTCTCCTTATTTTGCCCAGGCTGGTCTCGAACCCTGGACTCAAGCAATGTAACCACCCTGGCCTCTCAAAATGTTGGGATTACAGGCCTGAGCCACTGCACTCAGCCCGTATGTACATTTAAGGAATAATCATAAAAGTGAACTTTATGGATACCCGTCATCCAGGTCCAAAAAGAGCATTTCCTTCACACCGGAAGTCCCCTGTGTACCCTTTCCTGATCACAGCCCTCTTCTTTCCCTGAGTAGATAAGTTACCATCCTGACTTTTTATAATAATCATTATCTGTTATCAAGGCCCCAAACATAATTTAGTTTTGTGTGGGGGTTTTTTTTTTTTTTTTTTGAGACGGAGTCTTGCTCTGTCGCCCAGGCTGGAGTGCAGTGGCGGGATCTCGGCTCACTGCAAGCTCTGCCTCCCAGGTTCACGCCATTCTCCTGCCTCAGCCTCCTGAGTAGCTGGGACTACAGGCGCCTGCCACCTCGCCCGGCTAGTTTTTTTGTGTTTTTTTTTTTTTAGTAGAGACGGGGTTTCACCGTGTTAGCCAGGATGGTCTCGATCTCCTGACCTCGTGATCCGCCCGTCTCGGCCTCCCAAAGTGCTGGGATTACAGGCTTGAGCCACCGCGCCCGGCCAGTTTTGTGTGTTTTTGAACTTGAATAGATGAAATTATACTGTTTACAGTAGCTCCCCCTTATCCACGGGGGGGATATGTTCCAAGACCCTCAGTAAACCTCAGATAGTACTGAATGTGATTGCTGTCAATGGAAACATGTTTCTGTTTATGTCTTCTACTCACAAATTTAATGCTTTTCATATTTTAACTAAGCATTTATCATGCATTGTGGCCATAACATTTGCAGTTTAAGGTGTTATAACAAAACTAGCATGAATTTCTTTTTTCTTTTTTTTTTTTTTTGAGACAGTCTCACTGTCCCCCAGGCTGGAATGCAGTGGCATGATTTTGGCTCACTTGCAACTTCTGCCTCCTGGGTTCAAGCAATTCTCCTGCCTCAGCCTCCCAAGTAGCTGGGATTACAGATGTGCATCACCACGCCCAGCTAATTTTTGTGTTTTTAGTAGAGATGGGGTTTCACCCTGTTGGCCAGACTGGTCTCAAACTCCCAGCCTCAAGTGATCCACCCACCTCGGCCTCCCAAAGTGCTGGGGTTACAGGTGTGAGGCACTGTGCCCGGCCATAAATTTCTTTTTCTTACCTCACAATTCCACAGAAAGAAGATTCATTTTTATTGTAGATCTTTTTTTTTTTTTTTTTTTAAGACAGAGTTTCACTGTTGTCACCCAGGCTGCAGTGCAATGGCACAATGTTGACCCACTGCAACCTCCGCATCCCGGATTCAAGCAATTCTCCTGCCTCAGCCTCCAGAGTAGCTGGGACTATAGACGCCAGCCACCATGCCCCACAAATTTTTGTATTTTTTGGTAGAGACGGGGTTTCACCATGTTGACCAGACTGGTGTCAAACTACTGACCTCAGGTGATCTACTGGCCTCATCCTCCCAAAGTGCTGGGATTACAGGTGTGAGCCACCGTGCCTGGCCATGAATTTCTTTTTCTTTCCTCACAGTTCCACAGAGAGAATATTCATTTTATTGCAGATCTTAGCAGCCTCAGCATATGATTCTTTTCTTATGAAGTCAAAAACTTTTATCTTTCCACTTAAAAGAAGCACTTTAATAAAGTCTAGTGAAGCCTACCAGGGCATTATCGCTTTGTTTGAGAGTGTGTGTTTGTGTGCATAGGTGGGCGATAAACTTGGAGAATGAATTTCATACATTAGTATTGTGGTACATAATAGAAGTTGCCAATGTAAATAAGAAAGAAAGAGAGAGGAAGGAAGGAAGGAAGGACGGAAGGAAGAAGGGAGGGAAGGATGGAGGTAGGTTTTGGGTAATGCTAGCTTTACTGTTTCTCTTTGAGAAATCTGAATTGCCAGGATCACTACTCTTGGACTTTAGGACCTTTATTAAATAAAATAATATAACAACTGTGATGCTGAACAGTTGATCTGATAACCCAGAGGGCTCCTAAGTGACTAAGGAGCGTGTAGTGTGTAGAGCATGGATATGCTGGATAAAGGGATGATTCATATTCCAGGTGGGATGGAGCTGCATAGTGCAGGGTTTCATCTTGCTACTCAGAACAGTGCCTGATTTTAAACTTAAAAATTGTTTATTTCTAGGAATTCACATTTAATATTTTAAATATTAAAATTTAAATGTTTGCATTTAATACTTTTTAAATTTTGCATTTACTAATTTGAATTTAAGACTTGTAAGTCCAATGTGCTTCATTGTTATAAACATTATTGCTCTCTTCTCTCTTTTGGTGTTTAGGAATGCTTTGTGTTAACACGAAGGCCAGGGTGAGAGCTGCAAGAAAGGGAAAGATGAACCGAGGCATTTAGATTACCACCTACATTGGCTTGCCAAACAGAAGCTCTGCCTGGGGATAAAGATGAGGATAAATATAAGGCATTTGGTGTTTCCTTTGTGTCCTGACTTAGAAATCTGACCATGGACAATGGAACAGGAAACTCACATATAAGGGTGTATTAATAGCTCTCTTTAGTCTTGAGAAATATCAATGAGGCTGAAAGTGCCTTGGAATGACTTTGCAGGTTTAAGATATGAATAGGAAAAAAAGAAAAAGGGAAGAAAAGGAGTAAGGAGAAAAGAAAAGGAGGGATTAGGGTTATATTTCATGGGGCTGGTAGCATGCTCTGAAATAGTTTTTTCCTAATATTTAGGAATAAATTTTAAGGTAATACTATTTTAATATTTTGTTTTGGGGGCTATTCCTGGTTTAGGATCTAGTAAAAATAATCCTGACCTTTTCCCATAACCATTATCAGGATTTCCTCTTGTAAGTGATTATATGCATCTCAGAAAAACATTAATGGTTATTCTCTTTTTATGGATATATTTGATTAAGCTAATCTGTAGGGGTTAGCAGAGACAAATTAAGAATATATTTTGAGGTCCGGCACGGTGGCTGACACCTGTAATCCTAGCACTTTGGGAGGCTGAGGCGGATGGATCACTTGAGGTCAGGAGTTCAAGACCAGCCTGGCCAACATGGTGAAACCCTGTTTCTACTAAAAATACAAAAATTAGCCGGGCGTGGTGGCAGGCGCCTGTAGTCCCGGCTACTCGGGAGGCTGAGGCAAGGGAATTGCTTGAATCTGGGAGGCAGAGGTTGCAGTGAGCCAAGATCATGCCACTGCACTCCAACCTGGGCCACAGAGCAAGGGTCCCATCTAAAAAAAAGAATAAATATATATATATATATATATATATATATATATATATTTGCTGTGTATATATATACAAAAAATATATATATATAGAAACATGAAGTTTAAGAAGTTCCTCTACCTCTCTTTTTTTTTTTTTTTTCTTTTTTTTTTTTGAGCTAGAGTCTCACTCTGTTGCCCAGGCTGGGTGCAGTGACCACGATCTCCGCTCACTGCAAGCTCTCCTGCCTCCTGGAGTTCCGCGCCATTCTCCTGCCTCAGCCTCCCGAGATGATTGGGACTACAGGCATCCCGCCACCATGCTCGGCTAATTTTTTTGTATTTTTAGTAGAGACGGGGTTTCACTGTGTTTGCCAGGATGGTCTCGATCTCCTGACCTCGTGGTTCGCCCACCTCGGCCTCCCAAAGTGCTGGGATTACAGGCGTGAGCCATGGCGCCCGGCTGCTCCTCTACCTCTCTTATCCCGGTGATAGATATTTTATTTTTGTTTTGTTAATTCCTCTATTCTGTACACAAAATAGGGATGTGATGACTAATAGTGTTAGGTACTTTTAATACTTTCAGTTCTGGTTAGTTTTTCATATCTCTAACAGTAATTCTCAAGTGGGGTTTCATGTCTGAACCACAGAATGCAGACAATGATTTCGGTGGTTATTTTCACAGTTCTCCTTGGATTGGTACATAACTGCAGATTGAGCATCCTTAATCCAAAAATTTGAAATCTGAAATGCTCCCAAATCTGAAACTTTTTGACCGCTGACATGATGCTACAAGTAGAAAATGCTACACCTAACCTCTTGTGACGGGCTGCAGTCACAGCGCAGGCACACAACACACAGTTTATTCAGTGGCCCCAAGGGAAAGGAGACCATCCAGCCTCCTTCGGCTGCAATATATCTTTTGTGCACAATGTATGCAAACTTTGTTTCATGCAAAAATTACAAAAAATGTTGTATAAAATAACCTTCAGGCTATATGTATAAGGTATATATGAAGCATAAATGAATTTCATGTGTAGACATGAAATTTTATCTGACTGTATACTTCTGAACCACACACTTAAAAATGATTAACACAATAAATTTAATGATATATATTTCATGTTCTACCCCTAAGATATCTCATTATGTATTTGCAAATATTCCAAAATGCAAAAAAATCTAAAAGTCCAAGACACTTATGGTCTCAAGCATTTCAGATGAGGGATACTCAGCCTGTATTATTATTCTAGATGCATAAGCCCAAGAATGCCTTAAGTCTTTCATGGAACCCCTGTTGAGAAAGGCTACAAGATGTCCGTAGCCATGCTTTGCGGTTGACTCTCCACCATAGCTACATAGGGATGACACAGACTGAAACGGATGAAAGATATCAAGTAGGAAGGATTATGGGAATTTTTACCTATTTTGTACTGTTTTGGAGAATAGCAATTATAGATGTAATTGAGTATTCCTCAAGGAATATGAAATATGTATATTCATTGTGATAGAATGTGGGTAAATGATGTTTATAAATGGAAAATGCCATACAGTGTGAAATAAAATTTTTTTAAGTTAATAGACTTTTGGGGGAGCAATTCTAGGTTTACAGAAAAAACTGAGCTAAAAGTACATACCCCTTCACCTTGCCCCACAATTTCCCCTATTTTTATCTTACATTAGTGTGATACATTTATTAAAATTGATAAGCCAATATTGAAATATTATTATTAACTAAAGTCCATAATTTACATCAGGGTTTGCTCTTTGTGTTGTTCTTCGTGTTGGTTTTTTTCTTTTCTTTTTTTTTTTCTTTTTGAGACGGAGTCTTGCTCTGTCACCCAGGCTGGAGTACGGTGGCGCCATCTTGGGTCATTGCAACTTCTGCCTCCTGAGTTCAAGCAATTCTCCTGCCTCAGCCTCCCGAGTAGCTGGGATTACAGGCACCTGCCACCATGCCTGGCTAATTTTTGTATTTTTAGTAGAGACAGGGTTTCACCATGTTGGCCAGGCTGGTCTCAAACTCCTGACCTCAAGTTGGTCCACCCACCTCGGCCTTCCAAAGTGTTGGGGATTATAGGTGTGAGCCACTGTGCCTGGCCCTGTGTTAGATTTTTGTTTGATTTTGGATTCTTATTGTGATAAACATATAACATTAAATTTATTTGTCTTGTTTTTAAGTGTATGGTTCAGAAGTGTTGAGTATAGTCACATCTTACAGCAGATTTCTAGAACTTAAAAAAGTCTTTTTTTGAGACAGGGTCTCTTTGTATTACTTAGGCTGGAGCACAGTGGCATGATCAGGAGTCCCTGTAGCCTTGACCTCCTGGGCTCAAGCAATCCTCCTGTCTCAGCCTCCTGAGTAGCTGGGATTACAGGTATATACTACCATGCCTGGCTAATTAAAAATTTTTTTGGCTGGGCGTGGTGGCTCACACCTGTAATCCCAGCACTTTGGGAGTCCAAGGCAGGCAGATCATGAGGTCAGGAGTTCGAGATCAACACAGTGAAACCCCATCTCTACTAAAAATACAAAAATTAACTGGGCGTGGTGGCAGGCGCCTGTAGTCGCAGCTACTCGGGAAGCTGAGACAGGAGAATTGCTTGAACCCGGGAGGCGGAGGTTGCAGTGAGCTGAGATTGTGCCACTGCACTCCAGCCTGGGCAACAGAGCAAGACTCCATCTCAAAAAGAAAAAAGATTTTTTAAAATTGTGGACACAGAGTCTCACTGTGTTGCCCAGACTAGTCTTGAACAACTGGGCTCAAGTGATCTTCCTCCTCAGCCTCCCCAAGTGTTGGGATTATAGGTGAGAGCCACTGCACCTGGCCTGGAAGATTTTCATCTGGAATTTTTAAAAAAGCCTCTGTGGGAAAGGGAGCTAACCAGTGGTAGTGTGTAAGAAGATAATCTTTTCTTTTTTTCTTTCTTTTTTTTTTTTTTTTGAGACAGAGTCTCGCTGCGTCGCCCAGGCTAGAGTGCAGTGGCACAATCTCGGCTCACTGCAAGCTCCGCCTCCTAGGTTCACCCCATTCTCCTGCCTCAGCCTCCTGAGTAGCTGGGACTACAGGCACCTGCCACTGCGCCCGGCTAATTTTTTGTATTTTTAGTAGAGACGGGATTTCACCGTGGTCTTGATCTCCTGACCTTGTGATCCGCCTGCCTCGGCCTCCCAAAGTGCTAGCATTACAGGCTTGAGCCACCATGCCCGGCCGATAATCTTTTCTAGAAATTGAGATATCTTCCTTTAGCTCGTCCAGACCTTTGTGGCATACTTCACAGGTTTACTTAAAGATAGCAAAAAGTTATTGCCTACAATTAGCAGGACCAAGAGCTTTGTTTTTGTGAAGAAAGTAATCAGAAGTGTGGAAGAAGTGGTTGTTTTGATTGTTTGATGAACGAAATAGCTATGTTAGCAATTTTTCCTGATTCTGCCTGTATTTCTGCTTATCATCTTGGCATTATTCCTCCAAATACTGCTCTTATCTTTGATGTATATGGCCTTTTTTTTATTTTTTATTTTTATTTTTATTTTTTTTTGAGACAGAGTCTCTGTCGCCCAAGTTGGAGTGCAGTGGTGCGATCTTGGCTCATTGCAACCTCCGTCTCCCGAGTTCAAGCAGTTCTTCTGGTTCAGCCTCCAGAGTAGTTGGGACTTCAGGCATGTGCCACCATGCCCAGCTACTTTTGTATTTTTAGTAGAGATGGGGTTTCTCCATGTTGGCCAGGCTGATCTCAAACTCCTAACCTCAAGTGATCTGCCCCCCTTGGCCTCCCAAAGTGCTGGGATTACAGGCATGAGCCACCGCACCCGACCTGTCTTCTGTTTTCTTACTTAACTTCTATGTGGTTGTTCTACCCATTATCGAGAGCAAGGTATTGCAGTCTCTACCTGTTATTGTAGAACTGTCCATTTCTACCTTCATTTCTGTCAGTTTTGCTTCATAGTTTGATGGCCTGTCATTAAGTGTGTAAATGTTTATAATTGTTATGTATTTTTGCTGTTTTGGACCTTTTATTGATATATAATGTGCTTTTTTGTCTCTTGTAAACTTTTTTGATTTAAAGTCTATTTGTTTGATATTAGTATAGTGACGCCTGCTCTCTTTTGGTTACCATTTGCATGGAATATCTTTTTCCATCTTTTTATGTTCAGCTTCCTGGTCTTTGGATCTAAAGTGAGTCTGTTGTAGACAGTACGTAGTTAAGTCATGTTTTTAAAAAATCTGTTTTGCCAGTATGCCTTTTGATTGGAGAGCTTGATCCATTTATATTTAAAGTAATTACTGATAAGGAGAGACTTATATGCTGATAGATTTTTTTTTTTTCTTTCTGACTGTATCTCACTGTGTTGCACAGGCTTGAATGAAGGGCTGTTCACAGGCGTTATAGTGTATTGCAACCTGAAAGCCAAATACAGTGTGATAAACTAATAATTTTTGAAATGTATTAGTCTTTTAAATTGTGTAGAATAGGAAACAAAACATGGTGTTAATAAACCAAAATTACAAAAGCACTAGCTTTTAGTCTAATGATTGTTAAAAATATTAGTTATTAAAAAAAACTATCTTTGCTCCTATGGTTTTATCATTTATCAAATTTCCTTATGTATTTGGGTCTATTTCTGGTCTTTCTATTCAGTGCCATTGTCCCATTTTTGTATTCATAAATATCATAGTTCCCTACTCTTAATTAGAAGGGCCTTATCATATGTTTTAATGTCTTATAGGGCTATTCCCCACCCCCATTCTCTGAAGATTTTTTTTCCCTTCAGTATTTTTCTGGCTATTTTTCCATGTTTGTTTTTCCATATAAACTTGTTTAACTCCATAACAAATAAAGCATATTGGTACTTTTATTGAGAGTACATTAAAATCTATACATTTGCTTAGCAAAAAGGGTTTATGATATTGAGTTACCTTCACTAAGTAAAATGTAGACTCCATTTGAGTCTTCAGGAGAAGCAGTTCCTCATTTAGAATTGTTTATTCCTATTTGGTCTTCTCTGTTGCTATTGTAACTGGGATTTCCACTACCATTATGTCCTTTTTTTTTTTTTCCTAAGACGGAGTTTCACTCAGTCGCTCAGACTAGAGTGCAGCGACACAATCTCGGCCCACTGCAACCTCCACCTCCCGGGTTCAAGCAATTCTTCTGCCTCGGCCTCCGAGTAGCTGGGATTACAGGCGCCTGCCACTACACCCAGCTAATTTTTTGTATTTTTAGTAGAGACGGGGTTTTACCATGTTGGCCAGGATGATCTTGAACTCTTGACCTCGGGTGATCTGCCCTCCTCGGCCTCCCAAAGTGCTGAGATTACAGGCGTGAGTCACTGCACCCAGCCCATTATGTCCTGTAACAGATTATTGTTTTTTTACATGAAGGCTATTGATTTCTCTATGTTAATTTCATGACTTGCCACCTTAGTGGAATTTTTTGTTGTTTGAGTTAGTTTTACAAGGAATTCTTTAAGGCATTGGCTCAACCTGGACTGATTTTTCCCCCAAGGGCAACTTGTTAATGTCTAAAGTCATTTTTGGTTGTTATAACTGGGTGGAGATGGTGCTGCTGGCATCTAGCATTTGAAAGCCAGAGGTGGTGCTAAACATCCTACAATGCATAGGACAGCCCCCCACAGCCACGAATTATCTCATCAAAAAGACAATAATGCCATGGTTTGGGAAACTGTGTTTTCCAGGTTTACTATCATATCATTTTCGAATAGAAATAGTTTTACTTCCTCTTTACCAATTCTTATGTCTAATTGAGTTTTCTTGTCTAACTACGTTAACCAGTTCCTATTATACTATATTGAACAGTGGTGGAAATAGTGGCCATACTTGCATTGTTCCTATTCTTAGTGGAAATGCCTTTGATATTTCTTCATTAAAGAAGATACTGGCTTTAGAGCGAAAGTATGTGTAATTGGGGAGAAAATATAAGTTGTTTTCGTTTCCCTCATAGATTCTTAGTTGAGACTCTCTCTCTGTTAGTTCATTCTTGCACTGCTATAAAAGAAAAAACAAAAAAACCCACCTCAGACTGGGTAATTTATGAAGAAAAGAGGTTTAATTGACTCACAGTTCTGCAGGCTGTACAGGTAGCATGGCTGGGGAGTTCTCGGGAAATTTTCAATTATGGCAGAAGGTAAAGGGGAAGCAGGCTCGTCTTCACGTGGCCGGAGCAGGAGAGAGAGAAGCGGGGGAAGTACTACACACTTTTAAACAGCCAGATCTCACGAGAACTCACTCACTGTCACAGAACAGCAAGGAAAAAATCTGCCCCCCATGATCCAGTCACCTCCCACAAGGTACCTCCTCCAACACTGGCAATTACAATTCAACGTGAGATTTGGGTGGGGACATAAATCCAAACCATGTCACTCTCCAAAACAAAAATCAGATTAACAAGAAAAAGACAGAAGTTTATTGACCCATGCTGTACCTATCACACAGGAGAAACCTCAGTTTAAAAGTGTTTTTCTCTCAAAGAAGTGGCTTAGGGACCTTGCTTAAATAGTGTTTTTTAAAATTAAAATTTAAATTTAAAATTTATTTATTTATTTATTTATGAATGAATGAATGATAGAGTTTCACTCTGTAGCCCAGGCTGGAGTGCAGTGGTACGATCTCAGCTCACTGCAACCTCCGCCTCCCAGACTCAAGCCATTCTCGTGCCTCAGCCACCCAAGTAGCTGGAATTACAGATGTGCACCACCATTCCCAGCTAATTTTTTTTTTTTTTAAATTTTTTTTTTTTAGTAGAGACAGCGTTTCACCATGTTGCCCAGGCTGATCTTGAATCCCTGGCTTCAAGTGATCTGTGTGCCCTGGCCTTCCAAAGTGCTGTGATTACAGGTGTGAGCCACTGCGCCTGGCCTTTTTTTTGTTTTGTTTTTTTAGACAGGCTGCCACTCTGTTGTCTAGGCTGGAGTGTAGTGGCATGATTCCTCACTGTAACCTTGAACTCCTGGGCTCACGATATCCTCTCACCTTAGCCTCCTGAGTAGCTAGGACTACAGGCACACACCACCATGCCTGGCTAATTTTTTATTTTTTGTAGACTGAGGTCTTGCTGTATTGGCTAGTCTTATACTCCTGGACTCAAGCATTCCTCTTACCTCAGCCTCCCAAGGCACTGGGATTACAGACACTTTTGATAAAAAGTATTTTCCGAGTTAATGTAGACTTACTTTTACTTGTGATACTTTTCTGTTAACCTTAGGCTCTATTGCTAGTTCTCTTCTTTATTATTCATGGCATTTTTCTCAGTCTGCCTTTGCTCAAAGAGCCTTGAGGTGAAAGATGTAGGGGAGGAGCATGAGAGGTCATGCCTTGAGATTTGGTGCTTTTTCTCTTACTGCTTAGTATTATTTTGAAGTTTAGGCATCCTGTCTTCAAAACATGCTAGGGTTGTGGTTTTCACGCAGTGTTATTTTCCCCTTATTGTTTTTGCATTGTTTTTGGAGAAAAT
This sequence comes from Papio anubis, assembly GCF_008728515.1. Classification (NCBI taxonomy): domain Eukaryota; kingdom Metazoa; phylum Chordata; class Mammalia; order Primates; family Cercopithecidae; genus Papio; species Papio anubis. The sequence goes on along the minus strand of NC_044986.1, from coordinate 69,095,014 downwards.
AATGGACGAGAGAGACATAGGCATGTGCCATAGTCTTCAACTATACCTGTTGTCTTTAAAACACACACATTTCATAGAAAAACCTCAACCAAACAAACTGATTTCATATTTTGGTTTGATGATTAAGATTTAAATTAATATTCCAGGAGCCTTTAGGTTTAGGAAATCCCAAGTGAATAATCAAATACAGTCAGCTATTCATATCTATGGATTCTTTTTTTTTGAGACAGAGTCTCGCTCTGTTGCCCAAGCTAGAGTACAGTGGCACAATCTTTGCTCCCTGCAACCTCCATCTCCTGAGTTCAAGCGATTCTCCTGCCTCAGCCTCCTGAGTAGCTAGCTGGGATTATAGGCGGGCACCACCATGCCCAGCTAAATTTTTGTATTTTTAGTAGAGGTGGGGTTTCACCGTGTTGGTCAGGGTAGTCTTGAACTCCTGACCTCAGGTGATCCACCCGCCTTGGCCTCGCAAAGTGCTGGAATTACAGGTGTGAGCCACAGTGCCTGGCCTTTATCCATGGGTTCCTTATTCATGGATTCAACCAACCATGGATTAAAAATATTTGATGCTGGGCATGGTGGCTCACAACTGTAATTCCAGAACTTTGGGAGGCTGAAGTGGGAGTGTGACTTGAGCTCAGGAGTTCGAGACCAGCTTGGGCAACATAGCAAGACCTCATCTCTACTAAAAATAAAAATAAAAATTAGCTGGGTATGGTGGTGTGTACCTGTAGTCCAAGCTACTCGGAGGCCGAGGCAAGAGGACTGCTTGACCCTGGAAGAGAGAGGCTGCAGTGAGCTATGACTATGCCACTGCACTCCAGCCCAGGCAACAGAGCAATACCCTGTCTCAAAAAAAAAAAAAAAAAAAAAAATTGAAAAAAATAATTAAAAAACAATACAACAATGGAAAGTAATACAAATTAAAAATACAATGTATGACAACTATTTGCATAGCATTTACATTGTATTACGTATTATAAGTTATCTAGGGATGGTTTAGAGTATATGTCAGGATGTGCATAGTTTGAATGCAAATATTATACCATTTTACATAAGATATTTGAGCACCTGGGATTTTGGTGTCTGTGAGTATCCTGGAACCTATCCCTTGCAGATACTGAGGGATGACTGTACTGATTAACTGGTTAACAGCACCTTATTGGATTAACCCTATAGTAAGCATTGTTTAAACAGAAACATTTAAAATAATTTTTTTTTTTTTTTTGAGATGGAGTCTCGCTCTGTCGCTCAGGCTGGAGTGCAGTGGTGTGATGCCGCCCAGACTGGAGTGCAGTGTCGCCTAGGCTGGAGTGCAGTGGTTCAAGTGATTCTCCTGCCTCAGCCTCCCGAGTAGACGGGATTGTGGGCACATGCCACCGTGCCTGGCTAATTTTTGTATTTTTAGTAGAGACAGGGTTTCACCATGTTGGCTAGGCTGGTCTCGAACTCCTGGCCTCAGGTGATCCACCTGCCTCGGTCTCCCAAAGTGCTGGGATTACAGGCGTGAGCCATCACGCCTAGCCTAAAATGAAATTTTATGTCACATACTAAGATTCTGTCACTGCTGGTGTTGCTACAAGGTATATAAAGTGAGGATAAAATGTTTGAACTCTAAAACAGGGTTTAAAGTTGAAATGTGTCTTAGCTTTTGATAAAAAATGAACTTACTAAAAATACAAAAATTAGCTGGGCATGGTGGCGGGCACCTGTAGTCCCAGCTGTTCAGGAGGCTGAGGTGTGAGAATCGCTTGAACCGGGAGGTGGAGGTTGCAGTGAGTGAAGATTGCACCACTGCACTCTAGCCTGGGGGACACAAGGAGACTCTGTCTCAAAAAAAAAAAAAGAACCTAAAACCAAAGATGTTTGAGAGAGGTGGAGGTAAAACATGGTTTTCCACAAATGCTTTCTTCCAGACTATTCCTCTGTCCTTTTGCTTCTATGCACCCTGATCTTTTCTTTGTGCAAGTCAGTATTTTCTTGGTTCTAATTTCATTTGGAGCAGCTTTTAAACTTTCCTTATTGATAGCTCATTTTTTTTTTCATCCTGTAGTTTTTTAATGGCTCTTAGGTACATTAAAAAGTATTTATTAGGTCCAGTGTGGTGGCTCACACCTATAATCCCAGCACTTTGGGAGGCTGACATAGGCAGATCACTTGAGCTCAGCAGCTCAAGACCAGCCTGGGCAACATGGTGAGACCCCATCGCTGCAAAAAATGGTCAGGTGTGTGGCATGTGCCTGTAGTCCCAGCTACTCAGAGGCTGAAGTGGAAACATTGCTTGAGGCCAGGTGGTGGAGGCTGCAGTGAGCCATCATTGCACCACTGCACTCTAGTCTGGGCAACAGAGAGAGACCCTGTCTCCAAAAAAAAAAAAAAAAGTATGTATTAACTATTAAAGCTCTATAGCTACTTAATTTCCAAGACTTGGATTGAAAATTAAATTGGAGATGATATTTTATGGAAATTTTACATATTGAAACCTTATGTATGATCTGAACACATTTACACATTATAGAGGTTTTAGACGTCATTGTTTCTGTAATTACCTGAATGGTTGGTTTTTGCTTTAAATAAGTGTTTCTTTGGTTGATTTATTTTTTCTTTTTCTTTTCCACATTTTGTTTTTCTGTGCAGTTATTTGGAAGGGCAGATTTTCACCCTTTACTACTTCTTCCTTCACCAGACGTTAAGTTTCAGGTTTTATTGTTGCAGTAAAAAGGCTCTATGGTGTTTTAAGAAGGTGAACCATGGAGGTGCTTGGTGGATAAAGGACTGTTTCAGAGAGTATCAGAAGGTGAAGTACTGTGGAATGTTGACCTGCTTTTTGATAGCATCTTTCTTTAACAAGAACTTGTGCAAAGCTTCTGTCTCAAACCTAACATTTCTATGAGATGATTCTTGTTTCTACAATTATCATTTTATACTGTAGAGATTGTGTAACTTAAATTAACTTTACATTCTCATCCAGATCATTTAAAATAGCTTTCTCTGCTATTGGATGATACTCACTTCTCAGAACAGCCTTAGCTGAAGTGTGAGCTTTTCTCATTTATTCTGTCACTGTCACTTTAAGCTATGAAATGTTTTCTGGACATGAATGTTAATCTCTACTGTATTTTGACAGTCATTCCGGTGTCTTCAATGAAGAACTGGCAATATTCATTTCATCTAAAAAAATCTATAGAGATGTTTTAAAAATGATTTGGCATAATTAAAATCTAATATAGTGTCGTGTTTTGAGCAGTATTATAGTTGTACAGTACATAGTGTATTTCTAGTAGCTTATCCCATTCCTTGAATAGTTTCATCTATGTATTATTATCTAGCAACAAAATGTTAGAGGACTGTAAGATAATGCATTCAGGCCAGGCGAGATGGCTCATGCCTGTAATCATGCCTTGGGAGGCCAAGGCAGACAGATCACCTGAGGTCAGAAGTTCAAGACCAGCCTGGCCAACATGGCGAAACCCCATCTCTACTAAAAATACAAAAATTAGCCAGGTGTGGTGGCACACACTTGTAGTCCCAGCTACTTGGGAGACTGAGGCAGGAGAATCACTTGAACCTGGGAGGCGGAAGTTGCAGTGAGGTAAGATGGCGCCACTGCACTCCAACCTGGGCAACAGAGGAAGACTCTGTCTCAAAAAAAAAAAAAAAAAAAAAAAAAGGATAATCCATTCAGCCAAACTATTTTGTGAAGAATAGTTAGCTGTTTCCTACCCTAAATAATCTTCCTTGAAGCCTATGTTGAGCCCTTTCCACTTCCCAACCTAATGTAATTGAATCCCTGTTAATGTATTCTTGTAACCCTTGCTTTTTTTTTTTTCTGCCTTGTATTATGGCTGTTTTTGTTTCTTCTTTTTTGTTAACAGACAGAGTCTCGCTACATTGCCCAGCCTGGACTGCAGTGCTGTTCACAGGCCCAATCCCACTACTGATCAGTATGGGAGTTTTGGCCTGCTCTGTTTCTGACCTGGCCTGATTCACCCCTCCTTAGGCAACCTGTTGGTGTTACCATATTGATGCTGAACTTATTGCAGACACCTGATGGGCATGTAGCACACTATAGCCCAGAACTCCTGGGCTCAAATGATCTTCCTGCCTCAGCTTCCTGAGTAGCTGGGACTACAGGCACATGCCACAGTGCCTAGTGGTTCTTTTTTTTTGTTTTTTTTTTTTGTTTTTTTTGAGACAAGGTCTTGCTCTGTCACCCAGGCTGGAGCATAGTGGCATGATCATGGCTCACTGTAGCCTTGACCTCCTGGGCACAAGTGATCTCCCACCTCAGACTCCTGACTAGTGGGGACTACAGGCTTGTGCCACCATGCCCAAGTAGTTTTTTTAAAATTTAATTTTAAAAAAACTAATTTTTTTGTAGAGACAAGGTTTTGCCATGTTGTCCAGGTTGGTCTTGAACTCTTGAGCTCAAGCAGTCCACCCACCTTGGCTTCCCAAAGTGCTGGGATTACAGGCATGAGCCATTGCTCCCAGCTGCTTTATGGTTATTTGAATAGTTTTATCTTCACTACTAAATTATAAGGTGTTGGTGGGCAAAGACTATGTCTTGTTCATCTTTGTGCCGCTTGCTGTGTCCTTGCAAAACTTTGCTCAATAAATAATGATCTGAATGAAATAATAATAATTGGACATTTTAGATTATGATTTGCTTAAATGGATGAGACTAATATAGGATACTGTCTCATTAAAAACCACTCAGGGCTGGGCGTGGTGGCTCACACCTGTAATCCCAGCACTTTGGGAGGCTGAGGCAGGCGGGTCATCTGAGGTCAGTAGTTCGAGACCAGCCTGACCAACATGATGAAATTCCATCTCTACTAAAAATACAAAATTAATCAGGCGTGGTGGCACGTGCCTGTAATCCCAGTTACTAGGAAGGCTGAGGCAGGAGAATCACTTGAACCTGGCAGGCAGAGGTTGCAGTGAGCTGGGATCGCACCATTGCTCTCCAGCCTGGGCAACAAGAGTGAAACTCCATCTGAAAAACAAAAAACAAAAACAAAAACACTCAGGATGGCCTTGTTTCTCCAGAATGTACAAAGTACCTTTGTATTTTATTTTTCTGAAATGAACTCTTAAAACCGGAAAAGGACTTAGAAAGTCTTTTTCTAAGACAAAACGAAAAGATGCACCAGTGCCCTGCATCTTCCAGAATATAGTCTCAGTGAAGAAGGCTTTTACTGGTCACAGGGCTGGCTGGTAGTAGAACTAGAATAGAACCTAAGTTTTTTTTAGTGTAATTGAACAGTGACACTTGTTATTTCTGTTGGTAGTAAATTCAAATGCGTTAATTGGCACTGGGAATGCTAAGAAACCTAAAGTGAACTTTATATCTGGAGGTGTGCAGTCTCCTTTGGCAAGTTGGCAGGTATTTATAAAAATGGCTTAATAAGCAAGGTACCATAATAGTGGTACAAAATGTTCTACAGAAATTCAGGGGAAGAAATCAACAGTGGTAATGACTTTATGTTTTTTAAGGATGAGGTGAGATATCAATTAAATCTTAAGAAGAACTGGTTCTAGGAATAGTATAGAAAAAGAATAGTGTTTGTCATGTTACGTGTCTAAGGCATGCACCTGGAAGCAGTGATAAAACCAAGCCAGAAACATGATTTTCAGTCCTCATTCCCAGTCCTGTAATCTATTTATAATATACTTATATTTAAAATTATTTAACACTATTAAACTTAGTATATTTCTATTTATTTTTTATTTTTATTTAAGAAAAATTTTTTGTGTGTGTAGAGATGGGGTCTTACTCTGTTGCCTGAACTAGTCTTGAATTCCTGGCCTCAAACAGTCTTCCCACCTCAGCCTCTCAAAGTGTCGGGATTACAAGCATGAACCAATGCACCCAGCCTGTATTTCTATTTAAGTCAGAAAACATTTGAATACCTTTAATGCCTAAAGTATTCTATTAGGCTTTTTACCTTTTACAGTACTCATGCTTCAGCTCTCATCAGATACTTAAGCCTAGTTCAGTGAGTTCTATAGATATATAAACTCTTGGGTATGAAATCAGTTATGAAAATATGTCAATTACAATGATTCTTATTTATTTATTTATTTGTTTGTTTGTTTATTTTTGAGATGGAGTCTCACTCTGTCGCCTAGGCTGGAGTACAATGGTGCAATCTTGGTTCACTGCAACCTCCGCCTCCTGGGTTCCAGTGATTCTCCTGCCTCAGCCTCCCAAGTAGCTGGGATTACAGGCACCTGCCATCATGCCCAGCTAATTTTTGTATTTTTATAGAGATGGGGTTTTACATGTTGGCCAGGGTGGTCTTGAACTCTTGACCTCAGGTGATCCACCCTCCTCGGCCTCCCAAAGTTCTGGGATTACAGGCTTGAGCCACTGCGCCCGGCAATTACAAGGATTCTTTTTTTTTTTTTTTTTTTTTTTTTGAGACTGAGTCTGGCTCTGTCCCACAGGCTGGAGTGCGGTGGCCGGATCTCAGCTCACTGCAAGCTCCGCCTCCCGGGTTCACGCCATTCTCCTGCCTCAGCCTCCCGAGTAGCTGGGACCACAGGCGCCCGCCACTTCGCCCGGCTAGTTTTTTGTATTTTTTAGTAGAGACGGGGTTTCACCTTGTTAGCCAGGATGGTCTCGATCTCCTGACCTCGTGATCCGCCCGTCTCGGCCTCCCAAAGTGCTGGGATTACAGGCTTGAGCCACCGCGCCCGGCCTACAAGGATTCTTATAGGTTGCATATGGAATCTTGGCTGGTTAATTTGAAACTCCTTAAATCTGCTCTTATAAATCCCATTAAGTCTTTTTTTTTTTTTTTTTTTTTTTTTTGAGATGGAGTCTTGCTCTGTTGCCCAGGCTGGAGTGCAGTGGTGTGATCTCGGCTCACTGCAACCTCCGCCTTCCAAGTTCAAGTGATTCTTCTGCCTCAGCCTCCCGAGTAGCTGGGATTACCAGCATGCACCACCATGCCCAGCTAATTTTTGTATTTTAGTAGAGATGGGGTTTTACCATGTTGGGCAGGCTGGTCTCAAACTCCTGACCTCAAGTGATCCGCCCTCCTTGGCCTCCCAAAGTGCTGGGATTACAGGTGTGAGCTACTGCGCCTGGCCTCATTAAGTCTTAAATACAGGCATAACAGATGCTAACTTTTTTCACTTTTCTCCTAGGTTCATGGAAGTTGTTCTCATAGATGACAAATGTTTTGCGATAACATACACCCTTTGCAAAGAAGCAGCATTGCACATATCAGTGAAATAAATGCATTTGTTTATGTTTGCACTATTGCCTCGTGTGTATTTAATAAGTTGTTCTAGGTTGCAGTTTTAGTAAAATAGATTAAGAAAAAGTGCATCCATCTGTGTTGTGGAGCACTAAGGTAATGATGTCACTATTCCTCAATTGAATTGGGCATACTGTAATTTTTAGTATGGAGTTTGGCATCTTGTTTGCCATTATAATTCATTCAGATTTTTTTTTTTTTTTTTTGAGACGGAGTCTTGCTCTGTCGCCCAGGCTGGAGTGCTGTGGCGGGATCTCAGCTCACTGCAAGCTCCGCCTCCCGGGTTCCCGCCATTCTCCTGCCTCAGCCTCCCGAGTAGCTGGGACTACAGGCGCCCGCCACCTCGCCCGGCTAGTTTTTTTGTATTTTTAGTAGAGATGAGGTTTCACCGTGTTAGCCAGGATGGTCTCGATCTCCTGACCTCGTGATCCGACCGTCTCGGCCTCCCAAAGTGCTGGGATTACAGGCTTGAGCCACCGCGCGCCTCCCAAAGTGCTGGGATTACAGGCATGAGCCACCACTCCCGGCACATGGTACTTTTTAACTTTTACTAACTTTCTAGAATGGGATGTCTTAGACCAAGGCATCTAATATTACTACTTAATACTAAATTGGACCTATATTTTTTTTTTTTTTTTTGAGACGGAGTCTCGTGCTGTGTCACCCACTGGGGTGCAGTGGCCAGATCTCAGCTCACTGCAAGCTCCGCCTCCCGGGTTCCCGCCATTCTC